>NC_141469.1:81388071-82117286 GCF_009769465.1 Tauraco erythrolophus
TACCATATACTAACACCTCCTCAGGCTAGTATAGAGTCTTTATCTCCCTGAACATATTTATTTCCACACTTCTTTAAAGATGCAGAGGCCAGGTTTGACACAGGTATGCCATTGATTTCTCCAACAACATAACATGGTCATTTTTATTTTCTCTCACTTTTGCAAATTATTGTATTTGCATTTGTCATTAACACAAACGGCTTTGTCAGATGTTTTTCACGTGTTCAAACAAATTCAGAGCCTAATAATGCAGACGAATGATATGGATGATTCTTCTCGGCCTAAACACTACTCCTGTAAAAATGGACACTCCATCTCACCTTCCCATAAAGTCCCCTAGCTAAGTAGCTTTGCTGATGCTGCCCTGTCAACAAAACAGTTAGAAGGACCTCTGGAAATCCCTTGGTTTTACAATCCTAAAATATATTTATGAACAGAGGTATCATCATAGAACTCTCTTTCATTTTCCCTGCTTCCAATTCACAAGCATTTTGCCTGAAATTCCATTAGTATTCAAGTTTCCCTTAAAAATTGTAAAGTCTTTTTGAAATGGTGAATTGTACATAACCAACATCTAACTGTGTCACTGCTATAGTTGCAGAATATCAAAAGATGGGACAAAATACCACACAATTATCTGGAAAAACTATCCTAGTTCATTTTAAATTACACGCAAATTTCAATAGGCATCTCATACACAGGCAAGGTTTCCAAATCTGCAGTTCCATTTATCATTCTTTCTGCAGCAAGGTTGTACTCAATCTCATAGTTATGACAGAAGATTTAAAAATGTGTTTAGTGTAATGACTGTGTTTTTTTAAAAAAAATGAGAAAGCTAGCCTTTTCTCTTAAAGCTACGCTTTTCCATGCTCAGTCTGTACCTCATCTCTTCACTAAAACAGAAATTGTCCGACCTCAAAAGGCAGTACATGCCAGCAAGTTGTTATTACAGCGAGCGTGTCCCTCTGAGAACATATGAAAAAGAGACGAGGGAAACCTTGTCAGCCAGTAAAAATAAAAATAAACTCCCCGAACCAAATCTTAAACATAAGACACCAAGCACTGATAATGGGAAGCCTCTCCACAAGTAACTTTGGAAAAGAAAGGGAACCCAGTGAACAAACATCTGATGGAAACCATAGGATAACATTTGCGTATCAGGTGGCAGAAGTTCACAGGGCTTAGCTCCAATTCCTCAAGAAGTTTAAGAATTTGATTTGTGAATATCCAGTCACTAAAATAGCATCAAAGAATACATTCACTTACTCATTTAAGTGACTTCCAGTGTACCAAAGGATGCATGTAACCGGTATTTCTGAACATTAAAATATTGTGGCAAGCACGAAATCACAGCAGGCTTCACCGAGGAATCACTAGTGGATTAGCACAAATTTCAGAAACCAGGCTAATCCTCTTTTTTGCATGCTCTTCCAGCTATTTGAAAGTAATGAGCTATGGGCCAGTGCAATACTACGGTAGCGTTTAAAGTAATTAAACAAATATTGATACAATCAGATTAATTTCATTTAAGATTCTTTAATGTATATCCACTTCATCTTTCTAGACGTGATCCTCCCCCAGCAGAATATTAATAGCTTAGGAAGATATTGCAACCAGATTAAAAAAAAAATAATAGTTTCATGCTGAGGAGCTCTGCAATATCATATAGCCCTTTATGCAAACACAAAGCTAAACATAAATGTAAGAATAATACTTCTGTGTTCAGAAAAGCTGATTCCTGATGAGCTTCTAGAACTCCGTAGCAAATAATGAGAATCCTTCCTGAAGGGATTCCTGCCATCTAAAGATTTATTGTCACTTGAAAATAGTAGCTACAAAGCCAGGTAAGACTCTTTGCATAAAACAACTGAGGAAAAAAGTACTGTCGGTTTCCACAATACGCTGTTTTTGTAGTTTCTCTTCTGTCTCATCAAGTTGAAGATACTTGAAGACATTCTGCATTCAGGCTCAACCGTTCCCTTCAGAATAAGACAGAGATGAGAGGTGTACAATGAAGAATTTCTTGCCAACCTACATCCCGGCCCATCCTGAACTGCCAACAGCAGAGAAGCCATTAACTATGGATCTAGACTTTGCAGGATGTGCCTTAATAGAGTTCGAAAGGAATTGATGTAAAGGGAAATTTCCATTCCCTTATGGAAAACAAGATTCTTGTGAAAGGCCTACCCAGGGCACTTCTCAATCTAAGTAATTCTAAAGGAACTTCACCAATATGTACAGAATTAAATATCAATTGTATTTTCAATAGCTGCCTAAGGGATGCCTGAAACAGGCAGACAGAAAATTATATTAAAGAAGAAATCCAGACAGAGTTTTGCTGGTAACAGAGGATGAAGATTCTTCCATCAGTCAGCTGTTCTGCAAAGGATTGTCACAGGCCTGGCCACAGATCTTGGGCAGGTTAAAAAAAGCTCAGTTAACCTGCATTTTGAGCCTTAGATTTCAGGCAACCAATTCTGAAATGTTGGAAGGTGTTTTCAAAAAATAAAAATGAATTTTTGCCGTCTCAACTGGGTGGTGGCAACACGAAATGACTGTTTCAATTTTTGTATTTAAATAACATTTATGTCACCCCTAGGAATCTGCTTTAAAGCCCAAAGCCAACAATCAGAAGTTATTTGCATTAAACAAGCAATAAAGCACTTTCTGAATTGTATTTTTCTTAGAAACTGTGATGTATACTACAAGTGGTACACAGTAATCTTCTTGACTATGACATATTCAGCAGCACAGTTCTTAGTAAAAGAAGGGAGAAATTAGCAACCTGAAGAGCTGGAACAAAGAATTACGCCCATACCACAGCATAAATGCCCCAAACGGCTATCAGCGCGACCTCCAGTTTTACATGGTTAGGTCACAAATTGCACGTACTCCCCTCATTAGTCACTTAATGCTTAGAAATTTTCTCTCCTCTATTTTTTAAAGTCTTCCTTTGTGTGCTGGATAAGAACTCCATTTAAGCGATTTCTTTATTTTCTGGAGGCGGAACTTTTATGTAGGCTCAGAAGACCACAGCTGGCGACAGGAACAAGGAGCTGGTGTCTAAGCAGCTTTCAGAGACAAAGCATATACAAAAGAAATATGTTAAATAGGGCTCCAACATCTGAGCAGACTCCTGCGGCTCACCGAGGTGCCACCTGCGACGGGCACTGCAACACGCAACCGCAGATACGCTTCGAGCCTGTGGCCAACGGAAAGCAAATGTACTTTGGCCTTTCTTACTGGTGTTTGAGCCATCAGGTGGATCAACCACACTCAAAAGACTCATCGTTTCTCCTGTTCAGACACTCCGAGACAAGGATTCTTGCCAGCATTTCTACTGAATGTCTCTTTCTAGTTCTGAACTCACATACTTGATTCAAGCAATTCAACCTGAAAGCAATTACGGAAAATATTCAAGGACTCGGTTCTACAGAAGAATAAAATCACAAGACAAAGTCACAATTTAGGATGTTCGTGCAGAATGTTAAGCGATACCCCTCTTTTAAGCTATAGAGGAGGGAATTACTTCATCTAAATTACAATGAAACATGTAGAAATTGGAAATAAAAGTCCATTTAGGTGGCTTTGTGCTAAAATGCAAGAAAAATACAACTTGCTTAATAAGCTGCTGGTGCATTTGAAACTGAGCTTTATCATAATCTACATTAAAGACGCTTTTAGGGACAGCTCCATCATTTTAGTACCTTCAACACAAATGGATCAAGTCTTGCAGTGTTCCTTTGGCACAAAGGAGACAGAACTTTTATGTAGGCTCAGAGGAGCCGTTTCCAAGGAATGTTTGAAATGCAGGACTCTGACAGAGAAGGCAGACACTGCTGTTTGTGGGAGCACACGTTTACCCAGGTTCTTAAAGGGTGTGATGTTTTAGCATTTGAAGACCCTGCATATAACACTGGTAAGAAAAAGGGAAAATCTCTTCCCTCCCCATTCATACAGATATGTCAAGAGAAGCATGCTACATGTTATGTGATCCTTCCCTTGTGCTTTGTTTTGACACAAATCAGGAGATCAGCTCCCAGCATGCCCACCAAGAACTCCAGATCTGTCTTCTGCAGCTGTAACACTCCCCACATCAACACTGTTGGTGCCCAGCTCCAGGAAAGAGGTTTTCCCTTTGAACAAGGACAGGGAACTTGTGCCATATGGATGACCCAGAGTGCAAGTTAGCCAGCTCCTACAGCTCACTTTTGCCACCAGAGCCCTGAGCACCTTTCCAGTAAGCTTGCTGGACATGAGAGCTGGAGAGCCTGACCAGCAAAGCTGCATCACCAAAAAGCCCTGAGCACAGATCTGCTCACCAGACACCAAGGAGGGCTGCACAGCAACGTCCTGGGCTTGAAGGTAGAAATAGTAGCTGTGGTGTTGTCATTTCTTTTGCTGCTCCCTCTCCCTCTCTAACCACCTCAGGGAATTCTTACTCTCCTAAGGATCCTCCAGCACAAAGGCAAATGAAAAACACTTTCCAGGATTTTGAACAAATTGAACGTGTGTTTTCATACACGTTTTTCTGGAACCCTATTCATTTTTAAGATAGAAGGGATGAATTACTTTGTATATTTGGGGGCTACTGCTTAAAGGAATGGCAAAACACAGATGACAATTTTAAAACAGTGAGAGGTATGCCAAGTAGAAAAGTACTTCTATTGTAATAAAGAGCAATTTCAATACTCTAGCTGTAACGGGAAGTTCCTGGAACGCGGCTAAACTAAATTCTGCTTGGCTCAGAGCCATGCAAATATTTCTTTTCCACATTCCCATCAATTACAGAAGTACAGTAAATGTTTTTGTTCGTAAGTGCACTGTTGCAGGGGACACAAATAAGCCATTTTTCTTCCAGCGGTTGGAGCTAAGATTTCTAAAATACCGTATTACACATTTGGCAGGCTCAAAGCATGCTCCAATTTTTACATGTGTTGTGTTAGTAAGCCATGCCACTTGAATCGACTGAAAATGGGTAGAACAACTGCATGTCCTAACCAGACTACACATGCTCACGATGGTAACAGAGTTGGTTTTACTTCAGTGCTGGTATAAGTACTCACACTCGGGAGAGCAGTCATCAAGAGCAGAGAACAACTATTGTTAACTGTTTATGTACAAACAATAGCACATATGTACTGTGAAAAAACTGTCTGAATGAAAAATTACATTGCGTAAAGTCAGAGTTATCACTATAAATCCATGTTTTAGATGGATAATTTTATACTGAGACTTTATTAGGGAAAATAATAATCCTACTAAAAAAGAAAAGCTAATCAGAGGTATGCACATACTTTGCAGGCTTTTTAGAGTGAAATAGATCACCCTCACAAACACTGCCTTCCATCACTGACAGTCGATCAAAACGTAAAAGGACTACAGAAGTGCAATATACTCTCAATGCATATTAACTATAATCTGCCTGTACCATGTACGCTTATGTCTCCTCTTACAGAGGCCCCAAACTATAGCATGAGGTTGAATGTGAGTGTGTTTCTAAGGATAAAAAGAAAATCACCCATTTTCTGAAGCCTCCAGTCCCACGTGGGGTGTACAACACAGACACATCTGAATTGCAGGGGAGTGAGTTTCTATAACACTAGCGTGAAAAGTAAATGTCCTAGGGAATTAACCATTATCATTAAACATGATAAATTAACCTTGGAAACTATGTTTTCATGCTCAACTCTTTGACTCACATGACCATCTTAGAAAAGAAATGTAGGTATCTCACTGAGAGTTAAATATCACCTTATTCACATTCTGCCTAGTCTTACCACTCCTTTACACATAAGGTGTACCGGGAGTACCTGACCATACAAAGACAGCATCTAGCCAGATCCACCGGTAGAGATGTTGGGGAACACAGTTCCACTGTCTTCAAGGCACACTGGTAAACTCCAACAGCTGAGAAGCCTGACCTTATACATCAGCCTGCTAGTGGCAGGAGCTTTCTGACCAGCGCAAGGATGACTGCGACACAACTACAGCAATTACAAATTGTCAAATGTGAAATTACTAACATGCTGATCCAGGAAGACAGCCTGGTTTTGTGAGCAGCTTTATGCCGGATGGTAGGGAGGATCACATTTTATTCATTTAAATTAGATCTCAACTACAGTATCAAAAAATGAGGTAAAAGCATCCCCTCCGTAGTACAACACTCCTTTGCACTCCATCAACAGAAAAAGCTCTGCAGTGCTCTTGAGATCTGATCAGGAAGGAAAATATTCCGTCACTTCAGAAAAGACACCAGATCACATCCTCAATTAGGTATAAGCTTTCTTCAGAAAAGGAGAAATACCTGCTTTGCAGATGTTCTCCCACTCTTGGTGTTTTGAGAGCCTGTATCAACAGCTGTTCAACAATAACAGAAAGTGAAATAGCATGTTCTTATTCAGCATTTTGACCACTCTGCCAAAACGCCTTCTTGGGTTTGTGATTTTCTTCCCCTTCAATTCATTGTAAAAAAAAAAAAAATCTGCTCATAAAACACTGCTAAAGTCATCTTCATGGTTCAATACTTATCACAGTAAACTTGTCTTGAGTCTTCCCAGTGCCTCTCCTTCACCTTGACATTAGGTGCCAATTGTATCATAGCAAAAAACTTGACCAATTCCTATGTCCTGCTCTAGAATTTTAATAACTAACCTCAGTCAGTTGGTGTTTCCATTCTTTACGATATCTCCTTCTACATTAAACTACCCTTAGGTTTCTCGCATTTTCCTCCTTAGTCATGCAAAACATTCTCCCCTACATAATCTACACAGCTATTATCTTATATTTCTTCAAATGCCATCTTTAGTCTTATGTCTATCCATGGTTACGTCAGGATGATTGGAAAAGTGAAATTTCTGGCTTTTTCACTCCTTGTATTTTCTCCTTTTACATGTCTGTCGCTACCATTTGTCTGTGAACACGGAGTCCGACACCAAAAAAAAAAATTAAAAAAAAAAAAAAAAAAAAATCACACCATCAGTAAAGCTGTGCCAGGTCTTCACAAGACAGGCTTACTTATGCCAACGTTCACATCCTGTCTTTCTCTCAGTGTATGATTTACCCGATTTGTTCCCTAGGCTTTAAAACCTCTGGGGCAAGAACTATCATCTCTGCTTATATTATAGTTAGCACAATAAAGACTTAAAAATTGGTTAAAGATCTCAAATGTTACTACAGTATATTGCTTTTTGTACTGCCAGTTCTGTTAGAATTTATTGGCAATAGTTTACATGACAGAACTATGCACAGACCTTTATTCTACTATCATCTTTCATGTGGAAAGGCAACTATTGCCTCAAACCCCTCCTGCACACCCAAGTGAAGAAAGGTTTACTCCAACAAAGGGTGGTAAAATTCAGCCTTCCTTCTTCTCCACAGTGGAGCGGACAGCCAAGGCAGGGCAACCACTCTTTGTTGAATGCTGCAGAGTGGCAGTGCTAAGAGAGCTCAGAGTCACTTTTAAAGAAGTCTTAGTCTCCTACACTAGACAGTTGGGCTAGACTACTTACAACACAACCACAGTTTGGGCGCTGAAAGCACCAACACAGCCAGGCCACATGAGGTACTTCTGCTTCACTGTTCTTCCATTGCATGCCTAAAATTCAAGCAGCACAAAACCTCTGATCTCTGTTATGACAGTGCACAAAGAAAGTGGCTCTATCCCATTTTGACCCACCTTTCTGAGACAGGAGGAGTATAATATTTTCAGACAGAAGGACTACAACGTGTTACACTTTACAACAAGAGAGACTGTAGGAGAACATCATCATAGTCCCCTGGTTATAGATGACATATGAAAAAGCATATGGACTTACCGATAATTCTTTGATTAATTCTCTTAGCTCCCTGTGCCCGTGCTTCTCAGCGATACTTGCCGGATCATCTCCATATTTGTTGGTTATTTTGCAAGCCCGTGTGGCCTCAGGACAATTGAGTAGAAATGTTGCAAGGTTCTTCAATCCAAATCTGGCTGCACAGTGAAGCAGAGTAGGAAATTCTTCCAAACAGCTATCTGTATATGGAAATAAAGTTTTCATAAAGAACAGTTTTTCTTTTATAGAACACCTACTCTATTTTACAAAAAATCATTTGAATATTAGTGCTACGGCATCACAGTTATCAAACTGCCAATACAGAACTGACATGTAAAGAACAATTCCTCCAACTAACAGTTTTACAATTCACATATTTTAATAAAGGAGTCTTTAGTGTAACTGAGAAATCTCTTTTTTTTTTTTTTCTGACAGACGGATTTTGAAGTACTTCAGTTCTATTGAGCAGTAAGTTTTCTTGCAAGCGGAAGACAATTCTAGAGCCAAGATGTGTGTTTGCTTAGATGTACATTACTTAGTGCTTTAAGAATATTTCTAATTTGAGACATATGAATGAGACATTTTTATAGGTTTATGGTGCTATGTTTTCATATTAAAAGACATTTCTTAAAATTCACATGATTCCCAGAGACTTGCAAAAATGTGCTTATCCCTGTAATGAAAAAATCAGAGAATTTGAAGATGAATATATCAGATAATGTTTTTTAGGATTTATCTGAAATAGCACGATATTCATTTCTATCATAGACTATTTTTCACCTTGGAGAACTGAAGTCAGTTTATCATTTCAGCACAGTCCTGTATTCTAACTCACTCTAAGAGTGGCTACAAGTTACATACAACAGCAACGACAATTGGGGGGAAAAAAAAAAGAGAGATCAAGCATAACCAATACTTCCTTCTGCCTTCATACTCTACTTTCTAATCACTTGTGGTTTGTTGTGTAGTGATTTGTCTGTATATCAGCACGTAGTGTATCTATTTTCCAAGTAGGCATCCAGCCCTTCCCAGGCACCACCAAATTCTTGAACCCTCAGAGTCTTTCAGTGGTGCCTTTACTACCCACCGTGGAGAAGTGCTTTCTCTAATTTTTTTTAACTTGGCTCCTGCTAGGTTGAACCCATACTCCTTAATTCATCTTATTCTCCATCCCCATCTGCCCTCTCTGCGCTTCCAGTGATTTACTCATTCCCAGAATTTCTTTCTTGAAAAGCTCCAGTGTAATTATAGAGAGAATCATCTCCATCACCACTGCTCTTTTCCGAACCTTTTCCAGCTTTAATGTATCTCTATAGAGATGATGGAAGAAGAGCTGCACATGGTACTCAGCTTGCGGGTGAACATTATGCGTCGTCATAATTATGCCCTGTTTTGTTCTCTATTTCTTTTCTAATAATTCCTAGTATTTCATTTGGGTTTTGATCTGCTGCCTAGCAACAAGCTGATGTTATCACAGAACTGCGTCGTCTTATTCCTCAGTGGTAACAGCCTGCTTAAAGCCTCTCATTTTGTGTGACAACATACGACTGCTTTTTCCACTTGCATCACTTCATTTTTACCTACAACGAATATCATCTGACTTTTTACTGCATAATTACTAAATCTTGCAAGGCCTTACTCTCGATTTTTTTTCCCCAATTAGCCTCCTCCTTACTACCCTGAACACTTCATACCACTAGCATAAGTTTTTTCCAACTATCTGCCTCCTGGTGTTGGCAGGTTAGTCACCTACATTGAATCAATTACTGACTTGATCGGGCTTCCCGACTCTTGCAGAAAACTACAAGAAATATATAAAGCAAGACTTCATATTACAGAAAATTTATTTTATTACAATTTCTATTAATTTGTGTGGTAGAGACAACACATTAACCTGCATCTAGTTCTCAAGGTCCCAAGAGAAATTGGATTTTGGCATCACAGTTACACCTGCTAATACTACAGAACCAAAAACTTGCACTCTGCTGTTTGAAATTCAGCTATTCTACTTTTAAATTTCCTTAGAGCTCTTAATGAATACCAGCTAGTCCTGATAATTTCTTTGTGCTCAATCTGTCTGCTTTTGTCTGGAGTTGACGGAATCATGAAGTTATAGCAATCTCTTTCTATGTGTCTTCCAACCAGGACTACAGCCTGGGAATCTACACAGTTTCTTTTAGCTTTCTTGAGTTTTCTTTTATATTCTAGTCATGGGTTGTCCTACAGACTAGCCAGCACGTTTTCAGCCCTTCATATACTGGACAAAAGACTTAGCAGTAGTTATGACTCCTTTCAGAATTCTCTTAGCTGCCAGTCTTTAACAAACTTTCTCATTTTTACATTCTTCTACATATTAAAATTTGGCTTAGCAGTGGTGAATTTGTGTACCTTTTTCTTCCCCTCCCTTTTCTGATCCTACAGAATATTAATATGGGAGAGAGTAAAACCTCATCCCACCATTCAATATAAGGATTCAAGGAACAAGAACAGTTCTTGGAATAGGCATAGCAAAGCATTGATTGACTAGAAAAAATTGTTAGGGCAATCCTTGACTGCATTTTGGACAAAAAATATTCCACCACTCTCTCTTTCCAATATTGTTTTGACACAAGGTATTTGAGTGGGCTACATTTTAGTTGAAAGTCACAATAGCAATCCTAAATTGATTTTTAAATAAATTGAGTGTTGCTTGACTTTTATTTCCACCAGGCAACCAAAAATGCAACCAAGAAACTGTAAATACACAGTACCTGTGTAAATAAGTCACTTATTTTAGAAGCCTTGGCAGGCTGAGTTTCTATTGACTTGAACATGAGTTTTAACTTATATTCCTTTGTATTTGCAGTGTGCTTTAAAATCCTTTCAGCTACAATACAATCTTAAAATGGTATAGCAGGTAAAGTTTTTGAGAGAAGGTGCTGCACAACTTCTTTATTCCATATTGCTCGACATTATAACTGAAGTTGCACAAACTGGACTTAATTCTGTAATGAGAAGAACTATAAATTTTAGCCCAGAGCACAGCCATTTGACTTTTTATTTTTTGTCTACACTTTGCTAACTGCAGGGAAAAACTAACCCCATCCACAGACCATGGCAAATATATACCAATTTCAGGAGCTGTTACATGAGCAGTAAAAATGTGTGCAAGCAATTTTAAGGCTGGGACAACAGCATCACAGCTGCTTACTTTTACACATTACACAGAATTCTCTTAAACAAAAAAGAAAAGTGTCCAAGCCCAAGCTAATATCTTCAAAAAAAAAAAAAAAAATCCATAAATCACTGTCAAATTGCATTTCTTAATGCTTCTATCTTTCGCTATTTTTTTCATTTGAGACATTCAGCAATGAAATAGGTGTTGAGCAGTAATTTTAAAGAAGAGCAAACAGCATGAACTCTGATCAATGGTTTGCATCCTGTTAGCGGGCTCTAAAAAGTCAAAGAGAGTCAGCAAAACGAGTCTTTAACAAAGGATTAATACTATGCTCTAAAAACTACACCATGCTAATGAAACCTGAAACAATCAGTTACAGATGCAAAAAGGGAATCAACTCTATAAAACCAATGGACTGGATGCTACGATTTCTTCACAAATATTAAGAGAAAAAGAGGTGGTGGTATTCATAAGCCTGTTCTACACTTGTATCTAAGTTTTCAAAGTGACGCAAAACAGGCATCCCAGAACCAACTCCAAAATCCCTTCAGTTCCTTTGCTGTCGAGTTGGTTTTTTTTGGTCACCACTCAACTCCTCCCTAGCTAGGTTTGATATTCAAGCAGGACTGCTACACTTACATACTTTGAAACATTACAGGAGACTACATAATGAACAAATGAAATACTTCAGCCAGCCATGGAGGATGATAAAAATTAATAATACAATTTCCTAAAACAAAGATTTTTTTACATTACTCCATGCAGTAAGCAGAAAAACTTAGCAGGTATAGAAACTTTGACAGCAGCACTGCTAGTGAGATCTTTTACATAATACTTAAAAAAGACATTAAGTGAAATAAATGTTTTTAACACCACGTGAACAATATTAAAGCACTTTCACCAAGAATAGGAAATAGGAACAGTTCCATTTGTTTCTTATCTTGAGAATGAGTATTCAGATAAACCTGACCCGTACACCTTTACAACTACTGGGGTTACATGAGCTTTGTTATGGAATCATACAGCCTCAAAATGCTGGTTCTAGTTACGACTACGGCTGAAGGAGCCACTAAGGATGGTGCTCTTGCTACATACCAACCTACCCATCAGCAACGTGTGCAACAGTGAACAAAATTCCACACGTATGTGCAGATACAAGCAGGACTGCGTTTATTCAATAGCAGAGGTATTTCTTTTTTTTTTTTTTGTACAAGATCCAATGAGGTCTTTAGCTCAAAAGGCAATTTCCAAAAACGTTAATTTTAAACAACCATCAATGCTAGCATCACTACGGTATCTCTGAACAAAGAAGCTACAAGGATTACATTACTTTCTTGCGACCGTGTTAAATCTAAAGACTGAAATTAATTAATGAAGTGTTAATTCCGGGACACAAATCTTGCTCGAGACATACATCTACTGACAGTCATTACAAATAATTTCATCTTCCCTATCTTTTCACCGTATTTGCTTCAAAAATGAGCGTAAAAGGGAAAGTTCTGTTCACAGAGTAATTCAAATGACTTACTCTCACACTATGAGTTTCCACCTTGTGTTTAAAACAGGTGCAACAGACAAGAGTGCCATCAAAAGACCCCAAGTCCAAAGAGGACAAAACCCATAAATTGCATTGGGATTACAAAATTATTATAACCTATCTCCTAATTTCATTCAAGAGCTGGCTCTGCAACATCTATTGTTACAGATAAATTTAAATACTATGGCGAAATCCATTTCTATAATAAACATGGCTTTATTATCTTTAGATAAGTGAATAACTGACCCTTGAATTTAAAGTCTTAGTATTACAACAGTGATGGCATAATGGCAATTTTAACAGGAATTGAATAATCTGAGGAAAAAAAATAAAAATCACATTATTGGTGTACTGTTATTACAAGTAATACAGAATAGAATTGGCTGCCTGAAATATTTTGTATTGCTAAATAAGTATTTTGTGCTTTCTATGACTGGATTTTTCTAGCCATGAGCATTCCATGAAATTAAACATAGTTCCTTTTTAGTAAGGTAATTGTATCAACGCACCCTTCTTCCCATCACAGATTCAGCAAAACAAGGTATTGACATAACACTGTATTTTTGCCAGGTCATGCAACATAATATAGAGTAGCCCTGTTAGCCAGTGGACATCATCATAAAACACAATATACAGCCACATTCAAAAGTTTCAAGTCCTTCCCTTCAGACATCACTGAACTTCTTGGTGCTTCTACTCTGCTCGAAATGCACAGAGCCCAAAGACCTATTTTCTTGTCCAAATGAACACAGGACTCATACAATAGGGCAGTTACACAGACACTTGCTAGAAAAAAGCATACCAGATGAGCACACATGGCTTCTGGGGCTTCCTACTGTACAGATGCATTAAAACTGAAAAACTATCTGAAATTAGCTGACTCCTGTCACACAAGTCACACAGAATGTTAGGGATTGGAAGGGACCTCAAAGGATCATCTAGTCCAATCCCCCTGCCAGAGCAGGACCACCTAGATCAGATCACACAAGAACGTGTCCAGGCGGGTTTTGAACATCTCCAGAGAAGGAGACTCCACAACCTCTCTGGGCAGCCTGTTCCAGTGTTGTTACCCTTACTGGGAAGAAGTTCTTCCTCATGTTTAAGCAGAACCTCCTATGTTCCAGCTTATATCCATTTCCCCTTATGAAAGTCCTACCACCCTAAGCTGGTGATCTAAAACTCACCATCATGCTCTCCTCAGCCAGGTGTCCTTACTCTCCCATGAACAACCGAAACCTCTTCTCTGTTGGCTTCTAACTCAGGTGACCACCTGGGGAGATTCCTCTAAGGAATCCAAACATTGTTGAACTGCAACATCATACTATTGCCAGTATCTTACCTTGGATTTCAGCTGCTTTCTTTTGGGCATGATAATATTCCACCTCCAGCCTAGGCTGGGTACTGACAAGGTTGGGATTAGTAGTAGAGAAAGCTCTCTTCAGACTTCTTTTCCCCTTCCCTCAAGAAACTAATGCTGGGCATAAGATTGATCCAGTTGCTGCTGCAGAGTTGGAGATTCAGCAACAAACAATGTAAGAGAATAAAGCTTACAGCCACAACTGCTGTTTCTGCATTCCAGTCAGCCATAAACAGTTTCAGACATCAAACTGTACCAGTTCCTCCCCCAGATGGTTCATATATACCACATGGTGGGGAGGGAGGGAGCCACACAAAGAGCAGAAACTTGTGGGGAAAGCATGTGTGGGGCTTTGTCTATTGGTTCTGGGCTTTGAGATTCCATTTCATTTAATTATGACAACACTTTCGGACTACAAGAGTGTTTTCAGGTTCAAGAGAGACAGATATGCACTGTTTATCCTTTGGTTATGAAGGCCACCAGCTGGGATTAGGAGGCTCCTGACTTATCATCTTGCCCCTTCATCCACTAAATGCCTCGTAACCACATCTTTTCCAGGTATCAATATATGGTGGTATAATGATAAAATACAGCAAATAAGCAAGCCCTCAATCCGCAGCAACCCTCATGCCACTACAGCACCACCAGCCTTACTGTCAGAGAGGACCTCCACATCTTGTTTAGTATTGCGCAGGATCAGTTGCCCGTTAGAGCAGACACATGCAAAGGCTTTGAGTGGTTCAAATGAACAGACTTGATTTCTTCTGGCTATGAAACGAGAGAGTTGAGAGACTTGGAGCTGTTCAGTCTGGAGAAGAGAAGGCTCTGGGGTGATCTTATCACAGCCTTCCAGTACTTAAAGGGGGCCTACAGGAAAGCTGGAGAGGGACTTTTTACAAGGGCGTGTACTGATAAGACAAGGGGCAATGGCTTTAAACTGAAAGAGGGCAGATTTAGATTAGATATAAGGAAGAAATTTTTCACTCTGAGGGTGGTGAGGCACTGGCACAGGTTGCCCAGAGAAGTTGTAGATGCCCCATCCCTGGAAGTGTTCCAGGCCAGGCTGGATGAGGCTTTGGGCAACCTGGTGTAGTGGAGGGTGTCCCTGCCCATGGCAGGGGGGTTGGAACTAGATGATTTTTGAGGTCCCTTCCATCCCAAACCATTCTGATTCTATGAAACAGAAACCTGGTGCCCTCAAGTTGTGACACACAGCAAAAAGTTACTGTGAGGACCATCAGATGACTATACTGAGATCCACTGATTTAAGAAAAGCTTTTAACACTGTGATCTGAAAAGCCTTTTCAGGCAACACAACTGGCAGCCCCCTGCACTTCCACAAAGTAGGATGCAATCTTCACAGGCCAAACTTCCCAAGTCTTGCCGACAGAAGACTCTGAACTACTGAACTGATTGAGGCCACCCTGGTACGATTGCTCTCTTCATAAACGCTATCCCAACAGTTGCAACGGCTGCTGTTCCTTCAGCAACCTCAGTAACACTTCAATCCACGTTCCTGTGTGCAGCTGTGGCAACAGCAGTCATTCTCTGCCCTGTACAAGCTGTCACCCATGCTGTGACAGGAAGACAACGTTATTGGACTTGACCTCTCAGAAATTCCTTCCCTAAATACATATTTAATTAATTTAAAAAAAAATAGTAAGCTTCATTAATCTCTTTGAGATCATTAACCCTACTGATCTTTCTTTTTGTCCTCATTCTGAAAAGAGCCACCACTAAGTGTTTAAATCCCTCCCAAGTCACCTGACAAAGGTGAAGAAGTTATCCCTTTCCTACAGGTTCTACAGCAAAAGTCAATGACAACATTGTCAAAATAACAAAGAATAACCCACTGCAAGATCTATTTATGTTTGTTTTTTTAAAAAAATCATAATTGTTCACTTAATTGCCAACTCACGAAATTCAGTGAGCTCTTACGACAAATTAGATGTTCTACTGCAATGACATTTCCACCATACTGTGTTTAACTGCTTTCACTGAAGTTTTGCATTATACACAGTAGCAAGATGCTGTAATTATTTGAAAGCACACATGCTTCTGGCAGAAAACACCATTCTTGAGTTTGCAAGTCAGTCACGCTGAATTGGGAAAAATTGCTGGAACTATCATCAGCTGTGAAACTGAAACAACTGATACGTTTCAGGTGAATATATGGAACTGAACTGCAGCAGTAATTATGGGGGTAACCACAAGTCAACAGCTTTTACTCAGTAGCAGTCCTTTCATGAAGAATGTTAGCAGAGAAAAGCTGTCGCTGTCTGACAGCTACACTAAGAACTAGTTAGCTGGTGATCATAAGCAGGAAGGAAAGGTTAAAGATATTTCACTTTCTCTTTAAGTGCATTAAGGTGGCTTCTTCAACTTACAACTAACTTTGAGGCCAGTGCTGCTTGCTTTTAATTAAAGTTTTAGTTGAGATATACAAGGAATTGCTGCTTTATATGTTTTGTCCTGTCACAATGCCTTCTCTTCTCTGCAGAGGATTCTGCAAGACCTCAGCTATAAAACAGAGCATAAAATCTAATATTACTGTATTGTAGCACTGTCTTAGCCTGTGGGAATTTTCATAAAATTGCTGTAATCAAGTAGGACAGTCTACAGTGATAATTCTGCAGATCTTAGAAGAGATCCTTCTTTTTATTTCCCAAATTATTGACACAGGACATGACTTTTTTTTTCCTGGTAGCAATTTAAATGGACACTTAAAATGACTTCTACAGTGTCAATATCAATTAAACCAAAGAAATACTTCAAGCCTCATATGTTTCTTCTCCCGCAGTCTATCTTTTCTCCCATTGTTTTGCTAGCAGCTGAAAAAACAGACTATTTCTTCTTTTGAGATGGATGTTCCAGCTTGAAAAAAAGAATTAAGAGAAATCAGGATAAGACTTGTCAAGTTGCTAGTAGTGTTAGGAGACAAAAAGTAGCATTTTCTACAAAAAGAGTAAATTCAGGACTTATCATAAGCCTTAATGTTTGAGTTTAATCAGAGCAACAGTAACAGATAACTTGTAAAAAAAAGGAAAATTCATTAATAGTGGAAAAAGAAACAGGCTTTCCTCCAGTAAATTGCCCTCTCTTGGAGAGGAATCAATGCACCAAGAACTCCCAAACCTGAGGATTTAAGAGCAGAATCAGAGCTTCCCAAGCTCAAGAACAATTTTGAAATATGAGTTTGGATTTGTTAGTATGTTTTGACTGGATTCTATTACCAGAATATAAAGAAATGACATACAAGGTACCCTGAAATTAGTTTGGTACAGAATGTACAATATTCAGACCAGTACCTCCAGCTTTAGTTACATGCTTCCACAAGGGATGGAGGACACCACCACTAAAAATCCCAGACATGCCTTGGCTCTGTCTTTCAGTTAATGCTGTTATTAAACCCAGTGTTTTTCCAATGGTTTCTATTCAGTCTGCCTTTAGCTTTCTCATCTGATTGGGCTTCCAGTATTCCCCTTCAGAGACTGCAGAATAATCTCTCTAAATATCACTTATTACAAAAACATTTTCCCCTTTGATAAATTGAATACAAGTCTTGATCTTATTTCTTCTATACTGCTAGTAGGTAATATCCATGTATAATCCGAAATATATTTTGACAGTATTCAGACACTTTTATCTTCTTTAGAAGATACATAAAACATATTGTACAACAATAACAAAAAAGCAATTAAAACCAAAAAAAGGTACAGTTCAGGTCTGAAGCGTGCACTTTATTTCTGACAAGCTTTTACATATACAGTAATTCCAACAATGTTTTCCTGGTAAAGACTCCTGATCTACTTTTGGGTTATTATAATAACTATTAAAACAGGATACTTCATCGAAAGCAAGCAACTGAAACCCATCTTATGCATGGCAAAATACATTCCAATGGCTACGATTGGAAACCATGGTTTGTAAGAAAATCAGCACAAATTTCTATTTTCACCATTTTCAATTGCAGCCTTTCATAAATTAATTTATTTTTAATAATACTGACAAACTTAAGAGGAGGTCAAATAACAATTAAAGACAGAGCCATCATGGCCTCCATTTAGGCAGAGATGCAATTTCCTTCCAGCATGTAGTTCAACAAGTGAGATCCCACAGAGCAAGGATATTACATGTTAAAGTGCTTGCAAGGCTATAGCCCTCGGTTTTCATATTGCAAGAAACTTCACATAGTCTGATTTGCTGCTCAAACAATTCTCCTTGCTTAGACAGCATGAGATTCAAATTTCCAGAACACATTTATGACACATGGCATCTTTTGAAAAACTTCCTTTATCAGAAACCATTATATCCAATGATACACTTATCCTAAGCAGGTAAAGGTGTTCTGCTAGATATTATGGTAACATAATAAATTTATCAGGACATCTTGCTTTTTTAGTTAGTATTTAAAAGAAATAGGGAGACTGAAAATATCCCAGCTGAGCCTGCTCCAGGGAAATAACAACAGATGATTTTACCCTAAGCACATTTATAGGCATGCTTGCATATACATATGTTAGTATAGAGACCGGTAATCACACACGTTTATGAGACCTGGTTATACTGAGATAATAGACCAGCTATAACAGACCAGTCAATCAGAAAAGATCATATTAAACAAGCAACAACACATAAGGCCTGTCATCAGGTGCTCAAAGTCTCCAACTTAATTTGAATAAATGGAAACTGGAAGACAAGCAAACAGCCTCAGGGTTTGCAATAAAAAAATACTATAAATCAGCACTGGTGAGGCTGCACCTTGAATACTGTATTCAGTTTTGGGCCCCTCACTACAGGAAAGACATTGAGGTGCTGGAGCGTGCCCAGAGAAGGGTAACGAAGCTGATGAAGGGTCTGGAGCACAAGTCTTATGAGGAGCAGCTGAGGGAACTGGGGTTGTTTAGCCTGGAGGAAAGGAGGCTGAGGGGACACATTATAGCTCACTACTACCTGAAAGAGAGTTGTAGCCAGGTGGGTATTAGTCTCTTCTCCCAAGTGACAAGTTATAGGATGAGAGAAAACAGCCTCAAGTGGTACCAGGGGAGGTTTAGATTGGATGCGAGGAAAAATTTCATCACCAAAAAGGTTGTCAAGCATTGGAACAGGTTGCCCAGGGAAGTGGTATAAGCTTCTCTTATCTACACCTCACTTTGTAAAATTGATCTCCTGTAGTCATGCCAATGACTGAACTCACGAAACAGTGTCCAAAGGATAAGGTTTAAAAAGGTTTAAACTTTTTTTAGTGTTTAGGTTGAAAGGAGTGCATCTTTACTTTGAAAGCATGTAGCTTCCAAGGAGTGCTTCTACCTTTGGGTAGAAGCAATATTATTAAGCTAGAGCTATTACACCCGGACTGGAAAGCCAAAAGATTAAGTACAGTTCATTAGACGCCAGATGCACAAAAAACTCACTCCAGTTTTTTGAGGAAAATTACATATTCAAAGCTGCACGATCCAAGCATTTGATACTAAGTCTTATCAGAGGCTGTCTTTATTGAGTTCAATGGGTTTTGAAGCCTTTAGAAGCCAAGTTTGGAAGTGGGCAGGAATCCTATAGAACCACATACAGGTAGTCACTGAGAAGTATATCTGTGTTTTGACTTATTGACATGCCTCTATTTTAACCAAGTATGTCTCAATGCAAAGCATGTGTTCCCCCTAGAAACAGGCAACTGGATTTCTAGCCTAAGTTAGCCTTATTTTGACCATTAGGGAAAAGCAGCACATACAGAAATTATGAAACTAGGGCTGATTCATCTGCCTGTTCAGAGACACAAGAAAAATTCATCTCAGTGCTATAGAGTTTTTTGTCCAAAAGCTTCATATCCTTCCCAGAAGTATTTAATTAGTTTTCACTCTTTGACATTTTCTCTTTGGAAAAAAAAGTAGTACTTGGAATAAAATGTTATAAAACCAGCTAAACAAGAAGATGCTAGTCCTCTATTAGGTCTGGTATGTCTAATGCCTGTTTGGGATGCTCTTATAGGGGGTCAAAGATGTGGGTTTACATATCTTTCAGGCATAAGAGGAATCAGAGCTAGGTCTCTCACATTCCAAATGCCTCCAGCTCTGCAACCACATCTCTCATGAAGAATCTAGGTACCTAACTTTGTACTTGTTGCACCATACATCATCTCAGTTAATTTTAAGAAGGTCGTTACTTGGCTCAAGCTCACAAGCAGTCAACTTGCTCTTGAACTACACAGGGTTTTTAGGGAGGGACTGCAGGTTGGTAAGCATTATTCTCAATATTCAAAATCATGCCCAGCTCTAAATAGTTACTAGAAAAGAAGAAAATCTTTCGTCCATGAGAACTAAGGTTCCACATTGGGAATGACTCTCTAATGTGTCCTACATACCCTCGTCCTGCAGTCTTACATAGGAAAATGTCACAGACAGGTGCCTCACTTAACATCCTTCTTGTTTGCTTCCACTAACCTAGACTCACACGTAAGCACATATTTAGAATACAAGTGGAATCATGTTTATCTAGTACAGAAGAATGAATTCCATCATCAAAGAAACCATGCTGAAAAGGAAAGGAAGTGTGACATTGATCACAGTAGAGCTACCTTCAAAACTTGTTGTATTTGGCTATGAAAAGTAAGCATTATGTTGTACTTAGTGTAGTGTATTTTCTCTCAAAACCATAGTCCAAGTACACAAAACATGAGCCAGTTGACAACTCAAACTCTTAAGTATTTCAAAAGGGAAATACCTTGTCTTGGCCTTTGTTTTTCCCCCTGAAGTTCCTTAGAAAAGCTGAGGTCTAACACACACATGAAATAACATCATAACAATGTTTTCAAAACAGTAAATAATCACACTCTTGGTTTATTGTAAATCAGTTTGAATCCTTAATTAGTGGTTTGGGAATTCAACCAGGACCTTCCATTTGGTTCTAAACAGTAGCTTCTGTGGATACACCACTGAATTGTGCATAAAGCATGTCTACTTTATAGACAAGTCCTATTTTAATTCAATCAGATGCCTTTTTTAATTGAAAATAATATAATTATCTTTTGGCCAGAAGTAACGGAAAATATTAAAAGCACAGGTACTAAAGTGAAAAGTTTAGTGCTGTTTTAAGTTCAAAAGCCATCCATTCTCTTGAGAGAAATTTTTCTTATTTTCTTTTTACATCACCAAACTCTGAGAAAGTGAAGTATAAATTGTATTGTAGAATAGCAATTAGCAAAAAATATATAATGTACAGGCATCTCCTCATGTCTTTTATTACCTGTTTTCACCATAAATATAAATTTGCTCAGCTGTAAAGCTGTCAATTTGCAGTTGATCCAAAGCTGATCAAACATCCAGACAAGCATAAATACACAGTACTGAGTCATGAAGTAATGATCTACAGAATTCTCTTCCCTATTTTTCCTGCTTATGTTGTCTTTATTGTGCATTCCTACACTTCACTGGTGGCTTTAAATATTTAAAGACTGTCTTATTAACATTTATAAGTAATAACCATAGCATCAGTAATAAAAATCAATGCATACAAGAAGTGACTCACTAGCTTGTTGATGGCACTCTTCTTCACTTTGGAATGGATTAAATTCATAAGTAGATATTTCGCTTTTTAATAACATAGTCAGAACATTGTCCAGCTTCTCTACAGAAGAAAATTTTAAAACCTGTTTAAAAGAAAAAAAGACAACTAAATAAATCAGTGCATTTGTTGCATATGTATTTTTAACTTTATGCTCAGAGTGCTAGTGAATCAAATTATTTAAAACAGATAAACTCACTCTTAGTAAGAGCAGCATAGTTTTTGAAAGCTACAGAAGAGATATTCTAATATAGAAGGATCACGATAACATGATCCAACTGAAGAGAAATAGGTATTATAAGTTATAAAGTTCAGCCATGACTAAAAACTTCTGGATGAAGGGTAAGGACAGGAAGACTGGTGTTTATCGAGTCTCGATTTAGCTATAACAATGCAGTGTAATAACCAGAAATTGTTCCGACAGTTGCGAGGTGCTAATAAATCCAAGGCCTTAGTATAGAAATAATTCAGGGTAAATTTAAAGACTACAGTAGCTCTTTGTTACCCAAACACCTTAACATTAAAATTCCTTACTTTGCTAGGTAGGAAACAGCTTCAGTTCCATCAGCCAAGGCATAATATCGCTGAGAGATAAAGAAACTGGTAGCAACCAGTTAGACTAGCTTCTTATTAAATACACAGTCTTTAGACAAGGGAAATCCTTCATGACTGCCATAAGATCTTTTTTTGATTGCCTCTGTCTGGCCAGAAGGCCAAGATCTATTCCTAATGACTCTCAAAGTAGCCATAATTCAGCGTTTCTCTGCTTGGTGTGACAAGCAAAGCATGACTACAGAGATCTGAACAGTAAGGATGTTTTACACCGAGTACTACGGCACAAGTCCTGTCTGTGCTGCACGGGGCACCAAAAGGAGCTCAGCCCCAGCAGAGGAGCACTCAGGAGGAGCTGGTTTATTCTGCTCAGGTGTCAGCAGCCCTGCATTAAAGTTTGCCTTCCCATAGCTGAACCGTTTCTGGTATGGACAATTCTGGGATCACTAACGAGGAGTTATCTGCAGACACTTAGCATATAAACTTAAGAAGAAACTTTGTGACTGAGCTGCTGAGGAGAAAAGGACAGAGGAGTCTACTGATGAAACAAAGTTTAATTCCTAAGTCTGTTGTTAGAAGTGAATAAGAAAGTAAAGTGTGATGTGATCACAAAATGTTGAGTACACAGGCACGATGTAATTTTTATCTGAGTCTTACAGGAATGACTCAGAATTTGAAAACAAGTTCGTGCAGGTAGAGAGCTACCAGTAATAAAAGATTACTGTTTATTTTTGTCAGAATTAATACTGGCCCTTCCAATATTGATTATGAGACATAAACCCCATTATATTTCTTTCCATAATTCACCCTTTCTGAACTGTCACATTACATTCTCTGTATTTGTTATTCAACAATTATAAATACTTAATTTAGTCTTCAATAACCAAAGCAATAAGCATTGGAAAAAAAAAAAATAGACTCCCCCGTAGAAAAAAAATCTTTAAGGCTTGTTCTAGAATAAAGATGTAACCAGAGTACTAGACTTACAGTTTGAACTGGGAAAGGATATGCAAAAACTCCCAAATATCTATCAAAAAACTCCTATTAACATAAACTGCATCATATTTAAAAATTATTAAGAGGAATAGTATTAAAATTCATCTAGGAAACCATACTATTATCTCATATTCCAAGTAGGTCTTCTTAGATATGGTATCATCATCGGTACTACCTTAACAGAGTTCAATTTCGAATAGGACAAAAATAAATAATAACACAGGAACTAGCTCAGAGGAGTATATTTGCAGAAATGCCACAATTTCAGCAAATAGAAGAAAGAGACTCAAAACCACCTGTATCCACTGAAGCAACTGTATAGCAGAAATGCCACTACATCAAAAATAAACATACAGTTGGGTTTCTAGACAAACTAAATCTGAAGTAATATTTTTCATTTCCATTTAAATCAGCAGGGACACCCCCTATGCATTTTGCTACCTATCTAGCCTTCTTTGTTCAAAAGAAAACAACCAACCAAAAAACACAACACCTGCCTCTCATAATCTGTCCTGAAACACCAAAGGAGCCATTTCAGACAGAATCCATTTCAGAATGTCTTGTATATCAAAGTCAAATAAACACCTCAGGTTTTTTTCAGTGAGCACTCAAGGTAATCTTGTCTACAAAGCTCCTCTGCTTTTTAATAGGAGCTGACGCAGAAACTCTTTCTTGTCCCTTTTATTCTCGCAGAAATCTGGGGGAGGAGCTCCTTAAAAGTATACAGGTCTTACTTTGCACTGAGACAATCAAATTTACACGGGATAAAAGAAGGCTTCACAATCTGAGATGGAGCAAGTTCTCGAAACGAGGAGAGTGAACAACTTCAGGAGCTTGCAGCAAAACCCATAAACAGTTGCATGGCTTAACGACATCAAGTTAACCCAGTTTCCCCAAGCTGCTGAGATAGAAGTTCGACTGTCTGATCTCCCAAAGGGAGCAGATTAAGTTAGAGCTAATTTTCTCATGCTTTATCGAACCTGCCTTCCGATGACCAGCCTATCCGTTTCTGTGATTTCCAAGCCAAGCGCAAAACGCTTCTTACGCGGAGTTATTAGTACAATTTGCTTCAACTTTTCCACCTCAAATTTTTTCTCTTATTCCAGAGATCTAAAATATGAAGGTTCAAGCGATGATTTAACGAGCTATCTTGTTAACAAACCCAAAATGAGTAGCTTTGTTCTGCTACTCTACAATGAAGACACAGTAAGAAAATCTAGTTTAGCAATTAAAAAAAAAAAAAGCAGTCTATGTTAATATCTTTTACTTCACATACAGGAGGGTCTATTCCAGTACTTATGTGAAGACAATAGCAGAAATAACAGTGAAACAGAACGAGTAATAGGACCACTCTGCACTATCCAGCTCCATATCAACATAAAGGTCACCTCCCTCAAAAAGAAATTTATTTTACAATCTTTTACTCTACTGCCCATTCCTGCTCCAAAGCACTCACAGACTCTAAGTACACTGCATTTACATGTTTTGATATACCCTACACAGGTCTCTATAGGCCCCTAAAATCTTCCCAAGAAATCTCACCAACGTTATGCACCTAAAGTTCATGCTGAAGTTCCACCCAAGCCAACAGAAACAGAACAGTATTTGAAGTTAAGCACACTACAAGCGAACACTGTGCCAGTCAGGAGTTTAAGAAAGCCAACATTTCACCTGAAAAAAAGATTTAAAGCATGACAGAAAAGAAGCAAAGTAAAAGCACTGCTTTCTCCTTGTAGGCAAGTTCTTCTTTCCAGAAGCCACTCGGAATTAAGCTGATGAGTTTGTAGGCAATTCTTCCCATGCTCTCTGGAGCATAGCCAGCCACTCTTCTCCACCCTTCAATCTTGGTTCTTCTGCAAGTGCTACTACTTGTCCCAGAGCTCATCACCAGCAGCTTGTCCTTGCTCTACACCACCTCCCCAGGTGCAGGCACTATCTCCATCCCCCCGCACCCTTTTCAGAGCAATAGAACACAGCTGTGAACAACAGAGAAGCCCCAAGCACTAACCAGCACACCTGGGCTTCCAAAAATACTTGAAAAAGGAAAAGATCAAGCACACATTTCACTATTATTTTGAATGAGATGACGTACACACTTCAATAGCTGCTAGCAAAGCCCTGCAAATACATGCCACTGACATACAGCATGCACGGTCAGTGAATCGACGTCTCTCTCACTGGCTTTAGCAGCACGAACAAGTTTCGATTCCATAAAGATGAACTTCTTCAGTAGTTCTTACATATCAGACACTACTTTATATGCACTTCGGTATCTAGATTACTTCTGCCAAAGAGGATGGGCTAGGCTTAAAAATCACTTAGGCATTCCTGACAATTTTAGCCAGTGATAGAATATGGAGAGTATCCATGCTTAGAGGAAAAGAAGGAAACATTTTAAAATAACAGCTGCTGACGTGGCTTAGAAGATTGAAGTATTAAAACAAGTTTCAAAGGAAGTATCTTTGGGGATCAGATAAAAGAGCATACATAGTATCACCACATAAGTCATATAGCTATTTCTTACAAGTTTTCAAAGAAAAGGCTGCAGTTTATTTTCATTCTTCTTTTTCAATATGGAGCTGCTGGAGCAGGTCCAGAAAAGGGCCACAAAGATGATCCGAGGGCTGGAGCACCTCCGCTATGAAGACAGGCTGAGAGAGTTGGGGCTGTTCAGCCTGCAGAAGAGAAGGCTCGGGGTGATCTTACTGCAGGCTTCCAGTACTTAAAAGGGGCCTACAGGGAAGCTGGAGAGGGACTTTTTACAAGGGCGTGTAGTGATAGGACAAGGGGAAATGGCTTTAAACTGAAAGAGGGTAGATTTGGATTAGATCTAAGGAAGAAATTTTTCACTCTGAGAGTGGTGAGGCAATAGAACAGGTTGCCCAGAGAAGTTGTAGATGGCCCATGCCTGGAAATGTTCCAGGCCAGGTTGGATGAGGCTTTGGGCAACCTGGTGTAGTGGAGGGTTTCCCTGCCCATGGCAGGGGGGTTGGAACTAGATGATCTTTGAGGTCTCTTCCAACCCTAACCATTCTATGATTCTATGATTCTATGAATATACTCTGTAACTGGAATCCTGTTTGATGACTATGAGAAAAACATCCTTTGAGATACCAAGTCTCTCAGAACCACAGGAGTATTATTCAACCAAAGATTGTCATGAAGACTTCCTGAATGTCTCTAGATATTCTAAATCACTCAAACTAACATGAACCGATCAATTTCAGTAATAAGGATATAACCTTAGTTTCGTTGGTTTGTTGGTTTTTTTTTAAACCTAAGAAATCTGTACCAGGAAACCCCAACACTAAATAATTGAATCAATAGTTGCGTTTGGTAGAAAGTCTGAGAGAAAAGTCAATGCAGCATGCAAATCCAGCAGAACGATGAAATGAGAAGTTGATGAAACGTAAAAAATGATACATGAAAAAGTTTAAATATGAATTATAAGAACCTTAAAATCGATCTGTACACCAGGTTACTGTAAAAACACAAACTCCCTCAGAGAGTTTCTTCAATGCAGAATTATAACACAGTGAGAGAACAAAAAAATTCATGGTCTTTCACAACGCCCTGCCTCGTATATTCTGATAGCAAGTTCATTCAGCATTATGATTCAGTCATAATGATCCCAACTCTTCCTACTTTACTATAAAATTTTGGGTTGTTTTCTTTTGAAACTTATGCAAAGAAACTTACTTCACTGTTTACTCTTTTTATTTCCTCACATTTAAAATATTTATTTGGTTGTTTAAAACGTCTTGCTAACATTGGTAAATGCTTTTTAAATGCAGGGAAGTTTGGAACACAGAAAATTACAATCTGTCAGATGCAGCGAAGAATTTCATTCAAAAACATGATTTGTAAAAATCTTAGAATATGTTTAATCTAAATTCTGACTAGTGTTAATCTTGAATTCCTCTCTAAAAAGAGGAATTCAGAGGTGCAGTGGTACTGTATTTTGTTAGACTCCCATCAAGATACATGAACTGACCTGACCATCAGTAAAAGGAATGGATAGCGTAAGACTTTTTGTTGGGTTTTGTGTATCTCTTCGGCTTTATTTGTGGACAAAATGGAGAAGGGGACAACAATCTCAACGGTGATACCATCTCAAAGTAGCTGGAAGGGCTGGCAACACCACATAGAATACAATGAAAGCATTTTACCAAAGCATTGTGTCTTTGGTGTGCATTGCTGTAGCAATTTGCTTTCATCACAGAATTTTAATATGGAGATACTCCTCAGAATGCAAGCATTTGTCAAAATTTTAAACTTTTCTTTGAAACACAGAATGATATTGCTTTGATCAGTAATTGCTGTAAGCTCTTCTATTTTATTTTAATTTTGTTTTCCATTGTGTTTGATTGTTACTTTGCATAGATAAACCACTGTTGCCCCAAGATACTTTTGCAAATAAGCTGATAGTCTCAAAGGTTTTAATTATCCTGGTTAAATAAAAGTTACTACTACTCCTGCTACTTGATGGGAATTCTAATTAGTGTCAAGTCTGTTTTATTTGTCCTTGTGTGAACATATTTTTAAAGATTAAGTTAAATTATGTTCTGTAAATTGCATCTTCACTATATATCTTATTGTCATTAAATCAGGTTTACATGAGAGCTTAAAGTATTTTAAAAGTTTGTGGCAATAGTTTAGCTAACTACCTAGCTAGCGCACCTCACTCCGTGGCCCAGCAGGTACCATGGAACATGATGACAAATCTTCCAGCACATATGTACACTTACAAAAGAATTACCATTAGCATGCTTCCCACAGAGCAGCCACGATATTGTGTGGACTGTAAAACTTGCCCGATTATAAAAATTTTCTCGGAATTAATTTTTCAGTTGCCAAAACAAAAAAATTAAGAGCAGGCAAACAGTGTCTCCTCATTCAAACCCTTGCTTATTATCCAGATGAGTAAAGGTGAGCAAATTTTTAAACATATCTGATAGCCATAACACTACAGCTGTATTTCCTGGTGTGCACTACTGCTCTGCACAGAATTATTTTTGCATTTGAATATCATTTGAATTGCATATGTCTTACTAAGTAATAGCCATGCTGGTTAAACGAAGAGTCAAACGCCTGAATAACACAAATAATTCTCCAGTGGAAATACCAGGTGTGTTGTAGGTATCTAGGTTACTATGTTAATCATAATTTTTTTAAACATTATGACACATTTATGCATAAAATTTTAAATGAAACCTGTTAGAAGCTTACTTCCATGTTCTTCAAAATACAGTTTAAAGAATGATTGATACTATAAAGATTTTAATAATGCACTTCTACTTAGAGTTGCACTATTTTTCTTGTGCAACAGCCTGTTTTCTTAGAACAGAAGTGACTTGTACTTGGAAGGAATCTACTCTCATCCTTAATAGAACACTAACAACGCAAGACATAATTTTTTATTAATCCTTTTGTTATGAATGTAATGCCTTAGGTGGTAGATAAGGTAGATTTGTCAGAGGAAAATGAGACTGACTACACAGACTTATTTTTGTTCTGGCTTTGCAATTACAATATAGACGTCATGACAAGTCTGCTTGGGCTACCCACCACTCAACAAATGATACTTGAGATTCCATCCTCTCTTAATAGATGCTTTCTTATTATTTTGTATGTGCCATTTGCAAAGGACGTGCTGCGGAGCACTGCAGTCTCCTGTGCTGATTTGAAACGCAGCTCAAAATCTGAATTCTTCTAAACATATGCAAAGAATCTGCATGGCAACCAGCAAACCACATGAATGATAATTCATCAGCTGTAAATGGACTCTATATGAATAGCAACCTACTGCTTTCCATACAAGCTATGCCAGAAAAATCCTGTTTGCTGGTGAATGAATAATAATCCTCCAAAGACAATGTGACTTAAAAGTACTTGCTTCTATTGGTTTTAGAACACACTAAAAAGAACACTTTCAATAGAGAGGGACATTGTTACTGTTTGTCATTGTTTTCATCCTCTGTAATGCAGGATGTTGTTCATTGGGCATATACAGCACAAAGGATGTTAATATCACTCTCTAAACAAAAACAAAAAAGAGAAAATTTGTTTTCACTTGTCTGACTTGCATACAACTAGATATCTCAAAGACAGGCCTCTGTAATCCTGAGCCTATTATTGAACCATTACTCATTACTGTGCAATCAAAACAAATCTTTACAGTGCAATGTATTATCTCTTAGCTCATATTGACACTTATATTCTATTTTTTTTATTAAAAATGCAGAAGTCAACTTACCTGACAAATGAAAGCTATTGGGTCAGCCACTTTCTTAAAAATGTGCTCAATCTCATCTAGTGCAGTATAGTACTCGATCTGCACTGTGGTCTTAATTACTCCCCCACGGTAGACATTTACACGCACAGGGCCAGCAGGAAAATCTTATAAAACACAAATCAGAACAGTAGCTGAAAATATTTTACAGTCCCAGACCAGAGGTCTTGGAGAATGAGTAAAAGAATAGGAAAATATCACAGGAAAAGCACAGAGTCGATGAACTGGATTTGTGCTTCACAGATAATTCAGTGTTGTCAGTTTTTTATCCAGGTCTTGCAGTCTAATGTTAAAAAGCTGACAAAAGAAAATACATATCTGTAAATCAGTATAAAACAAAGCTATTGTATTGCTTCATGTTAGAAAGGAGATGAAAACAGTATGCTTCAGATTTCCTTTGATGGACTGATGACCTATAATCAGCTCCCTTATACTTACAAATTAAGGAAAAGTTCATTTATTACAAATAGTGGAATTGCTATTCATCTTTTGAAACATTTTTCTTAATTGCAGGCAAGGTTCTCAGAATTGGATTTGAACTAGACTGCAGAAATTGCAGTGTAATTACTTCCATTCCAGTTGTTTACCTAGCAAAAGCAAAGGAAAGAGGCATTTGTACAATCTGTTACTTAAGTATGACTTGCTCTGTGCATGCAGCACAAGCCCTCTTTATGAGCACATTTTAGAATTCATTAGTATTCATTGTGCCAGGCATCCTGCTGTACCATACCAGCACTAGCACAGTTCTCTTAAAATTCTAACTCTGCCCACAAAAGAGCGATAAAAATGGGCAACTCTCAAAATGCAGAAGACTAACAGGGCCAAAGAAACTCAACGAATAGAACATCACCTTAAATCACCTAAATGGAAACTGCTCAAACATCTTTTTTTTTAAAAAAAACAAACACGTTTTTCTTTCAACATCAGATCAGCTGGACTCTTACTAAAGCAGGTTACTCCCAAACTTCCAACTTCCAGATTTTGAAACAGAAAAAAGCCTACAGAGAGAAGCATTAGATATAAATGATATAAGAAAGAAAAATTAAACTTGGGCTACAGCTCACTGTCAAATTTTTCATAATATTTCATTTACTGTTCATAATTTACTTCTTCATCTACTATAGAAACCCTCCTGTGATCAACAAAGTTCTCACAGAATAATTCTGCAATAATCTTTTAAGATCTCTGAATGAAGATTTCAGCTTTCCTTCTCTGAAATCCCACTACAGGTTAAAGTTTCCTGTTAGTCATGTACATCCCAATCAGGTCTCTAGAAACAAACTCTCTGCACCATCACAGTGATAAGATACTCTCAGGCCTTATGTGGGCCATTGTCTCAGGACAATGTTCAGGATGAAAGTCCAGCCACAGAATTACTCAAATGTAGCTCAAATGTTGAAAATTGTAGCTCGTATGTAATTACATATTTTTTTCTTCCTATCTAATGTTGTATTGCAATGGTTTTGGAATAAAACATTATACAAGTTCCTTTGGAGATTCACAGCATGCAGTGGAGTAGCCAGCTACACTCTGAATACTTAGGTGAAAAATTTTTTCATTCTTAACTCCCATCAAGTGAGTGGGGATAGGTGTGGCCCTTAAATCTGCACAGATCTCCTAAGAGAAACTGTTGTTAACTAGTTGAAATTGTTTGCAACTAGTCATGGATGGAACAGTTGAAAAAAAATCATTAGAAATCATCAGAGCTGAGTGATACAGAGAAATGGCATGGACACGAACAAAGAAAATTATTTCCTGTGTCAGTAAGAATTATAGAGAGGAGTATAACCAAATTTACTACATTAAACATAAAATGAAATATTTTAGTAATAGAGCAATAAGAAAAGAATATTAGCTTTGCATTTTACGGCAGTGATTTTGAAGAATGTTAATCTGTGACTAATCAACAACATTTTAAGACTGCCACCTGCAATTTAACCACACAAAGCCAATCTAATAGAACCTAGTTTCCCATAAATCACAAGGCCTTGCTTCTCTGCATTACTAATATATGTTCTGTGTGCAAAACCCTTGCAGAGGAAACACCTACAAAATAGTGGGAAGTGAAACTACTTGTTAGATAAACTGAAGAGAGTCAAAAATTTTCTGTTTACTTAAAGGTAAAGAATGTTTTTCTTACCTAAAGCTTTCATGTACTTGATGTTCTTATTCCAAGAGGCTGGCCGTGTCCTAATTTGTTGATTATCTCCTATGAATTCAATTTCTAAAGTTTCATCCTCTATTTCATCTTTCAACAAAATGAATATTTCACCAGGGTTCTATAAAATCAAAATATGTTCCCATTAGTCCTTCAGAAAATTACACTGTAAAATGCAAATGAAAACATAAGTTGGAAGGAAAGCTCCTTTACCAACAGCTTCATACAAAAAAAGCACAATACCAAAACAGGATGCCATCTCAGTGTTATCCTTTAGTATATCACTGACATAAATGACACAATTAATTTAAAATTCAGCTTACCTAACGATATTTTAAAATAGTATTTTAAATGCACATGTCCATTTTTCTAAGACCATTCCACTTTACAGTCTGGAAGAAAGACATTCAGCCTAATAAGAAGAATCTAAAATACTTCAGACTCACTTAAACTCATACAGTGAACTGACAGTAAAGTAAGACAGAAGCAGCAGGTGATATGAGACAATATCCATATCCCTCTACTGCCTTCTGAACCAGAGAGAATGTTACTCCTTGAGAACCGTACCCATCTCAGCCATGAAGAGATGGGAGGGTGGAGAACGGATTGAGAGCAGCCCTGACGAAAAGGACTTGGGAGTGCTGGTGGATGAGAAGCTCAACATGAGCCAGCAATGTGTGCTGGCAGCCCAGAAAGCCAACCATGTCCTGGGCTGTATCAAAAGGAGCGTGGGCAGCAGGTCAAGGGAGGGGATTCTGTCCCTCTGCTCTGCTCTCGTGAGACCCCACCTGGAATACTGTGTTCAGCTCTGGAGTCCCCAATGCAAGAAGGACATGGAGCTGCTGAAACGAGTCCAGAGGAGGGCCACAAAGATGATCCGAGGGCTGGAGCACCTCTGCTATGAAGACAGGCTGAGAGAGTTGGAGCTGTTCAGCCTGGAGAAGAGAAGGCTCGGGGTGATCTTATTGCAGCCTTTCAGTACCTAAAGGGGGCCTACAGGAAAGCTGGAGAGGGACTTTTTACAAGGGCATGGAGTGATAGGACAAGGGGCAATCGATTTAAACTGAAAGAGGGCAGATTTAGGTTAGATATAAGAAATTTTTCACTCTGAGAGTGGTGAGGCAATAGAACAGGTTGCCCAGAGAAGTTGTGGATGCCCCAACCCTGGCAGTGTTCAAGGCCAGGTTGGACAAGGCTTTGGGCAACCTGGTGTAGTGGAGGGTTTCCCTGCCCATGGCAGGGGGGTTGGAACTAGATGATCTTTAAGGTCCCTTCCAACCCGAACCATTCTGTGATTCTATGAAATAATGTGTGTAAGTCATCCTTGAAAGACAGCAAGTAAAATACATGACATTCCCTGTACACCGCAACCTCCGTATCTGACTGGGGCCGCTCACCTACATAAAGGAATACAGTGCTGGATATTGTACTTCCTCTGTTTATATTTCCATGTATTTTTTCACAGCAACTCCGATTAAAAACAAACACATACGAACATTTGTGCCAATTGGATGTGCATGCAGATATGTATATATAAATATTCCTGATTTAATTTAAAATCAGACAAGGTGTATGCTCACACAAGCACTTGTGTAACTCATGTGGTATGGGCACATATGTATGTACCCATATACCCAACATAGATTATTCCCAAGAAACATTCCATCTGCCTCAAGAAGTGCCTGACTACATGCTCTCTCTAAACTACAAGGTCCGCATGACTGTAGTATCTCTGCCCAAGCTGCCAAATAATTCTAACAGAGAGAAAATCCCTCAGAGGCTGTCTTAAAACTATATTATTTGCACATCTTTTGGCTGCAGTGTGGATGTGACACAAAGGCAAAATAAATCCCACTGCAGTCTCGATGGAGTCTCATTTTGGCCCCTTATCTACTCTTTGTTTTCAAAACTGTTACAGTACAAACGAGATTGCAGCAGGAAGAGAAGAACATTGACTATTATCCCAAAGATTTTAACATCCAAAAACCTTACCTCGCATGATATTCTTCCTGGAAGCACCAATATCGACTGCTCGTTGGTTTCCAATGTGTCAGAAATTTCCTCTGTTTTAAAACCAAGGTCTGTTTTTTCTGATGCTTCCCTGACATCTGACAAGTTAACGTCAGAGCTAGTCTGGTGACCTGAAATAAATAATGTGGAACGAGGACATTGTTAATAATCTCAGATCAACAAAACACGGCAATGATGTGGTCTCCAACATATTAGAGACTCATATGGCGTTTGGAGTTGCATTCCGGGCACCGCAGGAGAGCCTGGCGAAATTCCTTCTCGTGTAAACGTGGTGAGATTTCCCCCTTGTGATCAAGAGCTCGCCTCTGAAGTTCTGATCCCGCAGATTTACACATACGAACGGGCTCTGCTCACATGTTTCAACTTACTAAGTCAAAAGGGACACGACCTTTAACCAAAGTCGTCACGACCAGCGAGGTCACAGAAATCAGCCAGTTTCATAGTCTCCGAAGAACAAACTCTCACGCGTTGGGATGAACTGGGATTTTTACCACTTTTGCTTTCCCTGTGTGTAAACAAGGACACACCACACGTTTACAACATCAGCCCACTTGTCTACAGGAAGGACTCACGTGACAGCAGTGATATCTGTGACCAGGTAACTATGACAGTAGACGCAGGCTTCCTTGACACAGAGCCCATGGTCTTTGCCTTCCTTCATGGACAAAACGATGGACTGAAGGCCTATGTTTTTGTTGTACTGGTTTTGGCTGGGATAGAGTTAATTTTCTTCACAGTAGCCAGTATGGGGCTACGTTTTGGATTTGTGCTGAAAACAGCATTGATAGCACAGGGGTGTTTTAGTTACTGCTGAGCAGTGCTTACACAGAGTCTCTTCTGCTTCTCACCCTACACCACCAGTGAGGCTGGAGGTGCACAAGAAGTTGGGAGGGGAGACAGCCATGACAGCTGACCCCAGCTGACCAAAGGGATATTCCAGACCATATGATGTCATGCTCAGCATACAAAGCTGAGGGAAGAGGAAGAGGGGGTTCAGAGTGATGGCGTTTGTCTTCCCAAGTAACCATCAAGCGAGATGGAGCCCTGCTCTCCTGGAGATGGCTAAACACCTGCCTGCCCATGGGAAGCAGTGAATGAATTCTGTGTTTTGCTTTGCTGGCGTGCACAGCTTTTGCTTAACCTGTTAAACTGCCTTTATCTCAACCCACAAGTTTTCTCACTTTGACCCTTCTGATTCTCTCCCTTATCCCACTGGGGAGCAGCCAGCGAGCAGCTGTGTGGGGATTAGCTGCTGGCCAGGGTTAAACCATGACATTTGTGTAGGATATTCTGGGTTTGGAAATGCCATGCCAGTCACACAGGTAGCTTGCAACCAGTTTCTTTTCCATTTTACTGTACCAGTGAAGGCCCAAAAGCCATAGTGAATCCTTCACCAAATCACAGAATTTTAATGAGGAAATATAAAAGAACTGACAACTGCATCTGCAGAGGTCTGACTACGTCTGAGTTTTAGAAAAGCTATTCTTCACACTTGCTACTTCTCAGCTGTATCATTACCGCTCCTTTCCAGACACTCTATTACGCTGTACAAAACGTTCTTGCCACCCATCTCGAAGGACTGCAGCAGCTCTTCATCATACAGGATTACCCAGCATATTGCAGTCACCTAGTTAGATTAATGGTATCATTCCAAGCAGTTCAGAGGTAAAAAAACTTGACTGGCTGGTGAGAAAATATCCTGAGAGACATCAACAGTATCTTGTATTACTGTAAATTACGGAACATTCACAGTCAATTACATTCAGGGACACAAATAACTTCTCAGGCACATCTTTTCCTCTTAAATGGATGTAGAATATTAATATAAATTAGTGATGGGCAGAATAAAGAACAGCAGCAATTTGGCTTTGCTCAAATACCACAGCCATTATGAGTTTTTTCCAAAAGTGCCCAAGTTACTGAGGTACACAAACCACAGTGCTCCTAAGAGGCACAGAACTCTTTCCATTCAGCATCAGTATTGGTAATTCACAATTAGTTTTCCCACTTCTTGCTTGCCTTTATTTGCCCCATATGTACCAGTTTGCTTGATACAGAATGTTCCCTTTCCTTACCAAATTTGCCTTGCTTAAAAAGGCATAGGTTTTAATAAACTTCTATAATAAATGTGCCTGTTATGTGAAGTTATGCCAGGAAACATAGTAGAGAAACTTTGGTATGCTATGTCTGATGTAGAATTTTTTTTTTTCCAGAGATGTGATTTGATTGTTAGAGAGATCTCAGAAAACTAAAACTAAAACTAAACTAAACTAGAATAAAATAAACAGAAAAGGAAAAAAAAAAGTATAATTTGTCCATTTTTTCTTGAGGAAGATAAAGGTTCTTTGAATATCTAAGGTGGGTGAGTTCAGCGTTCATCACGAGCTAGTAAAATCTCCCCTGACTACTCCTGCTTATATTCTCACGCCTTTAAGGCAAACTAATTCTTAAACTCTAAACTGAATTTAAGCTGTGAATTGTGTAGATTCGTAAAATTACACTAAACCTATGTGTAGACGTACTTTACTGAATTGAAGTAGTTTGAATTCCATTTGCTTGAATTTATTTTGAAAGTCAAATAGGCTACACTGAACAAAGTTTATTTTAATTCCGAATGAGAATCCACTCACAGTTCAATCCAGTTTAACTAATCCAGCTCAAAATGTACATTAATTTCTCTGATTATCACTGTGAAGATTAGACTTTATTTAGCACTGTCCCTCAGAAAAAGGAAGACCTGAACCCTCGTGAGGAAAAGTTAGGATATTGTATGCCCACAGCATGTACTTTGGGAATATTATGTGTTCATATTTTAAATCACTCATAAATCTTGAGCCTTGAGTAGCCTGATCTAGTTGAGAGGCGTCCCTGCCCATGACAGGGAGGTTAGATTAGATGATCTCTAAGGTCCCTTCCAGCCTATGCCATTCTATGATTCTATGATCTTACACTTGAGCACATGGAATTTACTCCAGAAGACAACTCATATGAAGTACATGCTGCTTCTGAAATTTTTTCTGCCACTTTAGGCAAAGGAGTCTTGCAAAGACAAGAAACATTGCATTATCAGATTGACAAAATGAAAGGACTGAATAACAAATCTGGTAGGCACTGGATTCTCAGATGTCAACTTTCTGTCAGTGATCGTTCTTCAAGGATCATGTGCATGCATTCTAATCTCTGTGAAGTTCATGATAGCTTTATTTCTACGGTCTGCACTCTATTTATTGAAGATGACAGCAGTTACTTCCACTTTTTAATGTCCACAATAATTCATCTACTGAGAAGTTCAATGCCAGTGATAAGTTGGTTTAAATTAGGATAATGTTTTCCTCCCACATGAATTGCACTTTAATATTTTTATTATGCCTAGTGACAACTACAACATCAGGACTTCAGCCCAGTCAGTACTGGGATTGCACAGCACTAGAGTTTGGACAAATTATTAAGAAATGCAGCTCCTACACCGAAGACTTAGATATTTAAGAGAATGAAGGATTCTCCTGCTGACTGTGAAAGTGGTTAGCAATTTATTAGCTAAAAACCATCAAGCAAGACCTCTTTCACTAAACGTCTGGTCTACCTGACAATCAATGAAAGCCATGTACGGCAGTCCAAGAATAACAGGGATCTATATTGTCACTACTATATATTTAATAACCAAACTCCAGAGCCACCATCTCCAGTACTCAGACTCCTACCAGCAGTTGCACACTGTCTGTCCTACAACGTGGAGTAGGAAACAACCACATGAAGTGATATTTGTAAAAGCTGAGCAAGCAATACACCAGAGATTAAGCAAGCCTTGGCTTGGTGGTATTAACTAAAACTATGTAGTTTATAAGGGTTTAACACTACAGTACTGAGGTTCTAGTAACACAGATGGAGCATATGTATAGACAGTATTTGTTTAATGTGGGCAGAAGGTGTTGCCTGATGTACAACTCTTTGGAACACTTACATTTTTGACATCTTCACTGTGAATCCTCTTTACAGTCTTATTTTCAACCTGAAAGCGATGGCTAGGGAGCTCCACTAATTGCTAAGACTTTCAGAAAAATGATCATTTAACAAAAAATTTACAACTGTAGGTGAAGATTAGCTTAAAAGAAACATAAAAGGAACATCATTATAATGCTGGCATATCTAAGAGAGAGGATTTAATAAAGGGTATTTGTTGCTTGGTGAATTTTATATAATGGTGACCTATCCGAGAGGTTCTTAAAACACAACGATTAAAATACTGGATGAATAATATCAGACCTTTTCTTGTAGGATTGAATATAAGAAATTATTAACTCTATGTAATGATGCTTAGACAGCACTATGAGATAGAAGCTAAAAAGAAAGGAAAATCTATGATAATCTTCTCTTGAGTATTCAGGGCAGTCCTACTGGGAATTATCATCCATTATAGAGGGTAATGCTCTATTTCTATCAGGTTAATTTTGTTGGCTTACTTTTGAAAAATATCTACTGCTGATGGTCGCATTGAAAGGACTGATCTTAAATTTCAGTTCATATTTAAATAATAAAATATTACACACATTTACTGTAACAATTATTCACTTAATTGGGCACAGTGCTGAAGTTTTCCATTTTACTTCAATGTTCTCTCTTAACTCGTGTAACTCCAATACATAAATTTGGTATATTTTACATAAAACCTTTCAGAATGCATTATTGCTTTCAATTTAACATTTTAAACTGAATTCATGAAATGACTTTGAAATTGCATTCCTTTCCATAAACTGAAAACTTTAATGAAGCCTCTCTAGTCTCTTGTGGATTCAACAATTAATGCCTCGCCATGGCTTCTGATCAATTTTCATGCTACATCCAATCTCCCCCCTGCCCCCAAATTCTAACCTTTCAAATACACTCTTTCACCATCCCTACTGCAGCTTACAAGAGGATTTTAAATTGTTTCTGTCTTTGATTACTTGGTACTTGCTACATGTTTTGAGTCAACAACGTATGTGACAGATTTGGGGTATTAAAAATAGCAGGAAACACAAACTTATGAAAGATTTATGTGTTTTCTAAGGCTACCCATGGAATGAATCTCACAACCAAAATTTAGTTGGTTTTACAAAAGCAAAATGCCTGCTAGCTTTACAAATTTCAGTTCTTCCTCAAGTCTTGCTAAAGCAATGCTAGTGAAGAATTGAAACTGCAGTACAAAAAAGGTCCTAATTTATTCTTAGATCATACAACACATAAGAGGATGAGAAATATGGGGAAATCAGGTTAGGCAGATGACAAGGAATGGAAAGGTAACTAAGAACATATGGCCAACTTACCACACGAAAAAAAAAAAGCCAGGGTGTCCCAGTGTAAAAAATTAAAATAAAGAGGACTGCAGGGAAGACCACTTGGGCTAAATTCAGCAGATCATTTAAGTGCAGGAGTCATCTCATGTGATGTGGTAGGACCACCCCTCAGCACAATGCAAGGCAAAGGCAGAGATGGTCCCACTGGGTTTGGTGAGGTACAACTGAAAAGGTGCTCGTGTATAAGTGACTTCTTTGCAATTTGAAAGCTTAAAGTCAAACGTAAGTGTGACTGCTCTGCAGAAATGTGAATGAAAGTAGAGCCACACAGAAAAAAACCACACAAAGGAACCTTCTATAACGTGGAAAAATCAGGAAAAAAGACTTAGGCACATCGAATTCTTCCTGCAATCTACCATAAGTTTATCATAGACATTTACGAAAGTGAATCCGCCTAAAGTATGGGTACTTGCAAATGCTGTGTGAACTCAGCAGAGAGTGCAGCAGGGTGGGACTGGAAGGCAGCCTCTACCTGCATAAATTGCTCTATAAATGACCTGAGAAAGGCTGTCAAACATGGAGGCAGAAAACATCCACCACACTGGGCTTCATTCAAGGAGCCTGCTTTATTCAGCATGAACATGGGATTTATTAATTCTTACCATAAGCCCTCTCTAAGATACGATTTCAAAGCAAATCTCCTTTTCTGCTCTGCTGAAAAGTTTTCTTTTACTGCTGGTGAGAGAGGGCTTAGGAATAGCAAGGTTTCTAAAAATCACAGAAAATTATTAAAAACATACTCAAACATACAAACATCTGACTCAAATCTTAACTTCTTCCATTTGTTTTCTATCATGTATAAATTTCAGACCAAGGTAAACACATTCATTATTGAACAAGCTTTAAATAACGTTTCTCTCTATACTGAACCATCTACATTTGCAAATACATTGACAGTTATCTTTGCTTTTCTCCAAAGCATTCTCAGTCCCAGTTTCTCCTGCATGCTTGAGTTCTTCTGTCAAAACCAGTAGCTTTCTGTGAGTCGGCCTAGTTTGCCCATGTCTCCAAACTGTTTCTATTACTTTATTTATGGTGAACAATTTTTCTTGCAAGTAAGCATCAAACTGACAGTTCCTTAAAAAGCTACGAAGAACAGTTTTTCCTTTTCTGAATATTTGGAGTCAGTGTTTATGTCATCTTAGCAACTGATGGATCTGCAATTTTCACTCACATCTATTTCTCTCCCATAACAAAGCAATCCCCGGAACACCTCCCCCCACCCCTCCCCATCTATTGTTTTATGCATTACTATAGATGTGTAGGCAAAGAGTGATTTGATTGAGAAGGTGCAGACCCACCTGTTCGTGTATTAACTAGTGTGGTTTTGTACACAACAATTTACAACTCTAATACAGTTGTAGCATAATGGAGTCATCATAAAAGCACCTAAACACGATATAAAAGTCTCATTATGTATAGCCATAGAGGATCTGATAGTAAAAGCAAAAAATTCTGCCTTCAAATAACCCCAGAACAGCAAAATGCAATGTACCATTAATTTATCAATAATCTTTAAGAAACGATTTGCATGAAACTGTAGGTGTTTCTTTGTATACATACTTTCATATGATTTTAACTGTATATTGAGAGGCAATCTAAGGCTATGATAACTAACTAGTTCCTAACTGGTCTGTGGCTTAGAAGAAAGATCTGACTTAAACTCAGCAATCCGTGTTTTGGTTAGGATGCATACATTTAGATTAGAGGCTTTTGGGGACTAAGTTTATCTTTTACAATGTGTCAATTCATGTTATTATTTTTACTGCAATCAAACTTAACGATTTTCAGCTGCAGTGCTGAAAATACGAACACTGCTGAGCTTTAGACACATAGTAAGACTATCCCAAAATGTTTCTAAAGTATCAGGCACACTGATTAGTATAGAAACAATAACAACCTCCCTGAAATCATTTATGTGCTGAGCAGAGCTGTTGATGGAGCCCAAGCCTGTTTTTTCCAGTTTCTACATTCATAGAATCATAAAATTATTTGGGTTGGAAGCGATCTTTAAAGATCATATAGTTCCAATCCCCCTGCCATGGGCAGGGAAACCCTCCACTACACCAGGTTGCCCAAAGCCTCATTCAACCTGGCCTTGAACACTTCCAGGGATGGGGCATCTACAACTTCTCTGGGCAACCTGTTCCACTGCCTCACCACCCTCTGAGGGAAAAATTTCTTCCTTATATCTAATTTAAATCTGCCCTCTTTCAGTTTAAATCCATTGCCCCTTGTTCTATCACTACATGCCCTTGTAAAAAGTCCCTCTCCAGCTTTCCTGTAGGCCCCCTTCAGGTACTGAAAGACTGCTCAAAGGTCTCCCGGGAGCCTTCTCTTCTCCAGGCTGCACTACCTCAGCTCTCTCAGCCTGCCTTCACAGGAGAGGTACTCTAGTCCTCGGGTCATCTTCGTAGCCCTCCCTCTGGACTTGTTCCAACAGGTTCTAAAAGCTCAGATTTCAGGTTGAACAGGGCTTTAAGTTTTTACAGATATCACCCTCAAGGAACAACTAGTGAGTAGCCAAACTTTCCCCTCTTGACCATATTTGAAGCTATTCTCTTGATGAAGAATATTCTTTACAGTCATCAAAGTTCAAAAAATGATGTAGCTGGAAAATCATGAAGTTTAACATAACTGAAAAGTCCTTTAACAACTGCATTGGGAGAGGCCAGGGGGAGAGACACCGGTAGTTGGCATTTTCAGGCTTCGCCCTACTCAGAAGTACAGGACACATATCATGAACAGTATCCAAACATTTACTGACACAAGACAATGTACTCCACGTTAGAGCATCCCTTAAATCAATCTGGTAACACAAGCTAGCTTTGACTGCAGCATTTCATTTACCAAATAGTGTGTCTTAGTCTGAGCATGACAGCAGAGCTCCAATGCCTGCACAGGGCTCTCATCAATGCCTGGATGAAATTTATGATGGTCTTCTTGATCTGTACAGCTCTAAATTACATGGGACTTGTCTATCCAAGAGACCACCTGTCTCCTCATGCCATGCTGCCACAGCTGCTGTCAGCAGAAACACTCACGCCAAACACATTGGGTATAAAAGAAGGAAAAAAAGTGAATTGTCAGCAAGACTGACTCACTAAGGGACAGGCTGCTTTGCAATTTACTCCTACCTTTGGCTTGAAATAGCTGAAACCTATTGACCCTTAAGTGGGCTTAAAAGGTACACTTTTTTCTCAGGAACACAATCAAGAGTGATATTTTTAGACACATCTGAAAACCATGCTTGCTTTCTAACTCCTGATTATTTTCTTTTTGTTAGGGTTATGAATATGAAAGTAATCTGAGGTCTTTATCTTTTAAGACATTGTCCTTTAATCCAACACCCAGACACCAAAATAGGCACATTTTACTAAAACAGGATTTCAGACAGCGTTATAGAAAAGAACAGCAGAGCAGAGGTACTCTGACAGCTCTTCTTTATCTGCAGAAGGGATGCCATCTATTTTGTTACAAGGAGCTGACCTTTTTCCAGATAGTTTGGTAAAGGATACAGGTAACACAGCATGCACATATATTGCATGCACATAAATCAATGAGACCTCTGAGCAGGACTAAAAGACGTCTGCCGTTAAACTTACTAGGCAGACAGCTACTATACTTCAAAATCATCTTCTTGTGCTCTGCTTGCCCATCCGTAATTGGTCCAGTTAATTAGTGCTAGGATACAAGCCTTAATGGCAAATGTTAAAAAAGACAAAGTTGTTTCACAGAAGAGGAGCAGCCCCTTCTGAAGCTGAACATCAACTAATGGGTATCTAAATCTCAAGTTAGCTCTGTTTTGAAGGTAAAATAATGAATGCTAATTCCACAATAAGGCATTCACATTTTTTCTATGTATTTACAAGGCTGTATACCCAGATCCTAGTAAGACTGCTTTACTCTTCCAACCTTAGAACAAATTATAAATAATGGTTCTTTGAGGAGTAGAAAATTTCCCGAGGAAACACAAGGGAATTTCTCAAAATATAGCTTTCTATTAACAAGTCTACTTTTCTTACATAGAAACTAGAAATAAAGTAGACACATAACAACATTTGTGAGCAGCTAAAGAGCTCACTTGTTCACCTACAGGACTGAGTCCTCATACATTCACATCATGGTGATTAGCATTCAACAACTGGATCTTTTCCATCACTCACTAGCAAATTGTTTTCACATCCGCTTGTAGCTCCTATTTCCCCAAAGGATCTCAGTGATCATATTGTTTTTCTATTTTCCAATGTACTGTCTGACCTTTTCTCTCAAGGCCTTGTACAATTCACTTTAGTCAATCACTTCTTATCGATTGTTAGCACTTGCTCATTCCCCGTCTGTCTTCTCTTTATTGGATATAGTTTGGTTTGGTTTGGTTTTTTCAATATGTCCTGTCATCCACTCACTGCTCTTTCCACTCCTGTTGCTTTAGATTCCTCATTTACCTTTATACTTCTGCTCTGTTCAACTTTCATTCCAGTTCAAGTCTAAATTCCATCTTCTCTCAGCTTATACTTTCTTTCGTACAATATCCGTATACTCAAAACAAACTTCAGCTTTCTGCATGCCAGTCTCCACTTAAGATCTGACAAAAAACGTTGTTCTTTTGTGAATTTATAGGTTTCTAGCAAAAATACTTTCTTGGTTTATAATTTGTCCTGACGCTTCTGTATTGTGTCATACATACAGTTCAGCACTGTGTACACTTCCTTCTTAGTAGGGAGAAGCAAAGAGAAGTGAGTCCCTGGTAACATTATTTTCACAATTCGTCCAAAGTCAAATCCTGCCTGGTTATCTGAAGATTCACTTGCTTTCTGCAGGGCACAAACACTGGCTCGTTTGCAGCTGTCATCTCACCTTTCTTAATTTTGCAAAGACTGGCACACTGACTAGATCCTAGATTCACTTTATTACATCAACCATTCAGCGGCTGGGAAACTTGGACTTAAAGCTGCTCTTCAAGTCCCCATATAAAAGCAGAAAAGGATTCATATAAAAAGAGTCAGGGTTTAAAGTGGGAGTAGCTTGGAGAAACATCTCCCCAGTCCTTTCCTTTCTTGAGATTCTCTGACCATTCCTTCTTTTACTGTCTCATTTTTTGGACATCATGATCATGAGAGGAACAGTGATGCCAGCTTATTGAGCACCTGGATGATGAGCCAGTAATGACAAAAAGCCTTCTTTATACCAACAAACTTCTTCAATACACTGACTTATGGCACTTTCAACACAAGACTAAAAAAGACATCCTTAGAAACCTTGACTGGTCTGCAGGGATAAAACAGACAGTAGGTCTGTAAGCAGTATTTCCTTACCAAGAGGGTGGTCAAACACTGGAAGAAGATTCCTAGAGAGGTGGTCAATGCCCCAAGCCTCTCGGTGTTTAAGAGGCTTTTGGACAATGTCCTTAACAACATGCTTTAACTTTTGGTTGGCCTTGAATTGGTCAGGCAGTTCAACTAGATGATCATTGTAGGCCCCTTCCAACTGAAAAAGTCTATTATATTCTACAAAAGAGTGCAACTTCTCAGCAGCTTTCTGCTTGAGATCACATCGAGGTGCCAAGAGAGTCACAAACGGTCCCTACCGGAAAGGAGGGAGGCCTAAAAGAGGAAGATTTAATAGAGAGAAATGGTTTGCACTAAATACTCCCTTCCACACTAATACACATTTCAAAGGGGCATACTTCCAACTAGGTCTGGTCTGGACCTGTAGAATGCACATCTTTTACTGTCTGAAGAGTTCAGTTTCCATTTTAGTTTTATCTGAATGCTCCAAGATTGTTCTGCATCGTGAACCAAAGCACGGTAAGCAGGAATGACTGGAGTATTTAAAAACATACAGGTTGATACTTATGTCTTGAAATTAACTAAAGAAGCTAAAATTCTAAACTCCCTACATCACTGACGTGTATCAAATTCATGCCGGTAAAGAACAGCCAGTGAGCTTGTAGCATCCTTATGCCCTTACACCTTGCCAGCAAAATAGACTCACAGAGCCAGTAACCTCAGACTCCAGCAGCACAGAACTGCTATGCCAGGAATTCAAAAATAACTTACTTGGTGTTTTCCATCAGTCAGCATGCTGGTGCTGTTAAGCCAATCACTTCACAACATTGTCAACCCAGGAATAAAGTTGTTTAATTAAGAACGGGTACAAGAAACATAGAATCATAAAATGCTTTGGGTTGGAAGGGATCTCAAAGATCATCTAGTTCCGGTTAACTCCCCTGCCATGGTAGGGACATCCTCCACTACACCAGGTTGCTCAAAGCCTCATCCAACCTGGCCTTGAACACTTCCAGGGATGAAAGAGCTACATGTTAAGTAGCTCTTTACTAAAAGCAAGTGGAGATTCTGCCAGTCTGTTTTCCCTACTAAGACTCTTTATGGGCTTTCACAAATATAAATAAACCAGAATAGTAAATGTCAACAGGAGCTGAAATCAGACACAGGGCTTCTCTGGCTGCCAACGAATGATGCTGCAAATGTAATGTGAGTAGGACTAATCTAGCTGAAATTTCAAATTTCAGCTCTCTTTACTACAAGCAAAACTCCTCATGCGGGGAACAGAAAAGGAAAGCTCTCCATGTCTTCCTTTTTCTCTACCCTGAAATTAAAGAAAAAAGGAAACTCCCCTGTTGAATCTCCTCCCCTTTTCAAATTCCTCATCAGAGTGCGTGGGTATAGATGTGTGGGTGGATGTTTGAGAACCAGGCATGTTCCTCTACACAACTGTATGCTACGGTAGGTTAGTTTATTGCCTTTCATGTATGACAAGACGTAAGAAAAGAAATTTAATTTTCTGAAGAGTCCTGGCTTTATTTGAGTAAATGCAATGGCAATTCAACTCACCGTCTCCAAGAACTACTTCATAGATGTAAGGCAAAGAATCCCCAGGATTTTCATTCTGTGGCTTACCTAGGAAAAAAGAATAATTCTTTAATGGTATCTACTTGGAAATATCTTTAAACGGTCATCATCGCTGATGACAGTGATCACTGCTATCCTATTTGATTGTTTCACAGAATGTTTGCTCTACAGAAGATCTTATAATCAGAAATCAAGCTGGGGAAAAAAATGAAAAAAATTAGCAAAATAAAACACAGTTAAGAAAACAAATGGACGAGCAACCTAAAACCTCAGAAATAAGGAAATACCATCACAGTAATTTCCACTTTCTTTTTTTTTTAGATTAAACTCTGTATGTTTTTTGAGATGTAAGATAAAGCTATTTTAAAGCTAGTTTTGCTGATAGAAAAAAATTTAAAAAAATAAAAATCCAACAAGGAACAAGCCTAGAGAGATCTTTAGATGGAACTGGATTTATCCCTTTTCAGTAAACACTCCTGTGATCGATCTTTTCAATTTACTATAGTAGGTAAGAAATGCGGGCTTGAGGAAGAAGAGAAGTCTCCCTGGAAGTCAATACAGCAGACAATGGGAGAGGAGTTGGGCAAAAGGAAAGAGAACAGAATCATGTGCAGAAAAGTGAGAAATGGAAAACAGATGGAGACATTGGTGTTTAGGATACAAGACAACTGTGCAGGGCTATGTTTGATAAAACAATAAATCTGGCTACAGTTCCCAGTATTGGGTCAAAAAAGCAATGGCCACATTATATAAAATACTGGTCAAATATTTAAAAAACTGACAGTTACAACTTGTTGAAATTACTTTAATGGCCTAATAACTACCAGGAGATTTTCTGCCATATTACGCAGTATCTGTCTATGCAACTCTTTCTTGATGCTGAATCAAGTTATGACCTCTTTTTCCACATCTGAGGTGACATGGAGATCATAGAATCATAGAATGGTTCAGGTTGGAAGGGACCTCAAAGATCATCTAGTTCCAAACCCCCTGCCATGGGCAGGGACACCCTCCACTACACCAGGTTGCCCAAAGTCTCATCCAACCTGGCCTTGAACACTGCCAGGGATGGGGCATCTACAACTTCTCTGGGCAACCTGTTCCACTGCCTCACCACCCTCTGAGTGAAAAATTTCTTCCTTATATCTAATCTAAATCTCCCCTCTTTCAGTTTAAAGCCATTGCTCCTTGTCCTATGTAAAAAGTCCCTCTCCAGCTTTCCTGTAGGCCCCCTTTAAGTACTGGGAGGCTGCAATAAGATCACCCCGGAGCCTTCTCTTCTCCAGGCTGAACAGCCCCAACTCTCTCAGCCTGTCACAAGATACAAGATATAATGCCTGCTTGAACTCTATATTGTAAGATCCAGCTAATTCATCAAACATGCTGTTGTACAGCATCTGTGGGATGCTGATCAGAATCCCGATCAGGATCCCGTGTATACTGCTGAGTGCAATAACAGTATCACTACAAGGGATCAAGGCTGAAGAGTGAGTCATTGGGTAAAGATGCCAAGGCTAGGATGAGAAAAGGACCCTGGCAAAGTGATTGCTTAACAACAACTTTATTAAGGTTGCAAAAAACCAAACATTCAAAAGCACTCAAAAGCAGTATTTCTCCTTTGTAGTATATTGTTGACTGTTTCTTTTAAATTGATCTGTACTGTGGACAGTGCACAAATTAGACCTACTCTGGCATTGACTCGTGGTTTTGTACTTAAAGAAGGTGTTGTTTACCATACTCTGATCTGGTTATTCTTGCGATAACAAGAGTCCAGTGAATGAGGAGACAATTCCAGTGAAAGGACAGTGATAGTAGCTGACTGCTGCTCTACAGAATTTAGGTAATTTCCAGTTCCCATCCTGATGTTTTGAGGCAAAAAGCTAGGCGGCTTTTAAAACATGCTTTTCAGAAGTGCTCATTAGTTTTGTACCGCACTTTCCATGAAAGACCTTGTAGTTGACCTGCAGACATCTGAGCAGTCACAAACACATCTGAAATTAAAGGGAGTTTGAATACAGATGTAAAAAAACACTGTGCACTCCTAAGCGTTATGAAAACTAACGTCCTAAAGTGGTATTAGAAGTGGAAGAAATGCTTCACCCTAATCTTGCAAAAATGATGATAAAATAGAATAATGTTTGGACAGCACTCAATACAGAAAGGAGTTCTACAGAAAAGCACATTAGGAAATGAACGATTCTGTTTTCTCAACAGGATCTGCATGGCATTCAATACATAAATAATGCAACCGCAAACTCAAACAAAGTATCAAATAACTGCTAATTAACTGATGAGGGCAGGCTCTTGGCAGGGGGACAGGGGAGGAATGCACTTACATAATTAAAAGGCAATCAATGCCTATGAGCAACGGTCCTAACTAAAGTTTCACAGTCTACTTTGTACCTGTAACTTTTTGACTTTTGAACATCTAACTTTTTAACTATAATGATATTTTCTGGGCCAAGTTCTGTCCTCATAGCCATTTAAGTAAGCACAGAGAAACACTACCAAGAGCAAAATTCGATTCTATACAAAAGAAGTTGTTCTTTTGCTATGCTAATATTGATTTTTTTTTTTCAGTATGAACTTAAATAGGTGCTACACTTCATTTTTTCAGGGATAGGTGTTACAACTTTTTTAATTTGGAAAACAACATGACCCTTATTTTATCCTAGTTCCAGGAAGCTGACACAACAGAAATACATGATGGTCAAATTACAAACAGCAATTTTGTTGTAAAACTTGTGTGCCAAAAAACATACAAAGAGTGCATTTTCCAGAGGACTTCTCCAGAAGCCTTCCAATAATAACTTTTCAGTAACTGTGATGGGTAAACACAGTGTAAAACCTGACGAGAGTCAATCATACAGTATATGAAGGACACATAAGACTACAGATTCACACAGCCATTTTACAGTTCTAGCTGCAAAATATCTGTGGGAAACCTTAAACTTAAATTATTTGTAAGCTTTAGAAATAGCCTCACAACTGCAACAACTAAATACTGACTGATGACTGTAGTGCTACAACCAAGACATAAATTTGGATAGTGCTTACTTGCAACTTTGAAAGAGCGGACTAATGACAATAAATCCATAAATTAATTTTAAAAATAAAAAAATATAACTTAAATGAACAACAGTACAATCACAGTACATTAATTTAAATTAGTACATGCTGTTGCAGTAGTGCTTATGTTCTAGTCATTTGACTTTTATTATTAATAAAACTCTTTATAAGCTTGTCCTAACTCCTGTTAAAAAACCCTCACTTTAAGATGTCAGTGCATTCACTTTTCCAGGTGTAAGCAGTTTTCATCCAATTAGTGTCAAAAATAAGAGGAAAAAACACCACATACGTGAGGCATACTTCAGAATCCAAGGGCAGAGGTCACCATGACTGGCTAGACAGATCAAAACATGAGCTGCTAAGAAATCTGATTATATAATGAATAAAGTCTTCTCCGGATTTTGCAGAAATAAGAGAAGAAAGAACAAAGAAACAGTTTAAGCAGCAGGGGATGGCAGTCTCAACATGCTATGTATGGTTGCCACCTCCAGGATGCCACTTCAGTTCCTCTTCTGGTTTGAAACAGCCAGGATCACATGCCAGATGAAGCAAGTTAGTGACACTAACCACAGTTTTTGATATCATCTATGATAAAAATCCCCATCACTCTGCTGGCATCCCAGCAATCATTCTGTGTGGACATGGAGAAACACAACATCTCAGGAAGATTTATTCATCTGGTAATCTTAGCAGCAGTCCCTGCACAGCAGTTCAAAGACTCATTGGCAGGGCAAAATGGAAACGAGGACTATACTGAAGCACAGTTCAGCCCTTTCTGCTCTTCTCCTTACGACAAATTGATTCAGATTATTTTTGTTTCAATAAAAAAGTTTAATTGACATTTGAAGTGCTCCTCAATAATCAGATGACCTCACTGCCTTAAAGCACCAACAACAGTATGCCCTGTCTGAATGTACATGCATTGGGGAAGGAGGAAAGGGAGGCACAACTGTGTGGTCTCATCTGCTGCGACCTCCCCTGGCACTGAACGAGGCCAGATCCACCTACTTACTTACCTCCATTTACTCAGCCTTGTGTGTCCCTGTGAGAAATCTTTACAACCAACACTTTAGTTCACGCACACAAAATCACAGTTTTCAGTATTCAAAAACAAACAAAATAGAACATTCTAGTGATTTTGTGTCAGCTTTGGTTCTTGTAAGCACTTAAGCTTCATTTCTTCACAGACAACAAGTCAGTGTCAAAACCTAGGTGAAACACCTGCCCATTGAAGTCAATGGTAAAGTTCCCACTTAAATTTAGGGTGTTCGCGCATCAGCACAAGTCTTGCTGACAGCCTAAGAAAATTTGTCATTAGTTACTCATATTTGAGTACCAACATGAAGAGGATTTTACAGAACAAGCAAAGCAGTGGATTCAAAATATGAAGTATTACTTCAGTATTCAATGTTATATCCAAATCCCTGCTATAATCCCAATAAAATCTATGCCACTGTACTAGAAATGAAACTGGAGATAGATATCATAAAAGCTTCTAGTAAAAATACAGTGATTTACTTCTCTTTTCTGTGACCTGCACAACAGAAATTAGTCCCATATTTGAAGTGGGATGAAGATTTGCATATGTTAAGCCCTATTTTAAGCTCCCAGCCTGTTTGTTCTACGTTTATTTATTAGACACAAACACCCAATGCTAGTATCTCATTACTCCAGATCTATAACTTACTTGTAGTTGTAAAAGCAGTTTTCTTAACATTATTCTTCTTGGTGATTAAAATTGGGTGGAGGTACACTGAATACTTTTTAGGTAACAATCAGAAATTAAAAAAAAAATGGCATATTGCTGTCTCAGGTAGAAGTTACATATTCATTCTGAGAATCCTTCCTGGGCTTTCAAAGACTGCGGACACAGTTTTCTAGTTGGGTTATGTTACTTTACGTACCTCTTCTCGCTTTTCAATAAGATAGCAGAAAATGAATGTATACATGTAGGCTTGTTGAGCGGTTCTCAACTATCAAATTTTATAGAAGCAGATTCTCTTCACATTTTGGCAAAAAAGGAAGATACCACTGCTTAGAGAAAAGGCTGGAAGTGGCAAGTGACAAGAGTTGTTTTGTTGAGCTGTAAACAATGAAACTTAATAAAACAGCAAGCAGACTAACGGATACTTACGACTCCTGAGCGGTACTGAGAAGTCCCACCAAAAAGTCTCATAAAAGTGTCAGCACACTTTAGAAACAGTGTCACAGAAAATTATTTGTATTAGATAAGACCTGTTCTCTTTTTGCATCATCAATACAGAGGCACAAATAACTACAGGAGGAATTCAGGACATTTAAAGATCTAAGTAACTACCTCCAGCTCCAAGTATCTATCTATATCCACAAATCCCTTGCTTAAACATATTGCTAGCCTGAATTCGAAGAAGTAGTGTTTCAGGACTAAATAAAAACCCCAGATATGTCTAGGCTAAAAATCCCCAGGGTACTGAATTAGTACATTGAAAGTATGTCAATTTAATTTAAAAAGGGGTACACAGTTCAGCAGACCAAGGAGTGGTAAAAAGAAAAAGGAAAAAGAAAAGAGATGCAAACAAAATGTGTCTCTCGATTCTACTTTCAGCAATATTAGGGAAAGCTGTTAAAGAAAAGTCAGAATTCTAGAGTCACACTGGGCCATCTTAGATGTTAACGTAGAATAATAAAATTTCTGAATGTTCTACTCTTTCCCAGAGATTTATCTTTTTTTTTAAGACAACGGGCCCTTACACAAAATTCAAAATCAAATCTAAACCTGAATGTAGCAGTTTCAAACAGTGAAGCATTTTGTGAACAAGTCTCACAAAAGGAATCTTTTAACAAAAATAAAAATATTTGCATTCTTCTTCATGCATGACGTGAACATAATAAAAATCTGTCGCCATCCAGGAAACGTATGTTAGAAAGGCCAGATTCCATGTCACAGTTCTCCCTTTGCTCCCCTAAGAACATGTTCAAACAGGGATAACAAACCCTTCAGATTTTGTGTTTGAATCACATGACAGGTCAAACAAGCTCTCTGCTGCGTACAAAAAGCCTGCACCTTCTATTTTATTTAGTTTTATGGAGTTTTGTAATTAGTATTATTTTTTACCTAGAATTTTTGGCGTACATACTACTTCAGGGGTGGAAGGAAGTTTTAACAGATAAAGAGCCCTACTGGCTCCAACGAGATGGTAGGCAAAAGGTTTTTGCAAAATAATTGAGGTGCATATAAAATTAAGACTTATTTTGCACTCTTTCGATCTCAGATTGTAGAGGCAGTGTGAAGAGAACAGCATCTCAGGGAGAAGAGACAGGTGAGAACTTACCTTGCCTAGGAACTTGGCAGGGTATCCAGAAAGCTGTAGCAGAAGTGTGGTGATTACTAGCACCTAAGCTACACCATAATCAATACTCTTCAGGATTATGAGGTAACAACCTGATTTAGCATCCATCTTCAGTTGTTCTAAGCCACTTTTGAGACATGGCATCAATCAGACCTAGGATCTTGATAGCTTGCTGTCCTAAGGGATTAATAGTTTAGTTATAGAATCACAGAATCACAGAATGGTTAGAGTTGGAAGGGACCTCAAAGATCATCTAGTTCCAATCCCCCTGCAATGGGCAGGGACACCCTCCACTACACCAGGTTGCCCAAAGCAACCAACCTGGCCTTGAACACTTCCAGGGATGGGGCATCTACAACTTCTCTGGGTAACCTGTCCCAGTGCCTCACCACCCTCTGAGTGAAAAATTTCTTCCTTATCTCTAATCTAAATCTGCCCTCTTTCAGTTTAAAGCCATTGCCCCGTGTCCTTTCACTACACGCCCTTGTAAAAAGTTGTGGTGGTGAACAACAGCACGGTGCCATGTAATCATTGTAATTAAAGCACATCACTAAATTTTTAGACTTTGGTAGAGTGACAGCTCTCTATTAATACTGAGGAGACAAGAAGGTACAAATGCATGGAGGAACAAGTTCACAGCAATGAATAGTTTTTGGGGAAAAAAAAAAGGAACAGAAAAACACAAAGAACATACACAAAAGTGTTTTCATCACTATATTCAAAAGCAGAATATAAGGGACAAAAGAGAAGCACTAAAAACAATTTAAAAAGACAGAAGATGAAGATGATGATCCATATGAAGAGAGATGGGAAATTTTGTAAGTGAATAGTCTTGAAGAAAGGCATAAAAAAATTGCTCCAAAGGAAAAACAAACCAAATACACTTAATAACCCTTTAGCAAGCCATTTTAAATACAAGGTGTCCTGGTTTCAGCTGGGATAGAGTTAATTGTCTTCTTAGTAGCTAGAGTAACACTGTGTTTTGGATTTAGCATGGGATTTGGTATGAGAAGAATGTTGATAATATACTGGTGTTGATGAAATCAAGGACTTTTCAACTTCCCATGCTTTACTAGTGTGCAGGTGGACAAGCAGCTGGGAGGGAGCATGGCCAGAGCAACTGCTCCAAACTGGCAAACGGGATACTCCGCACCATATGACATCATGCTCAGCCTATAAAGCTGGGGAAAGAAGAAAGGTGGGGGGACAGTCGGAGTGATGGTGTTTGTCTTCCCAAGTAACCGTCAGGTGAGATGGAGCCCTGCTTTCCTGGAGATGGCTGAACACCTGCCTGTCCATGGGAAGCAGTGAATGAATTCCTTGTTTTGCTTTGCTGGCGTGCACAGCTTTTGCTTTGCCTGTTCAACTGTCTTTATCCCAACCCATGAGTTTTCTCACTTTTACTCTTCTGATTCTCTCTCCCATCCCACTGGGGGAGAGTGAGCGAGCGGCTGGGTGGGGATTAGTTTCAGCTGGGGTTAAACCACGACACAAGGGAAAAATCTTTTTCCCAGATGCATAATCTGACAAAATCCCTGCCACAGATATCACAAAGACTAAGAGCTTAACAGGATTCTACAAAAGAATACCATAAATACAGACGCTGCAAACAGTCACCATTACCTTTAAGCAAAGGCAAATAATGACAAGGCATGCACATTTTCATTCCTCATAGCTTAAATCAACACCCAGGTGACAGCAAATCTCACACTTGGAATACTTCCGCTGTGCAACAGAGAGCAGAGCAGAGGTCTCCTAGGAAAAACTGATCTGAGCTGGCCTGATGGCCAAGGCACATCAGTACAGAGGAGAGCTTACACCCCGAAGCACCAGGCAGCAACAATACTCCCAGTCCTAGATCTAGTTCACTAAATGGAGCTATGGAGCAGGTCCAGAGGAGGCCACGAAGATGATCCGAGGGCTGGAGCACCTCTGCTATGAAGACAGGCTGAGAGAGTTGGGGCTGTTCAGCCTGGAGAAGAGAAGGCTCCGGGGTGATCTTATTGCAGCCTTCCAGTACTTAAAGGGGGCCTACAGGAAAGCTGGAGAGGGACTTCTGACAAGGGCATGGAGTGATAGGACAAGGGGCAATGGCTTTAAACTGAAAGAGGGGAGATTTAGATTAGATCTAAGGAAGAAATCTAAGAAATAAGAGGGTGGTGAGGCAGTGGAACAGGTTGCCCAGAGAAGTTGTGGCTGCCCCATCCCTGGAAGTGTTCAAGGCCAGGTTGGATGAGGCTTTGGGCAACCTGGTGTAGTGGAGGGTTTCCCTGCCCATGGCAGGGGGGTTGGAACTAGATGATCTTTAAGGTCCCTTCCAACTCAAACCGTTCTGTGATTCTATGATTCTATGAAATTGAACTTCTCTGATCCCTGCCACCGCCTATGCATCACTGGGAAAGATGTACACACTGAGACTGAAGCCTTCAACAAATATTCATTAATTCAGCTTCACACTCATCTCTAAAGTTGCTGATATTGACCACTGCCAAAGAAAAGATCATCTGAGCACCTATTAGTCACTTGACATTACAATATAAATAAAATCCCAAGGTCAGATGCAATAAATATTTTTGTGAATGCACGGACCTAAGCAAAGAACCATCATCTGTCTTCTAGGAAACCGTTAAATTTTGCAGAAAAGCTTGCAATTTCCTGTGCATGAGTCAACTGACTGTCTCTGGGCCTAGTTCCTTCTTATATATATCCACACATACATAGTATAGACCCACTGTTTTCATTACACTAAAAACCTGCCAAGGAACTTCAGTCTGAAGCTAAATATCAGATACAGTCAGAAATTGTAAATGTGAAACCAAACCAAACCTCCTGAAACCAAACTGGCAACTGAAATTAGCCCCAAAACTTGAAAGTCTAAGAGATGCTCAGAAAAAAATATACTGAGGAAAAGACTAATAAATACCGAACAGCAAGAAATGTTAGAACAGGACATAGTTCGGAAGGAGAAGGCTGAACTGTAGTTTTGAAAGCACTGATCTGATACAGCTAAACTGTGTGTAGACATATTTTGGGCAGGTTTGAAAACCTTATAGTATGCTTAAGCTTATCTGCTCAAGCACAAGGCAGCAGGGACATCCACCTAGGTCACTCTGATTCAGCTGGGGTCTCTCTACCCCTGTGTTCAAAAGAATACTCTTGGTTGTACATCTGCACCTAAAATTGGCTAATTTCTGAGTAAAACTGAAGTGCAGGATGTCTTTCTCAAGCACAAGCTCTCGTGCCAGTCAAATGGCACCTTACAGGTAAGAAAGACAGAAGCACAATGTTCTGCTTAGTAGACAAAACCATGACAAAATAGCAAGAGCTGAGAGGAGGTGAGAGACCCAGAGATTACAAAGAAGCAGAAGTAAATATGCTCTCAAAGGAAAACACACAGCCATCTACTCGAAACCTGTGCACAACTTACATCTCCTTTCTGAACTGGCCCATGCATCTGTCTTTCTAAAGCTATTTCTGAGTTTCATTTGTGCAGCCTGGCAAAGTCAAATTTTGGGTTTAACCAAACCATGTGCACAGACTTTGCCATATCAGTACCCCTCACCCCCAGGAGAGGGGTTTTTCTCACATTCCAGAAGTAATTTTTACATTAATACTTCTTTGTATTTTCCATTGATGTGCAAACACATACAAACTGGATAGGTTCAGTCCTTCCAGTACAGACTTATTACTTGAGTTGGTAAAAGAGGAAGGGAAATTCTGCTCTTAAAGCTTTTGTATGCCACACAGGCAATGATGTCATCCAAGAAAATTGGGTCTTAGTAATTATTTTTCACTCTGCCAGATTTATCTAAAGAGATATACACACTGTCACATGAAGGCATTTTGAAAGAGATGAAACATAAACCTATAGTTTTGTACAGTTTCTGAGATTTGCAAACTCAAGAAAAAGAGAACCAAGTGTATGTTAGCTCTTCAATCTTACCATGAAGAAGTGATGTTAGGTTCACAGGTGCCAGTGGCAGCTTTTAGACTTTCCAAAGCTGCTTCCCTGTGAAACGAAGCCGGACTAAGAGTACAACAGTTTCACCACACTTCATTGACAAATGCATCATCAAACTAGAACTCTTAGACCAAGTCGAAGAAAGGCAATTTCTCCAGAAAATCTGAATTACCACTTTTTCCCTCTTCTAAATTATATTAATAGAGCTAAGAAAACTCTTTTAATAATCATACAAAGTTTTCATTTTTAGATTACCTAGTTGAATAATTCCAGTAACAACAGAAAGATATTCCTCAGGTTCCTGATCAGTGGAGATCTCTTTGCTGCCTCCATCTAAGGTCAGTATCTCATAAAGAATCTCTGAATTCTCCACCCCACAAAGAAGAATCACCACATTATCCGGAGGTTTTAGAACTTGCTCCAGGAAATAACTTCTCTTTCGATTCAGGCAGTTAAGAAGTCCACATGATAATATCAGGAGTTTACATTTATAACGGGGTAAAGAGAATAGCTCCTGGTGCTTGAAAGATGACGTCTTTAGGTTGTAGAGTAAGATTCCTTCTTCATTCACTATGTGTCCAAAAAGAGATTTTAAATACAGAGCCCAGTCTTCTGCTTCTTGTTCATATATCACGAGAATATCCTTCATATTGTCTAGAGAGAAAAAAAAAAAAATTAAAAAAATAATTTCAAATGCATTTTGAATATATGATAAATATCAGAAGACAGATTGTTAGCTGCCCCCCCTCTTAAAATCTTGGAAGTGCTGAAGAAACAGGACAGGTCATCACCTTGAAATGGAAAGCATCTGCGTATTTCTAGACCAAGGCAGAAAGATCATCCAAAGAAATGCTGGTAAAATAGCTCAGAATATTTTATATTCAGAATAGCTTCAACGAGTATTTCAGAATAAATACCGAAATGCAGTGTAGAAAGCAGAGTGCATTTGCACATTCTGCTTACTCCCAGATTGACAAATAGGTGAAAAAGGCAACAGTTACAGAAGTAAAGAATATATATTTGAACACTGGACATGATCTGACTTAATCGGAAACAGGATTGGCATGTTTAGGATATTTTGGCAGCATGGCACTGGGATAGTAGTTAGTGATCTTTCATTACTGTCCTTGTTCTGACAAAATTACTTTAGAACTTGACAAAAATAATCTAGAATTACATTTTCTTAGTTCTTTTTTAAGATGTAAAACATGATGCTAGTAAGAAGACTAATACTCTTCCACAGTGTTACAGTATGAAACAGAAGCAACAGGCACAAGCTGAATCACAGGAGGCTTCCTCTGAACATCAGGAAACACTTTATTTACCATGAGCACTGGCACAGGCTGCCCAGGGAGGTTGTGGAATCTACCTCCTTGGAGTTACTCAAAAGGTGCCTGGACACGGTCCTGGCTCTAGGTCACCCCTTGAGCAGGGCAGTTGTACAAGATGGTCTCCAGAGGTCCCTTCCAACCTCAACCACTCTGCGATTCTGTGAAATCATAAAAAACTGATTTGCTGACGAATATAATTTACATTGAAATGCCAGAGTAGCTTAATAGGCCTGGAGTAATTCACAATCACATGTTGGATGAACTGTTGGAACATAGTACAGATGTAGCTAAGGAGAATAAAAAAAACTTGTCAAGGATCCTTGTACAAAAGAAGAAATTGAACCTAGATGTCCAGAGTCCAGGATTACTGCTTTAATTATGGGACTTTTCTTCTTTTTAGAACAAATTATTTCTAAATTTTGTTCATTCATTCTTCACTTAGGAGATATTTCAAAGCTTACGCAGCTGAAGGCTGGCTGACACTCGTAGAACAGGGACACTATAGCTTAGTCTCGAGTTCATTATATGTCTATAAACAGCTTGGAGGACAGCTGCCATCTTTTAACATTTGTGAATACTCATCCTTTCAAAAAGTTTTCTGTCATAGGAACTCATGTAGGGCCCTGCTCAATATGGTAGTGGGTGATGACATCTCAAGATGACTGACCCTGAGTAATGCACTAGAGCAGTGCAATATTTGTCGAAATGTATTTGGAAAGGTGACTGCTAATTTTCCATAGTAAAAGCATTCTGAAAAATGCTTGTTTCTGCTGAATTGCTTAAGTTTAATTGTAAAAACAAATAGTGGTGTATTTCTCATTTAATTCAGAGCAAAGTTATGTATTTCATGACACTAGGGTAAGAAACCTATTTGCTGCAACGCTGCAATGTTATTTGTTCTCAGAACCTCATTTGATTTTCCATAACTCTCACACACAAAAAAAGCAGAAACAAAAAGCCATGAAGCTTGCTGCACAGTTTCAAAAGAAGAAGTTATATTCACACAGCTGTAAGGCCAGAAGCTCTTTTAGTCTGACCACATGGGCCGAGTTTATGTGCTGGGGTTTTGGTAGCAGGGGAGGGGCTGCAGAGAGAGTCCCTGTAAGTAGCTGTGAAAAGCTTCCCTGGCTTTTTGACTCCCAAACTGGTCAGACTGGTCTCTGGCCAGGTTGGACCCCCCATCCCTTCAGGCCAGGGACGAGTCCATCAGCACCTCTGCAAATGCCATGCATAGGACAGGGACAAAGGAGCCCCAACAGGGCTGGACCTGCAGTGAAGAGAGAGAGGAGGCACGGGGCTGACCCACCCCAGCAGGTGGCTGCCCATGCTGGGCCACTGCCACCCAACTGGAGATGGACACGGTGGCGCAACTTTGAGAGCTCTGAAGTGCCCGGCTCCCGGGGTGCCCAGTGGGCAGAGTTGATCCTGCTGGGACTGCCAAAGTTCGTTGGGTCAGCTGGGCCTGGCACGGCTGCAGCAGAGAGAGGACAGAGATCTGAGAGAAATGGCTCCTCCAAGGTCAGCAAAGATGGAATGAGAGATGTGCCAGAGCTGAGATTCCCCTGCAGCCCGTGGTTAGAGAGCAGGCAGCCCCCTTGCTGCCCATGGAGATTAATGGTGGAGCAGGGATTCGCTTGTAGCCTGTGGAAAATCCCATGCTGGAGCAGAGACGCCTGTGCCTAAGGGATTTCGTAGAGGATTGTTTCCTAGAGAAGGATTCCACGCTGCTGGAGACTGACAACAAAGTAGAGATGCATCAGAAGTCAGTGGAGGACCCCACACTGGAGTGGGTGGCTGCACCTTAAGATGCCGTGACTCCGTGGCAAAAGCCTGCGCTGGAGCAATCTGATGGGAAGGGATTGCATCCTGCAGGAAGGACTCACGTTGGAGAAGTCTGTGGACTATTTTCCCATGAGGAGAGGCCCCAATGCAGCAGGGGAGAAGGTAAGGAGTCCTCCCCCTTTAAGAAAGGAGCAGCAGAAACAAAGTGTGATGAACTGCAACCCCTGCATTCCCCGTCCCCCTTCGCCGCTGGAGGAGGAGGTAGAGTTGGGAAGAAGGAAGGGATGGAAGGAAGGTGGGGTTTTATAAGCTCTGGCTTTGTGTCTCATTATTCTCTCCGAATGAACTGTTAACAAATCAAATTGATTTGCCCCCAAGCTGAGCGTGTTTTGCCCGGGGCCATGGTTGGTGGGTGATCCCACCCTGTTCTTATCTGGACCCTCAGGCCTTTTGTTACATTTTTCTCCCCTCCACCTCACTGAGCAGGAGGAGTGAGCGATGGACTGCGTGATGGCTTAGCTGCTGGCTGGGCTAAACCATGACACCACACCATCTCACAGGAAATGGAATCACCAAGCACCTTCTATTTTCAGTCTCTATTTACTAAAAGCAGTGAAGTGATCCTGTAAAAATACAGATTTAAAGAGGACGCTTAATCCATGAAGATGACTTAAGAATCTATTCTTTACATTTTGTTTGAATCAGTTTAGTTTCACTTTCCAACCACAGAATATAATTTTATCTATTTCTGAAGCTTCAAGAAGTATCTGGTCTCAGAAATCTGTCCCCTAAGGTCTTCAGGACTCTCATGAATTGACTTTTAGCCTTGCCTTCATTACAGTTTGTAAACCAGGATTATTACTCTTCCCACTACAAGAGAGGCTTTGTAGAACTCCTATCGCTCTTTCTGCACTTTTGTGAACTCTCCCAGCTTTCCAAAATACTTTTTGAGAAACTCAAAATTGTACGCAGGGTAGTAGTACCTTGACACAGTATATATGGGAAGAATAAAGTGATTTAATTTGAGATTACCTTGGATAAGCACGGAAAATTCACATTCAGTCTTTAAGTTAAAAGGTTTCATTTTTAGTTCATGCTCAGCTGCGTTTCCTCCTATTATGATGGACTTGGGTCAGGACATAGCTAAGGGAGGCATAAGAAGGCATGTTTAAATTGATTAAAAAAGATTTTTTTATAGCTTCGCAGAATCTTGGTGTCCTGATTGTGCAAAAGAGGGATCTGCTGGTGTCTTCCACAGCACCCACTTGGCCAAGAGCCTAAGTTTCCTCTCCATGTAGAAGGAGAGCACTGGTGAGGAACGGAGCACAACTGCACCTCATCCTTGTGCAGACTGGAAGTACCCAAAAGGCATTCCCATACCCCAGTGCAGGAAAGAACTGCTGGACCCAAGCATTTAGGCACAGTTGAAGAGCTCCCTGTGTGCTGGGTGTGCATGAATAAGTCCTTTGGTAGAAATATTCTTGAAGAACTGACGTTATACAATAATCGTAATAAAAATATACACAAAGTATAAAGTCCAACCCTGTGCAAATAGACAGTACGAGGCTTAAGAACTCAAGAAATTCTAAAGATAAAAGTGAGGAAGTTGCATTGAAATGATAAAAGATGAAGTAATTCTATTTCCATTCTGTATATCTGCACCTAAGTCTGCAGCTTTGATCTTAGCTAAGTGTAAATGAGAAAGGGGTTTTAAGATGCTTATTGAAGGCTTAATTGCATTTCTTTTTAACTATACTGATTTGTATATATGAGAAAGAAAGCTTTATTTATATAAGAAAAGGGAGTGAAATATATCTAACACTACACCTGATGAAAGAAAGGCTCTGCAACATACTTCTCATAAAACTTTAATTTAATATGGCTGCCATATTCCATTCGTCTTTTCTATCTATATACAGAGGGAAGAATCATACTACTAAGGAGAGAGCCATACAAGCAAGATATTTCATGCAGTAGCTTGGTGCAATGTTCACTGGTTTGAAGAAAGCAGCTAGTGCTATCAAGTTACCTGCAGGAAGGTTTGTTTTGAATTATATGCTTGTATTTTTTTCTGTCATTAATCTGCTTTCTAGATTGAAAATTAACTTTGATATTAAGCAGGAATGCAAGACCTACATCTTACTTCACCAAAATTGGATTAAAAGGTGAAATATCACTATTTTGAAATGCTTGCCTGAATTTAAATGTAGAGTTGAAGTTACTCTAGGAACAGTTATGAAGTCCTCTATCTAAAATCTACTCCATTTGCCTTAAGCTTTTTCCTGTTACACAACGTTTTTACCTTCAGAAATTTTGCTAAGATGTAGATGTTTGAATGCAGCTTATTTGAAAATTAAAGACCACCCAAAACTCTGCCTCCAAAACAGTATCATTTTAACCTGAAACAAAAAAAGCTGAAATCTAGTTTTAATGCAACGCGACCCCATATTGAATACACAGTAACAATGCTGAACTTTTCAACTAGAATTTTCTCCCCTTCGTTATTTTCATCTCTCTCTGAAGATTTCTTTGAAGTTACTGAACTTGGTATGTAATGTAAGTTGAGATAAATTTTGTTACCTTTACATTTAATGTAATAGAAACTACCATATCCTGACAAAATTAAGCCATGCTTCAACTACATCTACTTGGAAATGGACTCAAAGGTAGAAATAAAATGTATTATTAGTTCAGCAATGAAAAACAGTAAGAGAATTTATGCAGTCATCCATAGCGTAAAAGGCTTCTTCTGACAAGCAAAACTCTTCTCTAGTTACTGGTGTGTGGTTGCCCAAAAAAGCACACCTCGTGAAACATGTCATCTGAACCCTTCTTTGAAAAGACCTGCTGAATCTTACGAGAACGAAATGAGATAACAACATCTTTGCAGACTAGTGCGACCAAGCAGGAATCCAGATCTTGCATATATAAGGCAGAAAAACACCTTTTTTACAGCAACAGTTAAAAGACACAGTATGGAGGGGGAAAAAAAAGCAAGTATATTAGAAAGTGAAAGGAAATCTCAAGAACTCTGTAATGCACTAAACACATCAGGAAGGCAAAGGAAACAAATCAAACAAATCAAAGATTGGGGGCTGGTGGCTACACTTAAACATGCATGTACCTCAGTTTATGAATCTTGCTATCTTGTGATTTTGTATCTGTGTATTTAGAAGTGAGTAAGAAGTACTTGGTAATACTTATCTTTGATAATAACACTGCTAGATTCAAAAGAGCAAGTCCTCTGCACAGATGTCAACTTATTCCCTGCCTTTTAAAGGCTTAATTAATGTTTGTGGATGATGTGCTTTACTTCTAGATATCTGCATTTTACGGTTGTTGCCAGCAAATTAGCATTAACATACTTTGTTGGACTTAAATAAGACTGATTTCAATTAGGCTAGAGTTTAAATATTGGCTCCACAGTCCCACTGCCTTAGGATGCTTTGGTAAAAAACCAAGTGATGCTTGAATGTTTACTCAAGGTTTAACCAAAAGATGGACCACCATATTTCTCAGGGTCATCCACAGCCTTCTCCAGTCAGGGTACTGGAGCACAACAAAGTCATTCCCTGTTGTTCACTCAGCTGCCCAGGAATTCTTATAACCACACAATGAGCTTGCCAGAGCCAGCCCTAACGAAAATGTAATCCAAGTCTGTTTACAAACCTTGCCTCAATTGTATTGCTTTTCATACCTGGGTGAAGAACATTCCCTTTCAAACTGTTCTCAAACGCTACTTTGCGAAAAGAGAGGATCAACTGCTAGAGAAATAAGTAAATTCATCCCTTTTATTTCTTCCTGTCAGAGATGTCCTCACTTGGGGAAGGGGAGTTTGTTTTATTTTTTTTAAATGGCAGTCTTAAAAGGAAAGACATTTGAGAAAAAAGTGTATGAAATCTGTCAGCATGTGATGAGTTACTGTCCATCAGTGAAAATTTGTTAAAATAAGTACAGTTGCTGAATATCTCAAAGGAGAATTGGAAAAGCACAGAATGGAAGTTGTTGCTCACTTTCTTGTAATATATTGATGAAAAATTGAGGCAACATAAGCAATACGGAATGACATTCGTTGCGTCTTTAATTCTTTTATGAATAGCAGACTTTGCTCTCTTGGATTACCATGACTATCTTCCCATGCTAAAAGATTACAGAAAAAGTAGTAGTAGTTTTTTCCAGGCAAGGAAAGCCAGGGTAGGGAAATTCAAGACTCTAGAAGTTGGCCGCACATCTGATTATGTATCTTAAGATTCCAGTTTCACTGTTCAAATCAAATGTCACCCAAGGTGAATGCATAACATATTCCCCCATGAATTCTCATTCCACAGAAATATGACATTTTCATCTAGAGAGTCTGAAGTCCGTGTTTTTTAAAGCCACTAGGGTTTGAAAAATGTCTGTTTTCCCTCGGAGGCATCTCCTCTGCTTTCCCGCACACTCAATCCCCCCTGTAGGATAAAACTAAAGCTATAGTCATGACACAATGATAAAAAATGGAGCATAAGAAACATAAGAAAGTGTAAGAGACCCAGACTCCCGTCTTTGCTCAGAGATTTAGAAAACCTTTCTTCTAATCTCAAGAAATTCATTTCCATTTGGGCTGTACATAAGATGAGAATGGCAAATATACATAAGTACTCCTATTTCAAATGAGACTCCAGAAACAAAAGACCTTTAGTGTCTTGGCCCCTTTGCTATCTTTTCCCAAAGATTCAATCATTCATCTCTTCACATTGCTTGCCCTGATAACTTAAAATGATATAATAAGGAACTACGGAAAAAGTTTCATTAGCACGCTAAACAACCTCTGCAATTTAACATTTGGAAGCAGAACGAGAACGTTTAATTCAGCACTAATCAGTGGCCTTAGCGTAATGAACTGCCCCTCACCCAGCCAGAAGGCATTGATTTTCCCAGTCAGCCCACCTGACACACATCCAGTAAATGTATCTCAAAATGCATCTCTAGCTCTTGGTTGCTGGAATTCTGCAAGGCAAATCCCCTGAAGCAAGTGGATTTCATCCTGGGAAGGACAGCAGAAAGCACTTTAGAACTGCTTGCAGATAATGGAAAATGTTTTCAAGTAAGTCATGTTGCTTCTCTGAGACATTCCACTAATGGAAATGAAAATTATAAAAGCCTGCTTGTAAACTTTAGAGTGAGATCATGAAGTAGCTAAATGGCTGCAGAGCTGTGGCACACCTGTTTCAATTAAAGCAATTATCCTGAAGTATGGGGCATTCCTGCCATCACTCTATCAGCCAGCAGAACAGCTGCACTTCTGTTCTCAAATGCCCATTTAACTAGTATATAATAAGAACATTTTAATCGTTTATGTACCTTCTGTCTCTAATTGCTAAGTTGTGTGTGGAAACAAATACTTCCTCTATCTGTATAAAATCAGGCCTCATATCTTCATCATTCTTCTCACTAAGCTTAGTGAGGTCTGGAGTGGGCAAAATGAGGTTCAACAGAGAGGAAAATGAGTTTAGGCTTGATCTTGTGGGCTTTCTCTGTAAAGAAATTCCATTGGCCTTCCCTACAGCAACACTGGGAATACAGAGGCAGTTAAGTCCCTGAGGTACCTTTCCACAGCATGGAGCTCACCCAGGTATAGAATCATAGAATCACAGAATGGTTTGGGTTGGAAGAGACTTCAAAGATCATCTAGTTCCAACCCCCCTGCCATGGGCAGGGAAACCCTCCACTACACCAGGTTGCCCAAAGCCTCATCCAACCTGGCCTTGAACACTTCCAGGGATGGGGCATCTGCAACTTCTCTGGGCAACCTGTTCCAGTGCCTCACCACCCTCTGAGGGAAAAATTTCTTCCTTATATCCAATCTAAATCTCCCCTCTTTCAGTTTAAATCCATTGCCCCTTGTCCTATCACTACACGCCCTTGTAAAAAGTCCCTCTCCAGCTTTCCTGTAGGCCCCTTTAAGTACTGGAAGGCTACGATAAGATCACCCCGGAGCCTTCTCTTCTCCAGCCTGAACAGCCCAAACTATCAAACCTGACAAAGCTAACATTACACCCAAAAAGCTGTTTCTCCTGAAGAGCGATATGGCCTCATTCCATGGATCAGGCCTCTCTCTCTCTGATCCATCCTGTGAATACATACGCGAGCGTAACGATAATCACAGTATCTTCGCCTGTGGAGGCTTTGTCCATCCACAGCTGAATACCTACTGATGGACAGGTGCTCTTGTTTCTGTTGAACAAGACTACACATGAACATGGGATATAGACGTCAGAACTCAGTTCTCTATTTCGAGATACACATCCTCCTCTATCACCATTGCAATAAGGCAAAATTTTGTCATTACAGTCACTTCCTTGACAGCAAATCACATCTTCGGTAGATTTTAGCAGAATATAATCAGGTAATTCAGAAATGCTTTAGACATGAACAAATTATGAAGAGAAAAACACACCACAGTGACAGTACAAAGAGCCGAAGCAATATCCTCTTTTTTTTAGGAGTGCTGTGGAACAAGTCTTTAAGGTCACAAGGAAATCTGAACAAGCTGCATCAAGTCTGTATTAACTGATGCTGTTGCTACTAGAAACAACCACCACCTGAAGTTTCCCTTTACACTGTAACTGTAGCTCTATAAACATGACACATTTAAAAAAGTTTCCATTTCAAAATTTCACTTAGGGTAGACCAAAGTGTCCTTTTATTTCTTTCAATATTATTATTTTTTTATTGTCAGTGTTTCTCTTATCAGGAACTCTCTAGATGTGCCCATCCTGACTCCTCCCAGGGATTTTTGGTTTTATGATCATATTTAAATTCTGCTAATTTAAATTCAACTTCTTTGTTTTTTTCTTCTGTTGCCTTTTTCTCTGCCACCTTTGATTTCACTGTTACTTCAGTTTCTCGCAAATTCTTACATCTAATTCCTTCCAAATAAGAAATAGAGAATGGAAAACATGTTCTGCAGATATTAATCAGTGCTAGGGGAAACAGTCTCATGAAACCCAGTACATTTACTTTTATCACTAGAGAACATCCCTCAGAAAATGGTGCACATACAACAAAACAGAAAGCACTCATCTTGCAAGCAATAACATTTTGGACAAGTTGCTGTGGTTCCAAGTGCTGTGATACGGGGAGGTGTCACAGTAGCACTGCTGTGTCAAACACAAGGAAGATGCCCTACACTCTAAGGAGTGCAATATGTACACCAGGGACTTGGCAGACACTGACCATCAGACAGTCACCGTTATATGACGCTTTCCAATAAATATCACCACTTATTGCAATTACTGCTCACAGAGATTTCTGCGTTCTCTGCATATGTAACGTGGTCAAATTCACTGAGTTAACCATAGATGACATCCCAGCAGTTCCTGAGTTACAGGTTATCATTGACACAAGAAATCTGTCTGGTAGAACTCTCTTACAGCAGTCAAAGAATCACAGAATGGTTTGGGTTGGAAGGGGCCTTTAAAGATCATCTAGTCCAACCCCCTGCCATAGGCAGGGATATCTTTCACCACACCAGCTTGCTCAAAGCCCCTGTCCAACCTGACTCGGAACAGTTCCAATGACAGGGCATCCACAACTTCTCTGGGCAACCTAGTTCAGTGTCTCACTCATGCTTCTGTATGTTTCTAAAACGATTATGTTTCCTTTGCTGCAAGTCAGCAGAGCATCCAGGCAGGGCTCCTGACACCTCATAAATCAACTGACTTGATCATCTCCTGCTTTTGCAGATGGATTTAAATCCATTTTTTATGCATCTCATTTACTTGAGCATTCATCCAGAAATTAAAGGAAGTGTGAGGAGCAGTTTCTATCTGATGTATAACATATCTATGCTATGAGGTTATAGAAGAAAGTGTCCTCTGGTTTCAGCTCATTTCTTTTATTCCTTTCTGACAAACATGTGACAGTCACCAAAAAAACCCCAAACAATAACAACAACAACAAAAACCTAAGACAAATCTGTAATCAGTCTTGGGCAAACACTTTATATTTTTGTGTTGACCTTTCTAACAGCATTCATGCTAATGATGCACACAGAAGGAGGTAAATGAAGCAGAAAAATCATTACATAAATACATGTAGCTTCATAAAACGAGCAATGACAGAGCTAAAGTGAGTTAGAAACCAACCTAAATAAAACATTCAGCAACCTCAGTAGAACGCTGACTTCTCTATATTAAACCCAGCTCAGCTTCCTCTCTGCAGCCTTAAGACAAGGATTCTAGACACTAGCTGTATAACAAACTACTTTTATTTCTGCCCATCAGACAGAAAGAAATGGAGGTAGTCACACGAGTGCAAGCCTGCTTTCACACAATTCACCCAGAGGATTGCAAAAATCAGCCACAATGCATAAATACCGTTAAAGCTTACACGAGATTCAAAAGACGTTTTTCCAGCAAGCACATCTCCTCAGTGTAAGTTTAACACAAGCAATTATCTTTCCCTCCTGCAAAATATAAACTCCCAATTTATTACCAGCCCTAAAATAGGACCCAATTAGAGAATTTCCTGGGTATCAATTTTGCTTTCTCTTCTAGTGGATAGCCCTCACAGAAAGGTTTAATATAACTACTACTGCCTTTGACCAAATGAGTTGATCCTAGAAATGAACCAATTAGAAGGTCTGTATGTTCGAGGTCTTGCAAGCCGGTTTACTGCACAGACATACCATACTTCATTGTGTATTCTTGGATAGAAACAGGGAAACTATATCTACATAATTATGTAAACTGGATGAAAAATATCTCACTGGTATTTTTAGATTTTCAAGCATACTAACTTCCATTTCTAGTGAGAAAGGTACAGAATAGAAAGTGAAAACAAATCCTTCTTGAACCTTTTCTGAGACCAAATTAAACCTTATCTCGCTACAGTCAGGAGAACTTGTGTAGTTCAAATATAGTAAAACTCAAGCTTGTAGGGGGCTGGATAGGACCAAGGAATTATGAAACATCCTGCTTTTTACATGATCAAGCCCCTTATTGTTTGTCCAGATCTCTATAACCAAATTTTTACTTTACTCTTGAATACCCAGAAAAAGAAAAACCTTAAAAAAAATCAAGCTGATGTTGTCATAGGTTTGTCACTATCTTCTTTGCACATACATTTTATTAGCATCTAATCTAAGACTCCTCAAGATACCAGTTTCGCATGCCACCACGTCAGCTGCTCAGCAATAACTGATAGCGTGTTTGACACAGATATGAAACACAAAGCACAGTCTTACATTTCCTCCTTCGAAGTTCATACTGCCCATGCTTCATCTTCCATGTACTGCAGATTACTGCTCTAACTGCACAAACATCTTAAAAACACAACAAAATCTGACTGATACCAGAAGGGACAGTCCTACACGTCTCTACTATACAGTTGCTTGTGCCCATCACAGCAACTTATTTTTTATTTGCCACTTTGATCAACTCTCCAGCCTGCTTTGCCTTGCAGTTGCCTCAACACTTCTGTTGACAGAGGAGGAGAAGATTGCCACTTGCAGCAACAGCTATGGCCTAGAGTGAGTCAACATTAATAATCGGTTAAGATCATGAATATCATCTGATTGTCCTCACTTACCAGGCTCTGCTTCACTTTACTGACTGGCCCTGGAGCACAAAAACTGCTTACCTTTCAGATGAAAGTAAAGCAGATCATGTGCTTCAGGTGAAACACCTAATGTGGTCCACCTGCTAATGCCATAGGAGCAGAGTAGATCAAGTCCAAAATAAGCTCCCTTCAACACTGCTGCATGGCTTTCAGGTCCTTAACACCTACTGCTGACCTCTGCAAATCCCCTTCTGTAGGGAGCACTATTTACTGGCATGGAAGTAGCCTAGCAGCATCCGGGAAACCAGGTCCTGAGTGTGCTCACTGACTTGGCCACGGCCACTCAATGCTAAAACACAGTAACGTGAGCAGGCACCTGAGCTCCCAGTCACTCTTGCCCACTCGTACCAAAGCAGGTTCCTCAAACAACACTTTTGAACACAGCCACTTCCACGGAATTCATAGCTGCTACAGACCGCAACGCCATATGGCTGTGGAGTATTTAATACACTTACAGGTACCTGGATTGGTTAATTAGAACTACGACGAAATGAAACACTTGTTAAATTAAATGCTTATCATGATATTAAAATTCAGAGAACAAGACTTTAACAATATACTAAGAATGGAAATATCCAGAAAGAAAACAACATATTCAAGAGTCATTTTCAAAAAATGACAGTTGCTTAAACCTCTTGTGAAACTTCTCATCAATCTGATCTTCCAGTAAGAAATATAAACCTATAAAAATAAAGGAATTTAAGTTTGGAAACACTCTTCTAAAGACTCCTACTGGTTTAATAAAGACTTAAATTCTTAACTATCATTTATCTAGTACTAAATAGTTTCAGGCAAGACTTTTGTTTTTTTGCTAGATGAGTGCGAAAACTGCTTTTTTCAGTGTACTAGGCAAAACAGAGTGTTTTGGGGAGAGTATGTATGTTTCGGCATTTTAAATTTTACGATGCTTATCTGTTACATAATTGTGGTGAGAGAAATAATATAATTTACTTTTATAATATTTTAAATATGGTTAATGTTCAACCATTGATTTCTGATAAAAAGGACTAGCTCTTCACAGAAGTCTCCAAAACATTAAATTTAATGAATTAACTTCACAGCTTCAACGGATAGTTCTGGCTTTTTACGATGTCATTTAAGACATTTTAAAGAATATGTTGTGTACAAAATGAATAATAATGATTATTATACATGTCATCTGCAATAAACAGTACAGTATGGACTTGTGGGAGTGCAAAATTTATGGTATACACTATCTACTTGCAAGCTAAAATACAGGAATATAGATTTTAATGAATTCTATAAGCTTCAGTGCTGAAATACAGGCTGCAAGTTTGCCAACGAAACAGAGCTGTTTTTAAACTCTCATAGAAAACCAACTGACAATAGCTTGGCAAGAGCACTGCAAGAAAATTAAAATGAAACTGTCCTGAATGTACCCTGTAAGCAGTAAATACTTCTGTTTCCAAACTGATAAATGTAGGATCTGCCTTAAACTTTCACAGAAAATATCTTTTCTCCAATTTAATCATTACAGGCTGTTTCGTGCATTCAAGGCCAAATTAGATTTGGCTTCCTCTAAAATGGTTAATCTTGAACAGGGAACAGAATTGATAAGGCAGAGAAACAAATTTGGAAGTTCTGATGATAAGATTATAGTGTTACAAAAACATAATGCACATATGAATATCTTAAAGAGTTTTCACTAAAAACTGGCAAAATTTCCTCTGATAGCGTGCAGCAACAAGGCTTCATTGACTAAATAGAGCTATTCGGACACACACCAGCTGGGGAACTGGCCTTACATTTTTACAGGCCTTACATTTTCTACATAGCATTGAACATCCTTCCCAAGCAAGACTTTGTCTATTATTTGACTCAATCTTTATTAAATTTTCTGACAATGTAGCCCTACTTTTTAAAAATACCATTTAAAAGATACAGATAAATAGGAAATGTAAATTTTCCTTAGCTATTAAAAGTAAGATTAAGCTGCTAGAAATTACTTTCTGGACATAGCTAAAATTATTTAGACATTCGTAAAGATGTTGTCTGGTCTATCTGGTTTACTTAAAGGCCTAATCAACTTGCTTTGAAGTAAACGCAAATTGAGACTTGTAAATCACATGGATTGTTTATTTCAGTTCCCTCGAACAAAGAAAAGGCATTCGAGAAACAACGACAATCAAATAGTCATTTCTCAGTGTCCTGGTTTCAGCTGGGACAGAGTTAGCTCTTTTTAGCAGCCAGAAGAGCTCTGTGTTTTGGTTTTAGTCTGGGACTCGTTATGAGAAGACTGTTGATAGCGCACTGATGTTTATAGTTGGCACTGAGACCTCAAGGACTTTCCAGCTTCCCGTGTTCTTGCCAGTGTGCAGGAGCACAACAGGATAGGGGGGAGCATGGCTGAGACAAAGGGTCCACAACTCCCCTTATGATTTGTACTTAGACTTAGGATTGAGGGCCAAATTGGCCACTGGAGTATTCCATATCATGCAATGTCATGCCCAGTATATAGATGAGGGCTGACCAGAAAGAAGGGCTTTTGCTTTTCCAGGGCTCTCACTCTCAGACTCTTGGAGTGCTCCCTCTCTCTTTTCAGACCTCATGCTCGACCAGGATTGCGGTGTTGGGACTTAACCTGTTTCGTGATTGTTTGCCAGGACAGTACAGGTGTTGGTCACCAGGTGGTGAGCATTTACACTATGCATCACTTGTTTGTATATATCATTATACATATATATATAAAAATATATTATTCTTATTAAATTATTCTTATCTCAACCCACAAGACTCCTTCCTTTTTCCCCCTTTAATCCTCTTCCCCATTTCCCGGGGGTGGTGGAAGGTGAGTGAGCGGCTCTGTGGCATTTAGTTGTCCGTGGGCACTAAACCACAACACTCAGAGGGTTTTGTTTTGTTTTTTTTTCGAAATCAGCTCCAAAGTTTTAAACATGTTAGACCTGATTGAGCCAGCTTCTCTTTAAATGCTCAGCTAAATTGAGCTTATAGTGGGAAAAAGTTGTCCCAGGTAGATACAGTCTGCTTGTACACTGTTAACTGTACTGGACACCTTCTTGGGATTTTTCATACACACCTCAAGCACACACTCCTGGCTAGTGTTACACACTTGCTCGTTGTAGCTGAATTATGTGAATGCTATTGCAAACACTTCGAAAAAAATCTTAGTAATAAAACCTTAGAGAAATGTGATGAAGGATTTTATACTGAATATGGCATATCTACCACTTTCCCACTGTATTTGATATTTTTAAAAGGAAGCTGATCAAAGTCAGAAGATATCTGTGTTTAGCTGTTTGTATGGTTTTGTTAATTAAAAAAATGGATTTCCATCAGTCATGCATATTACAGTCTAACAAAGAGCAAGCGCCCAAGTGTTTTCGATCACATAAATCTTAATAGATCAGAGGAACACCACACTTGTGCTTTCTGATAATAAAAGTACTGCTTGTTTTTGTTTCATGCCCACTGTCACATTAGCATCAAACTGCTTTGAAGCCTGTACTGTATTTAGCCTTTCATTTTACAGAAGACACTAGCATTACTTAAGATGGTGGCTTTTATTCTCAGTCCTCAAATGGCTCTAAATTGTCCTTGTTCAATTCATTCCAGGCATACCATATTTTTTTTCCTTTCAGCTATTTAAACTGTAAATGTTTCATGAATAAATGAAAATGATGAATAATAGAAGGGTTCACTATATGAAAATATGTTTAACATATCTATTATTCAATTTCTTAAAAGTTCAATTTCTAAATGCCATTCCATACATTTTTCTATTTCTTCAAAAGCTTCCAGAATTGTTCATATTTTCCATTAGAAAAAAAATAATGCTTACTATTTCAAATGTACCTCTAATCTGATATTAAAAAAAAACACACCACCACCACTTTTCATTGACTACAGTAAACAAACTTGAGTTATTTATTCTTCATGAGTTAACATTCCCTCTGTGCTGCAGAGAACAATAAAAAAAGTAATGCTCAGTATTTTTTTTATTTGGAAGAAAGTATAATGATAAACAGCAAGTGAAAATACGATTACTTCATTACATTTTGACAGGAAAATAGCTTGCTTTGTTCGAGAGACAGAACACATGCACGTTCCCAACACTAAGAAACTTGGAGGATAAAGTATATTAAGGCATGAACTGAACTGTATGTGTACTCTCACACTAAGACTTGAAGGCATTAGAGAGCCTTTGACAGGATCTGAGCCAGGTTTTGGGGTGTTGTTTATCTTTTAGTCTAACATCCTCTTCATTTCTTCTAAGAAGATTATTTCACCCGTTTAATACAGGATGCCTAGAGTAGGGGATCTGGGATTAGGTATTATGTCCTAGATCCAGCTGCATCTTAACTTGGTGTCAGGACAAAACTTGGGCATCCATGAAAACCTCTCTTCTTACCTACCTCTGATGTTGGTTTTCACAGAAAGGAAACCCAAGAACTTGAGCTGGACAGAAGCCACAGTACACTTCCGCAGAAAGACCAGACACAGCCATAAAAGTCACTTGGCTGATGAGATGGGTGTTTTCCGTATGGTTTTAAGGGGTTTTGCTAAATAGAGAGAGTAGGATGGAGACCTTATACGAATGCAGTCTTCTCATTCCTTCCAAACTCCTTACCCCTAAATTCCTGTGCAGAATCAGGAAACTCCTAGAGCGTGGGTCAGGGCAATCCCAAGCACAAGTACAGGCTGGGCGGAGAATGGATTGAGAGCAGCCCTGAGGAAACGGACTTGGGAGTGCTGGTGGATGAGAAGCTCAACATGAGCCAGCAATGTGCGCTGGCAGCCCAGAAAGCCAACCGTGCCCTGGGCTGCATCCAAAGCAGCGTGGCCAGCAGGGCGAGGGAGGGGATTCTGCCCCTCTGCTCTGCTCTCTTCAGACCCCACCTGGAATACTGCGTTCAGCTCTGGAGACCCCAGCACAAGAAGGACATGGAGCTGCTGGAGCGGGTCCAGAGGAGGGCCACAAAGATGATCCAAGGGCTGGAGCACCTCTGCTATGAAGACAGGCTGAGAGAGTTGGGGCTGTTCAGCCTGGAGAAGAGAAGGCTCCAGGGTGATCTTATTGCAGCCTTCCAGTACCTAAAGGGGGCCTACAGGAAAGCTGGAGAGGGACTTTTCACAAGGGCATGTAGTGACAGGACAAGGGGCGATGGATTTAAACTGAAAGAGAAGAGATTTAGATTAGATACAAGGAAGAAATTTTTCCCTCTGAGGGTGGTGAGGCACTGGAACAGGTTGCCCCAAGAAGGTGTGGCTGCCCCATCCCTGGAAGTGTCCAAGGCCAGGTTGGATGAGGCTTTGGGCAACCTGGTGTAGTGGAGGGTGTCCCTGCCCATGGCAGGGGGGTTGGAACTAGATGATCTTTGAGGTCCCTTCCAACTCTAACCATTCTATGGTTCTATGATTCTATGTTTCACAAAGGCAAAGACAAGAACAAGAAATGTGTGCAGGAGCTATGGACTTCAGAAGTAGAGGAGGAAATGTTTTCTTATAAGATGAAGGGAAGTAAATATACCTACTAAGACATTCTAGTGGAAAGGGGGGAAGCCATTTGCAGTTGTTCTTTTTCTCAGCTATCAAAACCTGCACAATTCAGCAACTCACTTGAAGTAAGTTTATCAGGCACAGAGGTAAAAAATACGGAACTTGACAAAGGTATTGCATTTCAGCTTCACAGTCTGAACATGAATTGTCCCTAGTTCTTAAACAGAAGCAACAGCACCTACGAAAACAGCCCATTCCCTTTTTCTAAAGAACACCCTTAGGCATATACATACAGCATTTTACACAAACACATGCACATCACACTTACCACATGCAAAAGAAAATGATGCTTAAAAAGACTGCAAAAAGTTGAATAGGCTTTGAAATTTTTTTTTTTTTTTCAGTTAAAAGCAAACACTATTTTACTATTGCTACTACTCCTACTATGGTATCTTCATCATAATTTTTTTACTTAGAGAGATCAGGGTCTTGGGTTTGTAGAATTAAGGCACTTGTATTTTAGTTATCATTCCTAGTTTTCTAAGTAATTCTTGGACAAGCTGTTTAATTTAGGACATCTTATTATCTTTCTTTTTTTCTAAATATTACGATAGTCTTAAAGTTAGCCATTCAATACAAAGATAACATAACAAGTTTCAATGAACTACCATAAATACTGAAAATAACAAAATCCTTCTGTCCACCATCCCACCCAAAGGAATTCTTATTGCTAGGACTACCATACTGTTTCTCTAGATTTAGTTTTGGGTCTATCTGCACACCAAAGAATTGCTGTATGAAGACTTACCCTTTGCTTTTTTCACACTATTACAGCAGCCTGAATATTTGATTCTTTCTGCCCTCACCAGATTTACACTTTATTTGCTTAAAACGGTATGGGACATGCAATTAAGTATATTCATGACAATTTTTGCTCTGATCTGATAGAAGACACAAATTCGTCCTCTACATGTGCCTGAACATTAGCAATAGTTTTCCAGCAGAGATACTACTCTAACAACCATGTTCAAGTCAATTTTTTAAACAAGCAGCAGAACTAAGTTATAATAAATACAGAAATAAATTAACTTTTATCCTCTTTATGTTTTGTTTCCTCACAAGTTAAAAGATACTGCCCTTAAAGTTCTCATCCAGCTGATGAGTTAACAGGTTTACTGCTGACATGCACATTTTCAGTACCTGCAATACCCATCCAAGACTTTATTTCGAAAGGACTGAGTACTCACAAATCCACCTGTGGTAAGCAATTCCTAAGCATTTTGAAGAGAAATCTCTAGTATTTCAAGGAAGGTAAACAAAGAATATTCCAAGCAGGCTACACTCAGGCTGTAACTGTATTTCCTACAGATATGAGTTTTCATTTACCATAAAAATGATTTCAAGATAGTGCTAGAAGGAATTGTGTTTACTGTTGTAAATTTGTTTTTAATAGTATTTAATAGTTGGCAATAACAAAGCCAGAAATGACTGGACCTCCCAGGAAGATATAATTATATCACAAGCTATTGCTGTTGTCTGCATTGTGGCACTTTAGCTTATTAGAGGAGTTATAACATCATTACCTACAAGCAAATAAAGGAGTATATAAGCTAAACAAATGCTCAAAGACCAGCTTCAAGAGATACGAGAAAACAGTGACACTGTGGTTCTCAAGTCCCTGGACACAAATGTTCTTCTTTTCAGAAACTGAGATAGCTGCTCTTTCTTTCACCTTTACTGTGGCACTGATGACAGTATTTTTTAAGTGTGGGTGGTCAATTGCTTATACGCAAACACCAGTAACCACTGTGTGCAACAGAGGGAGATCCAAGAGGATTAACAGAAGGAAAACATCTTGTTAGGATCAACTTTTGAATCTGAATCAGCAACTCAACACTTCAGAAGACAAATGATAGCTTTGTGTTAATTATAAGGTACTTGAGTTTCAAAGCTTAATGGATCCCACTTTTCTTTTTCCTCATACAATATTTTTTAAAAATGTAAAATTCTAGTTTCTAGCCTACAGACTCGCCCGAAAATGTTGCATCTGGAGTACACATGAGAATAACTTCTTTACCCATGGTGAAGATTTCCATTTCTACATTTTAAGGAGACACATTTCAGCTTTAAAATATCTGAATATTATATTTTTGTTTCTCACTGCAGAAATATCAAAATGTTTCATCAATAATAAAAAATAGAAACTTCCTTTCAGAATAGTAAGACTGTAAACAGATGACAGCAGCTTTTGCAGTACTGGCTTCTTTGATACTCAAATTATTACTACATTATTATTAGTAATATTAATTATTGATACTATGATGTTGTTGCTGAGTCTGCTTCAAAACTCCACCACTAGACCCCTTAGATTTTGAATCAGATCATGGTCTGAGACCTATTTTATCCCTAAAAGTGAAGGAGTTTAAAGGTTTTTAAGGCTACTAAAAATTCAAGTGATCCCTAATTCTTGAGAAAAACAAAAGTCAAGTATTATTTGTGTCTATTCACTGGCCAGATTCCCTCGCAGAACATCTGTCATGTAAATACTGTTCCAGAAACAGTTGGAGGTACAGAAATGTACACTGTGTAAATTAAGGGCAATGGAAGATCTCAGTGATGATATTTATGTTCTTGAGCGTGGAGAGGAGTGTCAACTCAAATACGGCATAGCCATTAACAAGTTATCCTGTTGGTGCCTCCCATCTCAAGTGAGGGCAGATGTCATCAAGGATCATGCATTACGGATGTTTTATCTCCACTAGGTACAGCATGTTTAACAAAATTAGAAGTTCATCTAGGCTAGGGTTTCCTACAAACTACTGACAAGTAACAAGTCTCTCTCCCACCAAGCATCCCAAACAGCTTTCAGATTTGAGCTAGACTAGATCTTGAGCAATCCACCTGAAACAACTTCAATACCTCACAGCTAGTGTTCCATCAGGAGAAAACAGAGCTCTCTTCACTGTGGAAAGAAAGGTTTGGTGCTGTGGTAAAACTGCAAGAGATGGGTCTGCGCATGGTGGTCCCAGGTGGAGGATGAGGCTTGTGCAGAGCAAAGCATGAAATAATGACAAATGATGACAGAGCAGGAGGCCAGCACATTCACTGCTGGGTGAACGTGCAGTTACTTGTTTCCCTGCCAATGCCAATGTGTGGAATCAGCTGCAAGCAGCCAGGAAACCAGCCATCCCTCTTTGGTGCTCCTAGTTATTTGCTCAGCAACCCTCCAGCAATTTTATATGCATGCTCAGGATTCAACTGCCTTTATTTACCAAAAGCCAAACTGTAAACAGTATATCTCCAGGTCATGCATGATTGTATACTGTCGTTTATATAAAATAATCACTAAGCAAATGTCTGTGATTATCGGAATACAACTGACCATTCACATCTAGAAATATCTGTTTGCCTAACAACTAGGGTAGTACATGCACACTTAGAAATGCTACCAAACATGTGGTTTTGCTCATGCATGCTACTTTTTTCTTTAAAGCAGCTTGCGATACTGCAATCCTAGACAGAAACCTACCACTGCGTTCAGCTCTGGAGTCCCCAGCACAAGAAGGACATGGAGCTGCTGGAACGAGTCCAGAGGAGGGCCATGAAGATGATCCGAGGGCTGGAGCACCTCTGCTATGAAGACAGGCTGAGAGAGTTGGGGCTGTTCAGCCTGGAGAAGAGAAGGCTCCGGGGTGATCATATCGCAGCCTAAAGGGGGCCTACAGGAAAACTGGAGACTGACTTTTTACAAGGGCATGTAGTGATAGGACAAGAGACAATGGATTTAAACTGAAAGAGGGGAGATTTAGATTAGATATAAGGAAGAAATTCTTCTCTCTGAGGGTGGTGAGGCACTGGAACAGGTTGCCCAGAGAAGTTGTAGATGCCCCATCCCTGGAAGTGTTCAAGGCCAGGTTGGATGAGGCTTTGGGCAACCTGGTGTAGTAGAAGGTGTCCCTGCCCATGGCAGGGGGGTTGGAACTAGATGATCTTTGAGGTCCCTTCCAACCCAAACCATTCTATGATTCTACGAAAATTGTATCTATCAAAGGCTAGATACTAGTAAAATAACTATATCCATTTTACAACTAGCCTTGAGTAGAAAGCAAAGCAGCACTGAGTTTTGACATTTTATCTACAACTAACTTATTACACAACAGCTTTCTTTAGTGTTTTCACCTGTACAATGAAAGTAGAAGGTAGAGATGGCTTGCAATGCTAATGTCATTAGAATGCTGCATTTGATAATTAATAGCTAATATGGTTACTTTGATGTCACAAAATGATTCAAAATATTAAGTGCTCTGAAAAAAAAACTGTCTTGACATCCAAAGTAGTGATTTAAAATGGTGAACCAGAGCAGTAAACCAAAGTATTGGGTCACCTTTCCAGAGTCAGGCCTTCAGATCTCTCTTTCTTGATTCCTCATTCATAAAACGAGGATTAAGTACTGTCCTGACTAATAGAACAGTTGCAAAGATAAAGCAGAGCTCTCTCCTGCAAGCAAGTCAAACCTCTGGCATCTGGCCGCGTATCTTTCATTTCTCCTTTATGGAGCTCCTAGCTTTGCAGTCACTGGTTTGATTTAAATGTTGCTGAGCCTGGCAAACACATGTGAAAAAAAACAGTAGCCACAGAGTTTTTCTGTGAATAAGGAAACATGACTGGGAAGGATGAACACAGGGAGCAGGAGTCAGGGGTTCCTGGTTCAGAATTAGCCCTGCCTCTGATTTACACGTGACCTTCATAAGCCATTTTATCTTTATCAGTTTTTTCCACCAGTAAATTGGATGATAACACATTCCAGTACTACCAAGGGAGTAACAAAATACACGCTAACAGTTTTGAGGCACACAGATAATGCGGCAAACACCAACGAAAACATAAATAAGGAAATGCGTATTTCGGTGCAAAGTCTAGCAGGGTTTTTCTGTACAGTATAAAATAAGGCTGTATCCCATACGGAATGCTGAGAGACTGAAAGAGGATGATCAATTTTTAATTAATAACACAGCATGTGATCAGCCAATTAAGACCATTCCAGAGTAGATCGGTGCATGTAGGACAGAATTAACATTGCTCATACAACTTTTATTCTTTCATTTCCTAACTTTTTGGTGCCAGACTCACCACTCTTCAGAAAAGGTATGTGGTGTACTGCAAGACAATAACAGGTGCACTGAACACCACTTGCAACTGAAGACTATTTTCAAGGAAAAGTTATCTAAAACTGTGCTAATGTGCTAATAACAGGTGCCTCAATAAACACCCTGGCATAATTTGTCATGAAAACATGCAAACAGGTAACGTGAGCTGAAATATCAGAAGGAAAAAAAATATTTTTTTTTTATGTACAGTATAAAATAAGGCTGTATACTGAACGTTGAGAGACTGAAAGAGGAAGATCAATTTTTAATTAATAACACGGCATGCGAATAGCCAATTAAGACTAATTAAGACTAAAAAAAAAACTATTTTGGGGGGGATTAGCCATGCTAACAGAGTGCACACCCAATAAACACCTAGAAAGAAAAAGAAAAAAAAATAAAGAAAAAAAAATAAAGAAAAAGCAGAGAACACGTCGGTTTCTCTACTCTCCAACATGACACTTGGGACAACAAGCCGGGGAAGCAAAAGGCGCTTCCCCGGGAGCAGCACATCCCATTTCTCCACAGGAACCTCCCCACACTCCACTGCCTCCACTGCTCAGGAACAGCCCTGGAGAAAATCGCCGCATCCGTCCGGACGGCGAAGCCCTTTTTCACACCGATCCCTAAAAAAACCTCCTCACCCACGGAGCGCCCCCGTGCGCGCCTCCAGCCCGGCCGCCCCCCCCCCACCCCTCCGCTCAGCCCCCGGCGGCCCGACGCGATCGCGGCGGGGCAGCCCCCGGCCCTCCCGCCCACCCTCGCACCTCCGCCCAGCCCCGCGGGCGCGCCCCGCCGCGCCGCCCCTCACCGACCCGCCGGGCGCATGGCGCCGCCGCCGTTCGCCTGCTCTGCCGCCGGCCAGACGGCGCGGTCCCGGCCCCGCAGGTCACCGCCGCCGCGGGGCCGGAAGCGTGGGGCCACCCCCGGCTCCTCCTCGCCGTGGGGCTCCGCCGCGCCCTCCGCCTGCCCCGTAGCCGCCGTGCGGGAAGTGTCGCCGAGCGGCGCCAGGGTGGCCCCGCTGGAGCCCACCCCGCCCCCTCCGCCCCCGTTAGACCGGGTAGGAGCCCTCGGCCGTCGGGGTTTTTGGCTGTGGAGAGAAAACGAGCGGGGCGAGCAGCCTTCCCTGCGCGGCCGAGTTTGGGCTTCAAGGGGCAATGGCTTCAAACGGAAAGAGGGCAGATTTAGATTAGGTACAAGGAAGAAATTCGTCACTCAGAGGGTGGTGAGGCACTGGAACAGGTTGCCCCAAGAAGGTGTGGCTGCCCCATCCCTGGAAGTGTTCAAGGCCAGGGTGAATGAGGCTTTGGGCAACCTGGTGTAGTGGAGGGTGTCCCTGCCCATGGCAGGGGGTTTGGAACTAGATGATCTTTGAGGTCCCTTCAAACCCAAACCATTCTGTGATTCTGTGATTCTATAATTATGCGAAAACTGAAAGTACCTTCTGGAAGAAAGAAAGGGTTGGTTTCCAGAGGAAGCAAAGCTTGCTGACTGCGTCACACATGGGTGTGTGCTTCTCGACCATCTGAATTTCTGTATTCCCCTTCCCTACCAGAACTTTGATGCCTTGTGGCTGATTTTAGTGAAATTTGTCAAAGGTTTTAAAAATCTCAAAGGTGAAGTTGCTGAGTGTCAGCTTCAGGAACGTGGATGTCCAAAATAGACAAGACATGCTCCGCTCCGCCTGAAGGAAAGGCTGCAGAAGTGCATTCAAGCAGTATTGGAGAAAGGAAAATCTACATAGAAGACATATTTATAGATGCCTCAGTGTGACAAAACCTTCATAGTTTGCCATCAGCCAGCCACAAACCACAAATCTGCAGGAGGCTGGACTTCAGTCAAAGAACTACTTCTGTAAAGCCCTTGCACACTGCAGGGGCCGTGTCCAGCTGAAACCTGTGAAAAACTGAACTGTCATGAGCTGTTCCCGTTTCTGTCATTACACAGGTACATACTTGTCTTTTATTTGGTATGGGTTTTGGGTGGTTTTTTCAGCATGCTTTTGCTGATGAGTGGGTGGTTTTGTTGAATTTCTGTCTTGGCCTGGCCTACCACACAGAGGAATCATAGAATCATAGAATCGTAGAATGGTTTGGGTTGGAAGGGACCTCAAAGATCATCTAATTCCAAACCCCCTGCCATGGGCAGGGACACCCTCCACTACACCAGGTTGCCCAAAGCCTCATCCAACCTGGCCTTGAACGCTTCCAGGGATGGGGCAGCCATAACTTCTCTGGGCAACCTGTTCCAGTGCCTCACCACCCTCAATGTAAAAAAATTCTTTCTTAGATCTAATCTAAATCTCCCCTCTTTCAGTTTAAAGCCATTGCCCCTTGTCCTGTCACTACATGCCCTTGTAAAAAGCCCCTCTCCAGCTTTCCTGTAGGCCCCCTTTAGGCACTGGAGGGCTGCAATAAAATCACCCCAGAGCCTTCTCTTCTCCAGGCTGAGCAGCCCCAACTCTCTCAGCCTGTCTTCATAGCAGAGGTGCTCCAGCCCTCGGATCATCTTTTTGGCCCTTTTCTGGACTTGCTCCAGCAGCTCCATGTCCTTCTTGTGTTGGGGACTCCGGAGCTGTACACAGTATTCCAGGTGGGGTCTCACGAGAGCAGAGCAGAGGGGCAGAATCACTTCCCTCAACCTGCTGGCCACGCTGCTTTTGATACAACCCAGGATACGATTTGCTTTCTGGGCTGTCAGTGCACATTGCCGGCCTCTAGCTACATATACACAGCGAAAATCAATCACGTCAGTCTATATGTGCATCGGGAAGAGCCTGGAATACCTCCCATTGTTCCTTTCTGCTCATTTTTCAGTTCGGGTTTCGTTCATTGAAGTGACGGGTATCTAGGCAATTTTTGGACACAGGGGACACAGCACTAGAGTGTCAGTTGTCTTGAGTCATGAGCAGAATGGACAGGAAGGAGGTACCTTGTAATGGAGGAAGCAATATGTCAAAGATAAAACATTTGGAAATATTGTATCCGACTGTTTTGCCAAGGCAATAGTGATTAATGCTTCTTAAAAGACAGGTTAGATAACGTGGTTGGATGTGGTTGGGATGATTTAGCAGTCTGAACTATGATGATCTTCGCTGTAGAAATAAGAATTAATAAAAAGAAAAAAAGGTAAGTATAAATGTATTAATATAAAAATAACTGAAATGGAACTTGGAACTCTGTCATTCCAGTAAAAACAAAACGAAATTAAGAGTTTTTCCTGGGCGTTAGGATAAGGGACAAAATGGAATTGTGATAGGCCAAGTATTTACATTTTCAGAGGAAAGAAAAGTAAGCCAGCACTGTGGAAATGGGTCCTAAAAGGAAGAATAAGATTTGCACTGCTCGGATTTTAAACCAAACAACAGACAGGGTTCTACTAGTCTTAGAAAGACAAGCCTTCAGCAGGCTTCGAAAGAAAGAAACTTCGCTCCACATGGAGGCCTTGCTGGAGCATTGCTCAATGCGCATGGCACGCGTGAAGGCTTGAATGGCAGAGAGAGGTAGAGGAAGGAAGGAAGGAAGGGAGGGAGGGAGGGAGGGAGGAAGGAAGGAAAGGGAGGGAGTAAGGATGGAAAGGGAGGGAGGAAGGGAAGGAGGGAGGGAGGGAGGGAGGAAGGAAGGATGGAAAGGGAGGGAGGAAGGGAGGGAGGGAGGAAGGAAGGGTGGAAAGGGAGGGAGGGAGCAAGGAAGGAAGGAAGGAAGGGGAGGGAGGGAGGGAGGAAAGGGAGGGAAGAAGAGAAGGAGGAAGGGAGGGAGGGAGGGAGGAAGGAAGGGAGGAAGGAAGGAAGGAAAGGGAGGGAGGAAGGACAGAAAGGGAGGGAGGGAGGAAGGAAGGAGGAAGGGAAGGAATGAAGGACGGAAAGGGAGGGAAGAAGGGAGGGAGGGAGGAAGGAAGGGAGGAAGGAAGGACGGAAAGGGAGGGAAGAAGGGAGGGAGGAAGGAAGGGAGGGAGGGAGGAAGGAAGGAAGGGAGGAAAGAAGGACGGAAAGGGAGGGAGGAAGGAAGGGAGGGAGGGAGGAAAGAAGGAAGGGAGGAAGGAAGGAAGGAAAGGGAGGGAGGAAGGATGGAAAGGGAGGGAGGGAGGGAGGAAGGAAGGAAGGAGGAAGGGAAGGAAGGAAGGAGGAGGGGAAGGAAGGAAGGAAGGAAGGAAGGAAGGAAGGGAGGAAGGAAGGAAGGAAGGAAAGGAAGGAAAGGGAGAGAGGGACGAGACCATGAAATGTAATGCAGGAGTTAGATCACAATTTAAGGGAGGATACAATTTGTTGAGGACTGTGGCAGTTTTCAGAGCGACTGCCTAGTGTCTTGCGTGTCGTTTGTCGTGGTGTGTGCACTGCAGCCCCTACCCAGTGGCTGTTTGGCTGAACGTGTCTGGTCTGTGCTTTTAGTTGAACCGGACTGAGCCCCTGCTACCCAGCTGAACCAGTGTTCGCTGGAACACTGAGATTTTTCCTGAGCTGTGTTGCTGCCATCACCGCTTTTGACGCCATGATACTGACAGGACAACGGTGAGAACAACATGGGTAACAGTAAACATGGTGTTGGTCTCTTACTATTTACAACTCAAGACACTATTAGGTACAGCGAGGCCTGCAGCCAGCAAAGCAGCTGAATTTTCTAACTGTGGGGTTCTTGCCATCAATTTATACTTCTTCCTAAACCAGCCAGGGCATGAAGGTTTCCTCTGGTGAGGTGTGATGCGTGCATATGATTAGATATTACTGCCAACGCCATTTCCAGCAAAGACTCTTGCTGACAAATTAAGTTGTCTATGAAGCCTCTCGTGTCATGGTCTTCTCTGCAAACCCAGCAGAAGAATTAGGTTTCCCCAGATCTTCAGCCTCCTAATGACTGCACTTTGTATGTGTCATAAAATCAAGGAATTTGTAATTCATTCTGGAGCTGTAAGAACACTCACTGTTTCTAGGCAAGGAAAAACTAGTTAAATTATTAAGCAACCTCAGCAGCTGTCATGAAGTGGTGCTATATTAGAGGGAAAACATACAAAAAATCCATGTTGAAACATGAAAAACATGTCTCGAGAATGACATCAGTGTTGTGTTCGAGTTGTCTGAGTGTCCTCAGTGTGAATTTCAAGCTTGGATTTTAATAAGTTTACTTCAAGTGTAAGCTTACCTCCACACATCCTAGATTCATAAGACTAATTTAGGGATAATTATATACTTCTGTAATGCTTTTAAGCTTTAGTTTCTCACTGATCTTCTCAAAACTAATTTCTTGATAATACTGGTTTTGTTTTTCCTTTCCTGAATACACTGCTATTGTTGGCATAGTGGCTTCTTGTTTGGATATAATTAATATTCCGTACACTACCAGTATCATTTCCTACATACATGACGTGTTTGTTTCCCACAGGTCTGCTAAGGTTTGAACAACTTTTTGTCTCTAAAGAGCCCGAAGTGGTCTTGAAAGATTTATTCACAGTTCATTATTGACTCTTAATTTTACTTGCAACTTTCATTGTAAAATCCACTGATGGATTCTAGGTTATGATGGATTCTAGGTTATGCTCCAATACAGATAATATTGCTGTAATTGCTAATATAAGCAGTTGGGAGCATTGCATTTCGGATGATACTGTTTGGTTTTGTATTGTAGCAGGGGTTTGCATGTATGTAGGTTTTTTCAAATCCATGCTATAGTCATACAGTCATCTGCCCAGGCACACAGATACTTCGTTTTGACATCAGATGTTACTACAGGAATTAACATGGATTTAGCCAAGTGTCCACTCTTCTTGTGTACTGGAAAAAAAGGAGAAACTAAATACATGATGTATTTCTAAAGATTGGTTAAATCTTACGAAGAGGCATCAAAGAATTAAGAGTGTTACTCAGTTTCTATGACATCTCTCAATGAAGCAAGAAAATAGGGCTTGAGACCTTCCTTTTGTTACTTAAGTTCACACCTACTGAAATAATAATAAAGCAGATCTAGAAGGGAACATGTGTCCGAAAGAAAATGGTACTGTATACAGGAAAAAATGGGTCACGTGAGACAAATCTAATAGCTTCTTTCTCTAGTACCATTATGATTAAATTGGTTAATAACAGAGATGAAATATAAGACAATATAAAATGGGTGGCCTGGAACATAAAACACTGCCAGTATGTCATGGAGATGATGTGTGTCATTTTTTAATTTCATTCTTATATAAAAAAAAAAAAAAAATCTGTTTCCTCCCATAACATCCTTGGTGGTCACAACAGAGTTTTTACATAGTTTTGAAGTAACGTCAGATGCATCGTACATCTGTGTGGATTTAAAAAAAAGGCTCTTTACACGTCTAACAGAGAGCAGGAATGAAACCCACCCCCGCCGTCTCTGGAATGTAATTTCATGTAGAATTACCTGTTATTGTGAATTCAGTTTTGGTATGCATGTACAGGTCACATTAATCCTCAAGATTTTGCTTAACAAAAATCTACAAATTGGGTGATGTTTAAGCCTTCGGTGGTAACAAACTGAATTAATCATGTTGTGATTAGAAACCAGTTCAAATGCCACTTACAGCAAAAGAAAGTCAATGCCACAATATAATACCATATGGCAAGCTACTTTTACCTACTTAGGAAGGTAATACCTGATGTGTCTTGTCTATATCTTACAGTAATCGTTGTTAAATATGAATTTTGAATGCCTGCCATCATGGTTGTTTTATACCTTTATTTGAAAATCTGTAGAGAAGAGCTACGCCACTAATAAAACACTTGAGCAAGTTCCCAACAGGATGTTCTTAGAAAACTTTAGATTAAATTGATTTGGACACAAATCTCATTAAATAGACAACCGAGTAGCTTATGAATTGTAAGTAAAGCTTAGTCATAAATGAACTGCTGGTTTGTCTTTCCGTGTGCAACCCTCAAACAAAGGAACGACCAGAAGGACAATAAATAGTTGTTCAGGTCAGTTCAGACCCCCAGTAGCAGAATACTGCGTTTCTTCGCATCACCGAAAGCATCACTGGATGCACACGTACTGCGTTTGTTCAACCCAGATTACTCACTGTCTTCTGGCTGTATTCTTGGCTGGTGCAAGTCAGTCTCATTCCCTCTTGGCTCTCCTCGTGGTCCGTAGACATAGAATCATAGAATGGTTTGGGGTGGAAGGGACCTCAAAGATCATCTAGTTCCAACCCCCCTGCCATGGGCAGGGAAACCCTCCGCTACACCAGGTTGCCCAAAGCCTCATCCAGCCTGGCCTTGAACACTTCCAGGGATGGGGCATCCATAACTCCTCTGGGCAACCTGTTCCACTGCCTCACCACCCTCAGAGGGAAAAATTTCTTCCTTAGATCTAATCTAAATCTGCCCTCTTTCGGTTTAAATCCATTGTCTCTTGTCCTATCACTACATGCCCTTGGAAAAGGTCCCTCTCCAGCTTTCCTGTAGGCCCCCTTTAAGTACTGGAAGGCTGCAATAAGATCACCCCAGAGCCTTCTCTTCTCCAGGCTGAACAGCCCCAACTCTCTCAGCCTGCCTTCATAGCCGAGGTGCTCCAGCCCTCGGATCATCTTTTTGGCCCTTTTCTGGACCTGCTCCAGCAGCTCCATGTCCTTCTTGTGCTGGGGACTCCAGAGCTGAACACAGTATTCCAGGTGGGGTCTCACGAGAGCAGAGCAGAGCAGAGGGGCAGAATCACCTCCCTCGCCCTGCTGGCCACGCTGCTGTTGATGCAGCCCAGGACACGGTTGACTTTCTGGGCTATGGCACCAATCATTCTTATCCAGCTGGACTGAGTTGAGCTAATGAACTACTAATGAACTAATTAACTACTCAATTCAAGGTACCTATCCTGCCCACAAGAGGCAGGCCATTTCCTCCTGGCTGCGGAAGATGCAACAGCGTCCCTGGTGCCGCAGCCCAGGCTGGTGAGCAACAACTGGTGACCCCGACGTGATACATCGCTGAGACCCTGGAAAGCCCTGGGAAGCCCCGACTCCCTCGCCGAGCCGAGAGCCCGAGCCTAAGGAGCCCGAGCCAAAAGAGCCAGAGCCAGCGCCGGAGCCGGGAGCTCGAGCGAGAGTCCTTCGGAGAAGAAGGTAAAGCCGCAAGCCCCGACGTGGTATTCGCGGAAGGGAAGCGTGCTGGAGTTGGATGAATGGGCCGGGTCTCTGCTCACCCTTAAAGCCTTTGTGAAAACCGAAAAAATGGTAAAACAAAAAGGGGGAATTATGGCACCAATCATTCTTATCCAGCTGGACTGAGTTGAGCTAATGAACTACTAATGAACTAATTAACTACTCAACTCAAGGTACCTATCCTGCCCACAAGAGGCAGGCCATTTCCTCCTGGCTGTGGAGGATGCAACAGCGTCCCTGGTGCCGCAGCCCAGGCTGGTGAGCAACACTGGGCTGCCATTGTGCATTGCCGGCTCATGTTGAGCTTCTCATCCACGAGCACTCCCAAGTCCTTTTCCCCAGGGCTGCTCTCAATCCATTCTCCGCCCAGCCTGTACTTGTGCTTGGGATTGCCCTGACCCACATGCAGGACCTTGCACTTGGCCTTGTTGAACTTCATGAGGTTCTCACAGGCCCACCTCTCCAGCCTGTCAAGGTCCCTCTGGATGGCATCCCTTCCTATGCATCACTCTTTCTTCCTTTGTATCATCTGGCAGTATGTCTAGCAAGTAGTGACTGCTTGAACCACACAGGGGTAATGCTTGGCTCCTCTTTAAAATCAAATACTAGGAATGATCTGGAAGATAAAGAAAGGGAACACTTGAATTGCATTCCTGAAAAATTGTAGGTGTTGCAAACAGGGAAGGACTAGTTTAAGGCAACTGAATAGTATTGTAGCAACCATGTGTAGATTAAAACCAATGAGGCTATTGACTTCGATGTTGGGGACTGCAAAAAGAGACATCCCATCATGAAACTAGAGCGAAGGTGATGTATAGTTCTAGAGCAGTAGTCAGCACTCGCTTCTTGTTGGTCACGTGTGCCTGAGAGACTAAAGTGACATCATGGCTTCTCAGTAGCAATGTGACATTATGCAGTCCCCACGTTTGGTTTGTTGAGGATTAGTTCTAATTTTTCCAAACATGATTCTTGTTTTGTAACGGTTTGCTAAAACATTGATTTACAGCCTCCTCCTGTTAATTAGTAATAGACATACCTTTGTCCATTGACCATAGAATCCATTTCCTCCAGATTATAGTCATTATTCCTCAAGTAAGAAAATCCTTTTCAAATGCAACTCAAGCAGTATGAAGAGACCAATAACATATCTATTAAGGAATATTTCCTAATAGCATGAAGTTCAAGTACTTTGTGATAGTTTTCAAAGACAACTTGTCAGGTGGCAAATGAATTATAAAGAACCTTTCATTGGAATGATCTTATTCACTTTGTAATTGGAGTTACTCAAAACCAGGTTGTACAAAACACTTCAAAATTAACAGCTCAGTCCTGTCAGAACAGAAGAAGTAGACCATGTGACCTAAGAGTTTTTTGCTAAAATTATAGTCTGATTTGCCAATATTTTGCTTCCAACTAATGAGAAAATCTAGCAGTTCCTGTTGCAGAAACAATTTCAGCATGCATTACATTGCCATTTGCCTGCAGTTAAATATTTGCAAAGATACGGTTCTTTTTCATATTTGCCTCAGCTTGAGGTTTCGCAGGACTTTTTTTATGCTTTTTTTAGAAAGGCTGATAAACGTCGTGAAATAGATTTTTTTTTTTCTCAGCGTCTTTCTTCCTCTTACTGGTTTCATATCTGAGAAATACAACTTTGTAACGTAGAGCATCATGCAAAAACTGTCATTAGAGTTCCTTGAAGAAAAACATACGAGATCATTTAAAATACCTAGAGATGCAAATTTACAGAACAGAAACAAAATATTAGCAGCAGAGATTAAAAAAAAAAAAATTAGAAACTGTTTACCACCAGAGTGGACAGTTTGTAAGATTAAGAAATACTTCAAAACTCAAATAGAGGTGGATTTGGCTTGCTGTATTTCAGAGCTCTGTGATAATTACCTGCTCATTCATACATTATAATATTCTAAAATTTTGTTATACCAAGAAACAGATGATTATGAAGAAATTCATTGAAGTGTAATTACTGTAATCTTCAAAATAACTGCCAAGAGCCAGTTGGTAATCCTAGTAATTGAGCTGCAAATTTTGAAGGCAAAATACGCCGTGATTTTAGAGTAGCCAAGTTAAACGTTCTGTTAGGTAACGCCTCAGTCTGCTACTAATAATGTCTCTCAAAAGCCCTTCCATCCTCCAATTTCAGTTCCAAGAGGTGATAATTTTAGTTGTACATGCTGCATAAACTGGCTTTTAGTTGTGCTGGGTAAGGAGGGAGAGGTAGACTTAACCCAAAAATATTTATGACCAGTCTTTTCTCCCGTGACATACGTGCAGGAGCAGCTTAATGCTTGGCTCCACTCATAAGGTATAGGAATCTTTAGGAATTTATGTATCTCTCCTAGATTGTTTGCTGGTAGGTCATGCTGAACTGTTTTGTTTTCTACAAAATATTACTGAATTGAGGAAGTAAAATTCAGATGGCAACTTTAGATCCACGTTAAAAAAATGATAACTTTTATACCTTCTTTCTGTGTGGGTTGATTCTCCTTTTCTCACTTATCTGAAAGTTGTCTCATGAATTCTGACCTCCCACCTCACTGTCTGACCACCTACAAATCATCATATATCCAGATGCGTCACAAATATGAATTAGTTTATCATCTCCTTGCCCTTATGAGGTTAGGAAGTATTTCTTATCTCTGTTGCACTAAATCTCTGTTGAGGCTGGATTGTTACAATATTTTAGGGAGAAAAGCAAACAGTTTTTCAGGAGTATAGAACTTGGAAGAGAGGCAAGTCTGAAGAAAACACAACTTGTGCTTTGGTTGCTCCCACATCCGCTGTGGTGGAGCTGCAGTAAAGTACGTGTAGATGTGACTCATTTACCTTCGTCCCAGCCTGGCAGAGAGCTGGGACTCCCAGCCACCCAGAAATGACCTCCCCAGCACCTGAGGCAGGAGGGAGGGCTTGTTTCGTCCTGCTGGCATCTTTGTACGTTGTTTTACACATAAAAGTGGCGCAACAAAGGCCGAGGTGTAACAGAGACTGACTTTCTCTGTGCAGTGTAGCCTGGTATCGCCATTTTAGGCTTTGTGGCTTGATAGAGAGGGGGAGAAAATACAGCATCAAAAGTAACTTTTAAGAGTTACATGTTGGACATGCACAATATCCTCTTTTTTTATTATTATTTTTACTTTTTAAAGAGCTTTTAAGTAGGTAGGTGCTTGGAAAATAGGACAGCGTGATGAGAATGACGGTTAATATTAAACATGCTTTATATGCAATAGCTTTGCATAAACTTGTTGTCATGGTTTGTTGTGTTATATTACCATAATCAGTTTTTCTTAAGTCCAGCTTGGAAACCCCTTATTGTTAAATAATTTCCTTCTCTTTTTATAAACAACTTTTTTTTAAAAAAAAAATTATCTGTCCCTCTATGGATAAATTAGCATGTATCTAAGAAATGGCCTGATCATTTTGAACGCCCATCAGAAGAGAGAGGAAGATGCTCAGTCAGTAGAACTTTTGCACATTCAGCCTCTTGTAGCAAACAGAACCCGGTGGAACCTGGCTATGGAGCTCTGGGCAGCACTGATCCATTTTGGAGGGTACATAGTAACATCTTAATATACTTTTTATTGCAAAATAAAAGAGAGATAATTTTCTGTCTGAATATATAATGTATGAATGACTGCTTTTGAGACGCTGATGCATAAATTATAGATAGCCTTTCAGATTCTGCGCTATGTATTATTAATTAAAAACTGAAGATCTTCATCTACATCCAAGTTACACACTGATATTTAGGCCACTGGAGAACATTATGGTGTTGGGAACTATATAACCCAGGCAGAATGCAATAAAGTGCTGCCTTTCTGTTGTTTATGGGTAGCATTTCAGTACACAAAATGCCCAAAACCACCTTCTATTACAGTGGACAGCAGGTTTTTAGCTTTATGAGGAGGAGGCGTGAACGAGAACGAAGCTGACGTTATATTTTTCCTTCACACACACACACAAAGAAGAAATATTTGTATCATACTTTGTCTCGATTATATAATTTCCCACATGGCACAATGTGCTCTAGGAGAGCTCTCTTTCTATTCCTCACTCCCTCTTCCCATCCCCTCTCTTTACAATAGATTTGAATGTTATTTGATGGGTGCTATACTTGCCTGTTAGATTCTTTCTCAATTACAGGTTTAGAGGGCAAATGATGAAGACAATCAAAATTGCCTAATATTCTGAATAGCTGAGTCTCTAAAGGAAAATCAGAGAGACTGACAAATAGCCTGGAGTTCATTGTGTAAGGCAAAACGCAATAAAAGCTGATATCTGGCACGTGTCTACAGTCACAAATTTAACAGCAATCAGAACGTCTGCCCCAATTTGACACTTAAGGGTTTTTTTTTTTTACTGGTTTTACATGGAGACCTACAGATGGTTACAAGTTTGTTTACATTCTATGACTCAGTTGTAACTTCTACAGTAATACATGTTTTTGTGTTTTTTTCATTTTTGCTGGCAGAATTGTTCATGCTGAGACCGTTGCTCAGAAGACCTATGAATGAAGAAGACCACAGAAGACCTCATGCAAAAGGCAGACAATACAAATGAAGATAAGCGCGAGCTACAAAAACCAGACTAGAGTGAGAGCTTCACACCCCCTGTATCTCCTGCACTGGAAATGGAGAAGTCATTCTTTAAGGGATAGACGTCCTTCAAAACCTGTACAGATTTGAGGTGCTTATTGTCTCACAAACCAGATGTTGTCACAATTTTCTTAAGCAAAATTTCCAGAGACTCTAGGGGAGTTATCACAGCAAGACTCAACTCTCCAAAGTCCATACATGATAAATAAAAATAAAAATTTGTATCTTTAAGGATTTCACCCATGGAAGCTTGACTCAGGCAGTGAAAGTAACAACCATTTATTTTTTTTTTAGTGATGAGAAGGTAAAATAGATGCCATCTGCTGATGATCCAAACGAATAATTTTTCCCTCATCGTCTAGCACTCAGCTGCCTTATTGAGCTCCTTGTTATATGCAGGCATCTTGTTCGTGAATTGGAGTCCAGCTACCAAACAGCCCTCGTGTGAATCTTTGCATGAGTTATTTTACAATAAATAATCTTCCTGCTTTTCCTTACAGACTAAAGAAAATGGAAGGAAGGATTTGCGGCAGGGGATGGTTCTGTCGGGTTGTAGTGGAGTAGCTGCTGGGATTTATAGGTTGCCTAGCTTCATTTTCCTTAGAGAAGGAGCCGACTCAGCAGTTGCTGCAGTGGTTTATGCGGATGGCTGTCTGCCCGTGCAATCAGCACAGTCAGAGCAATGTAATCACCCCGTAATGCTGCTCCAATTGACTTTTAGCTTTGACCTGCAACGTACCCATATGTTTGGCTGCTTTGCAGCGGTTGACAACAGAAGGGCCCTAACTAGGCAAAAAAGCAGGATTTCCAGGGCCTCCACAGACCAAGCACAATAGTTGTCTCCATCCCTCACTACTCTCCTGCCCTCCGCATCACCTTTACCACTGCCTTCTTCCATGCCTTTTACAGGAACTTGTAGGTCATGGCGTAGCAGTGTTGGCCTGCCCTGAGTGTTGCAGTGTGTTGCAGCGTGCAGGGTCAGATCAAGCCAAGACATGAGTGTATTAATAGCTCAGGGAAGAGGGCATCGTATGGGCTATGCCAAAGTGAAAAAGGATGTGGCGTTGTGTGGGAAAGGAAACCACTGACCTTTTTCTGTTTCCAGGCTCTGAGGAGCCCACGTTGCCAGAAGCTGTTCTCCTGATACCCTGTGAGTAACCCTCAGAGGCAGAGTGATTCAGAGCTACACCACTGAGTCACAGTTCACCAGAAGTGGCTTTGCATTAAATACTTCTCATGCAGCTTCTAGCTAAACAGAGTGATATCAAGGTCAAAAATTATGCAGATCTGGAGACTGATGGAAACATTTCTGAAGTTCCAGTACTTAGAAATAAAAATTTTGGAAGTGAGAGATTGAATCTGGGATATTGAGTTTAGGACAAGACCTTAGATATAGATGATGGAAGGTGTCTGCCACCTTTATTTCAAAATTCTGATGCTAACTACTATCAGGGACAATGTTCTGGACTGAATGCACAAAAAGTCAAATACAAAATTACAGTACCTTTCTTTCCTGCTTCTCTGTGCTCCAAGGGAGAACTGAAGTTAGCTTTTCTCCCTTACCAGGGATACATCATACCTTCTTCCATCAGTTCGTATAGCAGGAATACATACATGTATTCTTGCAAGTGAGAGGTGTGTAATGGAGCCACATTCCTCACCCGCCTAATTTAGAATCCTGTAAGCAAAAAGTTTATGCACTGTTTAGTCTTGTGCAGCATTTTATGGTGCATGTGCTGATACAAAATCAAAGGATTCGGGCAATGCTGGCTTTCCTGTCATGTTCACACGCCTCAGAATGAATTGTGCTGTGCTTTCTGTTAGTACCATGCAGTTCTGTGGGGCTTGCCTTTTAAATATACTGTTTCAAAACAGGTTTTTGGAAATAACGATTGTGGCAGCAAGATGCCGAGTGGTGTGTGGGCTGTGTGAAAGTGGCTCAGAGATGTGAAACTCTAGTGTCATGGCTCATAGGGATTATTGGGCACCCAGCAAGTAATACAGTAATGGCTACCAACTGAAGGCAGTCAGTTGCCAACTTTTATGGTGTGGAAAACAAACAGTTGTTCCTCTGAGCCCTTTCACCTGTTGTATTTGTGCAGAACAGGGAAGACGAGCTGTGATGCGCAGCCACTGTGTGCAATATTGTATACTTGAAATCTTCAAAGCTAGAGCCGGGTTTTTATCACCGGAATTAGAATTATGGTGCACACTTAGGAGCCATTTAGTCATATGGGTTTTGTCTCTGGTTGTCGCTAGTGCTGCCTTAAGAGAGAGTAAAATAATTGTTGAGGCTGACAGCCGAAGTGGAAGCTATGGTACAATGCCCGTTTCCTAGTGTTTGACTGAAGCAACTAGAAATGAAAGATTTAGATTAAAAAACAGGCATTAGTAAACCTATAAACAGTGGCATAGTTGTGTTCCAGACAACTGTTCTTTCTGGAATTTTGGTATGTTTTATTAATTTTTTTTCTCTCTTTTTGAAACCAATATAGTTAACCAAGTCCACTGATTCTTACTGGCGGTAGTGGATATTGGATCATTTCTTTAGACCTGTAGCTGGCTGTTAAGTGCAGAAGGATGCAAAATTGAATGTTGAAGTACAAAAATATATGTATATGTATGTATTAAAAATACTTCTGCACACAAACACGCACGTGTATACCTATGCATATATGAGGACTTCTGTTCTTTAAAACAATTGTGTAGAGTAAATGGTGTTTGCAGGAGGTTCTAGTGGCAGTCATTTGTTATGCTTTAGTTGCTATGCTGTTCACGAACAATTTGGTGCATTTGTTGCCAGCTAAACTCATGTCAGGCCACACAAACTACCTATTTCATATCTGGGCCACACATGTTCAGGCAATACATTGGAAGTGTTGTAGAGCCTTATAACAGATTGTTTTCCTCCTGTTTCTCTGATTAAATCAAATCAGAGCAGTTCAGAATTGAAATACGTTAGAGGTGTGGGGTTTTTTAATTGACCCCTTTTAAGTAGTTTTACATATTTGTTTCTTTCCTTGTAAATGTAAAATCTCGACACCATATACATAGATTTGTGTATATTATAGGATGGTTTGGGTTGGAAGGGACCTTAAAGATCATCTAGTTCCAACCCTCCAACCACAGGCAGGGACACCTTCTACTAGATCAGATTGCTCAAAGCCTCATCCAGCCTGGCCTTGAACACTTCCAGGGGTGGGACAGCCACAACTTCTTGGGGCAACCTGTTCCAGTGCCTCACCACACTGAGTGAAAAATTTCTTCCTTAGATCTAATCAAAATCTCCTATCTTTCAATTTAAATCCATTAAACCTTGTCTTATCACTACACGCCCTTGTAAAAAGTCCTTCTCCAACTTTCCTGTACGCCCCTTTTAAGTACTGGAAGATTGCTAGAAGATCTCTCCGGAGCCTTCTGTTCTCCAGGCTGCACTATCCCAGCTTTCTCAGCCTGTCTTCATAGGAGAGGTGCTCTAGCCCTTGGATCATCTTTGTGGCCCTCCTCTGGACCCGCTCCAGCAGCTCCATGTCCTTCTTGTGTTGGGGACTCCAGAGCTGAACGCAGTATTCCAGGTGGGGTCTCACGAGAGCAGAGTAGAGGGACAGAATCACCTCCCTCGACCTGCTGGCCACACTTCTTTTGATGCAGCCCAGGATACGGTTGGCTTTCTGGGCTGCCATTGTGCATTGCCGGCTCATGTTGAGCTTCTCATCAACCAGCACTCCCAAGTCCTTTTCCTCAGGGCTGCTCTCAACCCATTCTCCGCCTAGCCTGTATTTGTGCTTGGGATTGCCCCGACCCACGTGCGGGACCTTGCACTTGGCCTTGTTGAACTTCGTGAGGTTCTCACAGGCCCACCTCTCCAGCCTGTCAAGGTCCCTCTGGATGGCATCCCTTCTTTCCAGCATGTCGACCACACCACACAGTTTGGTGTCATCAGCAAACTTGCTGCAAGTACACTCAATCCCACTGTCCATGTCACCAACAAAGATGTTAAACCAGTATGGGCCCCAATTCCAACCCCTGTGGAACACCACTTGGACATCGAGGCATTGACCACAACTCTTTGAGTGCAACCAGCCAATTCCTTATCCACCGAGTGGTCTATCCATCAAATCCATGTCTCTCCAATTTAGAGATAATGTTGTGTGGGACAGTGTCAAATGCTTTGGACAAGTCCAGGCAGATGACATCAATTGCTCTTCCCTTATCCACCAACGCTGTAACCCTGTCAGAAGAGGCCACCACGTTTTTCAGACACAATTTGCCCTTAGTGAAGCCATGTTGGCTGTCACCAACCACCTCCTTTTTTTTCATGTGCCTCAGCATCTGTGGATACTTCATAGATGTGGTGTGCATGTATGCACACGGGATTTTCGGTTACACATACTCATTGCATGTGTCTCTCTTGTTTATTCTCTAAAAATTGAAGAGGAAAGTAATTTTGGGTTAAGGAGTTAGAATTATGTATATGGTAGACGATTATGTTTCAGTAAAGATCTAAAAATGAGAATACATGAATGCTATAAATACTGGCCATATTTTTAAATGAATAGGCATAGCACTTCTTCCCACATCCAAAGCTGCCACTTTATATTTGGAAAGAAAAGTGATACCTTTATGAAGCACACACATGCATCTCCTTTGCCGAGTTACCTCCTTGTTCAGTGAAGACTCTATTCTCTCCACTTTTCATTCCAATTAAACTGTAGGGAAAAACTCTTATATTTTTTAAATACAGCAGGCGTGTTCCTATTATCAGTATGTTATAATGGAACCTGGCAGATTTTCTTATTGAAAGAACATTGCATCTCTGTTGGACATTCTTATTTATACACTAAAAATATGTGCAAATTCAATTTGATATCAGAACATAGCAGCACATTAAAATGCTTAAGTCACAAGTGATGTGAAGGGTTTAAATGTAACGAGTTTATCTCTCTAACTTAAAGAGTTAGAAACTCCAACCTGAGTCCCGAACTACCAGTACAATTTGTAACATGAAAGTACTGCAGGCCTCAGGAGATAATCTGATTATTTCAACATTGCAGGTAGCAAAGAATATTAAATTGAAGCTCCAAGTTAATAAGTTTTAAAATTAACTTTGTGCTGTTTTTTCCTATTTGAAAAATGCTGCTTTTTTTTTTTTTTCTTTGAGTAGGTTGCATGGCTGTAGCCAAGCAGGTGGGTGCAGAACATCACTTGTATGTTATGTGAGACTTTGTAACACAACATTTCAGTGTCTTAGTGCAGGGGAGAGAACAAAAGGACCCTGTAAAACATACTGAATGTGCAAAGAAGTATCTGTCTGGGTGAAGAGAGATGAATGCCTCACTGCAAAGTGACCATGATGTCAGATCCCAGGTGATTTAGGACCCTTAAAATACCTCCTTTACTGCCTTCTGAGTACTTTTGTTACTTGAATTAGGAACTGAAGGTGACCACTGACTTCTCTGATGCAAATCTTTTCTTTCATCTGAAAAATATAACATCTTCCAGTGCAACAACTAAAATGCTCAGTACGAAGCCCATGCTTGCATTCTTTTGTTTTTGCTGAAGTTTTTGAGTGCTTTTTCTCCGTTGGTAACTTGGCTACTTGAAACGTCCATCAGAAGAATCAGAAGGGAAAAGTCTAAGAAATCCTCTGTGTGGTGTTTGTCACCCCTTTGAGACTCAGAACCATGGATTGCTTTCAGTAAAACATGGTCCCTGTGACTGTCAGTGTTGTATCAATCCTGCATCACCACCTCCAACAACGAAAACTGAAAATCATCAAATAGTCAAACAGGCAGAGAGGAAACCCACAGCGTGTGCCCGACCCCAAAGAATCACATGAAACTTAAAAGGTACAGGAGCTGTTTGATTTTCTCTAATTACTTTCTAATCCTGGATGCTCTTAGAGGTAAGTCAGAACTGCACCATGCAGAAGCTTCAGTTTCTGTAGAAGTGAAAACTGAGATTCTCATGGACTTTGCTGACTGCAGAGATCGAGTGATAAGAAAAAGAAATAATCAAATACTATGAGATTTTCCAGTGACACAGCAAATTGGCTAAGTTGCAGAAGCAATTAAACACAGGCCGTTTTAGTCACTGCGCAAGGGATGTCCTGTAGTTAGGATGAGGTAATATTGGACCTTTTTAATAGAAGCTTCTTAGCTCTCTGTACTGCTCATTCTGCCAATCTGTGCTGCTGTAGGTGATGAGAAATGGAAGAAATACGCTTGAAATTGTAGTTTCCCAACAGATTGAAACTCGTAACTGGCAAACTGACCCAATCATAATGGCTATTTCTTCAGAAGTGTAGAAATGAGAAACCAAACCATCCAATTTTTTATGACCTGTGGCAATTTTTCCAATTACTTGAGACCTTTATAGTGTGAGATGACATTGGGAAAGATATATGAAGGACTTGAGGACTTACAAAAATAGTGTAAGCAATCACAATTTTATGGTAGCCTACCAGTAGCTGAAGTCAAAGGTGTGAGTGAAGACACCTGACTGTAGAATACCCCGGTACTTTCGTTCACACTAATTGTCAGGCCCAAGATGTGTTTCTCTTGACTTCTGCCACATGTCGAACCGGTACTGGATTGAGCAGAAATCGTAGCCTGGATGTCGGCCTCTAATGAGCTTACTTGTACGCTGTGACAGGCAGGCAGGGAGGATGTGGCCATCTATTCATGTTGCATCTGTTGTGCTCAGCAACAGTAGTCCTGTGGACACTGAAGTTGTAATTCAAGAAGGCAGCAGGCCTCTGTGGTTAGGTGTCTGAAGCCACTAATAGTTCTACTGGTGGATGTTGGGTAATAGTTAAACATGCAAACATCTCACATCATCCACATTGTCCGTTTTCACAGAATCACAGAATGTTAGGGATTGGAAGGGACCTCAAAGGATCATCTAGTCCAATCCCCCTGCCTGAGCAGGACCACCTAGATCAGATCACACAAGAACACGTCCAGGCGGGTTTTGAACATATCCAGAGAAGGAGACTCCACAACCTCTCTGGGCAGCCTCTTCCCAGTGTTCTGGGCAGTGTTCTGTTACCCTTACTGGGAAGAAGTTCTTCCTCACGTTTAAGCGGAACCTCCTATGTTCCAGCTTATATCCATTTCCCCTTGTCCTGTCATTGGATGCCACTGAGAAGAGCCTGGCTCCATCCTCATGACAGTCACCCTTTACATTTCTGCTCCCCAACAGTTCAGTCCCCAACTTGTACTGGTACATGGGGTTGTTCTTACCCAGATGCAAGACTCTACGCTTGCCCTTGATGTATTTCATTAAATTTCTCCCCGCCCAACTCTCCAGCCTGTCCAGGTCTCTCTGAATGGCAGTACAGCCTTCAGGTGTCAGCCATTCCTCCCAGTTTAGTGTCATCAGCAAACTTGCTGACCATGCACTCTATTCCCTCATCCAAGTCATTGATGAATATCAACACTGGTCCCAGTACCGACCCTTGAGGAACTCCACTGGATACAGGCCTCCGACTGGACTCTGTCCCATTGACCACTATTCTCTGGCTTCTATCCTTCAGCCAGTTCACAAGTTTTGTTTCCTCTTTTACCACTAGACATAGTTTCTGGTCAGTTCAATTACCTAAAGTGATCCCTTCGCCATTTGCCTTCATTTCCCTTCCATCCTTCATCTCTTGTCCCCTCTCCCCACTTCCCTTTTGATATTTCTTCGTTCCCACGTCCTGCAGGAAAATGCAGTTACCATCATAATGACATCGATGTTACTAAAGAGATGTTTCTTTGATCTTTTTCCAATCAAGTCTTCACAGAAAATTTCTAATTTGTTCTGAAAGAGCGTTCCATAAATCTTACTGCTTTCATAAACATCAACTTGGCATTTCACACAATTGCTTGAGAAGAAATCACTGAATGCATTTAGAATGCTATGACTATAAATGTAAGGTATCTAAAAGGACAGCAGTCTTCTTCAGAGAAGCAAATCTCACCAGTGGATGGTGAAAGTTGCAAATTTATTCTCAAGGCATGTGTTTTTTTAGAATAATCAGTAATTTTTCTCATTCATAAAGACATTTATTCAATCAATAGTAAATATTTGGAGGAGTACAAGTACAGAGTCCGTTGCTTTGCTTCATATTCATTGAATCCCTATTGTCCATACTTGTGCCAATATAGAAGGAGCAAATTCCTTTTCTGAAATGACTTCCACTGTAGGCAGATTAGGCCCTAAACAGACAGAACAGAAACAGGGAAATGATGGAATTAACGTTATAAATTATTCTTTTCCTATTTTACTAATTTTATATAAAGCTGAATTAGTTAGCTGTTTATTGTCCTCTTTCTCATGTGATTACTGCAATTTTTTTCAATGTCTTCATTTGCTTTGAACAGCTTCCTATTTTTTCCCCGCTGGAGCAGCAAAATGATGTCACATGAAGCCCGGGTTCTATGTGAAACGTTTGTGTGGAACCTGATGAAGACTTCAGTTATCCTCCTCATTCCCTGGATAAATCACACAGCCCTTTTTTCTTTCGCCAGTCTTACTGTCTGCAGTTTTTGAAGTTGTGCAGGCTCCCTCTGGTGGCCAACTGCCACTGGCCAGCCTAGAAATAGTTCTGGAAATACGGAGGTAGAACAGGAATTTGACAGAGAATTTAGTTCTTATGTTGGACTTTTTATTTATGTGGGTTATCATTAACAATCTAAATGCATGTAAGCATAGAAATAGAGTAAAATGAAGTGTTAAATATAAATTTAAATTTGTTGTGATATTCTAACAGTCTTCTAAGTGAAGACTCCTGTTTAATTTAAAAATACTTTGGTATCTGACTTGTTAACTGTCAAGCCAAGCGTGGTTCCTTCCTTTCAAAGATTGCGAGACCAGGAAAGTTCGTTTTAGCCGTCTTTGTCATCAGCCACTGATATCAGGGCTGAAAAGGAAACCACCATCTTGCCGCTGTTTCGTGTTTCTGTCTTTCCAGATGCTGTTCTCACTCCTTTTACATTTGCAATTATGCCTTGCAAAGCTGGGAAGTTCAGTGAGTTCAGTCGTTCAGCCTTCATATCGCAGATTCGAGCTTTTGTCCTTTTCTCCGCACAGCAGCTGTGCGAACCACGTGCAAACCTTTTTCTTCTTTCCTCAGGGTGGGGTGTGAGGGGGAACCAGGATGACCCCTCACTTGTTCCCAGTTTGCTGAACAGGTGAGACGTGCGTTGTAAAGCAGAGCATGGCAGTATTGACCGTTTACCAGGAAAAAGACGTCAGGGCATCACGAATGCTTTTATTTCTACAAGGCGTTTTCTAATATTTTGTTATGAGTATCTTCTGTCATGTAAGCTTTAATAGCGGAGTTCAAAGACTGAATGTCCAACACAAGAAGGACATGGAGCTGCTGGAGCAGGTCCAGAGGAGGCCACAAAGATGATCCGAGGGCTGGAGCACCTCTGCTATGGAGACAGGCTGAGAGAGTTGGGGCTGTTCAGCCTGGAGAAGAGAAGGCTCCGGGCTGATCTTATCGCAGCCTTCCAGTACCTAAAGGGGGCCCACAGGAAAGCTGGAGAGGGACTTTTTCCAAGGGCATGTAGTGATAGGACAAGGAGTAATGGCTTTAAACTGAAAGAGAGCAGATTTAGATTAGAGATAAGGAAGAAATTTTTCCCTCTGAGGGTGGTGAGGCACTGGAACAGGTTGTCCAGAGAAGTTGTAGATGCCCCATCCCTGGAAGTGTTCAAGGCCAGGTTGGATGAGGCTTTGGCCAACCTGGTGTAGTGGAGGGTTTCCCTGCCCATGGCAGGGGGGTTGGAACTAGATGATCTTTGAGGTCCGTTCCAACTCGAACCATTCTGTGATTCTGTGATTCTAATGTGAACTATGAACCACTTATTTTGATATTTTTTTTAGGCTAATCCAGTGTCTACTAACACCGGTGATAGCCATAGTCTTCATCAGAGATCAATCATGCTCTTACTTAATTTATATTTCAACAGAAAAAAGATCACCTCCCTTCATGTTTTTAGAATTACAAAATAGGTTGTTATTTTTTCTTACCTTAATTTACTTTCACTCTTTGTATATAGTAGGATAAAAGTCAACGATGTTTCAGGCCCTGTGCTGTATTGGATGGTATCAATTGATACCTTCTTAATAACTATGAATGCTGCATTGTCAATTGTAACAGAAAGGAAATTCAGTCTTAACAGCAAGAAGTATGTGTTATTCCAAAAAAATACCAGGAATCCAAGATCCAAGAAAAACAATTTAACCTAGTGAAAGATACTTTGTAGTTGCTTTTTTTTCCCCTACATTTCTGTAAAACTGATGATGTTACTCCAGTGTCCTACTAAGCACATAATTTTGTTGTCTTTGCCGTAACCAACACAGCCAGTGGAAGCAAGTTGGTAGTAGTGCACTGCTGGGAAGGGACGCTCAGCCTGCCATCGGAGGGAGATGAAGGAAACAGACTCAAGGGCATGACACAACTGTTAGTGGACAACTGCTCTCAGTCACTGCACTGGCTTCAGCTCTTTTGGAGCAGCTTAAAATTTAAGACTTTTGCCCATACTCAATGGAATTCATCCCGGTGGTTACCTGCCAACCAGGATCGGCGATCCTGAGCCTACAAGCTGCCTACACTTTTGTAAGTGTGAGGACAACTCGGCTACCTTTGCCATTATAACCATCTTTCCTTCTTCTCTCTGTCATCTGGAAAAGCAACAGGCCAACACAGAACAAACCACTAATTGCCTCTTTTTGCAATTACCTATTGTGGGGAATACAACTCTTAATTTGTTACCTGGTATCACATGAGTGATCTGAAAGCACATTTTGCTTTGGTGTACACTGATACAACTTCAGGGAGTTCATTGGTGAAATGGTGCCAAAATTCCTGCTGTTGTTAATCAAATTGAGGTAAGAACCAACCATAAATCAGACTGAGCAATCTTGAGGTTTTATGAAACATTCTTTAAAAGAAATCCATGGGGAAGAAACCTGACAGAGTATATATAATGTTTTCTTTGAGTCTGCAAATGCTGTAGTGTTTCTGTAATGTATCTAGGTTTGTTTTATGAGGATTCTGCTTAGCTCCTAAACTCTCTTTTGTATTAAGGAGAGAGAATTAAACAAACAGACCTAGAACTATACTGGTTTTAAAACTCTTGATTCGTATTATTGCATGGGAAATTATTATTAGGTGTACAAGGATGAGATATGAACATTGCCAAAGATTTTAGAGTGCTGGCTGAGAAATTTTTGTTTCCAAGCATGTTAAAAAATCTCTGGTTGATTCCCTGACTATTTTGAGAAAGGTTACTCTGTGAAGCCAGTAAGGCTTCAGTGTGTCCAGCTGTGTCAAAAATAAAGGAAAATCTTTTGATCTCCTCCTTTCCTTGAAAAAAAAGAGGCAACAACTCTGTGTGGCAAATGATCATCTTCTATGACATTCATCAACATGTTCCTATAACCACATGAAGTCTGGTCTGCATGTCAAAATCATTCAGTGAACTTCTGTCCATTTCAGCAGCTTCTGGATAGATCCCAAACTTCCTCAGTGAGATTTACATGTTCATAATAACAGATCTCCTGGCATTTAAAAGTCTGTTAGGAAAAGTAAAATCTAATATATTTACTTCACTATTCAAAAGTTCAAAGAAACTAGCTGTGAACTCCAGGAAAATATCCAGCTAGGGACTACTTGTAGTTCTGTTTGTAGCTCCTATGTCCACAAAATCTCAACTCACAGGAAAATAGCTGGTTCGCCACAGTCGAACTACAGGAATCTGAATATGGTCCACAAATCTCAATCAATTTAAAAGTGAGTATTTCTGGTAAATTTTAAAGTCTCTTCTGCATGCTAGCAGAAAGAAAGAGATCTCTCTGAAAGATTATATCCAATTCATACTGTTTAGGAGAGTGAATGCTATTAGCCCCAGCTCAGCTATGTGCAGTAACTTACTTTATTGCTATTGCAACGCAAATCAAATTCAAATCAGAGTCCAGGTAGAGTGGGCTTGTCTTCTTTGATAATCTAATATGAAAGTAATTCTCAGCGGAGATTAAAAAACCTATATACAATTTATACAGAAGGAAAACTCTCCTCTTATCTGTACTAGTAGAAACCTTTCTTCAGGAAACCCTGTGTGTGGCCATAGCTCTTCACTCTCTGAACAGAGAAGCAGAAAGAAGGAGGCAGGGGAAGTCACTTCAAAAACATCAGGAACAGCAGGAGAACTGAGACAGTTTTGAAGCTAGTTTCATACGCTCGATTCTTTTTTAATTGCTTTGATCTTTTGAAAAGTCCATGTTATGCACTGAAAAACTGGAAGGCAGAGCACTTGCATTACTGCATGGATTTAGCAGCTGTGCTGGAGCTGAAACAGATAAGCACACTTTTTGTGTGGACCTTATTAACAGACAAGCACGAGAAAGTGGAAGTTAATATTTTTTTCTTAGAACATTAGATTTTGTGTTTTATGCTGCGTTGTGAAAGGTTATTTTCCTGACTCTAACTTTCTGATTGATTAGGAATGTGTGCTGTTTGGGGATACAAGAGCAGGGATGAGAAACGGATATAAATGCTATGCTGTGCTGGTCCAGTAGTATTTTCCCAGACACGTAACAACATTAGTTATCAGGTCACTGTAACTGGTGCAGGGAGAAGCACTCCTGATTGCTGCACAGCCTCTGGAATGGCATGGGAGAATGCTTGTTTAAGCAGCTTGGTTGAGGGCATTTCTGAGGAAGGACTGAGTTGCTGTGTGGCAGCTCCAAGACTTACATGATTTACCAAAAATAATTGCTGTCAGAGTGGTTTACTTCTTGTTTGCTCTGCCCTCTACTATATTCAGGATTTCATCCTTCCCTGAATTAACATGGTACGACTGGAAGGAAAAGGTGCCGCCTAACAGGTAGAGCACTGTTTATTATAGGGAAAGGAGAGGCAGTTCTGGGCTCTAGTCCTTCTACCCAGGATTCTGCATTGTTTAACGAATGTTTAATAGAAAAGGGCAGAATTGGTCCTTTGAGCAGGGACTGGGCCTGTGACCTGTGCAGGGTTGTGTTTATTCTGCATTCTTCCCTCTCTGTATTTTGAAGATAGGGCGCCATGCAGAAAGCAATCGAGTGCCCAAGTGCCGGGAGCTGTCAATAGCGTGGTGGTCAGGGCACTCTTAGGAGAGGGGGACATCTGAGGAGCATATCAGGCATCTTCAAGAATGTAGGAGACAATGACTAAATTTCCAGTGCTCCATGAGATGATGGTGAGAGAGAAGGCTGAAGTATGTACCATTCAGTGATGACGGGCTTTGGCATATTCATAGAAGAGAACTTTTGGCACTGACAGCACTGACAGGTCAAAAGTCAAAACTCTGGAGTTTATTGACCGACAGCTGGGTTTCAGGACTATGGTTTTGGCCACATGCTCCTGAATTCTGCTTTTGCATCTTAGACAAGTGTATCTCTTTCATTTGGTATATAACCCTTTTTCTGTTTCGTCTTTCTGTGATGTCCACCCTCTCCTTCCATCCTGAAAGAGATATTACATCCTGCCTGGAAAACACTTGAACATGGCAGCAGGGGCAGTAAGTATCCAGGTAGTTGTAAAGGAATGTAATATAAAAGCTCTCTGGTTATGACAGCTCTGTGCTCACAGTAGGCAGCTTAGTTTTATGAATGATATGCTGTAGGAGTGTATTGTTTTAAGCAATGGACTTGCAGGATTGTCAATAAAAGCCTCAAAATTTGAGCAGAAGTATCAGGCAGACAACACTTTGTCAGGACTCATCCTAATAGCCTGAAAGTGCACTTCTTACAGAAATTAATAATCATTATTGAAAATCTTCTCCCCCACTGCACTGATGTGAAGGCATTCTTCCATCACTTGTAAAAATGTTGTTTTCGAATGCTAAGCACTGACTGAAAGAATATAACCATTCAACATATTTTCAGGTCGTTGTAGGGACCAATAAATCGCAGCTGATGGGTCATGTGGATTTCTTACTAAAATCACAACCTTTTCACTTCATGTAAATCCTCCAACCACATGGTTCCTGGCCAAAGCCACAGAGAGCACGAGCCAGGCTTAACAAGCAAAAGTTATGAAGGATCCTATTTCTTTCTTTAGGAAATAAATGAATAAGCTAAGAAAACAACTCAGCGGGTCGCAGGAGAGCAGATCCTGGAGGAGTTACCACCTGTCAGCAGTCGTCTTGGCTCCCAGTTAGAAGTTACAGCGTAAGTGCAAGATCAGCATTTGGTAAGCTAGCCTGGAGACCACTTCATTCTCTGTCAGCAATTAGATCACTTGATTAGCACAAGTAATTTAACAAGAGTACTTAAGAGGATTAAGAAAACACTTAGAGGAGCCTTAGATAGGGAGAGAAACAAAACAAGGTAAAATAGTGGTGTTATGTGGCTTTTAGACAAAACGCTAAAGGTGTGTTAGCCTACAAGGGGCAGTCTGTGGAGCACGCTCACCTTGCAGGCCAAATTAACTGCGTAAAGGGAATAATCCCACAGGGAGCAGACACTTTGCTCCAGCAGATGAATAAGAAGGTAAGGACAAAACAGAGTTTCTGAAGCGGTATAAACCAGTTTTCTAATGAAGAAATAAAACCAAAAATCTGACACCACCTCAGGTTGATGTATAAATCTGTAAGACTGCTCACAGTTTATGCAAGGGACAGCAGCATGAGTTAGGAAGAAAAGAAGCCTTTCTGTAAAAAGGATGCCTTCCTGGGTATGCTCAACCCCCTTATGAATCGGGGAGCAGGAAGAGGGAGTATTGCCATCTATGCTGTGGCCTCCTGCACGTGAGGAAAGGGTTTGTGAGCCTGGATATCTAAGTGTCGTTCTGCAATGGTAACCTTTTCTTATCTCTTGTTTGGCTGGGGTGGGATTGGCTAGAGGGTCTTCTCCTTGGGCTCAGGCTTTTCCTTTAGAGCAAGAAATGAGATGTTTTCATCAGCTCAAGTTTTCGGAAGGTTTTAGTGGTTTTTCTGTCAGTAACCCAGGCCTTGGCAAAGAGTGTTGTGTCAAGCTACGATGAGGAGGTGATGATGCAGATTGGAAGGTGCATTGTACAGAAGGCTGTGTAGAAGGTACTAGATGAAGTGTGGGAGAGGACCTCCCCTTGCCTCAGGGAGATGTGGAATGGCAGTCTGCACTCCTCATGGCTAGCATGAAGGCGTTCCTACCATTTCCCAAGCACTTATACAAAGGGTGTATATATATATATATATATATTCCCAAACTTATACAAATGTTTCTGAGATGGGCAGAAACATTATGAAAGGTCCAGATTATAGGAGAATAATGACATTTGTTACAGTCAGTCATTCAGAATAATTCTTTGGTCAGAATTAGTAGTTATATTTCCAGGTTTGTGAAGGTAATTAAAGCTGCAGCCTAGCTGGGCCTTAGTTCTCTCGTCTTCTTGCTCTGTTTGGCACAATGAGATTTGCAATATTAATTTGCTCCAAACATGCTAAATGTGCTTTGTTTTTTGCGCAGCTGGGCAGCTCCTGAATGGCTGAAGGCACTGAAGCCCTCACTGCAGTACATGCAAAATACAGAGAGACAGCTGGGTAACAGGCAGCTCATTAGGTCTGGTTGCTGTGTTCTTCCCATGCACTGCAGTAATCCTACGTACAAACTCTTGCAAAATGTGAGAGAGACTAGCATGCAATGCACAACCTCGTCCTGGAAGGAAAAGGAAGGAATAGTTTCTTGTATATAACTTTAAATGTCTCGGTTAATGTTTCACAAGAAGAGGGGAAAGGAATGAAGTAAGTAAGAGTAAATTGAACTAGGAGTAAGTTTTTCATGTTCTGTTATTAAAAGGGAAAAATTAAAAAACATCCTTTCTGCAAACTGGTAAAATTATATGGTAATTTACCATTCGTTATTAGGCTGCAAAACAACTTGTATTATAATAAACTTCATGAAGTAGTCCTACTGGAATTCTGTCACTGTTTTAATTAACAAACTCATCATACATTTTGGTCATTTATGTCTGTTTTATGTATCAGGAAAAATGGGCTTAATCTCAAGTTGCATAATTGATGGTGGTTCTGTATAATGATTTGTAGTTAAGACAAGTGGATGGTAGCTCCAGTCTGTTATTACTGTAAATCAAATTATTTCAGCTTGCACTCCTCTTGTTCTTGATATTCATTATTGGGATGAGGTTTTGGTGTGCCTTTTTTTCCCAAACAATTTCCAAAAGATAAGTTTAGGCGAGGGCATGAAATAATAACCCAGCTGCTTACAATTACAAGGAAGCATTGGTATTAAACCTAACAGAGAAATTCATGTGCATTTAAGCTGAGCAATGATTGCAGTTTGCAAAATCGGGACAAGAATTCTTGAGCATGTTTATAAAAGGCTTCATTCACTACTGTGACTTTATAAATACATCCTGCTCTGAGGTCGTGGTGTTTGCTGACAGAGGTTACTCAAAATCTGCAATATTAGGAAGGGGTTTTTTATGTTCTGTGACTTTCGAGACCCTAGTAACAGTAGCTGTTGTAAATAAACACAATAGGGCTCATGGAATGCTAAAGAGTAAGAAATAATTTCAAATAAATGCCCCATTTCTCTTATAATATGGAGATAAAATTTAGATTCATATGAAGATACAGTGAAGCTGATGAAGTAAGGAGATGCAAAGCAGAGCCGTGATCTTGCAGAGGATTCAGTCAGGTCCAACAGCCTTACAGACATAAGCATGTGGACCTCTGAAAAATTTTCAAAGGTTTCTTACAGACTTGAACCTGACCTATTTTGTTCACTGCAATTTAAAGAAATTGAGACTGGCTGAGGCTAGAGGAAAGGTTAGTGTTTCTTAAATGATAACATATCCAGAGTCGCTGAGACCAGCAGTAAAAAGCAGACCCCTAAGACAGGGGTGATCAGGCTGCAAGACGTTTCTCAGGGAGGCCATTTCCCTTTTCATCTGTCAAGTTCCTTCTGCAGCTTTTACTTTCTCACTCCACCAGCCTTTACATGTACACAGGCTTTTCTGTTGTAATGGCTAAAGCAAATTCCAGAGCTTTCTCTTTCTGAAGCAAACTAGTATGAATGTGTTGACACATGGCTTTAGACTGTATATATTTGTTGTGTGTCTGTGTTCAAAAATAAGTGTGGGGATGCAATGACAGGTAGAACATAAGCATATCAACCAGTACAACCTTTAAAGGAAAAGCAGTTTGCTTGGAGGTGCAAAACAAAAAAAAATAGGATTAATGCTATGCACGCTCCTAGGCAGATTGACTGTGCTTTGTTTGTTTGTTTGTTTGTTTTTGTTTTATTGGAGCTAAAGGGTTATTGAAGTATTGCACACAGAGAGAAGGTGGTTTCCCCAGCAACTGTGCCTCCAGAAAAAGGTTTCAACTTGTTCTCTTGCTTGTATGTTTTACAGCACATAACCAAATGATATCGGTGGTAGGAAGCAGATACCTAGCCTAATGATCTCCAGTATGAGTCCTGTTGGCATTAGCAGCTGTGGGAGTTCAGGAGGCAAAACCAAAAATCCTGTTGGAAGCAGTGATTCCAGCTCAGCTCAGGTTGGTACAAGCTGACTGCCTGAGCCAAAGACTATGATCCAAGAGGATGGATTTTCCACTTCCTTTAGACCTCAGAGAACACAGCCCTTGATGCTCAAAAGAACCTAGTGTTGCCCACCAAGAACCGTGGTCAGAGTTTAAGGAGAAGGAAACGCAAGCCCTAATAAATTGTTTTTTCTGTAACAGTGTAAGTCAGTCTTAGTAGTTTATTGGGATTAAGGAAAACTGTGTTATAGTAGCACTGTGATACAATCTAGGAGATAGAAATTTGCGTTTTGAGTTAAGTATTTGGGGCACACATAGTTGTACATTGAAATATTGAGTATCTATTCAGCCTCAAGAGAGGGAGAACTTGAAATTATTTAAATAAGGAATGTATTACCCACTCTAAGTTTTACTGATTAGTCTAGGTTACTGATTTAATAGCCCAGGCAGAATTCTCTGGCTTTAAAGGTTTGGTGTATTTCTCGATTAAAGTGTTAAACTAAAACGAAACAAATGACGCACTCTGTAATTGTAAATTGACTGAAGGGCAAGCAATTGCAGATTGCAGGTCTGCTGTGCTGCTTGACTACTCAGGTGAAGGGCTATGTTTTCAAAGGTTGTGACTTTGAATACACAGAGTTGGTAGGGACCTATTAGTAATAGCAAGTAAAACTATCTTAAATCTATTAAGCTAATTCTTTCAAACACAGTTCTGATCAATATATTTTTAATTCCTAGGCTGGGGCATTGATTTCTAGTTATATGATTGTACTATCATAGCAATTGTACTATGAAACCTTAGTAACTCATGCCACATCCAGAAGATAGTTTATCACCAAGCAGATTGCTTGGTGATGTTACTATTGATCTTTAAAAAAACCCCAACCAAACAAAACCCAACCCAACCCAGCCCAAAACAAAACAAACCAGACTCTGTGTTCAGGGTGTCCCAAGCTGCCTCTAGCCATGATATGAAGGAGGACAAAACTCAATGATGGAGTGAAGTGGAGGTGTGTGTGCCTCAGGGTGTTTTCTGTAAAAGATATGACAGCTTTCTGTACTGCCTTCAGGACAAACGTTTGGCCTCTGTAACAACCTTCTTGTAATAATAAGCTATAATGAAGAGAGAGGAAAAAGAAGAATTCTTGGGGAATGTGTTCTAGTTCAGCCATCTGTTCACCTCTGAAAAAGGGAAGAGTGCTGGTGTGGTGCACCTGATTTGATCTGAATTGTAACAAATCCAGTTTCCCACTACAGAAAGCCACTTTGAATACCTGAAAGTTTAGGTAATTCATGTGTGTGCAAATACTTAAACCAAGACATCCAGTGCCATTTTATGATGGTTGACAGTTATGTCACGAATCCTACGAGGGCTCTGTACTCTTCTGGAATGACAGCTAGAGGGGAATGGATATCCTAAAGCATCTAACATGGCAAAGATATCTTTACATTGATCCTCAAACCTCACTGTATTGATTGGGAAACTTGACTAAATCAACCAAATTGAAGAAAACAGCATTGTTTGCCACTCACTTTGGATAATGTCTTTTTGTGGTGCCCTCTCACTCCCAAATATGTTTTTTTCATTGGTTGGTTGGTTTAGAGTTAGCAGCAACAAGTTGTATTTGCAGACCTGCCAGGGAAAACTGGCTGTTTGGAAGCACTGATGACCTTTCCACTCATTGACTTATTGTTAGAGCGAGACAGACCAAGGGCTTTCTTCTCAAAGATAGTTTATCACTCTCTGCAGATGATAATTTCTGAACCTCTTTCCACCTAGTCCTTATAAACCAGAAGTACCTGGGAAATACTGGACCTCTGTGAGAAATGCACTCTGCTCTGCTTCCTTTGAAAAACATTTTCTGCCCCACGTAATCAAGAAGACAGCAGGGCGGAAAGAAATGGTGGGATTGAGTTGACTAGTCCCCGGTGGTGTCAATGGTATTCCATCAGCCAGGGAAGTCAGAGTTGCCCTCTGAGTCTTTAACACATCAGAGTACAGTTAACCCCTTCTCGCAGTCTCCCTGTGTCAAAGCAAATCTAAGGCTTTGTCAAGACAGAGGTCTAATTCCAAAGTGTAAGTCTGTACCAAGTGTCGTGGTTTTTGGACTGAGGGTTGAGACAAGAACCGAGAGGGATCACCCACCAACCATGGTCCCGGGCAAAACATGACTCAGGTTTTCTTCTTAAAACAAAACAATTTATTAACAGTTACTTAACAAGAGACACAAGGGAACGAAACCGGTTACTTGAGAGGAGAAAGAGAAAACAAGGCTGGATCTTAAAACAACACCTCCCCACCCCCTATTTCCTTTCGTTCCTGGCTCTACCTCCCCCCCAGCGGCGCAGGGGGACAGGGACTGGAGGAGTGCAGGTCAGTTCATCCAAGATGTTACTGCCGCTCCTTTCTTAAAGGAGGAGGAGTCCTTACACCATTTTTCCCTTGCTTCGGTGGATCCCCTACTCATGAGGAAAAAAATCCCAAACTTTTCCAGCGTAAGTCCTGCCCGCAGGATTGCAATCCTTCCCCATGGACTGCACCAGTTCGGGCTTTACCAGTCTCGGCCTCAAGGGAGCTGTTGCCACTCGCGTCGGCGTGGGCCGTCCCACGGACTCCAGATGCCTCCACGACCTCGTCGTGCATCCCATGCCCGTTATTAACAGTACCTCATCGTGCATCCCCATGCTCCACGACCTCTCCTGGGCTCAGGCATCGCTTTCTGACGTGGGCTTCTCCACGGGCCACGAGTGGGTCTCTGCTCCGCCGAGTCTATCTTGGCTGCAGGGGGGCCGCCTGCCATCTTCACACTGATTGCAAGGGAAACCTCAGCTCCAGCACACCTCCTCCTGCTCCATCTTGACTGACCTGGTCGTTGTGGCCGTTTCTCTTAGATCTTATTCCTCTCTGGGTGAACTCGGCCCGGCGGGCACCCCGGGAGCGAGGTGCTTCCCGAGTTCCCCAAGCGGCTCCCCCGGCGCCATCTTGAGTCCGTGGCGCCATCTTGAGCCCGTGGCGCTGGCCCAGCTCGAGCAGCCGCCCGGCTGGGAGCCGGGAGCGAGGGCAGCGCCCTCCTGCCCTCTCCTCGCTCCTGGGCAAAAGCCCTTTTCCCGCCCCTTTGTCCCAACTTAAATAGGGCAATTCGCAGAGGCGCCAATTTGGCTCAACCCCCCGAGGGGGATGGGACTCAGATCCGGTGGCACAGGGAGCAAATCCCCTCTCCTGCCATCAGAACACCCCCCCCCACATCAAACTATCACACCAAGGAGTAAAATACTTGGTAAAATTAACATGTTAATTTGTGGAATGTTCAGGGCTCTGATTGGATAAAGTTCAGGTTGCTTAAATGCGCTCAATTTGCTTGAAATAGACAGCTGTGTCTCTGAAAACCTTTACAGTATATGCTAAATTGTAATGAAGGATGTATTCTTTGTTTCCCTTTCAATTAAGCACACAGTAAGAGTGTCGTCCTTTACACTTACATTTTTTTGTTTGTCACAGACTTCACGTGGTTATTGACATTTTAGGGCTCCAGCTCTCAAAGCATGGCCTTTGTTAGCTGTGTAGTCCAGTTAAAATCTAGATAGTAGATTTTCTGTTCTGTTGTTGATGTTTTAACAGAGTTAAGTCATGTATGCATGACTGAATCCATCTCTTTTCAGGTTAAATGCAACTAATATCACATTGAGGAACTGATTAACATCCCTAGTAGGGGGAAAAAATGAGGAATTCAGCTCTTTAATAGAATTACTCTGTAATACACTGACATTGAAGATAATCCCTTTCAACCAAGTTACATTAGAATAGATCTTTTTCTCCAAATCAGTAGGTGAGTTCTTTATAAGAAAAGTGTGTTTATTTGTCCCATTTGAAAGAAACTAATTTTGACAATGCATGTGTTTATGCTTGACTGGCCTACTAAGCATGATTATCTTGTGGTTCAGTGACTTTCAGATGTGCATTACTCTAAGATACTTAATGGCAGAGTGTTGTTCAGTGAACTCCGGCAGAGTCCTTTATAAAACTTGCATACATGTCCTAATAACTTCCTTACATGTCCTAATAACTTCCTTACATGTCCTAATAACTTCCTTACATGTCAAGGAAAGGTGAAACAGCGTTGCCTGGAATGGATATTACATATGCCTGTGGTATTCTGCAAGAATGGCCCAGAGACACGTCTATAACGAATATATATGTGCCTGTGGCCCAGTATTTGATGGGTTGGGCATTTTGTGTTTGTGCTGATGCCCTAATCTTTCTGCATGCTTTGCTAGCTGCTTGCACCTGTAGTCTGAAGAGAGCCATAAAGTACATAGTGACGTGTATGCCCTGTACAGGCCATATCTGTTTGACATTCTGCCCGAATTGCTACTGGAAGTGGCTCTGGGGCTGTGTTAACACCTTAAACGTCCCTGGAAATGCTTAGAAGAGCACAGGTTGGTACAGGACCAATCCATGCCAGGGACAGTATTAGTAATTCAGACAATAACTAAATGCAGAGAAATTGTCCAAGCAGCCAGAGATCAGGTTACGAAAGTTAAGCCCTGATAGAATTAAATCTGGACAGGGAGATCAAGGGCAACAAGATGTGCTTCTATTGGTACATCAATGACAAAAAGAGGACTAGGGAAAGCCAGAAAGCCAACCGTATCCTAGGCTGCATCACAAGAAGCGTGGCCAGCAGGTTGAGGGAGGTCTGCTCTCGTGAGACCCCGCCTGGAATACTGCATTCAGCTCTGGAGTCCCCAACATGAGAAGGACATGGAGCTGCTGGAGCAGTTCCAGAGGAGGGCCATGAAGATGATCCAAGGGCTGGAGTACCTCTCCTATGAAGGCAGGCTGAGAGAGTTGAGGCCATTCAGCCTGGAGAAGAGAAGGCTCCAGGGAGACCTTCTAGAAGCCTTCCAGTACATGAAGGGGCCTACAGGAAAGCTGGAGAGGGACTTTTTGCAAGGATATGTAGTGATAGGACAAGGAGTAATGGCTTCAAACTGAAAGGGGGTAGATTTTGGCTAGATATAAGGAAGAAATTCTTTCACCCTGAGGGTGGTGAGACACTGGAACAGGTTGCCCAGAGGAGTTGTAGATGCCCCATCCCTGGAAGTGTTCAAGGCTGGGTTGGAGGAGGCTTTGAGCAACCTGGTGTAGTGGAAGGTGTCCCTGCCTGTGACAGGGGGCTTGGAACTAGATGATCTTTAAGGTCTCTTCCAACCCAAACCTTTCCATAGCTGTAAGAACTCAGCTGTAGAGATGAGAGAGTGCCAAGCTTGAAAACATACTCTGGCACTGCTTAATTTATTAGTATAGATTTATTTTTATAACTTTCTCATTGGCCTGGCAGGAAGATTATGGAACTGTTCTACCCCAAAATAAGTCCAGACTTCTCCACCAGCTCATGGGTGGGTTCAGAGAGTAGGCAGAAGATGGTCTCATTTTTTTTTGCATTCTTCTTTACCTTTTTGATTACCTCCTTTGACTGACTTACTTAATAAACTACTTTAATGTGTGTAACACAAGCAGTATAGTGGCTAGCTAATGTGAAAAGTTAAGGTTCAACTACAGTGACAAGAGTTAGTGATATCTTCTGGTATTCAAGACATAAATTAGGGCTTTTTTTTTTTTTTGTGGGTAGCCCAAGCCAGGCTGGTGATAGAACTTCATATATTTATGATTAAGTAGATCCTGGAAAGAAGAGTAAATACTTGAGGTTTTGAATAGTCCCTTGGAATTTCTTCAAAGAGGGTAAGACTCCTTCTGCCCTGTAGAGTATTGATGTTTGAGCACAACCTGTTCTTCCTCTTAAATTTTCTAATGGTATTATGCAGAGCTGACATATCAAGCCCACAGAGATTATCCAGGTTGTTCCAAATCTTTATCAACAATGCAGATGCTGGTTTTTATCCTGATAAGGTCTTTTGTGTTATACTGTCTTTTTTATTTTCTTCCTCATCTTTCTATGAATCAGAAGATGAAGATATTATAGTGGGTTTCTTCCTTTACATTCTGAGTTGATTTTTGCAATCATCTTATAGGATAGGTGGTCTAACAGGGAAACAAACATCAAAACCTTAAGCTACATGCAGAACTACTTTTCTTCGATTTATTTGCCAAGTGCCTACCAAATAACTTCCCCTACAATTTTAGGGGAAAAAATAGATGAAAATGTTGTTCTTTTCTTTGAATAAATTTACAACTAGAGAAATGGTTTAGTAGTAATAATTTAACCATTTGCCTACTGTGGAACTATTAAAAATTGTGTTCAGTTTCTCCCCCAAAGGTAACATTAAAATGTTTTCCATCTGTTTTAGCTCCCTCGTTGTCTATATTCCTACCATTCCCTACACCATAGTCTTTCTTTTATTTCTTAATAACAAGAACTGTAGTATTATGGATGTACTGATATATCTAAAACTTTCTCTGGGTATCAATCCTGGGTGCCATTTTTTGTTGTTAGTGGTTGGCTCTTCTGTGTCTTTAACTGGGTACAATATCTTCCATGCTTTTTTTTTCTGTAACAGGGTGTTTGACTTGATCACCAGAAGTCTAGGAGTTCGCCCCTTTCTTGTTTCCCAGAGATTTAGAGGAAGGAGTAATGAAGCAAATCTAGGGCTTATGGCTCACAGGGAAAGCTGGGCAATAACAGAAGTTTGATCTCTTGTAACAACTAGCAGGTCTGAAGGGCTGTGTAGTAGTCACAGAATCACAGAATGTTAGGGATTGGAAGGGACCTCAAAGGATCATCTAGTCCAATCCCCCTGCCTGAGCAGGACCACCTAAATCAGATCACACAAGAATGCATCCAGGTGGGTTTTGAACATCTCCAGAGAAGGAGACTCCGCAACCTCTCTGGGCAGCCTGTTGCAGTGTTCTGTTCCCCTTACTGGGAAGAAGTTCTTCCTCATGTTTAAGCGGAACCTCCTATGTTCCAGCTTAGATCCATTTCCCCTTGTCCTATCATTGGATGCCAGTGAGAAGAGCCTGGCTCCATCCTCATGATAGTCACCCTTTCCATATTTATAAACATTAATGAGGTCCCCCCTCAGTCTCTTCTCCAAGCTGAAGAGACCCAGCTCCCTCAGCCTTTCCTCATAAGGGAGATGCTCCACTCCCTTCATCATCTTTGTGGCCCTGCGCTGGACTCTCTCAAGCAGCTCCTTGTCCTTCTTGAACTGAGGGGCCCAGAACTGGACACAATATTCCAGATGCGGCCTCGCCAGGGCAGAGTAGAGGGGGAGGAGAACCTCTCTCGACCTACTAACCACCCCCCTTCTAATACACCCCAGGATGCCACTGGCCTTCTTGACCACAAGGACACATTGCTGGCTCGTGGTCGTTCTGCTGTCCACCAGGACCCCCAGGTCCCTTTCCCCTGTGCTGTTCCCCAACAGCTCAGTCCCCAACTTGTACTGGTACCGACAGATAAATAGTGCCAGGCTCTTTCCAGAGGTATGTGGCTCTGCAGAGTAGCAAATGAAGCATCCATCTTGTTCCTGTCTCTGCTCTGTTTCTTCTAGAGTAGTTATTTGGCCATTGCTCATAGATCTGGCATTGGAAGTCGAAGTATTGCGGTACCACCCGTGTTGCTCAGTTTTCATAGGGTGTGAGAATCTGTACAGAAGTTGTTTCCTGGGTGTTTTTTTTTTTTTTCTCTCTGAAAATCAGTAGATATCTGGAGGAATGTATTGTTGAATCTTGCATTACTTTTGCACGTCACGAAGTGAAATGCAGTGGGAGGCCTGTGGTTGTGTTGCATGAAGCATGTAAGTGACCTCCTGCAGGTTTCCGAACAATTGTTAAAAATTTAAGCTGCACTCTGCACATACTGCTCATCCATCACGTGGTATTTAAACAGTAACTAAGGAGAAGTGCATGAAGGTCCCTGAACGAGTCCAGTCTCCTGTTTTTGCCAGTTCTTTTTTATAGTCTTTCAGATAAGAGTAGGATAAACATTCATCTAGTGGGCTCCTGTGACAAGTGTGGGGCAAAAAAAGCATTTTGTAATGCCATTGATTGTAATTCTCCTGTAAATGTTTTAAAGATTATTAATCTTTCCAACGTTTGGAGTTTATACAATTTATGTCTGGACATGGGATCACTTTGTGCTTTATAAATCAGATTAGTAAAGAAGGCTTTTCCTTCCAAACCTTAAAAAATGTATTTAAATCATACTTTTTTTAAAAAAAAATCTTTAAATCATAGAATCATAGAATCATAGAATCGTTAGGGCTGGAAGGGACCTTCAAAGGTCATCTAGTCCAACCCCCCTGCAAGGAACAGGGATATCTCCAACTAGATCAGGTTGCTCAGGGCCTCATCCAACCTGGCCTTGAACGTCTCCAGGGATGGAGCATCCACCACCTCTCTGGGCAACCTGTTCCAGTGTTCTACAACTCTCATGGTAAAAATTTTTTCCTAATATCCAACCTGAATCTACCTCCCTCTATTTTAAAACCATTACCCCTTGTCCTATCACAACAGGCCCTCCTGAACAGCCTCTCCCCATCTTTCTTGTAGGCCCCCTTGAGGTACTGGAAGACCGCTATAAGGTCACCCTGGAGCCTCCTCTTCTCCAGGCTGAACAGCCCCAACTCTTTCAGCCTGTCCTCATAGGAAAGGTGCTCCAGCCCTCTTATCATCTTCGTGGCCCTCCTCTGGACCCTCTCCAACTGGTCCATGTCCTTCTTATGTTGGGGACTCCAGAACTGGACGCAATACTCCAAGTGAGGTCTCACGAGGGCAGAGTAGAGGGGGAGAATCACCTCCCTCGACCTGCTGGCCACGCTCCTCTTGATGCAGCCCAGGACGCGGTTGGCCTTCTGGGCCGCAAGAGCACATTGCCGGCTCATATCGAGCTTCTCGTCCACCAGTACTCCCAAGTCCTTCTCCTCAGGGCTGCTCTCAATCCATTCTCCGCCCAGTCTGTATTTGTGCCTGGGATTGCCACGACCCAGGTGTAGGACCTTGCACTTGGCCTGGTTGAACTTCATGAGGTTGGCACGGGCCCACCTCTCCAGCCTGTCGAGGTCCCTCTGGATGGCATCCCTCCCTTCCAGCGTGTCGACGGCACCACACAGCTTGGTGTCATCGGCGAACTTGCTGAGGGTGCACTCCATGCCACTGTCCACGTCACCGACAAAGATGTTGAAGAGGGCCAGGCCCAACACGGACCCCTGAGGGACGCCACTCGTGACCGGTCTCCACTTGGACATCGAGCCGTTGACCACTACTCTCTGAGTGCGGCCATTGAGCCAATTCCTTATCCACCGAGGATAAGGCTGCAAGAATCTGAGAATCTCAGGAATGTCAAGCCTCTAAAGGACGCCATTGTATCCTTTTAGGCAAAGGGTTCCCAAATACCCTGACCATGACTGAAAATGTGTTCCTAAAGTGAAAATTGATATTCTGCCACCTTTACCTATGTGATTCCAGCCCAGTTGGGCGTTTAATGCAAGAGCTGGTGTTTAATACAGTTGAGGAAGGCTGACAAAATCTGGCCTGTGATGATTATGATTGAACATTGCAACCAGCTCCTCCAAGACAGATTGTGTCCTAATCCCACGCTGATTCTCAAGAATGTGCTCAGCTCAAAGAACTGCATTCAGACCTCAGAATTTGGCCCTGAGGAATTCTGAAATCATATTAATCAAGGGAAAAAAAAAAATATTTGAGAAATCTACCGTGTTGGGAAAGAAAAATAGGTTTTGTTAGAAAAATATTGCAAAACTTTATTGATTGCTCTTTTGTCACTTAGGCTTTAACTGGAATTCAGAACTTGTGTAGTCAAATCATAGGATTTCATATGACCTTTAGGTTTTCTTATCCACAAACCAACTCAGAAAACAGTGTCTTCAGAGAGCAGCCCCTCAAACTGGTATAGTCAAATAAAGAGATCACCCCTAGGGAATTTAAACTGAGAGATTCTCTCTGTTCAGATTCTTTGGCAACATTTGAACATACTGAAAAATTCCTAAATATCCAAATTAGGAGTTATTGGAATAAATGGCTCATAGTTGAGGTAACTTATTTCTTAAGAACTTTAGATGGAAAATTAAAGTGTAAATTAGTCATATTGCCAGTAGTTATTCCCTGTCACAGCCTTTCTGTTTCTCTTCTCCTCTAAACCACTAATGAACGCTCTAGCTGTAGAAGAGGCGCAAACATTGTGCTCCCTAGTTTGTACTTTTGGCAGTTCAGAATATATCAGTGTCTGCACTGTCAGATTCTGCTTCAGATCAGATGACCACAGATCTGGCACTAAGACAAATATGTTTGAATCCCACACATCCCAAGGAAGTGGGGAAGTCTCTGCAGGTTTAGGTATGAATACAGCCCTTTCTTCAGCCAGGTGTTTTGGAATTAGAAGTTTTCACTGAAATTACTGGCATGATCCCTGCTGCAAATAGTCTCCCTTTCCTCTCTCTACTGGTAAGGTACTACTCCCAGTGTATAAACAAACGGTGATTCATTAGCACAATGACATAGAACAACAGATGACCTTGCGTATGAATGGGTTATTCTTCTACTTCAGTTATGGTAGTGAATCATTTCCCTCTTGCCCTCCTCCCTTCACTTCTACCTGAATGCATTTCTTATTATTCAGAACTATTTTCTTGAAAGAACTGTTGTCCCGGGAGGTCGAGAGGGGAAGGATCCTTACTTGTACAAAGCACAGAGGAACATAACTCTGCTGAGTTATCAGGCAGCCTTCTGGTTTATCAGGCAGCCTTCTGGTTATCAGTGCCTCTATTTACTGTTTTACAGTGGACCGTACTTTCCTCTTAACAGATTGTGTCCTCCTGGCGTGAGGTATGTTTCACGTGTGCAGGCATAAATTGTACATGAAGACTCTTATTCCTTCTGTAGAAATCTCTGTGAAATTTGGAGTAATCTGGGTAAATGTAAATTCTGGGTAAGAATGTCAAGATTGTTCATTGGACAGTCCATTAGAATAAATTTCTTTTGTCAGTGTTTAGAAAGCAGTTAGCATGTTTCAGTTTTCTTATTCTGCAGCCCACTCGAATACAAGGAAGCCTTGTTCTCAACCTGCTATCCCCACAAGCACTTTGTGTTTCTCGAAGTACTTCAATATGCAGATTTCCTCCAGGGCTTCCACAAACTGGTATTTAGGAGTCTCTGGATGTTTTTTGTGGAACTTTGTTGCTAAGGTGAATCTTACAGCAATAATCTCACGTTTAAATAGTCCTTTTAGCACTTGGCCATTTGTCCCTGTTGCATATCAGTGGTAAGCAGCTGAGTTGGCTGACTTTTAAGTACAAAACCATTGTGTCCTAGCTGAAGCCGTTAATGAAAAGACTACTGAAAAGACTGTTGGTGGAAGTTGGCAATTGCAACAGTCTTGTTCCTAGAAGTACAATGTCAGATATTAACAATGGTTTGTAGGTCTGAACACTCCCTTTGGCAAAGGGATACGTGCGGTATACCGCGCAGCTAAGTAATTTCTGAAGCATGGGTTTACACACCTGGGCTGTTTACATACTGCTTAGACTTGAGGTGAGAAGAGTGGAAACTCACTGACATTCTTCAAATGCTTAACTTGCTGCAAAAGAAGGAAAATATTTCTGAGTCCATGGTGGATAAGACAAAAGTAATAGGCTTATATTGTAGTAAAGGAGGTTTAAGCTAGACATTAGGAGAAAAAAAAAAAAAATCTTCCTAAAGATAAGGTTGAATTTTCACAGAAATAGACTGCCTAGAGGTTTTAGAGCCCCAGTCACTGAAAGTTTTTTAAGAGCAGTTAGACAAACCTTGGCAGAGATGCAGCTGATCCTGCCTCAGGGCAGATGGACTTAATAACCTCATGAGCTCTTTCCAAACCTAAGCTCTGTAATTCCATCACTGCTGAAATTCACACCAGAACTGTATGGCAGTTCTGCTTCTGCAGATACGGCAGCCCTAATATTTCATACAAGTATGGATCGTAATCAGTTGTCTACACCAGAATGAAATAATGACCGAGGGGCTATGCAGGTCAGCACCATACTTCATGCTGGCAGTATGGACTTGGTCACTGTATCTTTTATACAGGCTTCCCAAACAATGAGGACACATGAGTTGCCATCAAGCCGACTTGAAAACTCTTTAGTTTCTAAATAAGGTGATTATTCTGACTTCCTTTTGCTAGCTGACTCTTCTCCGTATTCTCATAATTAAAAAATAATGAAACCCATAATTTAACAAAAATCATAAAGCACATAATAACATAGCTATACAAAATGAGTTCTAGAAGATTTGACAATGCTGCAGCTACACTTAAACTTTCCTGAGATAGGATCCAGCCAAGAGGTTTCTCCAAGTTCTTCGCTGATCTTCATTCATATTTTTGCATTTCTGTTTACTTCATATTGATCTTTGTGATACTGCAACTACAAGCATGTAGACCCTGGGAAGAATGAAGTGCATCTGAAATGAAATACACTGCTGTTGCATTTTAGTTGCTGGCAATAAAAATTGTAATGATTTGTTGTAACTGTGGGTGAATATCTGTCTATAAAAGACCATAATTGCCGGCTATAATGCAAAAATTAAAAGGAAAAAAATAGTTCTTTTCTACATTTCATAAATCTGAGGTAAAGGTTATGGATTTATGTTGTACATATTGAAAACATTTTTCCAGAGTACAACAATATAATTCTAAGCAGTTCAAACATGTGACTGCATAAATCTATGGAACTCTTCTAGGAGAAGATTAGATGTAACAATTTTTTACTTTTCAAATCTCATGTGCAGCCTTTTCAAATAAAAGAGTCTATTTAAATCAATGAGTCTTCTTGCGTTACAGGATTGTTTTGGAGAGAAGTACGTTAAGAACATGAGGAGAACAGACTAAACAAATGCTACTTGTATTGCCAGCACCAGGTCCAAATTCACATTGCAATGGTTTTGTCATCATCTAAAGGCTTCTATGATCATATGGAGAGCTTCTAGGCAGCTGCTGAACCCGAGATGTGTGACAGAGAGTTAGACCAGTGGGTGGACTCAGTCAGAAGAATCTTTTTCTGGTGATACGTATAGTTTCCTAAAAGATCTGTATTACATCAGCAAATCCTTAAGAGAGAAATTCTAATGTGTTCAGGTAAACAGAAAAAAAAAAAAGAAGACAATCTGTCCTAATGACATCTCATAATGATCAATAAAAGGCAGCCTTCGACCCTGCCATTCATCTCTTTTTCTCATGAAGATGGTTTAATGGAAAAAAATTACAGATTGAACTGAAAGTATGGACATCACTGTGTTTTCTCTGCAAGGTCATATCCACAGGTATCTGAAGGAGGAAAAAAGTTAATTAAAAAAATGAATATGAGAGAAGCCCTGAAGATGAAGTTAGGAAAGCTACAGAGAAATATAATGTGAATTTACGAAGAGAACACAAAAGTATCCCAAATTCTGCTTTGACTTGCACCCCAGAAAAGCAAAATGATTTAGTGGAATGAGAGTGACAGGTTTGTCTCTAGAAGTTAAATTTACTTCAGCTCAGAAAAACACATTTAAAATATTATGTAGGCATTCAAGAAATAATAGGAAGTTTTTCTGTTGGTTTTTTTTTTTTTTTTTTTCCTTAAGCTGCCATTTTGTGCTCTGTAGCAAAGGAATACTTTCAAAAGAGAAATGTGCTCTAACAAGCACGGAATCAGTTTAAAAATTATCTTGAGTCATAGCTTCAGTTTTTATAGGGTCCTGATTTAAAGTAATTTAATATGTGCTGTGTTTCCAGATCAAATATAAATATAAAATGTTATGAGATGCAAAACAGATTGACCATAGGTGTGTCAACCAGATCTGCTACATTTTGAAAGTTTCACGGTGCTCACCCTACTCCAACTTACAGCTAAACAACACTTAACACGTGCATTCCTTAAAGTAACTTGTTCAATCTTCAAACTCTTCCTTTGGTTTTCAGATGCTCTGTTCTTCCTCCATCTTCTATGACCCACTCCATCCGTTACCAAACCCATGTGTTCATCGCTTTTGTGCTTCCACTTTCATCTCTCTTTTTTGTGGATCAAATATTTGCCAAGTCAGAAGAGTTCATTACTTGTAGGATCAGCAGAGTATGCAAACTCCAAATGCTGACCATGGTACAGCTAAATTGAAAAACTTCAGGAGATGTGCATGACTGTGTCGATGACAATTGGAGAGGATGCTGGGTTAGGGAAAGAACATGGCAGAGCAATGGCCAGCAGATTCATCTTAGAATCATAGAATCATAGAATAGTTTGTGTTGGAAGGGACCTCAAAGATCATGTAGTTTCAACCCCCCTGCCATGGAAGGGTTCTTATCTTTCTTCTTTCTTATCTTTCTTTATGGGGTTCTTATCTTTCTCTCATGATGGAATGCAAGACACTACAGAGGTTCATATAGAGTATTTGATTATATAGATTCATTGTTTGTATAGAGTATTTGTGGCTCTACCAAGCCTCTAGGAAGATAATTCCTGATGGTTATACCACCAGTCTTCTACAGACCGGGCGTTAATGTAAGAACATGAAATGCGTGGGGGGAAAAAAGCGCATTTTTGTGACAAAAGAGTTGGAAAAATCTGAAGTAGATAAATATAGAATCAGTGCTGCAATGAAATAATAGGTGTCATTCTAGGATGATGAACAGCTACTTGGGGTGCTGCTTAAGCTCAGAAAAATTAGAAGAAACTTGCACTGTGTTTGTCATATCCAAGAGGAGATCAAAGTATATGCTTGGATGTAATCCAATCAGCAATAAAATCATTACAGTTCTTTTTCTAGCAAATCCAGTCAATATGTCAATCATACAGATTAACACTCCTACGATAGCAGATGACAAAGATGCAGTTGATGAGTTCTATCAACAGCTCGAAGAGACATTCATTAAAAATGAAGCAAACCTATCACCCTTGCAACTGGGGACCTAACTGTGAAAGTTTGGCTATCATCAGATGTATAAGCTCTCCAAAAGAAGTAATGGGAAATGACTGCTTGTCTTGGTTTACTGAATGAAAGAGGCATCTGGTTGAACTTTGTTGCTTTCATGTTCATTCATTCTCCATTTAACACTTAAATTGAATGACCAAGATATTTATACAGATGGGTATGACATCATGACTAAGAGCCAAGTGATGCTGAAGGATGAACATGTAGCAAGCAAAGGACACCCTGAGTCAGAAGATCAATTGTTGGCTTTTAGAATGTCAAAAGATAGATATTCAGCAGCCCATTGCTTCTTGTCCAGAGGCAGAAAAATCTATGTGATATCTCTCCAGAAGAGGCTGGTGGTATTGGCTTGGAGGAGTAGTCAGCCCAAATGGGCTGTGGAATAAAACTACCAAGTGCAAGCTGCCAATAAACGCATCCTGATAAGTCAAGTACTGGGCTCTGCACATCTGTGAACAGCAGCAAGCAACCATTTCATTAGGCATCATGTGGAACAGTAACATATACTGCCCAGAATTTTTCAACATGTATAGAGAATTTGCTTTGAGAGAAGCTCTGAAAAGATTTGCAAACTAAAAAGGAATGGCACGTTCCACTCCCCCAAGCCCTGGGGAACAAGTCAGATGAATGTACCCTCAGTAAATTTGCGGACGACACCAAGCTGGGAGGCTGTGTCGATCTGCTCGAGGGTAGGGAGGCCCTTCAGAGGGATTTGAACAGACTGGATCTTTGGGCTGAGGCCAATGGCATGAGCTTTAATAAGGCCAAGTGCAGAGTCCTTCACTTGGGGTATAAAAACCCCAAGCATCGCTATAGGCTCGGGGAGGAGTGGCTGGAGAGCTGCCTGGCGGAGAAGGACCTGGGGGTGTTGGTTGACTACCGGCTTGATATGAGCCAGCAGTGTGCCCAGGTGGCCAAAAAGGCCAATGGGATACTGGCGTGTATCAAGAATAGTGTGACCAGCAGGAGCAGGGAAGTGATCCTGCCCCTGTACTCGGCACTGGTGAGGCTGCACCTGGAATATTGTGTCCAGTTTTGGGCCCCTCGCTTTAAGAGAGATATTGAGCTCCTGGAGCGAGTCCAAAGAAGGGCGACTAAACTGGTCAAGGGGCTGGAAAATAAAACTTATGAGGAGCGGCTGAGGGAGTTGGGGCTGTTTAGCCTGGAGAAGAGGAGGCTGAGGGGAGACCTGATTACGGCCTATAAATACTTGAGAAAAGATGGTGGGGAGTTAGGGGAAGGGCTCTTTACATTAGTGATGGGTGATAGAACAAGAGGAAATGGGCATAAGCTTAGTCAGGGGAGATTCAGGTTGGATGTTAGGAAGTATTTCTTCTCTGAAAGGGTTGTCAGCCACTGGAATAGGCTGCCCAGGGAGGTGGTTGAGTCCCCATCCCTGGATGTGTTTAAGAATAGGGTGGATGATCTACTTGAGGATATGGTTTAATGGGGATTAGGGATGGTTGGACTCGATGATCTCTAAGGTCTTTTCCAACCTAGAAATCTATGAATCTATGAATCTATGATGTGCTGATGAGATAACAAGGCAAGCTGCAGTCCTAGATAATAGGCAGCAAATGCTGGAGTTAGTGAAAACCACGAGTGAAACCACATTGAGGACCTTAATGTGGGAGGGAATGAAATGCCTGTATACTGACTCAGTTACCACAGATAGGATGTGAGCAAACATTGCCTAGTGATCAGCTCCAGAAGCAACAGATAAGTTATCTAGAAACTGTTATATCCAACTACAAAGATATTCAAAGGGAAGTGGCGGCAGAATTCCCAATTAAGCTGTATCTTCTTACAGAGAAAAGCATGAGAAATCCTAGAAATGTTTAGAAAAGTACAAAGGTTCAACAGGTGAAAAGCTGAATTTCTTTCAGTACTGGCTTGGAGAAGCAAACTGTAGGAAACTAAGCGTGATCAAAGAAAGAGAGCTGAGATGTGTAGGCTTTATGCATATTGTAGGTAGAAAAGAATGAAAATGCTTGTTAGAAACACTGAAAGATAGAAGTGGCCTCCTGTAAGAAAACAGCAGGAGCAACTTTGGTATCTTAGTGCTTAAGACATAAAGAAGAGAGAATGAGAGATTTACAAAATGGCTGTGCTTTGTGCCAGATGGGAACAACTAGGATGATGCGGAAAAGTGGGGTGTACTGTACTGTACTCTGCATTTCAACAACACATTCTCTCAAGAAGGCTTCTAAAAATTCTGTCAGAAGTGTTTCCAGCCAAATCCATTGCTTTTTCTTTTACTGTTCAATCAGAGTTGACCAGTCCTGAAATCTCTTGCATTTCTGTGAGCCTCTCAGTGGCTTGCTTTAAATGCCACTTCAAAAACTGAAATGAGTCTTCTTTGAGCAAGACACCTAGTGAAACAGACCATGTAGTGGTCTGTAAGCAAATGAACATGAGAAAAGCAACTTATTGCAACTTGGGTCATTTGGAAGAATAAAAGATTAGTGACTGTTATATTGAAGACTTTTTTCCAACACATTTTAAGTCCACAGTAATGAAGAAGAAGCAGATAAAAGCTTATTCTTCACCTGATTTTCTTCCCATTGCACATGGATCAATAACTTTGTTGGCTTAGCCTGTGTTCTAGGCGTATCTTCCAAAACATCAGCAAAAGCACTTTCACCAGCAGTATCTGCACAGAATTTATGTAGATCTCATTCCAAATTACTTAGGCTGGTACTAGAAGGAAGTATTAATGTCACCAGTGTGCAGTATCCACCTTTTGGCAACTGTCCTCCCTGAGAAGATCAGGTCAGTTAATGCTACGTGACTCTAATGAAGTAGTACTGAGAGACAAACAGTAGTTAGCCTTAACGTGGATAAATCTTCTGTAGTTTTAGATCTTTGAAATCCAGTTATTCTGTACATTTTACCTCACTGCTTTCACAGCCTTGCTATATTGCCCACTTGTATTTTTCTGAGTCATGCCTACAGTAATTGAAAACTAGTTTTGCTTATTTGATGGAAAATCTAGACAGATTGAAATACAGCACATTGTGTCTCTGCTCTCTGCTGCTCTTATATCCCAACTTTGAGCAACAGCCACACAGTTCATCATGCTCATTACATTTTATTGCGTCTACTGCCGTGCAGTTCTTTTCTTCAAGACTTATTACTTTAGAAGAAAATGTTATCTAACAGTTTCCTGGACTGTTTGCAAATACTAGGTTGCAAAATACTATACAGAATTGCAAGCAACCACACAGATCTCCTCTCAGAACAACAGATTCAGTAGGATAACTGGACTTTTTAGTACTTTTTTCTCCCCCGCAAAATAAAACCCCCAAACCGCCTCTTCTGATTCCAGCAGTATCTCTATCCACCCTTTCTTTTTTTTAATGTATTTAATTGTATTGTTTCCCTCCTTTTAATGCACAGAGAGGTCAAATTAAACTGATCAGTATGTAATCAAGATAATATTGGACTTTGTTCTATATGTTTCAGTTAAGGCTGACCTCATATTCATCACTTACGGTCTCATTTGGATAATTGGATTTTTTTAAATCAAACGGTTTTCATGCTGCAAGGAAGAAATTTGGAGATTGGCATTCTCCCTTCCAATCCTATTTTCTACACCCTAAGTTGCAGGTTTTGTGCTGATATTACAGAAATTGTTGGAGAAGGTTTATGGTCTCCAGAACCTAATGCTGGAGATTAATCCTCTGCCTCTTCCTCTCCCATTTCTGATTTTTGCAGTCTTTGAAATACAATGCAGCTTTGCAGGCATGCTGATGCTATTCAGCTTCTCCTCTTGTGTATTTTATAGGAAAAATACCTAACTGCTTTTTCTGGATTTATTCTTAAACAATTAAGAGCCGCATAAGACTAGAAAAGGGGAAAAAAAGATGATGTTTGATGAACAGATCAAATGCACAAAATGATAACATGGGGTTTATCCAAAGGACATTTTCCTTTACCCAGACATGCTTTTTCTCCTTGTTGCTGTCATGATTGATTAGTGAAGCACCAAACAATCCATGTAATTATTCACCAACTGCAGACCATCTGGAGTTAGGAATTTGCAGTCTCTTTCTAGAAATGTATCTGCACTGGGTTTGCTGTACGCTTTTGAGCCTAATACTTAATCACCACATGTGGGAGGTGTTAACTAGGGAATTGCCTTTCCAGTCTCACTACATTATCATTTATATTGTGCTGTAAATGTCTATAACATTTAAAATGCTTTACAAAGGGTTAGAAGTGCAACACACATAACAGCTCGTACCCCAAAGAGCGTGGAGTTGAAGTGCACAAGTGGGTACCATAAAATAAAAGGCAAATGATGAGGGGAGAGTGGCTGCTAGAGAGGTAAAGGAACAGATGTCAGAAATTTTTTGGAGGAGGAGGTGAGTGAGGAGGAGGGAAGCTGTTCCCATGTGAAAGATGATCTAAAATGGGGAGTGGGCGAAGGAAACAATTTGGAGTTTCTTGCAAGTATGTCTGCTGTCCTATCAAGAAGTGTTTGCGCTTTTGAAAGCATAGCTAAATTTGTCAGGAAAAATAAACCTTTTAAAAATACTAGCGTAAAATGAAACGTAAAAACCCTGCCCATTGCATGTTCTGGATGTACTATGTGTTAACAAAAGTAACTCTGTCGCCAAAGTAATGCATGTCTTACAACCAGAATCTCTCCAAAACATTGTAAACTCATCATAAGCTGCATCTCTCCTCCTCCAGAGACCAGGCAAAACAACCCAGCCTGAAGAAAGACCTGAAGATCAACAACTTGGACAGGAAAGTCAACAGTCTGGCTTTGTGGACATGAATCAGGAAGGTAGGAGGCTTGTTCCTCATCTGGTGATAACACAATGGGTGCCAGACTCTGACCATCTTCTCATTAAACCAAGGGTTGCCCACATTTTTCACTCTGGTGCTTCATATATACCCGGTGATGCCTGGGAACGACACACCTCAGCAATATGGTCTTTTTGGTTGAGACTTTAGAAATTGTTTTAAGATCCAGCAGAGACAGCTCTATCATTATTGTTGAAGCTACAAATATGTGTTCATAAGGAATCATTAAATATGAAAAGACATCTATGTTTGGGGTAATGTCTCTGGGCTAGGGAAACAGCCATACTGCTTCATGCATTAGTTAGTTTCCACAGAGCTAGTTTCTACAGCTCTTATGGCACATATAGTGAGGCTATTGCCTGTATAGTCTGAAATAAGAAAAGCCAACTTGTTTATCAGTATTTTTGTACAATATCTCACCCTCCTTCCAAGACACAACAACAACTACTTTATTTTAAAAAGAGGGGAAATAGATAGGTTTGTGGCATACTCAGTTTTCCTCCAAAGACATGCCACAATGCAAACATATGGGCTGCATCTCTTTATGAGAATAAACGTTATAATGCCATGGCCTGTTCTCTTTCAGAGGCATGTCAGAGCTTATAGCTATATGATTAAGGTCTTCTCCTAGTATAATCGGTTCTTGCTACTTACAGCAAATGGATGTTGTCCTACTGCTGAGCCATGCTATGTCATTGTCTGGGGGAGCACTAAACAGTATGGACCAAATTCATGCCAGGCAGCGTGCTAACAATCAAACAATATAAACAGTCATGATCTAGTGCTGAAATTCATGCCCTGTTTAGATACATGGTACGCTTGTCCAGACATAACAACAGCATCTAGCTAATTCAGAACCATTTTTAGACAGCAGATAATGACCAGGAAGCATTCCCTAACGTACCTAACTTTCTCTGGTCTCTCACAAACTGTGCCTGAGGAATGGAAGGCACCAAGCAGGCTGGAATACTCCATCTCCTATTGGGATGTCAGCTACTACCCATCTTTTGACCCACTGATTGTGTCTGGTTCTGTCATTCATTCACTCTGATGCACTTTGATCTTATCCTTAAATAATTTTTCATCCCTTCCTAGCTTATAGCATCTTGAGATCATTCTCAACAATCTCCATCGTGTACCAAATTAATTAAAAATAGTCATTAATATTAATCTCAGATCCCTGTGGAATCAGTCGTGATGCTAGGCCATGGATAGTTACTTAGTGAGCTGATTTTTGTAACCAGTTTCATACAGCAAATGAAGAGGCAGGAAAATTAGGTGAGGAATGATTCTCTCTACTGATCCTGTAATTAAGAAAAGGTGAGAAGCAATAAATATCACCAAAGTTGTCATATAGACTTAGCAATGTTTTACATTCTATCACACTTATTCCCATTCTGTCTCTCTGAGCAGGCAGCTGCTAGACTTAACTACAGTAAGATAATGTCAGAAAACAGAAGCAAAATATTTTGATCTGGGGACTGCAGAGCTGTGGGTGGTGTAAACCGTGGCCTCTTTGTAGATCAGAAACGAACCAGGAAGAACTTTTAGAAGAGTGAGAAGCTAAACTCTGCTTATACCAAATTAAAGTGCTATCCTTGCTGAAGTCAATGGGACATTTATCATAGTCTCCAGAGGAGCCAGAATTTCCTTCTCAGGACATAAAACTCTACCAGGCTAACAGAAAAGACTCAAAAAATCACTTGCTGTACATTTTTGGAGACTAGATATATATAGTTGGTGTATCCCACTTAGCCACATCCCAGCTGCCTATTGGGTAAGACTCAAGCATTCATTAGGTTTTCCACTCCTTAGTGCCTTGATTTCTACTGAGTGGGAATCTTGGTGTATGGAATAAATAGAAATCCTGGACTGCTCTGATCTTGTCTTTAGTCTGGATGATCACAGGACACCTGAGAACATCATGGCACATATCCACGCATCACTTTAGATGCAGCCTAAGAAAATCTCTGTCTTCAGAATGAAAGAGGTAGATACCAATACGTGGGGAAGCCCATGTACTTCCAGTAACAATTCAGTCTTTTTACCTGGAGATACTGCTGTTTCATAGATAGTCTAATAATAGTCATTGTCTTACATGTCACAGGAAGGTATTCAACACATTAGGAAAGTGCTTTAACCAGGCTGAAGAGCAAAGAGTAGAATGATGTGCAGTAGAAAGATAGTGGGAACCATCGGGTGATACCTTGCCTGATTAAGACCATTTTTCCTTTATAATTCATACTATTTTTTCATCAAATTAACACAGGTCCAGCATGAAAAGGAAAGAGGGGAAAGAGAAGAGGAAGCAGAAAGGTAGGACAGTCTTTGCCTCTATCTGCCAGGTAAGAGGAGTCTCACCTTTGTTACTTACCCCTCCAGGATGTTTCTTCCCCAAATGCACTTAAAAGTCCCATATGCCATGGAAATATATCCCTTTTGGGGCCATAACCGAGTCGTGTATCTGCCAAGTCATAAGAAAAGGGACTTTGTAACCAGCTTTACCAAAAACATGTTTCAGAAGAAACCTTCATTACAAGCAAATGAGGTAATGTTTTCCAGAAGCACCCAGCACAGTCCTTAAAGTAAATCCCAAACTTGATCCCATTCATTCATAAAGGAGAATTTTTCTTCCCAGCACACAGTAGTATCCTGGGGAAGAGTGAAATTTGAAATCTGACCTGGAGTCAGTAGGTCTATACTGCACCTTTGGTGTACCCAGTGAGCTATATGGTCACCTCGGCAGGCTGTGATGACGCTGTAGGACCACTGACATTTTGTCTGTGCAGTCTCTTGCAGCAGGCTGTAGTTTCCTGTGCCGTGCTGATCCAGACACATCAGAGATGATTTCATGAATAAAGGGGCAAGAAAGTTAAGGAAAGGTTTTTAAATTGGGATATTTTCCTGCAGCAGTCTAAACCAAGAGTACTTATCAAATTAATTCATAAACATCACCAGCCACTGACAGTTCTTTGCTGCTTCCAGATTAAACAGAATTCAGACCAGTGATCAAGAGGCAAAGGGTGTCTCACTCATTAACAACCCCATGAGCCAGCAGTTTCCCAAGAGCACTAGGTTTTATAGGAATGTCAGGAAATATGCTGTAGTCGTGGTGTAGTGTATGCTTAAAATGTTAATGACCTTTCTAGCTTAAATGCCTTTGAGTTACTGTAATTAGACAGCAGAAGACTTTTTAAAGATGTGTTCCTGGAGCAAGTGAAGCACTGTTTCTGTTACATGTCATTCTTCAAAGACAGCATCTGAAATATGTACCTGAAGTGTAGCATCTGAACATTGCTTAGTTTACCCCAGACTTCAGTGTAGCAGCCTTCCCTGAATTTAATAAGGCCACATTAGAATGAGCAGTGCCCAGGATAACCTGAGTCAATGAAAAGCAATTTAATTTAGTTTATGGAAGAGGCACATTGTGTCTCTCTCCCCACCTACTGGGTCCCCCCCTCCCCCCAAGCAGTTCAAATGAAAATCTTTCTTATGTATTGAATGAACACTTTCAGGATTGTGTCTCATACTGCGATCTCTATAAAATCTTGTGTAAATTTGTATATTTGGGTCATTGTATTTGATCTAAGATGCAAAGATGAGCTGAGCACAAGCTAATACACTTCTCTAAGCATACATAAAGACAACTATTTAATTCACTGAAATAAAAGAAATAGGAACCGCATAGCTGAAGCACAGCTGGTATAAACAGGATGACTATGATATTCTATGCGTGTGTGCTTTTATTCTTTGCAGTTCAGTAACACCTACATACAGGGCACACACCAGGAAATCCTATCACTACTGCGCAGAGTTTGGCTCTTTGGTGACACTGCACAGTGAAATATCCGGGGCTAGTGTATGAAAATACAAAAGGGTGATGTCCTGTGCCATGTGCTGCTTTGAATTTCACACTGATGCCAAGGGCCAGTGTATGTGATATATTATATGTTGGTAACGTGGAAAGTGATGACATCCCAGAGATAGCTTAACCTCTCAAGCCAAAGAGTGACCTCATTAGGAAACAGCGGAAAACGTTGAAAAGACTTCTGCATCCAGGATCAGGGTCAAGATAGATACATGAGACATGTTATTTAACATGACAATAATTACTGTCTTGGAATACTGTACATTAATCAAGGCAATGAAAGGTGGAGCTGTACATCGCCGTACAGGCATATGGCACAGCACAAATCAGTGTTTACAGCAGAGGTCCCTGACAGAATCCATCCTTTGCCACAGGTACAGAAGCCATGTGTTGTTGTCTCCTTTGAACTATAAATACTTAGAAATTGCCCCAGGATGTACACTGCACTTTTATTTCATGTTTGTATCTGATCTCATCTTTCATGTCTATTTCATATAATCTGTTTTTCATGTTAAGGTTTCTGCTAACAGTTTGAATCTTCCTGAGGTGTAGATGTTAAAATCAAATGCCTAAGTGTGGAGGTCAGCATTTGTTATTCTTTACTTTAGACCGTATGTGTTAACATTTAACAGCAAAACTTCAGTGTACAGGATGCAGCACTATGAAGAGTTTTAGTTCTTCTGGTCTAAAGGGCATCTGTACTTCATTTTTTGCAACAAGGCAACAGATTAGCTGCAGGCGACAACTCCTAAAGTAATGCTATATGCTAATAAGAGATCAAGCTTCTTCAGAAAATAAAACTGTGTCACCCTGTGATTAGTTGTAAGAATGAATTAATACCAGAATTGCAAAGCTAAACATAATCTCTGTAACACCAAATTTACTTCTGTCTCTAATAAACTGAGTTTGCGTTTGAGAGAAATTAAAACCCAACAAGCTTAAATTCTCTAGCAGTAGAAAAAAGGTCAGGAGGAAAGTGAGATTTATTCAAACAGATGTCCATACTTTTCTTATAAGTAGGCTTAGAGGGACAATATATCACGACTGTATTCAATGTTTATTCATCAGAAATTATCTCACAACTCAGAGTACATAATTTCAGGTGCTGTTAACATCTGTACATACTATAAAAAACTAATATATAGTTTGGTGATACCTTCTGCTGTTTGGAACTGTTATGGATTAAGTTCAATCAGCCATTTTGGAAGACATACAAGGTTTCATGCATCAGATATGTCTAGCCTGATTCTCCACTCTGCTGTTAAAATCACAGATATAAAATGGCAAAAAAATGTACAATGTTCTGGGAAAAGGTAAATGAGTTAAATAAGAAATAGTGGGCTGGAATACTGCACTGTGTATATGCATGAAAAAGATAGCAGTACTTATCTGGGGAAACAAATCCCAGCAGGTATTTACTGATTAAATGGGTTTGTGAGTCAGTCAGAGCTTTTATCGCTGGCATGCCATACAGCCACACTGCTCATGAGTCTCTAATATTTTTTTTTTCCCTTTCATTTGTGAAGATGACCTTCCAAACCAGTCCTGTGTGCCCTGTGCAGGACTCGAGCAATGTTTGAGAGATGCTGTGGGCAGCCCTTAGGGAAGCCTGAGTACTGGGAGAGCGCAACAGTGTTGGTGTGGTCGGTGGTGGTGGCATGGGGCTACTTGTTGTGGGATGTGGAAGGATCCTGGTGCAGTGGCAAAACCCCGGGCAGTGTGCTGGTGGGAACTCTGAGCTAGTGCTGTGCGCTGGCTGGATTCTGAAGACAGGAGGCTGGAAGGCCAGGGCACAGCAGGGCTCTGGGCCGTGCAAAATCACAGTGTAAGATGGAGAGCTACAGGGAATGGGGAAATAAAACTGAGACGTAGCCTTATGGCTGGTCTGCAGAAAGGTACTTGAAATTCCTGTTTGGTTTTCATTAAGGAAAATATTTCCCAACCCTGCTTTAAAGAGTGTATTTCCATGGCTAGACAGAAGCATTAATGAAGAGCTTTCAAATTTCTGAAGCCTAGTTATATCATTCTAATAGCCATCAAGGGTTATATTAGCAGCTATTCTGTATAAAAATAAGCGACTCTTGGTAAAAGAAGGCCATAGCACAAACAAACTCCCATCCACCCCAAATTACACATACGCAAAGCAGTGACATCCTCAAAAGTAGGAAGTACCTCAAAAGTTAGAAGGCTTCTTGTGAGTGCAGGTTTGGTAGAGCTTCCCATGAAAAAGGCCTTTAAGCCATCACACCAAGTTTGATGGTAGTCATTTCCCAAGTTAATGACTCCCTGGCCTCTTACACGATAATTGCAGTGCTGCTGCCTTCTCCCTTGTTTACCCCAGCTTCTGCTTTCTTTTGCATACTTCTGCCTGCATATTCCATGAAAGAGAAGGGCTTTTGTGACCTGTGTTTTTCATATGTTATTTCAGGTAGAGCTAAGGCAAAGATAACAGTCAAAAAAGGAAAGAACATTGCCATATATGTGTGTGTATATATATATATAGTGTTTTCTTTTTAGACACTCTGTATCAAGCTACTGTTTTCTAGAACTAATATTCGGCTTACTAGTTCCCGTCCTCTCTTACTTTGCCCCATGTCTTCTGTGATGAAAGAGCAAATTCTTTCAGACATAAGCAATACTCCTGTCAATAAAACAATTGGGACAACTCTTCAGTATGCACAATTCTTACCGTGGTTTCCTGGCCACTAGGAAAAAACCAACCAGGAAGACAACTCTGGGTCATCCCCTTTGGAACTCTTTTCCCATCCTGTTTTATCCAAGAAGCCTGAGTAGAACATTGTAGGAGTAGGTAGACAAATATAATAAAACTTAATAGCACAAATACAGCAGGGACAGATGATGCAGAGTGTTGCAGAGTGTGGGCTGAATGTTTCTTCTTTGTGGGAAAATCTTGAACAGTCACCAAATAGCAGACCAGTACTAAGAAAGTTCAACAGCAAAAGAGAGGCAGCCAACTTTTGAAAATATACTTGAAATTTGTAATTATGTTCAACCAGCATCTCAGTATACATACTTATCCCAGGAGCCCTACCATATTATTTTCTGAATAATCATCCGTCTCCGCTTGGCCTCTACAGAAGGATCCAAACCCTGAATAATTCACCTTCCCTCCACATTAGAGACTGTGCTAATGTTTTCATCATGATGTTTATATGAGAACATCTGTATAGAAGATCCACTGCTCTCTTCATCTGGGATTTCCCATGCAGAAACGTCTTCAGTCAACTCAGCTTACAAACATGTTTTGCAACTTGGTATCAGAAGCCTATCCTAATTTAATTTGTATTTTCTTCTGGTCAAAGAACAGTTCTAGGAGACATATTAATTAAAGACTTTTTGCATCAAATACTGTCTCCATTCCATCAGACACAACTCTGTGGACCATTTTTTTCAGATTCCTTCTGCTTTCCTTCCAACCTTCCCTTCTTTTTGGAGTGGAGTTTGAGCACCACCTTTCATAAGTACTCCATGAAGTCCCAGACACTCTCAGTGTACTGTGGTAAACAGAAAGTATTCCACTTGTCAGTCCCTGAAATGAATTCAGGATTCTTAGGTTCAATTCTTCTAAAAATTCCCAGTCACTGAGTCCTATACAAAATTTTAAGAGGAAGCATGTGACTAGTATAATTTACAATGCCCTTTGGTCCTTGACAAAACGTGACTACAGTAGAGAGATCATCAAAACATTTGCCTGTGTTTTCTTCTGTTTTACCTCACAGTAACTAGATTAGAGGAATTTGTCTTCTTGTTAGATCCATCTCTGTAGCCAAATCGATTGTTCCAGATACGACTGCTCTGAGGATCATAAGCAATGATTGAATTAACCTTCCTTGAGAAGTTTGTTGGTAGCATTTGAAATTAACCTATAACTGCTAAATTAGTATTTCTCTTCGTCTTACTCTGGTTTTGACTTCTAATGAGTCAGAAGTGGCTCTCCTAAAATAAACCTGTGATAAAGTATTTATTCTTCCTCTTTTAGGGAAACACATATTTCATCTACCTCTGATCACAAATCCTTTGCTAACGGCAATAATGCTTTCACGTCAGTAGGAAAAAGAAGATAGTTTCAAAGAGGGGGCATGAAGTTGAATACCAGAAGAAAGGTAATTATTGAAATAAACAAAAAAGGTCCTCATTGAGAAGCCACAGGTTTTTATAATATGTTCTGTTCAGTAGACTTGGTTTGGGAGTTTTTTGGTTGTTTACTCTGTATTGATTCCAAGACTCTGGACAATATGTGTATGTTCTATAGAATGAATTTATACTCCATTTTTTAACTGAGGGAGAATGATCTTCCTTATGTAATTCATTATGTATTTATTCCTCTTAATATATGACAACATACCTGTTGGGTTGTTTTTTTTTTTTTTAAGAATTAAAATTTCCCATTATGTTAAGCAAGCGTCTTGTTTTTTGCAGCACTGTCTGGGTCAGAATTGGACCAGCGCTGAGAAGTCCTGTTAAGAGATGAGGAGAGTGTCGAATTTTAGACATGAAGGTTTTAGTAATTTCAGTTGCTGCTGATTTGCATGCAGAGACAAGATTACTAGAGAAATGAAAATATGACATTCATCTCCTCATATAAACAGAATGATTTATTCTTTAAATCAAAGTAACCTACTTTGGTTACTTTTAAAGCCTTTTTACATGTTTTTCAGCATCTGATTGAGATGTTTTTATTTCTTTAGCAAAGGAATTTTACATTCAGTGAGTTCAAATTTACTCAGTCCTGACCTTAGAATCTGCAATTTCTGCCTAGAACGTTATATTTCTGAAAACAAAGGTTGGCTGCCAGTACAAACCATGGGTAAATCTTAACAGATGGCAATAAATGCTGCAATTTTATGAAATTCCTGCCCATGACTGTATATACAACTTATTCTGCATAGTTGCTGGGATCTGTGCAATTTAATAGGAGCATATATTATGTGGGATTAGTTCTGCCTAAAAAGAAGAGCTTGTGTGGACTGACATAGTGACCCAAATGCATGTTTTCTTACATGTGCCTGAACCTTGGACAAAATTCCATTAAGCCTGATATTCAAGACAAGCCGTGCAAGCGTACAATGCTTCCTGACATGACCCTAGTGATAGAGGCTGACGTGTCTCTGAGATGATTCATGTACACATGTACATGAGCTGAGCCTGTTGCAAAGGTCATTTTTACTGAGATACAGATGGACAGAAGCATCTGTGGAAAATTTGGTCAACAAGAGAGCAAGTAAAGACCAAGCAATAACTTGGTACTGAGTTATTTGCCCTTTTTAAGGAATGTGACTTATTCTGTGCCGCCAGGATCCTGTTATGTTCTGTGTCCCCAACACAAGGTTGGCATAGTGTGAAATTACCTGATGTGGCCTCTGACAAGATATTTTGCAACAACTCTGCTACCTGATTCGTTGGCAAGATCCTCCTTTACCAGATATTGTGGCAGCTGGACCAGAACGACCGTGTTTTACTCGCTTTTGTTCTTTAGGAATGATTTCTGGCTTGCCACGGAAAGATTTGGGTATGACTTGCCAAGCTATAATACAATCAATCCTGAACTCCCAAGGAAGCTTAGGTGGATTTTCAGAATATTCTCAATTCAGCAGAGCCAAGTGTGTCAAAGTTTTTTGTTTCGTGAAATATGAGGGAACACTGAATACAGAAAAACAGGTATTAGTTGAAAATAGCATGAAAATTCTAATGTGTGTGGAGGAGAAAAGGTTTAAAGGGTTTAAATAACCGCTCTGCAAACGAAATAGTTACTGACTAGCATAAAAGAGTTAATTACAGCTTGCTTTCCAGTAAGTAAGACCTTTTTAATATCTGCAGGTGTCCAGTATATTCTTTTGTATCAGCTAGCCATAAGGGGTAACATGATCCTCCACCATTTCCTTTTGAAATGGAAGTAGGCACGGTTTGTAAGGTAAGAGAGACGATTAATAGCTAGATCTTTATTGGAAAGAATACGAACACCACACTGAAATGCCTTTCAACTTTTTGGAAGTCCAAACTGGGCTCCAGCAGGGCTCTAATCTGCCTTTGAACTTCAACTGAAACTCTCCAATCAGAGCCGCTTCGTGTGTTTGGATCATTGCTTTACAGCTGAGTTTCAGCCCCATCCCATTGGAAAGCCCCGTGCACCGTTGCTCTCTGCCTGGCGAGGTCAGGCACGGGATCCTCGCTGCCAGATCTGGCAATCAACCTTTTCTTGGCAGCTCTCAGTAAAAGCTAGCTACCAGCTGTTTCCTGTGGCTGAATGAAGCCAGTGCTTGCTGCTGCTGCTTTCTTTTGGGCTTCAGTGCCTTTTATCAAGAGGTTTCTTTTTATTAAAAAGCTTACTATGGTAGTGCACATAAAAAATTCAAAAGGCTTTAAGTGAGGAAGAGACTTCAGATGTTCGGCATCTCGGTGTCATATTGAGGACAACGATGGCTGATGCGTTCAGAGGGTACTGTGAGGTAAGGATGTTGCTGTTCTACTTCTGGGCCCATTAAATAATTCGCAGGCGACTGCATTCCCTCTGCTGGTATCCTCACTTACCCTTTTGGAGAAAGGAGGAGTTGGGTGGAAGAGGCTCTTCTCCTCCTCAGTTGCACTTTTTATGCTGAGATATCTCTGAGCAACGTTTCTCTTGTAGACATTTCTGACCACAAGAAACTCTTCTTGAATCTTCAGATGTCCAATGTTGTTAGAAAATGGGTTAATAGCACTAACTAAAATGCTGCCAGTACACAGATATAGTATAAGGCTCAGTTTGAGAGCCTTCTATCAGCAAACGGCTTGATGTAGAAATCATGGACCTAAAAGCTGCAAAAAGTAATTTTATCAGTCATTAAGCACTTTTAGGAAGTGATCACATAATAAAAAACCTTAGCAATGCTAGGATAGCCATCCTACCTAACAGTGTGGAAATTATTTAATTTCTTCCTTATGAAAAGTGCTAACTGAAAGGCAAAACCAGAGGTGGTCTTTTACTTTGGAGATCTGCTATCCTTCTACATTGATTTTTGGCCTTTGTTCAGACAAGATGCTGTTAATTATCTTGTCTTATTTATAACGTATATACTGAAATATAAATGCTTGCAGAAGCCCTTCTTAAAATACAACATTTTATTTAATTAATAAGCTAGATTTACACATGCTAATGCAGTTTGTGTACATACAGCCACTGTGAAATGCTTTAATAAAAATGGGACCTATGATCAATACCCCAGGTTTGTTCTCTTTATTAGCCTAAGTAGCTACCATGAGAAATCTCCAGACAAGTTCACAGCAATGCTCCCCTTTTTGATGTTACGGTACCATCTAAAGACAGGAAACCTATCAGTAACCAAGACCTGACCCACAGAGGGCATCTAAGCAGAGAGTCATACAAAGGTCTAGTTGATTCTTTAAAATAAATGCAATGATCTGTAGATTCCAATATCAGAAGTGACCACAGAGACTCCAGCTTGTCTTCCCTCTATATCACTGGTCTTGGAATTTCCCTCAAATAGTTGCTGTTAGAACCAAAGCATAATTTTTGTGAAAACCTCTGCTCGTTTTCAAAAACTACCAGCCATGGAGAATTTACCACAGCCCTTGACAAGTTGTTCCAGTGCTTAAGTATCTTCACTTACAGAAAAAGCACTTTATTCCCCATCTAGACCAGGCCATCTGCACCTTTTAGCCAGTTACGCTCATGTCTGCTAATCCAAATGGCCTTTTACTCCTCATGTTATCGCTCACAGAGAAGGGTTAAATTGCTTTTTAACCTTTTCCGTTGTAAGCTAAATAGACTAAGCTGTTATTTTTTCACTGATGCAGAACATTTTTTAATCCTTTAAGCATTCTCATGGCCCTTCTCTACATTTTTTCCATCATTTTCATTATCTTCCTTGAATTGTTAATACCAGCATTGGAGATAATCAGCCCATAACTGCAGCAAGAATGCCAAATGAAGGGGTTATGCAAGCTTTCTTCTCCTACTAGGTTCACCTTGTTATGTATCCATTATTTCGCACTTGGTGATGCTTTTTGACAAAGGGAAGTTAGAAATGAGGAGCTTTGTGTTTCTGTCTGGAAGATGTCCCTCTTCCATATATACTGAAATCTCTCAGTGTGCGTGAGCCACTGCCACTTAGTGCTGCGTGCTTTGCTCGTAAAATGAGGCAGGGAGTCACAGCCTTTTGCAAATGGAAGCCACCAATGCAGAAGGACCCAGTTCTGGCATGTTTTGAAGAAACAGTTGTTTGAGGGACTGACGATTCATCTTTTTCTTTTCCCGTTGAAATGCCCAATGACAAATATGCATTAGGCACCCAAGGATCTGATATGATCTCACACCAAGCAGTGAATTGCAATAATGTGAAAAGTCAGCTTGAAAGCAGTGAAGAACAAACGCTGGAGCCGGCCCCAGTTCACCCCACCGTGCACGGGGGACAGCTGGTGTGCCAGACAAAAACATCCAGCGTGCCTGCCGTGTAGGGATCTTGCCACTAGACCCGTCGTAGGGTTGGCTGAGGTTGCCTTTCAGCCCCAGCTGGGTGTATGTCTCTCAGGGTTGTAAGTCAAACATAGATTCCTAAACACCCATCTCATATGCACAAGCTTGCGGGCCAGTAATCATAGAATCATAGAATGGCATAGGCTGGAAGGGACCTTAGAGATCATCTAATCCAACCTCCCTGTCATGGGCAGGGACGCCTCTCAACTAGACCAGGCTACTCAAGGCTCTGTCCATCTTGGCCTTGAACACCTCCAGGGAGGGGGCGTCCACAACTTCTCTGGGCAATTTATTCCAAAGTCTTACCACCCTCATACTGAAGAATTTCTTCCTAAGATCTAACCTAAATCTGTTCTCCTTCAACTTAAACCCATGTCCCCTTGTCCTATCAGTGGACACTCTTGTAAAAAGTCCCTCCCCAGCCTTCCTGTAGGTTCCCTTCAGGTATTGGAAGGCAGCTATTAGGTCCCCCAAAGTCTTCTCTTTTCAAGGCTGAACAATCCCAGCTCCCGCAACCTGTCCTCGTAGCAGAGGTGCTCCAGCCCCTGGATCATCTTTGTGGCCTTCCTCTGAACACGCTCCAACAGATCTGTGTCTCTCTTATGGTGGGGACACCAGAACTGGATGCAGTACTCGAGGTGGGGTCTCACAAGAGCAGAGTTAAGGGGGAGAATCACCTCTCTTGACCTGCTGACCACGCTAATAATTAGCTAGTAATGCTAACGAAAAGTCAACAGCTGTTAGCAGATAAACCTCACACATTTACAAACCAGGATAACAAACCCATACTGTGCACCGCTATGCTCCGGTAATTAGCCTTGGAGATTGGCTGTACTATTAAGCTGGTGCAGCCTATATACCGGTCCCTTTCAAATTGCACTGATGCTTTGTGAATTCAAAGGTTTTGGAAACATTCTTGAAGCTGGAGCAGAGCCTGTGGTTTGAAAGGAGTCAGTGGGAAACTAAACAAAAGATGCAATAAAGTAGATTTTTTGTTCACTTGGCTGGTTTATTTTTGTTCGTTGGTTGATTCACCCCTTTTTTTTTGGAGCCCTTTTGCCTTGGTTACTTTTTTATATCTCCTACAATGCGGCATCTTCACAAAAGTAAGAAAAAATGTTAAGGATAACACAGCAAAATTATGTGGCGGTGTAGACATCAGACAAGGCATAGAAATTAAAAACACTGAAATTACTCATATAGCACATATACACATATGTCAACAAGAGGTATAAGAGTGTGTGTGTGTGTGTGGTTTTAAACAAGTTCCAGAATCTTACTCTTAACTTTCCTTCCATTGTTTTCTGTAGAAGGATGGTTGTTTTAGTAATATTTGGGAAATGTTTACTTGTGTTATTTGGGAAGAAGCCACAGAAATAATCTGATGCATCTAAAGCACAAACAGGAAGTCTAGTACTCCTCTGCAGTTAAACTGGGCTGAGGTGATGGTCTAAGAAAAAGAGTCCTATGAAGATATAATAGGACATCTAATCCCTGCAGTAAAAGTGACTAATACTAAGTTTGAGGAATGAGGTTGAAATGAAAATCAAGAGGACACATTCAGTCTCCTAAGAGGATAGTACTTGGGAGTCGAAATTAATTCAAATGAACTGATCAGGTGGGAATTAATTAAAAAGAGAAAGAGATATAAATCATAGTTATGAAGGGTTATGGCTGTATAAGCAATTTAGAAGTTTCTATTTCTTTTTCTAATAGGGAGGGAATGAGTGAAACCGGCAAGAGAATTGCTATAAAGAAGCCATTTGGAAAAGGAGAGATTGACAAAATCATTCTTCAGCCTTTATCACAGAAATTGGCAAAAAGTCTGGGGAAGTGTCATTGTAAATAACCTGAAAGCTCTAGAGTAGATTGTTTTTCTCATAGACTTAGCAATTGTAGAATTTCCTTTCCTCCTTTCTGTTCTTGGTCATCTCATAAGAGTTTTGGTTTCTGGTTTCCATATGATGACATTCTCACCCTGTCCGAGAAGGAGATTTTAATAATCAATTTTCTCTTGAATTTTGCAAAGATAGTCTTTGCAAAGAAGAAATATTTAAATAAATATTTAAAGAGGTATTTTTAAAAAAAAGTCAATGTAGGTGTCTGATTGCTGTAAACAAAGGAAATCGTGACATGAGACACGTGCAGGCAGAAGCAGCACATGGAACAACTGCTCTCCTTCTGTATGTCTGATTCGTCACTCTGATGATGGTCTTTTAAGAAAGATGTTCCTTGAGAATAAATCTCACCCTTCCTTTCCACATCCACAGCAAAAACTATATATTTACATTCTTTTGCTTGCATGTGTGTGCTGAACGTACCTGAATGAGCATTACTGAACTAGTGCATAACCTTTGGGAGCTCTTGCTGTAAAGAAAGACAGGCCTTTATTGTAAAGACTGCCTGAGCGTGAGTTCAGGAGGGGTGTGATGAGGTGAGTTGTCCCTGCACGGAGCAGAAGCAGACTCTGAAGAGGTTGGCGTGGGGGAAAGCCAAAGCAGCTACCGCTGCTGCTGCTGCAGAAATCTGGAGGTGATCCGTAAGCATTGGATTCAGTCCATCGTGGAAGGGTTCCCAGTTCACCCCATTCCCTGTCTGTGGAGGAAGGCTCTTTCGACTTTCTTGCCATGCGGAAATCTTGCTAGACCTACCATTGAGGACTTCACACTCAACTTTAAAAAAAAAGTCCCTATTAAACAAAAATGCAGACGGTGGGAGTAAGGGTGAGGAGGCTGGGAGCAAAAGTCCTGAAATGCCTTCAACACGTTAGTTTTGTATCTGTTCCAGTTCAACATGCAGAGAAGCTGTTGATTTTTTTTTTTTTTTTTTAGAATTGTTTTTTGGCTTTTGAAAACTGAGTGAACTTCCGCAGAAAACTACCTGCACGTGTAAAACCCACTGGCACTGCTCACGTAGGTGCCTTATTGGCAGCCTTGGTGAGAGGGTCCGACAGCAAAGCCCCACTCTCAGTCTGGCCGTGGTTCTTCCGCAGACGTTGTCTGTGCCACTTGTGTTGCACCCACCTGATGAACAGCCTTCTCCAATACTTCCAAACCAACCTTTGCAAAAAGCATTATGTTTAAGTCTAAAAATTACACGGAATTAAATGCAACCAAATTCCGGCACTGTATAAAATACATGCTCTTGCAGTTATAACCCAAATATAAAGTTTGATTTTAACTGGTTATCACTTCAAGAAAGTTGATATGGTTTGGTTTGTTATGTTATTTTAGAAAACAAATGCAAAATGTTTATTTAACTTTGAGCAGCTCTGAAACTTGCCTACTGTAACCCAGAATCTTCTGATATTTTTAGAGGAATACTTTTAGACCAGACGCCATGAATGCAACAGATTCTATGGAGCCTTCTGTGGTTTCTTAGCATAAAAATATTCTAGGACTAAACAAACAGTAAGGGGGAAAAAAACCCAACCCAAACCAAACCAAAACCCAAAACCACAGAATAAAACTATTTCTACAACTTGAAGAATTGTGTCATATAGTTAAAAAAAGTTCATGCTTTCATTTTTATTTGTCATATGGAACTTTTCTTAGCGAGGATCATCTAACACTACTAGAACTAATGTGCCCTCTTGCCTGTACGATATTAAAATATCCCTGAGTAGCTAAGTACAGCCGCTTCTCACAGAGAGGCACAAAAAACCCCAAGTGGATCCTTTATCCTGCTTAGATTTTAAAAAGGCTGGACTCGCTCCCTTGAATAACAAGAAGAATATCTAGCAAAACAGGATAAAAATGTATGAAAACACTCTCATTGCCTATAATGCCAAAAATCTGGAGATGCCATCAATAACTCTGTCATCACTGACACGAATCAACAATTCAGAATACTAGAAGATACATTTTACACATTTCTGATCATCAGTCTTCTATGGCCTATTATGTAGTTTTCCTTTCTTGAAGTTTTTTTTTCTCTTTCTTCCCCTGCTTCACAGCTCTCAGAAATGATCCAGTCATCATGACGTGCACCTTATTTTTTTTCTTTTCCTAAACCCTGCGTTTCTACTGCAAATCTCCTGGATCTGTGTATTCGTATAATTAGCTGGCAGTCTCATTTTTCATTTCCAAAAACAAAATAATGCTCTGCGCATTATGGTTGTCAAAGATACATAAAGAATATAAACCCCAAAGGCTTCAGGTCCAAAAAGAATATTAAAAAAAAAATATTCCAGAGTTCAAGAATTCTTATGTTTTTAAGTCAACCTTTGTATATTAGGCAATGTTCGTATTTCTGCACTCAGAAAAATTAAAGGTTATCAGAGGAGCAGCTCTATGAATAAATGTTAAAAAAAAAAGGAATGCAGAAACATATAGCTAGGATTGTATCAACCCTAGGACCTGGAAAAGGTTTTTTCTTCCCCTCCACATATTTCTGTTTGGGAATCTCCATCCTCCAGAAAAAAACAGGTGTAGAAACAGAAGGAACTCTACGCAGAAAAAATTGCTTTCTAATCTAATACAACTATTTATCTTTGGTGAATTTAAAAGCTACCAAAGATGTGGATCAGTACATACTAATACAAAAGAAAATTCATTAAATATATGCTCCAAAAAGGGAGTGGAAAGTTTTCCTTTAAAAATAGAAAGTATGAACAACTTTATCAAATACGTAGAACTGAGAAATTGTTTTATTACTATCTCATCAGAGCCTATCTGCATGGCTTAATATGCATCTATAAATAACCTCATTTATACTGCCATTGTATATTGCCTATTTATGCCGAAATCTCCCTAGAATAGCCACATAGGTTTTCTGCTTCACTGTCTAAACCATGCATGATTTCATCTTCCAGTAACGTTCATAAGGAAAAATGTATTTTCACTATAAAATGAGCCTAATGTTCGTCTTCCATGCATGGAAGAAAAATCTAATTACAGACTTCAGGTCTGCCATATGAAATACAGGGAAACATTTTCATTTCAATTGAAATATAATTTGGGAATGCAACTGTAAATTAGGTATAAATGCAAATTAAAGGTATATAAGAAATCTTAGGTAGGATCATCCAATTTTTACATGGGCACACCACGTTCATGGAGCAGTTAGCAGAGCCTGTAACATGGGAGCTGATTCAGCTGCCGGTACTTCAGTACAGAGAGTTGTAGAACACTGGAACAGGTTGCCCAGAGAGGTGGTGGATGCTCCATCCCTGGAGACGTTCAAGGCCAGGTTGGACGAGGCTCTGAGCAACCTGATCTAGTTGGAGATATCCCTGTTCCTTGCAGGGGGATTGGACTAGATGATCTTTGAAGGTCCCTTCCAGCCCTAACCATTCTATGATTCTATGATTCTATGGTTCTACAGTGTCACATATCCCAAAGAGCTGTAAGGTACTTCACAAGCTACTAAGATTCAAAAAACTAATGAAATACACTTGCCCCTGGCAAAACAGAAGGCGGTGAGTGGCCGTGCAGCCCAGGCACAACACTTCTTATTCCAGTGCTCAGGATGTTGTGCACAACATGAAAAGACTTTTATTTTGATTTCCCTGGCATAGTTGTTTTTCCTCATAATTAACTCCACTGGCTATTTAAAAGTTGAGCTTGATTTACTCTGGCGCAGAACCAGATCCAACACAGATTCGACAGAACAATTACTCCCTTCGTTACCCATCTGGATTACAGCAGTGTGAAACACCAGCAGAATATGGATCAATACCATACTCAAGTCCATTGTGACACCCAGCCTGATGACACAACGTGTCGATTGAGCAGAAAACATTGACAAAATAAAGCGATTCGTTAGTTGAAATCTTGAAATAAGATTTCCAGTGTCTTTCCTGTCATCACTCTGAAACAACTCACTTGTGTGTCTTTTCTGTGGAGTAGACTCAGATTCTCCAAAGTGTTTAGGAGCTAAAGTCATCGTGAAAAAATACAGTGGGGCTCTGGTCCCTGGAGCTCTTTCTTGAGCTTTTCCTATCCATAACCCAGCATCTACACATAAAATATTAGAAACTCAAATAAATCACTTCCAGTGGTCGTATTTTGATTATGCCTAACTGAAAATGTACCACTGTAAGTTTGATCTGCAGAACCAAAGTTCAGCTCTTGTCAAGTCAACGTTTGGCTTACTGCTTATTTTGTGAACAAAATGTTCACATCGCATTCTTAGAATGGTTTTAGGCAGTAGAACAGGAATTCCAGTGTATCTGGAATACTGATGAGGCATGTAAACGCCATTAGTAATGTTCTTACACTAGTGCAATGTATTAATTCAAAAGAATATACAGATAAATAATACGTTTGTTTATTATGAAATTACTTGTTGACAAAGCATAGCATCATATCACTTTTTACCAATTTTTTTTCTCAGGTGATCATGGAATTCACATCCTTTTGAGTTGGAAGTGGCACACAAAATTGTCCCAAAGCGTTTAACACTGTTTATAAGACAAGGGAAAAGTAAAAAAAACCCACAAGGTACTTGATATGACGCTGTTGTTGTGTGCTTGTTTTCAATATTTGTGCATCTTCCAAGAAAAAAAAAGAAAATAATTATTCACAATTTAGAAAAGGTGATGGCAAAATTCACCCTCAGTATCTCTTAGGGTTTGACCACATATTTTCAGTTCTACTGGCGTTACCATCTTTGGCTGTGTTGGAGCGGAGCTGGCTCCAGGACATCCCCCGCAGTCCTGATTCCGATAGGAGAGAGGGAGATTTTAGTCCATTTATGAAAAGGCTGACATTCTTAGGACAAAGTAGCATCAGATTAGGAAGGAGAGGGATGCAGAAGATACTAAGAGTCAAGGACTGAATGAATTACCAAAAAGCAATTAAGAAAGGATGACAATTATTATCTCCTATTACTGAGAGACAATAATGGCTTGAAGACAAAGATTAAAAAAATGTTCACAGACAACTTTCCTTGGTGTGGTGGTGATTTGCTGCATAGACCTTACTGACTAGTAGGAGTCAGGCTATGCTGGGGTGTTGGGCTCTTTGAAGTGGCATTTTACAGTCTCTCTTGAAACATGTATAAAAAAGTATGCTGCAGAAATCTTGCTCTTGTGATATAATTTTAGTGTTAAAATTTACCAGTCACCCTTCTCCCAAATGCAATGTGACTGGCTGCTCTTTGATGCCTACAGACCAGTGCACTCAGACGCTTTGCATGAAGAATTCCTTGGCCACAGATGCTTTTAGAATTACAGCCCTGCTGTAAAATGGGATTGGGCACACCTGTCTGACACGTGAACCACACACAATCTTCTTTGACTTTTCTAGGCCCTGATGAAAAAAGAGGCACATACCGCTACAGTTCCCATATCTAAAGGATTAATGGGGTTATTCGTAAAGCGTTATGCATAGCATAAAAGTATCACCTTATTTTGCAAGGAACAGGGTAGGGCAGGAGCCTGGCTTGCATTTACAAATTTTGTCTTAGTTCTATTGGAAATTTTCTTTCCATTGGAAATATATTGATTTGATAAGGGGAAAAAAGGGAAAAGTCTGACCTTGTTAACAGTTGTAGCGTGGTTGCCTTCATTATAAAAAGGAGGTGACCAAGGGAGGTGTGTTACAGGTCTCTAAAATGATAGATGGTTAGGAGAAAGCAGGTGGGCAGTGATTGCTCACTATTCCTTACAGAACAAGGCTTCTTCTACACTCAGACTACCAAGTGACTTCAGAACAAACAAGAGGAGGTGGTTATGTAGGCAACACAGAGCGAATTGCTGCAGCTTGGTAATCCATGACATGGTGAGCACAAAGAACTAGGAATGCCAAAGAAAGGACTAGGCATTCCTGTGGAGGACAGGTCAATCAGTGGCTACTAAAAGTTTTTTCAGGTGCAGTTTTCAGCTTGGGAAGTTCTTAAATGACTGGTTAGGAAGGCAGTTGAATTTTTATGGAATGGACCACTTCATAACTGTTCTTTTTGCCTTTCTTCCCTAGATACGTGCCAATGGCCACTGGGGAGGAGTGAATAGTGGAGCTGGAGGGATTTGCAGCTGAATGTAGCTGCCTTTATGTCCCTTCTTCCTGAACTTTGTGGTTTTCCATAACATAAGCTGTTCGCAACCCTGAAAAACTATTAATTTGCGTGGTATTTTCTTGGCTTTTACCTTCTGATGTGATTCTCATTTAGACCCACACAAGGGTTCTCATTTTGCCTATGCACTGGCATGTGTGATGAGGCAGAGGGACTGTCCTGTCAAAGTCACTTTTACCTTGAGCAACTGTTGGATATTTGCAGTTCTAGAGCAAGTCTTCTCATAGAGCGAGAGCTGTGTTTAGTAGCAGGAAACACTGACTCAGACTACAAAAGCCCACCTGAAGTGGGCTTAAATACCAAACTTTCTGCAGATGCCATGATTTTTAAATGTGTGCTGTAAACTGGAGTCATTTTGTCATAACTTCTAAATCAGGAAGGACTTCACTATTCCCTCCTGTGATGGGAACTGCTAGTGATGGATACGTTTTCTAGTGCTATAACTATGTTGCTAGCGTGAACGGAATATTTTCCCCCACTTCTAAGGAGAGCTCCATTTGCAGCTTAAAGAACTCTTTCAAAATGAACTGAATCACTTGGTCGTTAATAATAGCTTGGCGAAAGGTAGTAGTAGGTAGTAGTTTTCAGAATGAGCAATGGCAGACAAACTGAAGGGAAACTCGTTTTCACCTATAGGGCTTCTGCTCCTTGCTCCTTAATTTAGGTACAGAAAATTAAATGTCGACTGACTGAAAATGTATGGTACAAGCTAAATGTCGGATGCAAGCTGGAGAGAAGATATGTTAAGTACTTACTTCCTGGAAGATCGATTTTTAGTAAGTATGCACACTTAAATATGGAAGTTAATTCCTCAGCATCATACACTTTAATGCATGGCTGACCTTCCTCAAAGCTCCAAAAGCAGCTCTGGGTAGCTTTATTAGGTACACATTCCTCCAGCTTCCAGGTTTAGCATGAACCCAGCAAATGATAAATCTATGTAGTTACATCAATTTTGCATGGCTATTAAGCATTAAATGGATACAAGTGACTATAACTCATTTGCTGCCCAATTTATACACCCTGTATACAAAGTTTTTTACTGCATTTGTCACCACTGTATTTCTTCAAGCTTATGCTTATATTTCACCGATTTCAGCAACATGCCAATAGAACAGAGGAGAGTGGAATTCTGTTTGATATGGTGCCTGAGAGTCTGAAGACACATTATATTAGAAAGCCACGGAAGAAAATCAATGCTGTGATCGGTAACTGTACACTATAGATTAATTAAGGCCAGAGGCAAGGGATTAAGCCCAGAACAATCCTTGATGCAGTTTGATTGCACAGTTGTAAGCAAACTTCTGTAAGAATGCTCAAAGTTGGAGGTCATGTTGCATGGCATTGGCAAGGCTTTTTCCCCCCAGAACTTCAGCAAGGACTCAAATTTCTCTCAGTCTCTACATGTAACAAGGTACTGGTGAGGCCGTGGCCATGTGAATGAAACCTTTGATATTCCCTGTGATGTGGAATGGCATGTCATTTGTTCAGTCATTTTCTCCAGGTTGGCAATTCTATTTTAGATTTTTCTTCCCCGGATTTATATAAAGATAAATCATTGTTATCAGTGCACAGATTCCTCAAGAGGCAACCTTTGCCTGCTGGAGTAAGTTCTACGTTATTACTTGTCTGTATGACTTCCTATGATCATTAGAAGAGTAGTGCTGATTAAGTGGTATCAAAAGCGACAGAGGGATTGAGTTGACTGTGTCCTGGACTATAAACAACGTAATCTCTCCTTCTGCACCCTACATAGAATGTCCTACTCTCATCTTGTTGCTCAGATGTGGCAAAACTACTTGCAGCATTGTAGCCCAATGATCACTAATATATTTAGCTAATGTAGCAAACTTTTGAGGTTAGAAGATTTCTTTTTTTAAAAAATTAAAACAAAAAAAAAGAGTTGAAGACATTTCCCAACTTCAGTCCCTTTGAAGCTGTGCTCAGTTAGCCGAGTGGCCAGAGTCACCAGAGTCAGGAAAAACACATATGGTGAGAACATGAAAATACCGATCAAGTAAAATCCCAGCTGCAAAAACGTGACAAACCCTTCATTACTGACCTGATCATCTTCCTTTCATGAAAAACACCAACTGCTGCAAATTTAGTTAATGATTGTTATGGCAAATTAAAGTGTGGAAAGTCATCTATTGTTATAATTTCAACACAATTAAGAGTAACTCCCCTTTGGTGCTCTCTATATATACTGTATTCAATGTCTCGCTGAAAATGTTGCATCTCAAAGCAAATGCAGTCCCGTAATGCTTGAAATGCAGCTTTCCAGAACTGTGTTCTCTGCTGAAGGTTTTCTGTAGTTGTGGAACCAAGATCTCTGATTTGAAGAACTTTCATTATCAGCACATCCCTGTGCAGCTTTAGGGCATTTCTCATCCTCCATATAAAGTAGAAGCACTTCTACTTTACAAATCCCACACCTACCGTAGCTCCAAAGTATCTCCCAATTTACAGAGCTTCTGTAACAATTACTCTTTGTACAATGTTTTCCAGGTCAAACAGTTCTTTTTATACAATTAATTAGCTCTGTTTTTGTTAAATGATTATTCATGATTTAGTGTCAGTTTCATCTGATTTTTTTCACTATTTGTAATGCTTATCCAGGTAGTCCCACTAAAAACTATGGTTTGTTTGGGAATCACTCACCTTCGTTGTGCTTTTTTTATTTTTTATCATAGCTAGTTACCTAAATCTCATGGTATTTTTTTTTATTTTATTTATTGATTTTTTATTTCATTTTTTATTCTTATTTTAGTTAGTCAAAACTTTTTATACAGCGTTTCACAAATTAGCTCTGCTTTGAAAGATGGGGATATAGTTATGCTACTGTGACTATGGGGAGGCTAATAGTCACAAGCATTCAAAATAAGTACTTATTGCATGGCTTACTCCAAATGAAACACATTCTTTTGTTAAAAATGCATTAGCAAATTGCGGACTAGATTTGTGCTTTTAGGGGGAGGTTAGGGTTGTCAGTCAGACCTGTGACAGACACTTGTATCGCGACATTACTGCGTTGCCCAGTGATGTCTGAGGACAACAGAGAGAGTACAGAACAAATTGTACCTGCAGCACAGAAGGTGCCAGAAACCCCTCTCAGTGTAACTGAGTGCATAAACCCAGAAATCCTTGAATATACAGGAAAGGAGCAGCATAAATAAAAATGTTATTTCCTAAGAGGAAAAGTAGAATACATCAAACAAACTTTGAGTGCGAAATAAACAATCATGTGGAATCTCCCAGGAAAAGAAAGGAAATTTAGCTTCCCGAGACTGTTCCAGTATAGGGTGTTAAACTTTTATGACTGTGCATTGTTTTACCCAGCTGTCTTCGCAAGTGAAGCTCTCCAGCTTCTTAGGATCGAGCCTGATGGATCTAGAAATACCCATCTCTCACCGTCTGTCCTTTTTAATTACACACCGCGCTTGGCGGTAGTCATCTTCATTTACAATAGCTCGCTGGAGATCAAGCGCCGTTAACATCCCTCCGTGGTTTGATTCTTGGAGCTTGTGTCTGTCGCTTTGGTTACGTAGACTCCGCTGTCACTTTGGCAGTTTTGTCGGGCTGTGGCTCCGGGAGCCTCTCCACCTCTCTGCCCCTTTGCCTTCCCAGTCTCCAGCTGCTAAGGAGCCTCTGGACTCCAGAATTAACTTTGCTGTGCCTCATTAAAACCAGTTATTTTATCAGTCTTGTGATGCTTTTACTGGGTTTGTTTGCAGCTGATGGAGAAGGATCTCTTCAGATACCTGCTGATTATGTCCTGGTAGCTCTTGTTGGTTTGTTTAAGTCTTAATTGTAAAGTTCTAATGTTGGGCCATGCAGATGGTGCAGGGCAGCTCAGGGCTGGGTCGGAAGAGCAGGCTGAAGAGCCTGTGCCCAGCTGGGCTGGTGTGGCCTTTGTGGCCCGGGAGCACGGCTTTCTCCTGGGTCTGTCCCCAGTCACGGCAACCAGCGCATGTGTGCACCTGGGTATCTCTGTGTAAGGCTGAAAGGGCATGTGCTGTTCCTAACAGGGTGAAAAGCCCTTTTATGCTTTGGGAAACACAGGTTTTGCAACACTAGGACACTAGGAGTGTGAGGATGAGACCCTACTTGTATGTTCTTCCACATAACTGCGCATGCCTTATCTACTTGCATGTACAATAATGGATACAGTAAAATTAAAGCGATTTAACGGTGTCCCTTGGAAGGTATCATCTGCTTCAATGTAATATTCAACATTCAGGACTCTATTTATAAACAGGAAGAGGTGTAGACTTCAAAGCTGGATTTGTTCATCCCAGCACTCTGGCCACCTCACAAGCTATATATATATATATTGAACATGATACAGATCTACAGACCAAGCCCTGTATGCTTAAATGAAGGAACAGCATGTGAAAGCGAAGGCTTATATACCCTCCTCCCCAAGCTTAAACTAGAAGCAAACAGTGGGCGATAATTCTTCTTATCATTCTACTTTCATTAAATAATCACCAGCATGTGAAAATATATTAGAGAAATAGAAATTGCATAACTGCTTTGCTGTGATACAGATATATTTATAAACAGATACTGCAAAAGAATACTGATTATATTGATCTAACAGTTTAGTTTTAGTCTTGCCACTAAAAATTGTTCTTTACTGGTCAAAAGATAAAATTGGTTGTCCGTGATATGTTTGCACATACGGTGTTTGGATTCGATCCAGTTTCTGCCTGAACCAAGTAGCCGAACCCAGAGATGTGAAAGAGTGAAGGAACAGTCCAGAGTGGTGTGTGGCTGCCTGTCTGAGCTAACCCTTGAGGCAAAGCAAGCCAGAGTTTGTCCGTTTTCTGCAGGAAGGCAAGAGAGGAAACCACTCAGAGCCAATACTTATCAGTTGAGTAGTTTTGGGTTTGTATTATGTCTTTGTATTCAAATGATAAATTGTTCTATGAAGCAAGGACCTTTAAAGGACAGAGTCGTGGTGTTTGCTTCTCTGCTTTGGGAAACAGCCTGCCAGGTTACAAAGTCTTTCACAGTTAAAGGCAGGTTAACATATCCACTGAAATAGCGAATTCTTTAAATTTTAGTAATGATGATGATTTCTCAGAATCTGCTTTTGGTTTCTTTTTTCTACACTAGCTTTGAATTGAGAAGCATAGCTATGAATTTGTGTTTCAAATATGATCCAGAGAAAAATGAGTAACTTGTAAGATAGGTTTACAAATAAAAAGTTGAATCTTTCATAACCATGCTCTCATGGTTGCCAGGAGTATCATCTGCCAGCAGTATTGATTTCAACCATCTTTAGTCAGACAGAACTCCTGGATCCATCTGAAAAGTTTAAGCAATCTTTATTACAAGTTCAAATAGGTTGCAGATGTGAAAAAGCCCACCTTTTTGATACACCCACAAATAAACTCCAGATGAAACCTAAGTGCAAACAAACGCGGTACATTTTGTGAAACAGGAAAGCACAACTACCCGAATTGTAAACAGATTTATTTTCAGAACTCATGTTTCACATTCTGGGCTGACAATGAAAAGTCATTTTGACATTTCACATTGAAAAGCTACATTCACTTCCTGCCCTGGGTGGCTTACGCTGCCCGCAACATGTACTGCCTTTTCCCTCAGGAGGCAAGGTCCAGGGCAGGCTTTCTGCTCCCTCTCGTCAGACCCGTGAATTTGGGCTTTTATGTGGATTTGTGACAGGAAATGGCATCGAACTTCTTTGTTAAAATATTATATTTTAATGGGTGTTTCATCAAAAACATGACATGGACATTTAATCAAAAGTTTAAAGGGGGGAGGAGGAGAAGGCTATAAGCTTACTCATGTATGCTTGTTTTGAACGTCATTGGATTGCAAAGCAGAGAAGAAGGGTGTGTAGTGATAGGACAAGGGGCAATGGATTTAAACTGAAAGAGGGCAGATTTAGGTTAGATATAAGAAAGAAATTCTTTACATTGAGGGTGGTGAGGCAGCGGAACAGGTTGCCCAGAGAAGTTGCGGATGCCCCATCCCTGGAAGTGTTGAAGGCCAGGTTGGATGAGGCTTTGGGCAACTTGGTGTAGTGGAGGGTGTCCCTGCCCATGGCAGGGGAGTTGGAACTAGATGATCTTTGAGGTCCCTTCCAACTCTAACCATTCTATGATTCTATGATTCTATGATTCTAAGAACAGATCTGTGTTCCCAGGAGTTCAATTGTTAAGTAATGCAGAAATTAATCAGGAAGATGAGGTAGCCTCTCCACACTGCGTAATATACTCTGTCTGTCCTGACTGAACCATGATATTTGACCAGGAACATATGCAGCTGTAGAAGTGATTTCCTTCAGCATGTAAATAAGGTGTGTATCTTAAAGACAATTGTGACAATGATTAAAGATTATAAAATCATTGGTAAATGCAAAGAAAATTGCCACCAAGCTAAGAAGATAGAAATACCTGCAGCCTGAAACACTTCAGACATCCCTTCCATACATTTGACAGCACAAGTTATTTCTTTATCTCCTATTTTATATGCCAGAATCATGCATGTGCATATGTTTATAGGTACGTACTTATCTGTTTATGAAGAATGAAAGTTATTTATTGCCACTAAGACGTACATAAATAAAGATGAGACTCATAGTGACTCATAGGTTTTATCCTGCAAGGTTTTGAATGCACAGAAGTGTCTCAGAGTCTCTCCCATTGAATCAGTGGGAAGGGTTTTTTTCCTGTCTTGGAATTTGCTCAGGATGTTGCAGATCCTCATAGGAAAGACATTAAGATCCATTCAATTCCACAGGGGTATTAAGTCTGTAGAAACATTGGCTGAGGAATAATCATTTGCATAGGTTGGATTTTTTTTTGTCTGGTGATAGACATTAGTGAGACAAGATAGGTGGTTGACTGGATTATTACAAATAATTTCTGAAGGAGGTTTGAGTCTGCTGAGTGAGAACTGGGTATAGAAGTTTTTTGGAACAACATTCTGCATACTGTACATAATTTTGGGGGAGGGTTAGAAATGCTTTTTTATTGAAAAAATAAAAAGCCACAAAGAAAATATTGATTGCATTCAGATAAGACATTCTTACTCCCTTTGCCTTGTCATTGCTAGAACCAGTGGAGTGACAGAATGTTTAGTCTTGAAACACTTACACTAGAGAGAAAACAAGTGTATGGTTGTATATTTTAAAAAATAAAAAGGTCTACAGAAGGCACATAAAAAACTTCAATTCGCCCGGCCAAGGGGTGAGCAGGGTTCATTGTAACTGAATAATTGTAAATGCAGAACTGGTGGAAAGACTGTTCTTTCCATGTAAATATTTAGACTACTGCATTCAATAGTGGAAGCTACATTTGGGGTCAGCTTCTTTATCCAGGTACAGATGAGAATCTTTTAAAATACCTAGAAAACAAATATATCTAGAGTTAGAAAGTTACCTGCACAGATAGTACATAATCAACTCTCAAGTTTCAGAGAACCAATGAATTTCAAATAATTAAATTTTGAGAGGAAATTTTTTCTGGAGACATGTCTCAGAAATGTTCCACTGTGTACTTTTTTGCCTGTATTAATAGCAAAACACTAGACTATCTACAACAGTATGTCTTGATTTCTCATGGCTCAATGTTTTGAAGTAGATGTGTGGTTTAATGTTTTTAAATACTTGGGAGTCTTAGACACTAGTGAGATTTTCTAAACTGCTGGAGCATTCAATTAATACCCAAATCAACAAAAATAAAAGGGATTGTTTTCTGCAAGTCTTAATATTACGCTTCTGGGAATGTCTAAAACCAGATTAAAAACTGATGTAAATTACCAAAATACTATCAATTGGCCACAATTCCTGCTAGAGCTTATGAATTACTATTGTTTGGTCATGGTCCTACTGTATCTAGATTTAAGCCTAAGGTATCCACATCCATACAAATATCACACATCATTTTACTTGATTCAGCCCTTTTCAAATGCTGCATTGAAATCCTTTCTTCTTTCTGAAGCCCAAGGAAAACCTCTGACACCAGTACACAAGGAATTCACCCAGTTCATTAGTGCAGGATTGCTACTGAATGTGCAAGTTCTATTAAAAAAAGTAACTAATTAACTTTACCATGGAGAGCACTTCATTCTTCTCATCTGCAAACTTAAACCAGGGACTATCAGCTCAGCTTCATTGACAGAAAGCTGAGTTTCCTGAGGGTAGAAGGAAGAAATTGGTACCAAGATAAAATTCTGGGGTCAAGGAACTGTATCAATGCTATGGTCTTCTCCAGTGCCACTGCCAGAGTGAGCCTCTGTTCCCTTTCACTCTTAGACATATACACAGAATCATAGAATTGTAGAAAGATTTGGGTTGGAAGAGACCTCAAAGATCATCTAGTTCCAACCTCCCTGCCATGAGCAGGGACACCTTCCACTAGATCAGGTTGCCCAAAGCCTCATCCAACCTGGCCTTGAACACTGCCAGGGATGGGGCATCCACAATTTTTCTGGGCAACCTGTTCCAATGCCTCACCACCATCAGGTGGATCTTTCTTATATCTAATCTAAATCTGCCCTCTTGCAGTATAAAGCCATTACCCCTTGTCCTATCACTACACGCCCTTGTAAAAAGTCCCTCTCCAGCTTTTCTGTAGGCCCCCTTTAAGTACTGGAAGGCTGCTAGAAGGTCTCCCTGGAGCCTTCTCTTCTCCAGGCTGAACAGCCCCAACTCTCTCAGCCTGTCTTCATAGCAAAGGTGCTCCAGCCCTCGGATCATTTTCGTGGCCTCCTCTGGACTCGCTCCAACAGCTCCATGTCTTATGTTGAAGACCCCAAGCTGAAGGCAGTACTCTAGGTGAGGTCTCACAAGAGCGGAGTAGAGGGGCAGAATCACTTCCCTCGACCTGCTGGCCACACTTCTTTGGGTGCAGCCCAGGATACGGTTGGCTTTCTGGGCTGCCAGCGCACATTGCCGGCTCATGTTGAGCTTCTCATCAGCCATCACCACCGAGTCCTTCTGCTCAGGGATGGTCTCAACCCATTCTCCATGCAGCCTGTATTTATGCTTGAGATTGCCCCAACCCATGTGCAGGACCTTGCACTTGGCCTTCTTGAACTTCATGAGGTTTCCACGGGCCCACCTCTCCAGCCTGTCAAGGTCCCTCTGGATGGCATCCCTTCCCTCCAGTGTGTTGACCGCACCACACGGCTTGGTGTTGTCAGCAAACTTGGTGATGTAGTAATTTAAAATGAGGACTAAGAAGGAATCCCATGTACCAAGAAATCTTGAGTAGAGATTCAAATCTGAAACACAAACAGAATGATGGATAATTCTGGCCATCTGTACTTTCTTATTTTGAGATTAAATCACTTGCTAATTCAGTTTGACATAATAGGCCCAGTTTTACCTTCCTTATTTATCCCATCAAAGTGAAATGTGAAATCTGAGTAGCAATGTATGGAGAAAAGATAAGTTCTAGGTGAGATATTGTGCAGTGTTTCAGTCCATCTTTTCCTTAAAGAGATGGGTATGGGCCTTCTATGGAATAACATGGATTTAAGAACACTCTATACTTAATTTATAAACTTATTCATATGTTTATAAACCATATTAATCAATGAACATATTTATGAACCATATTATTTGATAAAAATGTTTCCTTGGGACAATATTATTTGCTCCATCATATAATATGTTCGCCTCTTGCTCCTCGTTTGTTTGATCAGTTGACAGCCACTAGCCTGGGAGTGGACTGGAGCAGATGTACACTTAGTTTGGTTTTATAGCTGCACACTCTTTCATATACAATTGGTGAAACTCCATTAAAAACTCCTGATTGCTAAAGTTATCATACCATCTGATCCTGACAAGTATTTTTGCAAACACTGGCCCTCGAAGCGAGTCAACCTCCTCTGTCCTATCCTTTCTGGCTGCCAAGTCTCTGTTCTTTACAAAATGTTGACAAAACACTGGTGCTACTGAGTGTCTATTTAATTTTTGACTGATTTTCCTGCTGCATGAGATCACTGGCAACTGCTAGAACACACTCTTGCTTTCCCAAACTTTGTGTTTATTTCCCTGAAGATCTTGCCATCTGCTGTGCTCAGCTGCCCAAATAAGTAAAATTTTCCATGTCTTACAATTTTTTTCCTGAAAACATTATCTGTTCCCTCAATCTTTCCATTTTCCATCAGGTTCTTTATGATCAGTTCATCTCTAAATAACATGTATCATAACGGGCCATGTTACCACAAACGGGAGTATTGATTTTGGCAGCAGGAGAGAGGTTACTGAAGCAACGTTCAGTAAGCAGCATTGCAGATACTATCAAGAGGTCAGCCAGCAGAACTGTGGACAACAGATTCATATATGATACTCTTCGTGCTGTGTATATTTTGTTGGCCTTCCTTAGCATTTACACCTCATTTGTTCCAACTTGCTTACTGTTGCCAACCCCAAGTGTTCAAAATCATGAAACTGGCTTGAAAGTGGTAACGCTTTAAGCAATAATACATTTAGAAGTTCTTAACCCGGAGTGCTTGCACTTTCAAGCACTTCCCTGTAGCTAGCAGGAAATGTGCTTTCTTGCGGGGAGAGCAGAAGTGAGAGCAGATATTCACACAATATTGTGACCCCTGCTGAGCTGAGCTGAGAAAGCAACAGACACCTCACTTTTGAGAACTCCTTCATGCTGGCTGAGTGGCTGAGTGACTCTTGATTTATACTAGCACGAGTAAACGAGAATGCTGCATAAATAACTTATAAAATGACCGTGTGCAACAAAAATAATGCATTTTTTCACCTGTTAGGACTTATATGATCACTAGCCCTCCGTACTGGTTCCATATTATTTCTCTTTACAAGCAAGTAAACAAAAGCTCTTGGGGATGGAAGGGCATGCTGTGCAATTAAATAGAGAACTGAAGCGGTGAAGACATCCGTGCTGCCAGACTGGCTAGTTCTCATGTTAATCTGTTTATGCCTATCATCTCTACCGCTCTACGATATCACAACATCAGTCTGATCATACCTTAGGTCAGCCTGAGCCTCGCTAGAATCATAGAATCATAGAATGGTTTGGGTTGGAAGAGACCTCAAAGACCATCTAGTTCCAACCCCCCTGCCATGGGCAGGGACACCCTCCACTACACCAGGTTGCCCAAAGCCTCATCCAACCTGGCCTTGAACACTTCCAGGGATGGGGCATCTACAACTTCTCTGAGCAACCTGTTCCAGTGCCTCACCACCCTCCGAGTGAAAAATTTCTTTTTTATATCCAATTTAAATCTCCCCTCTTTCAGTTTAAAGCCATTGCCCCTTGTCCTATCACTACGCACCCTTGTAAAAAGTCCCTCTCCAGCTTTCCTGTAGGCCCCCTTTAGGTACTGGAAGGCTGCTATAAGATCACCTCGGAGCCTTCTCCAGGCTGAACAACCCCAACTCTCTCAGCCTGTCCAGAGTTCACCCTGTCATTGCATTATCAAACGGGAATTGGGCTTGATTGCATGAAAGTACTGTCTTCCTTCGCCTTGAAACGTGTTCAGAAATAGAAACGTGGGAAGGCAAAAAAAAAAAGAAAACAAAAAGACCCCAAAAGCTTGAAGCAGTCAGCCGTTTGAAAACTAGAACTGGGACACAGAGCCGAGATGTCTTGTGAGTTTTAACTCCAAATCTATTTTGTCTATAGCTTCACCAAGCAAGCTCTTCACATTGTTACACCCAGGTCCTCATTTGTTTTTCTCTCTTACGTGATTTCTAGCGGGATGAGAGTGGGAGGCTGAAGGAAAGAGCTGGATGAAGAATGAATGACTGTTGCTTGCATGCGGATCCTGGGGACTCCCATAAAATCGAAAAAAGAAACAGTGGAGGAGGATGTGGTTGACTGCTGAAAGGCTCTGTGGGCTACATCCTGCCGGTGGCTAGGCCAGAACTTGCACACCCTTTTTGTTTGTTTTTTTTTTGCATGTGTGGCAGGTCACAACGGCATATGTACCTAAAACGAAAAGAGAGACGGTGCCTCGGCACCGCGTCCTTGCCGGCGGTGCACACACCCTGTGCACACTTGGTTTCTTAATCACCTGCTTCGTGCAGAGCTAGCGCCATGTTACAAGGAGGAACTTCCACTGCGGGAACCGCGTTAGGATGTTTTCTCCAACACAATCTGCATTTTTGTCCTACACTGCAACGTTTTTTCCCAGCTCTGTAAAACTTTTCTAAAATGTCGTTATATCACTTCGTGTAGTTCAGCAGAGTGTAAAATAACCTCTTGGCGTTTGCTTTAGTTCTGTCATATTCTGTTTACAAATTCAAAAGGACCTAACATAAATAGCTGTCAACACTTACATATTACTGTGATTCACTGACTTCGCCACAAGAATTTTGGTACAGCGGCAGAAAGAGCATCAGTATAAAAATCTTATCTTGAAAGTCATTGCAGTTGTTCATCTCTCTTTCAGTGAGCGTGCACAGTGAATCGAACTGCTGCTGGAGAAACAATTACACACTTGCCAGAACAGGACATCAAAATGGTACCTCAGATTTAGTGTGTGGACCTGAACCACCTCGAGCGAAGGGCTTGCTGTCTCTGGTGCTGCTGCAATAGGTGCTTCTTTGGTCATGTAAAAACTTAGATTTAAAGGTTTAAAAACTCATGTAAACGGGGGGAAGAGGGAGAAAAAAAAGAGAAGAAATCAGTAAAATCAAAGCATGTTCCCTGGATATAGGGAAGAAATTCTTCCCTCTGAGGGTGGTGAGGCACTGGAACAGGTTGCCCAGAGAAGTTGTAGATGCCCCATCCCTGGAAGTGTTCAAGGCCAGGTTGGATGGGGCTTTGGGCAGCCTGGTGTAGTGGAGGGTTTCCCTGCCCGTGGCAGGGGGGTTGGAACTGGATGGTCTTTAAGGTCCCTTCTAACCCAAACCATTCTATGATTCTATGATGATTCTATGTATGTCTCCTCTTCTTCCTTAACTTTTGTTTATTCATAGGTCAAAATTTCCTAAAATTCCACTACATTTTTTTAGGGGGAGATCCATTCTGACAGAATCCTACTAAGCAATTTTCAGGCCTGAGGAGTTCAGCTTTAAGGAAAGTCTATTTGGGGTCTCTTGTTTGTTATAGCTATTTAATATTTAGCCATAGACTAGGAAAAACTTGCACCTCTGGTAGCTAGCTGCCTTCCTGTGGTCCTGTTGCCCAAGACATCTCAAACCTTTCACATAAAAAGCCGTCGGCACCCAGCAAACGTTGCACACCGGGATTTAAATGAGGTCTGCTGTGCCATGGGAAAGAAGAAGCAGGGAGACTTGTTGGTCCACTCTTGCTAACCGTGCGGTGGACAAACGCAGGTCTGGCATGTATTACATTTTGAAAAATCACTAATCTCTAGGCTTTCCTTCTCAATTCTGGAAATCAAAAATGCAGAAACACTGCAGGAGAGTTTGTGTTGCAAAATGACAGACAACTCGCTCGCTTGTGGCTACAGGGGATCTATGCAGGTAGGATTGTGATGTTCCCAGCTGCTTCAGTTTAGTCTTACTGTCTGGAAACACAGTCCCGGGGACCTCACTTTGGCATCTCACTGAAGAGGGCTGGTTTCACTAAGGCCACCATGTTACCTTGCTTTGGTGCTGGCTCAGGGGGCTCAGAATTGCACAAGGACTATTTTGGGCAATAAAAACATCCTAGGAGACATATTTAGCTCTTGTGGAAGCTTGTGGAGCTTCACTGAAATAAATGGACTAATTGAGGAGTAAGGTAAAACCACTGGCTTTAGTGGTTTTCATGCACAGGCTGAATGGACTGAATGTTGTCTTCCTTTTTTTTTTTTTTTTTGATAAAATCATAAACAAGGTGCATTTTAGGGCACAGTTCTGGCTAAAATGTTCCATCTAGCTAGTCCAATTGATGAAATTCAGCTGGCAATCAAATGGATAGCTGGATAAGGTTGAGCAAAGTAATGATGGACTATGAGCAGTAACTTGTACTAGTATCACTAGAAAGATGTCCCATCGTGTCTGTGCCATGAAGCAGTCAGGTAAGAGACTTTGTCACTGAGCTTCTAAGAAAAACACTTCAGTGTTTTCATACATGGCATATTTTACTTGCCTACAGGTACTCAGTGTGGAGTATTTAGGAAAAATACTCGCATAGTCAGCAACTGGGTTGATAAATTTGCTGGAATAAAATGCCATAAAGAACTTTCTGAATTAATTGGGGGTGGCAGGATGACACAGGGCATCCAGCGTTCAAGTATGTGATTCCTAGGAACGAGAACCTGCCATGGATTCTAGCTCTTTGGATAGAAGTCACATTTTTATGCAAACCAAGAAGGCAGGAGCTGTGGAAACTGCTTCACTGCTTCCTTGCTGCCTAGTCTGGGTGACCAGTGCTCCGAGGGAAAGCTCCAACACTGGGGGCCGACGTTTCTTTCTGGCAATGGCTGGTGGAAATGGAGAGGAGTTTTCCTCTCTACTCTCTCCGACAAGGGTTTTGCTTTGCAGGGGGCTAAGACTACCTGACAGAACTCTAATTATACTCAGGTTTACTGTGGCTTATGCAAATTAAATGATGAAGACATGTAGATGTATCAGAAGAAATCCAGACTGCGGTGCCTTGGGAGTCTCAGCAGCTCAGTCTTGGTCAATGCAGGGGTAAGCGGTATGACTTTGGCGAGCTGCTACCTTATTGTACTCTAGCTGTAGCTGGTCATTATGTTATTTTAACTGGAATACAGTTCTTCATTTTCAGGCTATTAAAAAGAACTGATTAAAAACCAATAAACCCATGAACAAAGATGTGCGAACACAGGGTTCACGCTTTATGGCAATTTTGGTTTGGTTGCTCTTGAAGCCACGCTCTTTTCCACTTGTACACATTCTGTTGTATACGTTGTATATTCCAGCACAACTCGTGCACCCATGGAAAGCTAATTTTAAGTTCAAGTGCTTGATATTCTCAGCAAAAGTGAACTCGTATATAGTGTGCATTACCAGCATTTGTGCAAATTGTGGTTTACACTTGGCTGTGCTCCTGAGTGTATTTCCTAGCCACCATAGCCCTTAAGACTGTCTGGTCAAACTTTCTGCATAACAAGGCCAATGGTTTCCACTCTGAGTTCAGCATCTTGCAACTGAAGCAGACAGCATCTTTTTATAGACATCCAGGCTTGATTTCAAAGCTCCAAGTGTCACAGCATATTCCAGGGCAAGCAATTCCAATGGTTAATCACCCGCACTGTTAAAAATGTGTGTCTTGTCTCCAGTGTGAATTTTGCTGAGTTCAGCTTCCAGGCTCTCCATCTTTGAATGTGAAATGTGAAACTCTCTTGTTGATTACTTGTATAGCTCATCCGCACAAGGAAAGGAAACGGTTCTCTGCGGTTGGTGAGCAAGGTGGACAGAAGGGTCCACCCATTCCTGCCCATAAGCAATTATGGAAGATGCCAAGTGGTGGCTTTTACAGCTGTAAAAGAACAATCCCTAGCACGAAGTGGCAGGAGCAATACGATGGGCTTTGAAATAAAATAAATATATACTTTTAGTCTAACATAAAGTAAGTGAAAGGCTAGAAAGCATCTGTTTACTGCTAACTACCAAGAAATTCTAAACTTTCTTTTCTTCCTCCCTCATTTGGGAATTCAGCATACACTTAGGAGAAAGTCAATGTAATTTTTTTAGCATTAATTCATATGAGTTTTCCTATATGATCTTCATAAAATATGAACATTATATATGAATGATATGCAAAATATGCAGAACTTCAGAGTAAAAGGCTAGTGTCTGTCCCTAGTGGGTCAGCAGCTTCTTCTTCCTCAGTTTTGTGCTAATATTTATTTCATTGGCCTGCCTGATTAACTTTATCCAATGTCTCTGCAGTGTCTCCCCACCAATCTTTTGATTATTGCCAAGGCTTAGCAGTTTCTGGAGTGATATTGTACAGCTTGTCTGGGAAATCTCAGTGCAGATGGAAGCTGGCTGCTATGTGTGTTACTGTTGGCAGCGACTACATATTTAGAGCAGTATTAGCAATTTCTTTTTATTTTTTTAAATAGGAAAACAATAGATTTACGAAGCTCACCTCTGTTTGTGAGTGACATAGTCAGATTTTACCCTGATGTATTTAGATAGGTACTTCAGAGACAGTGGCCACAGAAAGCCTGATGGCTTTCAAAGTACAGGCTCTGATGGGGAGAAATTGGAGACCACTTGCAATAATGGAGTTTAAGAATCTCCAGAATACTTTGGAAAGTGTTTCTGGACCCAATGAGAGTACATTGTGGAAATGCTGTGAAATGCCTCCTTCCTGGGAAAGAATCACTGGAAAATGTCACAGCAGGGACTTATCCCTCCCTCTCTCTCTATCACTGTCCACCAAGAGCTACACCACAGCTGAAGGGAGGGAGGGAGGGAGGGAGGGAGGGAAAAAAGAGAAAAAGAGAGAGAGAAAGGCCAGTAGCTCTAATTGGGTATTACAAAGGTTCTTCTAGGAGAAAGGGAATGTGTGTGGTACTGCAAGGTGCAACTACCTTATTAAGAGGAAATATGCTGTTATAAAGCTTTTCTGAATATTGTTCCAAGTACTTCTGAATTGAGGGGGAAGGGGGAATAGAAAATCCAATATAAAAAGAGAGAAAAGAAGAAAGGAAGACAAAGGAGGAAAATTTTGAGAACACAGAAATGGAAGGAGGTGAACCAATCAATCCCCACTGCATATTCTCCATCTGAGTCCATGAATATGCAAGTGAATATCTGAGCAAACATTATCACTGACACAGATTCCCTTCCACAGCATATTTGTGTTGCCATGCGTATGAATAATTGCATTAGTAAAGCAGAAGGTCTGGCTCCTGTATTTTACATGCATCTATATTTTATCTCTGGCCATGCTTTGCACTCTAATTATATGGTGCTGGAAACATCCATTTGTCTTGTTTCTTTCCACTATGAACAAGACCTTTTTTCCAGCTGACCCAACACCTAAAAGAAATTGGAGCGAGAATAAAAGGTGTCAGCTCCAGCTAAGTCTGGACAAGACAGAGGCATTGCAGTGAAGTGACGGAGGTCACAATCCATTCCTCAGGTCATCTGCCATCTGGTAGGATACTGGTGTATCGGTAGACCGCGTTTAATTGTGTATCTGCATAGCAGCAATCACTTTCTCCTGTCTTATCTCCTTTCTTATCCCCTTTCTCTTTGATGTAAGCTTCATTCCTAAAATAGATGGATGCATAGATGAGAAGAGATGAGATGAGATGACTACTTCTGCTAGCACCCCGTTTCTCAGCTGGGGTACAGCACCAGGCACAGCGTCAGGGCTGCTCCCAGCCTTGAAGCCCCCAGGGACCAAGGTATTGCAACAGCATGCAGATTGTCCACTGGTATAGCTGTGATCAGCCCTCTGCCAGTTGATGGATTTAAGTGAAAAACTCCTGAGAATCTGGCAGCGTATGCGTCTCACCGACCCCACTCTGAGGTCAGGATAAGCCCTTGATAATTTTTAACTCAGAGCAAACCCATTTTTGCAGATATTAGATGAATTCACTACTGAGCAGAAGGCCAGCACTGTAGTACTTAAGTATCACTTAAGCCTTATCTAAAGATTTTATTGGGACTTATTTGGTGTGTGATCTTGGCCTGGCCTCGGCACAAGGGTTATTTTCACCCGAAATGAACTACTGAGGGGCTGACAACATCCTTTGGAAGACAACCAGCAAGAAGTCATTACTCTTGGGATAGCTGTGAACTCCAGGAGAGTTAGAGAAATATTTCCTTCTTAGGCAGAAAGCAGCGTCATGTAAAGCAACTAACATGAGTGCTGGGCTTATTGGCAATGCTAAGATAGCAAGAGTAACTAAAAAATATTTACATACACTCAATAAGCAACATCTTCATAGCTTCGAATAATGTTAATGTCTGTTCCTTGCTTATGGTTTAAATTATTTTCACAAACCATTAAAGTCAAAATGATGAAATTGTCCCATCCTGTAGAGCACATCTATTTATAGAATGGATGTGCCCTGTACCAATAAGGATCTTTTAAAAGGAAAATGTATTATCTGAGTGCTTTTCAACTGCATTCCCCAGTCCTACGCACTTGATTGTCATCATCTAGAGCCATACCAGCCTCTGGGTAACATTTTTTTAGCAATTCAGAAGATGTATGTGTCTGTTGCTGTGCTGAATGCTGTTCTTTGAGTAAGCTCAGAGCACCAAAACTTTCTTTTGAGGAGTGAGGGAGGAGGAGGAAAGATTAAAGCAGCTCATGTGCTTCTTACATAAAACTTGAGAAGCTGAAAAGCAATTTGATTAAAATATGATTGAAAGGATGTTCTGTGGCATGTCTAAGCCTGATGCTTTTGAATGACGTAGGTGCATGGGGGAGAAAGGGGGAGTTGGGTTGATATTTCTGTGTTTTTTTTAAGGATATTAACACCTAATGTTGCAAGCTGCCCTGCAGGAAATCCCTGTGGGACTAGTAGGGCAGTGCTTCGGTGAAGGAGTCCCTTTGCAGCAGTTGGCTGAGATGGCAGCCCTGAGTTTGCAGCCTTGGTTGAGAATGTTTGTAGTCAATTAGAAACCTGGTTCTGCCTTGCTTTAGGGCTGCTCCTCATCACACCGGGAATATAAAATGGATTTTAAGTGAGTGTAAGTGTAACTTATAACCATTATAAAGCAGCTTTGCATCTTACAGCAGTTTAAAGCCTTGGGGTAAGTGAGAATTGAGATTCCCAATGTATAAATCATGCGCAGTCCGACTGAAAATTAATTGGAGATTTTTTATATTTTGTAAAACACCACTAAGTCAACTTGAGTAAGTTAGTTACATTTAATTCAATACAGCAATTGTATTCATTAGAGCTCCTTAAACTGTATGGTAATCTCCAGGTTTCAGTGTTTCGCTTTGTAAATATTTGGGAATTTTACAGACACACATTCAGAGATCAGATTGTTCTGTCCTTTTTTTTTCCATTCCAAAGTTCCTAGGAAAAGACACAGCAGAGGAGGTCAGTATGGAAAACACATTCTAGTCCATTGTTCCTTTTCATAATCACTATCCTTCTTTAAATAATACATCACAAGATACTTTATATTCTGAGAGTTTCTGGCAATTAAATTAAAGTTTTCAGTGTTTGTTCCTTGAGTACTCACTTATTGTGATTAATTATCTCACCCCTAGCACCAGTTATGGTCTGTTTGTTACCACTGAGCCCTCAGTTGGCACTGATGGCACTTGAATAAATCATCTACTCCAGGATGTGTTCCGTGCATGTTACCTTTGAAGTAGCAGGGATTTAATCTATACCGTTTTCTGGCCATAAAGGCAGCAAAAATAAATAATAAATCGTGGCATCTTTACAAAAAGAAATAAGGCTCTACTCTTGCAAAAACAATTACACAGATTCCTCTTTGTTCTTTTGTCTCTGACAAAGGCATTGCTCCTGAAAAGAGAAGCAGAAAAACACACCAAGTATCACGTTTTACTTCAGGAGCTCTTCAGCTGCTCCTGCCACCAGTGGTTTTTAATGCCACACCAGAGTTAAATTAGCTGTATCTTAGATACTTATAATACAAAATGAACATTTTGCTGTTCCTGTTTCCTTCAAATATCGTTCCGTTCTCCCTGAACAGGCATCGGTCTGTCATGACGTTTGCTACTGCAAGAACATCTTAAAAAAGGAGTCAGCTTTCTTTCCATTCCTTTCTTAATTTATATTTTCTGGAAGATTTTAATATTCACTGGGATAACATCTTAAGGTCCATTGTGAAATCTGTATTCTGGTCTCCCATTAAAAGCAATGTCTAATTAAGAACCAAAGCCTGCAGGATGAACTCTCTGGGATAAAATGACTAATTCTTGATAGCAGGACTGTGGTTTTAAGCTGTTGCCAGCATCTTGAGAACAGTTTGATGCTGGAAGCTGCTCCCAAGAGTTCTTTCTTGCAGTTTCACAAAGTATTGGCCTAGGCGAAGCAGCCAAGGTAGATGCTCCCTGTCCCTTGGCTGAGGCCTGGGGATGCGCACACCACAAAGGAGGATGGAGGGATGCCTTTCCCCTTCTGGGAACCTTGGCACTGTGTCCTGCCTTCAGAGATATCCATTTCTTCCATGCTAAGGCGTTTCCACCACACAAACTTGCAGTGCTCAATTAAAGCTATGATTTTAACCACATTTAGGCAAACCAGTGCAGTGCTCTACTGGATACATGAGTTAAATCTGCTGCTTGCACCACTAAATTTATAGGGACAAGCTACTCCTGCAGGTTGCGTTTTAAAGCCGTGCACATTTATCCACACTGTTGGCCTCTGCCTGGGCTACTGGCCCTGCAGCTGGATGCAACAGGGCAACTGGGACTGTGGCCCAGCTGTGCAGGAGCTAAGGCTTGGCTAATTTCCTCTAATAGCAGATGTGTCAGGCAACTCCACCGGTCGCTCTTGGCAGTCTGCAGTGCCATTTGGCTGTAGTTTTGCTTGTGACTCGCTTGCTTTTCATTCTTGTTTGCTTAGTCTTGATCCCCGGTTCCTGTCTCCTTTGTGTGACGCTCCTATACCTCACCTTGCTCCAGCCCTGACTTATAATAGGGACTCTCTGGTTTTCAAACTTCGGGCTCTGTGACTTTCTGACTATGCTCTTTGGTTTGGTATGACTTTTTGCTTCTCTGGTGTCTTGATTTCTTCTTATGCTGGCTTCGGTACTTGTCTCCAAACTTAATTCTAACCTGGTGTTCATCTTTGGACTTAGTAGGGTAGTCTGGTGAAAGCACACACCTCCTAAGAAATCTGAAGCTGCAGTGTGGAAAACTTGCATTACCTGGCTTCTCGGCAGTATTGGAAAGGGGGCAGACGTGGAAGTCCCTTGCATGGCATCTCTTGAGTCTGCGTGCTGCTCAAGGGATTACGGGCATGACTTGCAGATCAGTTTTGCACCAGAGGCTTAATCTAAATGCAAATATTCATTCACAGCCTTAGATGACCATAGTTGCACTTCTTTTATATTGAAACCTACTGTAAGCAGGTCAGTTTTGGCAGGGGGTGTAACAGTTTCCGTGGTTCAAGGTTATTTTCTTTCACTTGTGTTATTTTCTTTTACTATCTGTTGACTTTTCAAATGTCAGTCAAGCTCTGTATAATTGCTCATGGCACCATTTGTTACTGTTTCCCATGTTGATTCAGCATGTTGGAATTTGAAGCTAACCTTCTTTCCTTCTCTAGTATTCCAGATGCCATCGCTTGTATTTTATTCCAACACAATTCATTTTGATATCATCCGTTCCATGACTCTCCGTAGAATTATCTGTTTTGCTTTGCTTTCTAAACCAGGCACAGTATCAATAACAAGTGTGTATAAATTCTGCTAAAAGCTTCAGGACCAAATCCAGAACCTGTATAAATAGCTGAGGCAAAAGCCTAACAGATGTACGCGAGGGGAAAACATGCAAAGCTCCAGAGAGGCTGACGAGGCAACAGGTGAAGCGCTCGCAGTGGGTGCAGGGAAAGGAGAGAATATATGTGGTGATGGATTGTGTGGCCATGTTCTGCCATCTGAATTTTCCATCCCTGTGCAAGCACAGCCAGAAAGCATGTGGGTGATGCAAAGAATGGTTACCTGCTACAGACCCTTTATCTAGCTCCCTCATGAGGTAGGATCAGCAATGGAAACCATTTGTCAAGAAAACCCTCCGATGGTGCTGCTTGACGATGATCTAAGTTGGTATATGGTCCTATGCTGGGGTGAATCTCCTCCCTTGGATATGATGGAACCAAATGGCACATGGAGTACTGATAAATTACATTGGCTTTCCAAGGCCAGTTCACAGCACTTGCTATCAAATTTATTTGGTTAGACGTAGACAAATGTAGATCTTTTGGAAGTTTTAGGTGGTTGTCAGCACTGTGAGCGTGGGCTGTAACAGAACACTGATTCCACTATGGAGGGAGACGCACTGTCAACATGGGCTGGTACGTAGTGGTTTTAATCTTGTAGACAACTATGTTACAGAGATTATGGCCTAGAGAATGGACTTAGATACACAAAAGTGAAGAATCCCCATTAATTTTTATACTGAAGGGAAGTAACTCAAAACAATTACAAACCTCCCTTAAAATAAAAATCAGGAAATAATCAGTTAAAGCAGCACCAATATCCAGACTAATCTCGTTGCACATATTTTCCATGCAGCCATCATAATACTCAAGAGCACTCTCCAACTACCCTTTACTTCCAAGATACTGTCAAACTTATGTTTATTACATGTGAAGCCAGAACTTCCAGGGGTTAAAAGCTAATAATGTGTGAAGGACAGATTCCCTGTAGTTAGAACAGTTTTTCTCTAATATCAATGATTAAAATTTTAAACGCTATCTCTTACAATCAATACTTTAAAACAGTATCTTAATCGGTTGAGTCGGTGTGCAAATACATGGTTACATTTCTAGAAGATAACCATCATCTTGCTGCTGAAAAATATTGGCAACTTGATTGCCAACTTTCCATGGGACCTACGACAAAAGTTTGGAATCCATCAGTCTGTACGTCTTTATGAAACTCTGGCTTAAAATTACTGCCTTCTCATCGTATGGGCATTTATTCGTCCTTCCACTTCAGCTGGATGCTGCTGCTTTTTGGAGCTGCTGTGTGCTTAAAAGACTTGTCATGTCTCAGCTAAAATGGAAAAGAATTGCTCATCTGAGGCAAAGAGGTGGGGACTGACTTACTTCGGACTTGAAAAAATCCTCTCTCCCTCAGCTCTCACAGACCTTGTCTCCAAAATCTGTGATCTGAAGTGACTGCTCTTCAGAAGATCAGTGCTTCCAATGTATCATGCTGGGCTTCTGTTCTACTAGAGGATGAAATGAGTAACGATGCTACTAGGAATTGGTGATGCAAGAGGTCAAGTTTGTTAGAATTTTCCCAGAATCCACGGACTATGTTCTTTCCGTTCAGAGATGTGATCTTCGTGTTCTCCTCCTACTGTTAAATGACAAAAAGGAAGCTAATAGGACTCAGATCCCATGAAAAAGAAATCCCTCTATGGTAAAGGAGGTCTTTGTGAGGAAAAGCTGAAGGACCACCTGTGTAGATAGGGGAAAAGGACAGATTTAAGTAATACAGAATAGTTATACACCCTTTACTACTAAGATAGATCTGAAATACAGAATTTTTCTAGTCTGCTACCATTACAAGAGAACAAAGAAGGTGTTGGGTGATTTCCCTCTCTTCTTTTCCCTCCCTCATAGCAAGGATAAGGATTTTGCAAATGCTCCTGAAATAAGTCACTAGGGTGAAGATTGCACCACACCATGACAGAGCAGTCATGAGGTCTCACACCTGCGATCTGAATCTTGGCCATACCATACCTTGCAGAAGTGGCACGATACGTGGCGTTTAGCGGAGGTACTCACCTTTGTCTTAAGAAAGCTTATCTGAAAACTCCTAAAGAAGAAATTGCCTGAAGTGAGGATCCTACCTTGGAAAGGAAGACTAAATGCATTCAACAGATGTATAATCAAGACCCTCCACAAGATAAAACGAAAGAAATTTACCTCGCCTGGATGGCATATTATAATGGAAAACTTAGGAGCAAAGGAAAAGCATTAAAAAAAAAGTCCTGGATAGCTTTCGGAGTTAATACAAACATGCTGGAGTTGTGACACTCGGTGTCCTTACCTAGCAGCAAAAATAATCATACTTTCTTGTTGAAAAACCAGAGCTTAAGTCTTGTCCTGTGACAAATGGGGGAGCAGGTGTACGGTGGAGAGACCCAGAGCCTCTGTTATTGCAGCCTATCAAGAAGAATTCAGATGACTCATGTAAACAGCCTGCGGTCACAGAAGAACGGATCCAAACTGGTCCTCCGCGTCTCACGAAGTCATGGCCCACAAGGTGTAGGCGCTACCTGCATTTACTGGCCATGCTGCATTCCTGACGTGCTGCTTTTCCTTCCGTGTCCAAGCACTGAGTGCCGCTAAGCAGCGCTTCCAGGCAGTGGGGATGAAGGTGTAGGGTTTTTGATGCCCACGTTCTTCCGTGCGCTTGATGCTTCATGAAGTGTGCCTAACATATGGGGAGCCTTCTGCATGCTTGTCATGGGCTTCAGGATTTGTTTGGGCATATAAAAAAGACCCTCGCTTGAGCACGAGCACCATTCCGTATTCTTGCGTTACCCTCACGACAGGAATCTCGGATGGGAACTTTGTTACCCAGCCAGTTTGTGCACATGGGACAAAAGGATGGTCGCACCACATGGAGCTCACCACGGTTGTCGGAACAAGCTGAGAACTCATGCTGCTGTACTGAATGTCAGTCGCACACAGTGTCTTCCCATGTGCAGTGAAAATACCACAAGGACAGCCAACAAAACGTCCCCGAAAAATGTCAGGCCAATCAAAGCAGAGAATATGTGTCATAACTGCCATCTTATTTTCTTTGTGGCTTTCTAAAGCAATAGTATCTGCTACGCAAGCAACTTGTGCATCTCCCTGGAGGGAAATGGGAAGCCGGGTTAGGTGTCTGTTGATTCTTGGCTCATCTACACACAAGTTATTCAACAACAACTCTGTAAACATCTCTCTTCCAGAATAGGTGTGTCTTATTTTCCTCTTTAATTAAGTGTTAAACTAAACCGGAACAGTTCAGCCTCATTCTGGAAATTAGTCACGAAATTAGTCAGGAATAGCTCCTCCTGAACAACTACATGTATAAACAAGCCCTAAACAATATTTATGTTGTCTGGAACGATGGAGGACACCATCACAGATGTAAATTACTTTCTAATCCCTGAAGAAACATGAAGTCAGAGTCGTCATCTTCCAACTGGGCACAACAAACACTTCTCACCCCACATCTGACCATTGCGTTCGTCCTTGCTGGACAGTCTGAGGAGACGCTGGGGCTGGACGGGCCCCAGTAGCGAGGCCAAGGGCTGCAACCACGCCAGCCCTTTTCTGCGAGTTGACCTGCGCCAGGTGCAAGAGACATCGGTTACAGGGGATGGATATTTTTTTCTTTTATCCCTAATGACGAGTCTCTTACCTGGCGGATACATTTGCAAACCCCCGTTCTGGAGAAGGACGTTATTTAAGCAGTTTCCCTTTCGCGCAGGCCAGCCCCGGCTGTGCGGGTGCGGGACCGGGCCGGTGACGCCTCGCCCCGGGGCAGGCACCACCCCCCCCCCCCCGGGGCAGGCGGCTGGAGCCGCCGAGGTTCGGCGCCTGCCCGCGCTCCCGGCCCCAGCGCGGGGGCGGCCCGACACGCAGGCGCGGCCACCGGGCGCGGTTCCCCGGCGTGCGGCCGCCGCAGCCGCCGTTGAGTGACAAGTGGCGGCCGCCCCCGCGGCCACACGCGGGCTCCCCGCTCCGCCCACGGCTCCGCGGTACCTCCGCGCCGCCGCCCCGCGGAGAACCGCGGCGGGGCGGGACGCTGCGCGGTGCTGCGCGGTGCGGCCCCGCCGGTCCGCACGGCGCGGGTGGGCGCGGGCGGCGCACCTGGGCGGCGCGGAGCGGAGCGGGAGGGGCGGGGCTACCTGACAGTGATTGGCAGCTCGGCGGCGGCCAATGGCGGCGCGGGGGAGCGGGAGCCGGGAGGGCGGGGCGGCACGGCGCGGCGTGGGGTGGGGGGGGGGGGGCGGTGGCGGCGGCTGCGCCGCGGAGCGTGTGCAGCGCCGCGGGGCCGGGGCCGGTGTCGGTGCGAGCGAGGGCAGAGACGGATCCGGATCCAGATCCAGTGTGGCGGCCGCGGGAGGAGCCGGAGCAGCCGGCGGCGCGGCGCGGAGGAAGGAAGCGCAGGGCTGGCTGCTGCGGGTTCAACCTGGCTGTTCCTGCTGCTCGCGTCCACTCGCGGCTTTTCCTGCCGGCGCTGCCTGACAGCCGCCCGGCGCGGGTGTTGTCGCCCGGGGTCTTTGGCGGGGGGGGGGGAAGAGCGAGCCGTCCTCAGCAACCCGGAGGCGTGATTGAAAGCGAGCAATAATTAACTGGAGGAGGAAGAGAAGGAGGAGGAGGAGGACGGGGGTGGAGGAAGACGAAGGAGGAAGGCACCGCGCGGCAGAGCCCAGCCGAGCCAGCGAGCAGCGGCGGGACGCGGCAACTTCGGCCGCAGCGGAGGAGCCGGAGCACTGACCGCAGCGGCGGCCGCCGCCTCAGCCCGCGCCTGCCCTGCCCGAGGGGGGAGAGCCCCGTCGCCTCCCCGGCCGCCGGACATGTCGGAGCATAAGGCCGTTGATCCCAAGTTATCGACGACGGACAGGGTGGTGAAAGGTGGGTGCTGCGCCCCCGCCGCCCTTTCGGCCGGGTCGTGCCGCCGTGCCCCCGGCTGGGGTCGCGTCCGTCCCCACCTTCCCCGCCCCGGGCAGGTGCCGCGGGGTTGCCGGCGGCGCGGCTGCTGGGAGCGGTGGGCTCGGCCTGGGGGCTTGCGCCGGGCCCCGGTGGAGGGTTTGCGGCTTCCCTCGCCTGCCCACCCGGCGCTCCATTGCAGCATTTCCCCCCCTTCTTCCCCCCCGCCGCCTCCCCCTCTCCGCCTTGAAGGCGCTGCACAGGGCTGGCGTGAGAGAGAGGGGGAGCCCCAGCTTCCTCACCCGCCCCAGTGCCTGGGGGAGAGGGGGGCAGGGCTCGGCTCCCTCCCACAGCCCGCCTGCTTCTCCGGGCATCCCCCCTTCCTCCTCCTCCTCCTCCTCCGGACTGCGCTGCCCGGAGCCCCCCCCCCCCCCCCCCCCCCCCCCCCCGCCCTCCGCAGGCTGCGCCGCCGCTTGTCACTGCCGCTCGGCTCCCCGCATGCAGCAGGATGCCCGGAAACCTCCCCGCGCCGGCAGCCGGGGCTCCGCTCCCCGCCGAACCAGCCCCCCTGCCGGGGGACCGGCTGCGCCGCCCGGCTCCCCCCCCCCCCCCCCCCCATCCTCCCCCGCTCCCTGCAGGGCCGCCCCCGCGGCGGGGAGAGCCAGGTGGGGGGACGGACGACGTGGCCGTGGGCGCAGAGGGGCCGCGGGCGCTGTGGGAGGCGGCGAAGGCTGCTTCCTCCTCCTCCTCCTCCTCCCTTCATCGCCGTCTCTTGCTGACGGCTCGGCCTGCGTGGATGTGAAGTTATCCAGCAGGCGGACCGTGCACCCGCGTGTGCGTGCAGATGTGCGTGCAGATGTGCGTGGGGGTGCTCGGCGCAAACACGTACCGGCTCCATGATTTTTTTTTTTTTAATTTTTTTCTCGGTTTGGAAGGTGTGCGTGTGCTGCCAGCCTCGGCCGGATAAACAAACGGGAGTTTGCATTAACAACACATCGTGCCTTGCGGTGCAGACCGAGGTCTTATTTATTGGGGTAGTGACTGGTTTTAAATTGCACATGTGCATTTCCCGGTATGCGTGAAGTGTTTTCAGTGGTTTAGGGTTTTTTGTTTGTTTTTGTTTCTTTTTCCTCCCCTTTCTACACCGGCCACATAACTGGATACACTGGGATACAGTGGATTTCATCCGGTTCGGTTATAGCCCCAGTACCAATAGGGAGTGTTATGGTGGAAAGCACAAACCACAGATGCAGGCAGTATGCGTTCTTCCAGAACCCGGGAGGCTGGGAATCGAAATGGCCTTGGAATACATACACGTTTGTATTTACATGAGTGTACGCTAAAAGTAAACACACAATGTAAATATTATTCAGAAAGGCACATTATTTATATTTTTGTATTTATATTTACACTTACCTTCTTATGCTTTTCCCTCCTTACTTAATTTTTTTTTCCCCTCCAAGTGAAATTATAGATCTTCAGATGTTTTAAGAAATGTAATTACAAGCATGATAAGAATTTTTTAAAAAACGACTTGGGAATTCACCTTTATCTTCTAATATCTGGAATATTTCCTGCTTGTTTAAGTAGTCAGTCTGTTATATCACAGTAAGAGTGAGCTTTAGAAGCCTGAAACAGCTATGTTTAGCTGATGCTGATCTTTTGTAGAAAGAACAAATGACCATCCTAGTGGGAAGACTTCTTTGTGATTATGAGGTGCCTAACTTTTTTTTTTTTTTTTTTTTTAAATCTACCTTGATCCTAACACATGACCAAATGTCTTGATCTTTACTGTGGCAGAACTTCCTTTGGCTTAAGTCAATACTCATCACAAATAGTAATTATATCTATATTTACAAAACTCAAATGATTTCAGTGCACCTTAACGTGTTTTATCAGTAGTTGCTCTCTGCATTTTTCATATATGTAATGTCTCAGAAACGTTTGAGAAAAACTTAGCAGTGTGTATAGTTATTTTTATAATGCGATTAAACCAGAAATCAACTTTGTTTAACTGAGCTGAAGTCTTAAACAAAACAAAACATATGTGCTGCTTGGATGTCCATCTCACCTGGTAACAGGCATCTCATAATGTCAGTGTTTCACTGGAGACGTGAAGATTTGTTTAACTGGTTCAGGCCTTTATTAAATATTGAAATCCTTTTAAAGTCTTAAAATAGCATCTGAAGAGAGTAGTACACAGTAAACTGATTTTTAATAGGGTTATTCTTTGCTGTATCATAGGCACTTCACACTGCCTTCATGTAGGCTGTAAGGAAGTCGAGTAAGAAAGCAATTTGTGGTGATAATAATAGAGATAGGAAAAGATTACTTTGTTTTTTACCTATAGGACATGGTTTGTACCTTCTGGAGATGAGCAACTCAAATAGGCTTGCAATGTTAAATGAATAAGAAGTAATTAAAAAAAAAAAAGGTACCTTGTAAGCACCTGTGCAAGTAGCTAGAGAGCCTTGGTGTTTTAGAGAGGAAAACCAGATATTTTGATGTTGGTGAGATATAACCTGTGAAAACAACTTTTTTTAAATTATTTTTAAGGTAGAATATAATATAAAACCCTACTTGGAAAAAAAATGTTTTTAGCATATGGATGTAGGCTCTGGATTAAACTCACCTATTTGCATGCGTGGGGTTTTTATTGTGTTTGGTTGACATTTTTTTGTTTAAACCCTTTCGATTTGCTGGTGCATGACAGGAGATGTCTCCTTCTAACAGCAAATCAGGGCTGCCTGGTGAAAATCCAGGCTCGGCACCGTTACGTAACGGCGGGGTGGGTTTTGGGAGGTTATGGTTCCAGTGGCTTCATGCAGATTGCTTGGGACTGACAGCTGCCCCTTCAGGGACTTGCTGTGGGCTCTTTTTTTTTGTCTTCTCATGCTTAAAAAACTCAAATATACTGAGTAGGGGAGTGTTTCCGTAGGTGAGGACTTCATCTCGCACTCGTTTCGCTTTGCTTATCGAATTGTCTGAAATGTGCTTGGACTGGTTTGAATCAAAAAGAAAACGTGCTTTTGGGAGAAGGGGGAAAAGTCTCAGGAGCCCCCAGTGCTTGTAAGGTTTTGGTCTTTTTTCACCTCTGTTATGCAGCTTGTTCACAATTGCCTTTGACAGTTGGAATGAAATTTTTAGATCCGACACTGCCGCACGATGAGCAGTGTAAAGAAGAAATTCAAGTCTGTCTGTAATGTTAAGTTTTCAGAAGCAAATTAACTCTTGGTAAAGGTGACAAAATTGTGTTCTGTGGAATTAAAGGGAAGGAAGATCCTATATGTGAGTCCAGATGATGCGGTTACAGTTTGAGAAGTATGGTTTTGATTTACTCTTGTACTCTCCTTAAGACGGTATGTATGTTATGATGCAAATTAGACAAGTCACCTTTGCTCTCTGGGTTGTGTGATCCTGTGGAGGAGCAATGCTTTGAATGGTCTGTTGACTGCAAACAACCTGTATGTTCAGATGTTTGCGGGATCAAGGCTCAGGACAACGTACTGTCGCAGCAAATGCTGACTTGATGTACTTACAAACTGAAATTCCTTGCTTTTTTCTTAGAGGTGTGATGCAGCCTTCACCTGGCCAGAGCTGTCTTTAGGTTCTTGTTCTCCTTCAGGACTGAGAAAGTTACTCCTTATCCACACTGCTTTTGACTCCTGAGACTGGCCTTGAGTGGGACTTGGTTGTTCTTGTGAAGGTAGGAATACCTGTCCAGGAAAAACTGGACTGAGGATACTAGCTCATTCCTCGTGGGTCACATAACAGCTGTCTGATGTCAACAGCTTTTGGTCACTACTGACATTAGCAAGACTTGAACCCCACCGACCTGGAGGGAAAAGCTGTGTATCGTGTTACTTGACCTCCTCAAAATATTCAGTGTTGCATTACTGCCTTCTAGAAATACTGCTCTGAAGCAGAGTAATCCTAAATAAAAACTTTGAAAGTGAACTGGGGTGGTCGTACAAAGAAATAAAGGCAATATTTCTTGGAAATTGTGCTGTTAGTTGAGTACAAGGGTTGTTTTGATTATTCTGGGCAGGTCAGATGGTTATAGACTTTTGAGTAGTTTGATAGGGGGGCGGAGGGAGTTTGCTTGATTTTGTTGTCCGAAGGGAAGTGGAGTTTTAATGAAATCCTTCCATCTCAGCTGTTCAACGGGCTTCTGCCTTGGCATTGGCAATTTCCTTTGCTCTTGTGCGTTGTATGCGGAGGTGTACACAGTTACATCAACAATTGACAACAGCCAAAGGAACTAAATACTGATCTGGTCTCTGAATTTCAAACCATGGCATTGTTGATGGTCTTCTAATGTTCAGGCTGTCAGTTGTTTGTAATGTAATATGAATGCCACCTCGTGATCAATATGTTAGCCATCGGGTTAATTTCAGCTTCGTCAAAGGTGAAATTGCTGTCAATAATGGGAATTAGCAATGAAGTTTAGAGTTTCCATTAGTCTGGGGAGGCTTGTGTGTACTCGCCAAGGGCTCATGCTCCAGGCTGGCATCCAGCATCAGGGTATTACAGAAGCCTGTGTCTGTCTGTGAATCAAGTGCAGGTTTGCCAGCACAGGTGTATCCTGCAAGTGCTGGGCTGCCCTTCGGTGGTTTTTGAGTAATTGTGTGGTGACCTGAATGTCAGCAGTGTTGGTGAATTTGGTATGTATTTTGGTGTAAATTTGAGTGTTAGGAAACGTATGCCAAGGACTAGTGTTACTTGGATAGTTACAGTTGTCTAATGACAGTAGATTAAGTGGTTACGTGCCCCTCTTCTGAGGATGCTGAAGATTCAGTATCTGCCTGGTCCTCATGAAGGAAAAGAAGGAGTTGCTTTGTAGCTGTTCCTGTTGGCATAGGAAAGCTGACTCTTATTTTTTCCTTGTGATTAATTTATCCTTGTAGTACTTTGGAATGTACTCGTTCACTCTGGGGAAGCCTGCATCTGGGTTTAAGGAGTGTTACTAACTAGAGAATCCACCTTCAGCTGCGTCAGAAAGGTGGCACTGGTACAGCTGGGATTTATCTGCTCTCCTCCATCCACTCTCACCTTCGTGCAAAGGGGTGGGTGTTCCCACCTCAGCTTTGGTAGCTCTGTAATCACAGATCCCCGGGTACTTTCATGAAGCAAGCCATGGGGGATGCAGCTGAGAGCAGAAAACAGAGTGTGCTCGCATAGGCTTCGTGGTCACTTCGGAAAGAAAATGAGGTTGGCATGTTGTTTTCATATATGTAACCACGTGGTTCTTATCTCCTGGTCAAAACTAAGCTAATACTTGTAAGACCAGTGGATTCTGCCAGCTGGATGCTGCCTGGGTGTTGCAGTCTTTGTGTGTTTCTTGCACTACACAAACCTGTATGTGTCTGTGACGGGTGTGTAACGCTTGTAGGGGATCGTGAACGTTGTAATGAGAAACTGAAACAAAACCAGAGTGCAGTGCTTGACAGTTACGCTTGTGTAATAAAGCTGGTGATTTATTTTGATTTGTGAACTTGCTGAGCCTCTTAGTCATTAAGGAAGCAAGTCTGTTGCTGTACAGGCGTAGGGAAAAAATTGTGCTCACGCTGAAGGGCGCCTTTCTGATGTGGTTACTGCCGCGCTGCAGAGGTGGGAGGCTTTTCTCAAGCTCTGTATAACGAAAGTGGCTTGCTGAGCCACTATTTGTGGCTTTAAAAACTCTTGTGTGCTTCTGAATTCCGTGTTGGCTAAAGCTGTCTTCTGTAACATGCTGGTTTGGGCTGAGCCTAGCAAGAGAGCTGGTGCTTTTGATACCACTGGTGGTGGTGAGAAGCTTGAAAGAGGAGTTCTTGCTGGATGTTGTCAGCATTTAACTTAATTGGAAAATATGAGCCAGTTGAGGTCACTTTCCATAGGGGGATGTTGTAGAGACCAGTTGTTTCCTCTCTGCTATCTGTTCCCAGTTTGAATGTATCCGCTTCCATTGCGTGCATCCCACTTAGAGTTGATAGGTGTTGCATGGTTATGCTTTCCTTGCAGGTCGTGACATGAAGAGCAAATGCAAAATATATTTACCTTGGATTACATAACATGATATTTTAAATTATTATTTGTATTTCCTTGACTTCCAGAACACTCACGTTCCTTCTCATCTGGTATTTCTAAAGGGATTTTCTATCAAAAGTAATTTTGGGTCATGGCAATAAATAAGTACCTGTAGCTTGGATACTCCAAACTCATATTTACTGTTTTTTTTACTTTTTTCTGTTTTACCGAGTGGCTCCTACTTACAGTACAAAAGCAGGACTATAATTTTAAATTTGGCACTCCATTTAAATATGAATATTAATTAGTACAAATCTTCCCGGTAATGTTGAAGCAGCATGTTGTGGGGGATAGTTCCCTCTTTATAGCTTTACAGAATGTGGAGAAAAGTACTTCCTTAAGAGTATTTTAAGATACAAAGATACTGCTTAACACTTTTCTCAAGTGTGCCATAAAAGAAGCCGCAAGTTTCTGAAGTAAAAGCCACTTCAAATCATCTTCATGAAAAGGTGCCTTCTTATATTCTTTTGTGTGTGGTTTCACAAGTCAAATGCAAGTTAAAATTGCATAATGTTTCTTCAGTTGAACACTTAAATAATTTCCTGCTCTGATAATCAGTCATTTACCTTGACTTTCCCCCATAAAAGATCATTTTATGGCTACTCAATCAATAACGGTGGAAAGTATCATCCCAGTTCTGAAAAATATTACAGCGTGCATGCAGCCAGGTTCATGTGGGCGCGTGGCTCGCTGAGCGATCTGCCACTCGCGTTGTGTCTTATTGCTGGAGGTTGCACCCCAGGTATGTTCTTGTTGTTTTTCTTTAATTCTTGAACGGAGGAAGAGGCAGAAGATCGTGTGTGGAGAAACAGGGAGACAGTAAGTGCTATGATGGTAAATTTTACTTTTGAAGATAAAAATCTGAGCTACTAACTCCTGCCCTACTTACTCCTCCACCAGAAAGCTGCTACTGTTGAAATAAGACCTCCAGAGTTAGTACCTCCTTGACAGTCATTTACGGGCATTTTAAACTGACATCTATTTTTATAAGTGGGGTTAGGCATGTTAACGATATGGCAACGCTGCTGTATGAGGAGAACGTAACTGTCTTATTTAAGATTGAATTATGATGCCAACGCAATCTCCAACTAATTTCCAACTAATACCACTTATGTTTGGAGCTGGAGAGGGGAAGGAGCAGAGTGGAAAGGCATGAGAGGTCAAAAATGGTCTTTTTAGTTAATTCCTGGGTGTCTGGGAGTTGCATGTGCTTAAGGCACGGATGGCTTTTTTCCTTTTAGGGTATGTTTCATGACGTTTTGAAAACATTTAGTTTGAGGATTATCAAACTGAAATGCCTTTCTACTTAGAAATAAAGCTGTACTGAACATCTGTTCCATCTTCCTTTTGTTTTCAACGAGTTGTTTTTTGTTGTTTGGGTTTTTTTTTTTTTTTTAGTACTTTAGCCCTCTTGTGTTTCAATATGCCTTTTCTTTTCCTGTTTATTCCTTCCCTGCATTTCTGCAAACTTTTCTCTCCTTATTGCTGTCATGTTGAGCAGCCTAAGTGCTGCCTGGTAGCTGTGATTTGGGTTCATGTACCTGATGCAAGAGGTTCACTGAACATTGAGTCTTTCCTTTGGTACATCTATAGGTGCCTGGGGGAAGCACATGAGAATAGGGGAAGGATATTCTGCTTCTTCCTCAGACTCCTGTTGTGATTCCGCAGCCAGCTGCTGACTCCATAGCTTTCTTTTCAGTGACTAGCTCCACTGTCAGTGTGCTGCTCAAGCTCTACCCAACTTGTCACAGAAGGATGTCTCTATTTTGCAGCTGAGCTGCTGCTTGCAGGTTGCTTGCCAGTCGTGTTGAAAACTCACAGGGTGACTGTTAGTTTTAACTCACATAGTTTGCAAAAAGCTCTGAGGGCTAGTGTAGGCAGTGGTGCTTTTTGGCTCACTTGAGGAGAGAGGTGGTATAAGCACTCATGCTTCCGTGTCTTTGCCATCAGACACAAGTTAATTAGCAAAGGAAGGGAAGATTTGGTGAAGCTTGTAATAATGTTTGAAAAAAGCCTGAAGTTCGCCACAGATGAGTGAACTTTAAAACCCCCACTTTAAACTCTGAGCCTAAGAGGTGCAGAATCTAATCTCTATAGATTAAACAAAATCTTTGTAGATAAAGAAGGGGAAAACTATGCTAAAAAATATGGTTGAATTAAATCTTGGCAATAGTAGTAGCTATTTTTCCATCTTTCAGATAGGCGTCTATGGCTTAATAAAATAATTCGTCTGCTGCGTTACAGGGCTTTCAAAATTGAGAAGTTATGGAATGAATTTAAGTATATATTGATGGAGACAAGTATCAGTATAAAAATGTCAGTATTCTACACCATATTATTTTCTTTTTCATCCCATCTTTTCAAGGCATGCAGCTTAGGCAGTTTATTGCATCAGATTCATGTTGGCCAAAATACTTTCCTTGAGTCGTCCTGACTTGCACGATGTAGAACTGATGGAGTGGAGCAAAAAAGTGTAACTAACCTGCTGCGGAGCAAATTCTGCTGTAACGTTGGCTCTCATACTTGCTAATTACACAAAAACGTCAAGCCTGCACAGTGTTGCCACAAGAAAGGAAGTGCACTTTGAACTTCTGATTGGAATGGTGAGAATAACATGTGTTCGTAATGGGTTACGCAGATGTGATGCTACGAACTCTTTAACGCTCACTCTGGGCGTTGTGCAATAGACTTAATTAATACAATCCAAACTACGGGCTTTTGGCCTAATTTAGCGTGTGATTAGATTTTAATTTTTAATTTAAGCTTTTGCAAGTGTCTTTGAAGGTAGATAGTAAATTTTTTTTTTTTTTCTAACTTGCTGATAGTGACAGCTCAGTAATTGTGTGGCCGGATAAGGCAAAGTTCCTGAGTCCTTCATGTTTTGAAGTCACCATCGTTTGGGAAGAAAGCCTTTGTGATCTAGATATAGTGCAAGGTGGGAAAGAGAGACTCAGCTTCTAACACGTTTTCCCTTGCTGTGCTTGATCATAAGTACATGTTTAGCTATTATTTCTCTCTTCCTTTGGATAGGGATGCTTCATTTTTATGGTTCGTTTGCTGCGGCTGTGTTTGCTACTTGTTATTGAGTCCCAGGTGGGTTCCTATGAAGATGGGTGTGTGCTGTGTATGATTAGGTGTGGTAGTCTTTCTGAAGTGTTTGGAATTACTCTGGAAGTGTTTTTCTGTCTTGAAGTGGAGAAACTGGTAAAATGAATTCTGGTTTCCTCAAATGAGTGATTTCCTCAGTAACTATGAAAAAGAAAAAAAAAAAACAAAACAGTGCAGGAGCTTGTGACTTCTTTTTGGTCTTATGGATGATTTTTGGAGGGGAAGGCACATGGCTAGAGAGGAGTATATACTCATGCATTTTCTCCAGAAATGACATGAAATTACTTGAAATAGTATGTTCCAGCTTCTGGGGAGATTTTCTCTGGGAATACGTGCTTTCCCCTAGCTTTCTCTCCATCTGTCAAGGAGTAATGCTCCAGTAGAGTGTGTTGTATCCGAAAATTCTTTCTGCATCAATATATGTGGTGTTTTTCTATTTTAACTTTTTCTTTACATTTATGAATTTGAATCCTGATGAAAAATCTGATTTGGTTCACGTGTCATACAGTTAACAAAACAATTACCAGCTTCCAGATGGGGAAGCCCGCTCTCTTGTAGGCTCCAGAGAAAAGATGTTGCGTCATCCACTTCAGACTTGAGATAGTTTTACTCAGCACACTGCTCTTCAACAATGAATTTGGGATTTTTTTTGGCTGGATTCTGCATTTATTACTGGAAAAGACGATTTTAGTAATTTAATACCATTTATTTACCATTGTTTTTTAAGTAGTTTGATATAATTGACAATTTGAATGCAGAACCATTCATACAAAATCCCTTCCTATCCCCTCAAACACAAAAAAACAACCCATGAACAGAAATCTAAAATTAAAAAAAAGAGAATTTAAATGATTTTTTAGTCTTTTTTTCCATGATGCTTGCCAAGTTTTGGTTTGATGTAGATTACAATGGTCATACTGTGTTACAGTCTTTGAAAAAGTGCAAGTGGTCATTAGCTACAATGACAGGAACAGCTGTAGTATTTTATGATAACAGCTGGGAACAATCTAGTTCTCCTCAATAACTTTCTTTTATTGTTCCTTTCATGCCATTTTTAAAATGAGAAAGTGAGATTATTGTATTTGTTCTCTATTTTACACCAGGGATTACTTCATAGGCAGTGGTGGCAATTGGGTATCAAAACACGGCGTTGCTGTTTGTGACTTGGAACGTTTCCCCCTGCAGGACCTGTTTCATAACCCGCTGAAATCTGCGGGAGTTGGAGCCTCTTCATTAACTCGGGTAAACTGTGAATCAGGTCGTCGTTCTAGGACTTAGAATTTTGGCCTTCCTTTTCAGGGGATGGTTTCTCTTTGGTTTAAACCGCTTTGTTATCGCTGGTCCTGCGCAGCTTAGGACAGGGCAGCGTTAGCTTTTGTTTTAGCGCGGAGCAAAGTGCACTTGTGCTTTGCAGCGCTCTCATTTTGCGAGTGAAAAGGGACTTGTCTGTTTGGAGGTGGCTGATTTCCCAAGAAATGGTTTGCTGTTCTGTTGCCGTGGCTTCCGAAGTGTAGTCTAAAATGTTTTCCGTGTATATATGGTTATTTTTCATAAAAACAAGCAGGAGCCTTTCTCACGTATGGATTTTTTTTCTGTGTTCTTCTACAAATGAGTTTCCTTCGGTGACAAACACATCTGGGTTACCTTAAATAAAATCTGTTTAACTTATTATTCTGGTGTAATAGATTAAGTCTTGGTATTAAAATCACACTGGTAGTACTGAAGACGTGCGTCCCACATCTGCGTAGGAGCATCTTTTTCTCTCCCGAGAGACGTGCCGCTGCGTGCCACGCGAGCGCTGGGGTCTGCGGTTCCTCCTGGGGGGCCGGATGGCGTAATGTGGTACAGTGGGCGTACGGCTGGGGAGGTGGGGAAGAGGAAGTGGAGAGCACAGCGGGCAGGGATATTGTGTGTTCGCCGCAGGGAAGCGTTACGTGGGGAATTCTGTCTGGTTCAGAAATCAAAAGCAGAGAGCTGTTTCAGGAGTGCTTTGCCTAAGGAGTTCTGTTGGCTCAGGAGGTGTCCGTGCAGCAGCGGGGCGGGAGGCTGTGCGCTGGCTACCAGGGAGCTTGGCGCTGTCAACAAGCAGAGAACTGGCAAAGGCAGTTGGTGAGATTTTTAGTTACTCACATCCTCTGTGTGTATAACCCTAAGTTTGGCCGAGATTATCAGTGAATGATCTTTCTGCATCTTTTTTTAAAAAAACCTTCCTGCGACAAAGTGCTTACAGTTTCTGTTAACTGTAACAACTTTTGAGTTGTTTGTCTTTATGTTATCGGTAATAAGGAGGGGAGAAGGACTTTAAGATGCTATCTTCTGAGCTTACTGAGATGAGGTTGCTTTTGGTAGAGGGAGGAAAGACTGAACTAGGTTGGATTAGATCATCTCTAAGGTCCCTTCCAGCCTATGCCATTCTATGATTCATGCTAATCTCTAACTCAAAAAAAAAAAAGTATTTGTACTGCAAAAGGGGATGAACCTGCATTCATTTCAGTTGAGATTGGTTTTAACTTCTGGTCTGTTGGCTACCTTAGCAGGTATGGGTGTGGTTTTTTTTTTTTCATCGTTTAACCTTCTGCTTGCCACTTTGCTGGAGGAATAATGTATCCTTGATTTTTATGAATGATATATCAAAGTCCCTTTCTCAGTCACAGTTAAAAAATATGAGCTCTGACAGCTTAACAGAAGCACAGAATGGTTGAGGTTGGAAGGGACCTCTGGAGGTCATCTGATCCAGCCCCAGCTCTCAGCCTTTCCTCATAGGGGAGATGCCTTGGTCCCTAAATTGTCTTAGTGGCCCTTTGCTGGACACTCTGCAGTTGCTGCATATCTCATAGTTTCTATGTGAAATCTAAATGTAAATAAAAGTTAATTTATATGTATAAAGAACTTGCTCCGTAGGGAATAGCACACTCTTATCCTTTTTAACAAGGTACTACTCTTTCCCTGGAGCTCTGAATCTCAGGTGACCCCTACCTCACATGTAAATACTGTGTGTTTACCACATAGGAGGGGGGGATATCACCGTCATTGACCAAAGTTTTAAATGTCTGTGGATCTTTGTACAGTATTGACCTCACATCTTGTATCCTGTTGTCACAGACAGACTCACTGTAGGGTGTTGTTTGTGTAACTTAAGCTAATCTTAGGAGTACCGTCAGTCAGAAGGTTACTCTGCAGGTATCTTTTTGGTTATAATCCTGTTGCTATGGTACTTCTGAATGTGTATTAGACTTCCCCTCTGCCCTGGAGTTATGGGACTTGAAGGAGACAGAGTTTTTCTAGGTCATCTTAGAGAACAGGTTGCCAACAGCCTCCTGGGCTGTGTTAAGAGGAGTGTTGCCAGCAGGTCGATGGAGGTGGGTGATCCTTCCCCTCTCGTCAGCGCTGGTGAGGCCACGCCTGGAGTGATGGGTCCAGTTCTGGGCTCCCCAGGATGAGAAAGACATGGACACTCCGAAACATGTCCAGTGCAGGGCCACAAAGGTGGCTGTGGGACTGGAGCATCTGTCATATGAGGAGAGGCTGAGAGAGCTGGGGCCTGGGTAAGACAAGGCTCAGGGAGATCTCATCAATGTGTATAAATACTTGGTGGGAGAAAATATGAAGAAGGGGGAATCGGGCTTTTCTCAGTAGTGCCCGGTGACAGGACAAGAGGTAATGGGCACAAATTGACAACTCTCACAGTAAGTGAATTTTCTTGTTTTCAGATACTGGCAGAAGTTGGCCAGGGAGGTTCCGGAGTCTCCGTCTTTGGAGGTGTTCAAAAGCCATCTGGACGCGGTCCTGGAAAGCTGGCTCTAGGTCGCCCTGCTTGAGCAGGGTGTCGGACTAGATGACCTCCAGAGGTCTCTTCCAGTTTCAACCATTCTGTGATCATCTTTTCCTGAACTCTTAAATGGATAATTAAAGCACTGGTTATCAATTCACAGGCCTCTTGACCAAACATGAAATACAGAAATCTGCCTTGAAAAATGAAAGGTTATGTCTGCTAATGAGATGTTTTACAGGAAGGATGCTTTGTGTGATTATGAGGATCCACCATAAAAATTCTTAATTTTGAAATAGCAGCAAGATACATTGCATTGGGAAATTGTACGTTTATTTGACTCATCCATTTATAGATGATATGTTACTGACAGAACATTTGCTTAGATCACTCTTTACAAGTTTCAATCTCCTGTTCACGTATAGCTCCAGAGTTTGGTGTACCTTGAAACAGGGACAGTCTGTCCCCTGTACTTTGCTTTGGGCAATGGTAATAAAAATGAAAAAAAAAAAAGAGCTTTTATATGAATTTTTTATAGTTATTACTAATGCTTCTGAGATGACCAACAGAAATGTCCATTTTGTAGTTACTGGAAGGAAGTCATTATCTTTTACTAGTCCTTGGTTCATCTTATTTTTCCATAGTGGCATGACCATTAAAACTGAGGGTGATGGCAATCAGTTAAAAAGCTTTGGAATTTGTAGTACGGATAAATGGCTTTTGTCTTTCAGCTCTAATACTCTCTGGCGTGTTGTTTTTCTTTGCTGCTTTCTGATGCTTTTTTATTTCCCTCTGAAGATGCACATTGCCCTGTAAAGTTGGCTAGGAAACACCTGAATATTGCATGTGTGAAAGCAAAATCAAACCTGTGATAAGGGAATCTCTTGGTGTGAGCAACAGGGAATGGAAATAAGCTTGGGAAGAGTCTGAGTGGAACAAAAGTATGCTGACTGCTTCAGAAAAGTTAGTAGGGCTACCACACTAGAAGTTTTGAGCAAGTTCTCAAGTGGGATCACCTTCATGGATAGTTAATCTGGCTAACAGATTAATTTTCTTTTTTGTAGTGAAAATACAATTGCCAGGGTTGCTCAGTTGACTAGATACGTTTGAGGAAAATGATAGACAGAGGCTGTGATTTGAAGTGTGAACTGCCTTGATGCTCATATAGATCATACTTTATAATAAAAACCTGGGGTAACCTGCATCCCTCTGAAAGAAGTTTAAATTTAGGTGGTGGATGCTCCATCCCTGGAGACGTTCAAGGCCCGGTTGGATGAGGCCCTGAGCAACCTGATCTAGTTGGAGATATCCCTGTTCCTTGCAGGGGGGTTGGACTAGATGACCTTTGAAGGTCCCTCCCAGCCCTAACCATTCTATGATTCTATGATTCTAAATGCATTTTCTGTCATTGTGACATACTGAACAGCAACGGGGAAAAGAACTTGATAGTGCAGCTAATAAATCTTTGCTACTTGTGATTAGAAAAGTGTATGTCAAATGGTCCCTTGTTCTGGAGAACTTCTGGTTGCAAAAAGGCAAGTGGGGTGTTGAAGAGTTGCCTTAAAGGTACTCAAAAGAAAGAAAAAGGCGGATTGAACTGAGATACCATGAACTGGAAGGATGTTCCTGGGAACTAAATGCACCAAAGGAGCTGAAGAAGCTTGGAGTAGGTGGGAATGAAGAGCAACTGAGAAAGCCCAGCAACCTGCCGGTGCTGTTAATAGCCTATGTTCACTTACCTGAAGCATGAATGGGTATTTCAGGAATACCCCTTCCAGCTGTGCTGCAGAGTGCTTCTTCCTGAGCAGCTCTGACGGTTACGCCGTCATCTCCTGCTCCGGTCCAGGCCATGCAAAGGGAAGGCTTTATAGCACAGTGGGCACCTGTCATAGTCAGAAATAAGTCACCAGAGAAAACGTTTTCAATGGGTTATATTAATGAAAAACTTCTTGAGAGTGACTATGGAGGAAAAGTTGTCATGTACCTGTTAACGTATGTCTTTATGAGGGAAGGTATATGATGCTGAGATTTGTTGTTGAGAATCTTCTGTATCCTGATGCTCCGATATATCGGGCAAGATTAAAAGCTGACTTCAGTTTGTGACATGTTTTATGTGAACCTGTGATGCAAGCTACTTCTAATAAGTAATTTTATCAGCAAATATGAACAAATTACCATAGTTTCATAAGGCATCTAAAATTTTTGCCTGAAGTCTTAATATAACAAAACTGGCAAAACTAAATCCTGTTTCTGTTGTGATTCCCAGAAAATAAAGGACTGTGGGAGGGCAGTGGATTCTTTCCGTGCCTTGATGCAAGGCCAGAATTTCAGCTGCCTCCCTAAAGGTTTAGCAGGAATATTTTTGGCTTGAAAAATGCAGGTTTTATCTTTGTTCAAAGATAACTGGTGGCAGTAATAATGTTTTTTTCTGATGTGCAGAGCAGCCGAGTGGTCTTGAAGAGTCGGTGAGATCATATGGCGTGTCTAGCCAGAGAATGCTACAAAATCCTTTCACAACTGTGTATTAACTACAGAGTGAATTACCTTTGAGTTTATGTAAATCCAGTATTATGGATTATTTTGGTGAAAACCATTCCTTTCAAAGTGTTCCCCTTCCCACCTGAGCATCAGTCTTTCAGAAAAGCTACCTTTTTTAAAAAAAAAGCATGATGGTGCATATCTAAACAATAGTCTACAAACATGGGAATAATAGATGGCAACCATTTCATTGCTGGAGTCCTTGCTGAAGGCATTTTTTGAGGTTTGTGTCTGGGGTTTTTGTTTGTTTTGTTGTTGTTTGTTTTTTTTTACCTCCTGGACATACAAAATTGTATTTGTTGATGAGCATTCGCCAAGCTTTGTCAGATTTATCTGATGTAAGGTGAGTCTTAAAGTTTTGGTGTAGTAGGGACCTTGAGAGGAGCAGGCTGGGCTAGCTCTGAAACTTTTTCCATGCTGTAGAAGCCTGAGGAGAATAACAGGCTGAATTTAATCCTGGTGCAGTACACAACAGCAGTGAGAAAAGATGCTGCTCGGAGCTAAGGACAAACACAAGTGGAGTTTGAATCACCTTTCCTTTTCTTCATCAGCATCTATATGAAGATTATCTTTATGCTTTCCATCTGCTTTACTGCCATACTGATAATGATGCAAATATTTTTTTACAAACCTAGGAGGCCCTGCTTTTGCATTTTTCAGTTAAAGAAGAAAATGGCTTTTGTACAGGCTCACCCTGGAACACTGTACTTGGGAATTGTGCTATTTAGTGTAAACGTTACAGCTGAGTAATTCAAAGGAGAAATCTCCCCCTTTGGTATTAACTTTCTCTATCAAGGAGTGCTGAGTGTGATAAATGAACCAAAGAGGATAGTAATTTGTTTATTCATGTTTGCATATCTGCTACGCTGTAGAAGCCTCCATCGAGGGGCTGGTTTCTCTTGAAAGAAACCACCAGAAGAAAACAGGTCCATATAGCTGGTATGTTTGTATGTGGCAGGACTGTAACATCCTACAAACCTCTTGCTGATACCAACACGTGCTTCCAACCTTTACTTCAGAATGGGAAATAGAAAAAGTTTGGATGTTTGCTACTGAGTGGTGAATGTTGGATGTGCTGCTAGTTTGTTTCTGATAGAGCAGCATCCCCAGTCTGCGCATGTGTACCTGTTTTTGGTTCACTGGTGTTGCACCAGAAGAGGCGATATTTGAACCAGAGCCAGTGTATAAGGGAAAGGTAAGTGTTAAAAGTTTTCTACTTGAACCTCCACCCCCCCAATTCCATTTTCAGCCTTTAACTTCCTGTTTAGGTGGGGAAACAACTGTGTGTAGTTGTGTGCCCAGGTAGGTCTTGCAGAGGCAGTACTGTTAATATTTTGTGCTGTGTACTGGCTAGATTCTGATGTTTTAGTAAACTTTTTGCCTTTTTTCACCTCAGAAAAATCTTAGGTCCCAGGCTGCTAAATCTTACTGAAAATGAATGAATTTGTTGCCGAGTGAACCCAAATGAGTGCCTTTCAATTCTTTTTTTTAAAAAAAACCCTAACACCAAAACAAAAACCAAACCCGAAAAAACACGCGCACAGAAGAATCAACACCTTAGAAAAATGTATGCATCTGTACATGACTATTTTTTTTTCTTAATATGCAAACTTGGACTCCTCACGGAAAAAGACGTTTTCTTGCTTTGGTGACCTAGCTGCCATAAAACCTGTGTTAATATGGCCTGTCTAATGTCATGCCCTTCTTCTATACCAAGAAAGTCGTGATGACTGGAATGCATGTCGTCAACTTCTGTAATCGGGGTACTTGAAATATTTACAATGCTGTGATGACTGTAAAACTTCTTATAGATACGCACATACTGTAGCTGCCTTCTGTATTTTTGCCTTTCAAGTTTACAGCCTGGTTTGTCTCCTATTCTTGTTTTTCGTTTTTTAACCTGAGATGTTTGGCAGAAACAAATAAAATACAAACTTCTTTATCTCCCCTCTGAGGTTTGCTTATAAAAAATATCCTAGTGAAATGAGCAGGAGGAAGGAGCGATTGTGCAAAATTTGAAGCGTTTCACAGGCCAAACCCAAACTCTCAAGTGTCTACAGAAGCTGCCAAATTCTGTATCAGGGATTGTCTGTCAAGAGACTCAAACCTTTTTATGGATCCAGCAAATGGAATCAAGCAGCAGGGGGATAAATCCTGGAAAGGCCTCTGTGCTTGAAAGGCCACCTCAAATGGCTGAGACCAACCTACGAATAACCATCCGCCTGTGTTATCTCAGTAGGTACGAGACGCGGAGGAGTTTCAGTGCAAGGCTTGGCAGTCCAATGCGTTTCTCTTCTGTTGCGTGCAAGAGCTGGGGACAGTTGGTGCCATCCTTGGTTGAAAAAGCCAGTGCTTTGTAGAGGCAACTTCTCCTTCATGTTTCAGACCCTGATAGTCAATCCAAAGGGAAATAATAAGGTAGCCCAAAACTATTGCAGCTCTAATATTTCCTGCCTGACTGGCAAAGTTCACCGAAAGCCTAAACCCTGACTACGGACTCATTTAATTGAATCTTGTATTTTAAAATGGGCGTATCTTGGGTTGAGTCCAGGGTGTGAAACTGGAGAGGATTTGGTGGCACTAATAGATGATGCTGTCCTGTAACTGGATTGCCAGGCATCTGTTGCCTGCTCAGGAGGAGTCAGTGTCAAAGAACGTGCCCACCCAGCGACAAGCAAAGAAACTTCTCTCTTGGATTGCTCCTTGCTTGGAGTCTTGGAGAATCTTTTATGCTGGAGCCTAGAGGTCCAAAATTTTTTTTTTTTGTAAGTGGTTCTGCTTCTCGGGCGCAAGGGAAATACCCACAGTGAGAGGGTATGGATTTTGCTTTATTGCTAGGCTGAAGTTGTGGAATCAAGTCATAGAATCATAGAATGATTAGGGTTGGAAGGGACCTTAAAGATTATCTAGTTCCAACCCCCCTGCCATGGGCAGAGAAATCCTGCACTACACCAGGTTGCCCAAAGCCTCATCTAACCTGGCCTTGAACACTTCCAGGGATGGGGCAGCCACAGCTTCTCTGGGCAAAAGTCCTTCTTTTTCCCTTGGGGTGAAGGATGGTCCTAGATCTTATGCTCTGTGCACCTGGGTAAGACATGCTTATCTCTGACCTTTCCTTTTTTCATGCAGTCTATTGTCTGTCTAAAATCTAGATGGTTTGATGTAACTCCTACCAAAGCAAAGCTCTTTTTGCTTGCCTCTTTCTGTGGAAAGGCAAAAAGTTCAGACCTCCCATTACAGATGCTGATTGTTGTTTAATTCGGTTCAGGTTCTCCGGCAAGAAGGATGATGAAAGAACAAGAAGTGAAGAGTAAACAAATATCGATAGAAACAAATCATGCCCATGTATGTGGCCGTGTAGCTTTTGTCTTCCTTCAGAGCTGAGGGCTTCTCCGTTCATGCCTGGCTGACTCACCTGGCCTGCACTGCCGGGCTGGGCGGTCTGTCTTCCCTAACAGGTTTTAAGTTTGCTTTTTTCACCTTTGTCTGAGAATTTTTTGGTTTGCAGGCTTTTTTTGGGAGTCCAGTCCCCTCCCGCAAAGGTCATCTCCTGTATGTTTATGTACATTAACTACTTCAAGGGTTTCTTAAAGAATAGTGGAAACAAGCCCACTACTCCTCCCAGGAGCAAAGTGCAGTGAGGTCGGTCATATTCCTTTTGTGTCCTTTTCTGTTCTGTTCACTCCTGTGCCTTGTAAAACAGCCAGGAAGATTTGTCGTAAATCCCTTATCTTCTGCTCAAGAGGAAATTAATCCAATATAGACTTGTATTTTTCTTACAATAAATTTACCAGAAATTGTTTGTTTGGGTTTTTTTTTTTTAAACCCTTAAAGTGTAAAACCAAATAAACACCCCAAAAACTCATCACGTGCTACAAACATATCTTGGGCATAACTTCACTCAGACACGTAGTTCGTTCCCCATGAAGTTAATGGTTATTGGCTCATGGGATGTGTAACTAAGGATCACTTTGCCTCTCTAGCCTTTGGTTATTTTGACTTTTGTTTAAAAAAAATCCTATATTATAAATTTAAATGACTGTTATGAGCGTCTTTCTTCACATTGGTCTGTGGACTATTATTCACGTTTTCAGGTGTTTTATGGGAGGGGAGTTGCATCATGACATTAGCAAAAGTGCTGCAGGGAGGGATAATGTACAGGAGGAGGGAAGAGTGGAAAGCAGGGGCAATACAATATTTTGTTCTCTACCAACAAATTTTCTTTTCTGATGGTTTTCACTTGAGCCCAGGCCAAGAAGCGGCTATGTTACTGGTTTGTGGGTTTTTTTTGTTCTTCTTGTTACTGTTGTGTGTTAGCATCCTCCTCCTGTTCTCAGTGGGAGTTACTGAAAGGAGAAATGGTTCAGGTGGCCCCAGTGGGAGTTAACACGTGCTGGGATCCACAGCAAATTTTCTCTCTGAAAATGCGTTGTGGGTTACTCAAGTTTGTTGCATGACAACACACATGAAAGTAAATGACAATCAAAATGGTATTTTGCCGTGCAGGTACTCTTGGTAACACACAAGCTGTTTTTGTGTTGTGGTTTTGGTGTGTTTTTTTTTTTTCATTCTTTGAGACAGAGAAGAACTTAACTTGCCTCTCTGTATCCACAGCTGCTCTGGGACCTCCCCGCGGTCTTGCAGGAAGCCAGCAGCAGAGTCAGGAATGGCATCTTAGTCTCTTGGTTTGGAAGCTGGTGCCCCAGTCTGTTATATCAATATTGCTCCAAAATAGTGCTACCTGTATGATGAAAGTGTTTGGTCTGGTAGATGAGGCTGTGTCCTCCTTGTGCTGCTTTGCCTCTTGTTTAAATCAGAACATGTCTATTCTGTGCCTTCCTCCTCCTCGCCCCCACCTCCTCCAGGTACATGATCCTTCTCTCCACAACTGGGATTCCAGAACCAAAGCAAGGATTAATCTTTAAATCAGAATATGAATGATTATGGTGAATCCTGGGCTTTAAATACAGTCAGTTGTCCTTGTGTTTTCAGTAGCAGATCTCTCCTCTCTCTCCTCCAGAGTGGTCACAGCTTCTCCTTTCACCTCTCATTTTTTAACTGGAATACTTGCTACATTTTAATAACTTCATTTGAACTGTTGTGGATGGAAAGGAGTTGAGCTGCTCACAGCACGATATTTAAAGGTTTACAGTGTATATTAAGAGTCTGTTGCTTTCACAGCACCTTTTGGTTTTGATTCCTCTCTCCGATCAAACTTTATCAAAATCCAGAATCTCTCTGGCATTGGGAAGTAAATGTGAGAGGCCAAAATGTCTTATTCAGACAACGGCTCAGGTGTACAGTCACTTAACTTTCCAAAGGTTTTGTTGTGTCTTAAAACAGTGTGTGTGTGTGTTACTCTGGTATATCCTCAGACCTTGAGGATGTTCTTGGGCACTCAGCCAAATACAGATTATCACGACCGTTGAAAACTGGTTGGATCCCGGTATAGTTTGCAGTTCTTTATTTTTATATAGCAATGACTAATTTAAGACAAATACCCTCTGAAAAGCCTCTTAAAATTTTGGAAAGAAAAGGCCTTGTTTTCTCTAATACATACTTTCCTGGGGCAAATGAAATCTGTATCTCCTGTGCTGATTTTTCTCCACCAAGAAAACCTATGTGAAATTCGTAGAAGAGCTGTGTATAGAGAATATATTGCTCTCAGCTTCTCAGAGGGAGAAAGCATTGTTACAAATTGAAAGCCTAATAAATTCACAGCATCAGGGAGGGCAACTAAGAAGTAATTTTTCATGGTTTTACCTTGAGCAGGTAGCAACGATTAAAAAAGTGGTTTTGCGATTCAAGCAAAAATCGATATTGCTGTTCATAATGGCTTGTGACTTGTGCATCTAATGAAAAGAAGGACCATGAAGATTCATCCTGTCTGTTTGCAGAACAGCTCATTCTGTGGGTTAGAGATGCTGGCTTGCAGGAGAGGTGTCGTTGCCCAGGGAAGAAACTCTGTCCTTTTTTATCTTTCCTTCCACTTCTGTCCTTTGACACTCCCCCCCCTTTCTTTTTCTTTTTAAATAAACCGTGTTTATTTGTGACATGATCTGAAAGACAAAGGAAACAAAGTGTGTTGACAGGTTGGCATTCTTTGAGATCTGGTGTCAGAAGGCTTTTGGAAAAATACCTAATTCTGGCACGTACTGAAAGTCAGATCAAATATATGGGAGACTGCTTTCATTTTAGTCGTTACAAAAGAGGAACAAATTAAATTCTCATAACAGCGTTCTAGCTCAAGTGGGCTGTCAGGAGTATTGTCCTTCTGGGGATGTTTGTATACAAAAGTAAAAAAGGCAGGTTGTGTAGTTCTAGGATGAGATCCTTCTATATACATCACTTTTACAGTTATTTTTATGCATAAATTGGCTTTCCATGTAAACTCACCATCAGCTGAAAGCGAGCAGAAGGGATTATTTGTGGATATTTCTCTAAATCACTCCTAGTCATATAGAAGTTTTTCAGTCTTTCATACCGGAGCTGTATTCCTAAGTCTCCGTGTGCTGGACTGGCATTAGGTGGAAATGGACAACTCTCTTCAGTCTTGTCTAATAAAGAATTTGCTTTAGCTGTATGGATACTGTATTTTACCTTTAATTCAACTAATGTAATAGCCCATAAAAGCCATCAGGTGGATGGATATCTGTGCAAGAAGCAGCAGCCTGGCTGCAGAGTGTGCAGGGCAGCGGCTAGGTAGGATGGCTTAAAGGAACGGGTGGCCAGCTTACAGCTGAGTCTTCTCACTTCCTAGACTTGTTATCAAGCCAGCTTGTTAAAGTGGCAAATGCAGCCTTTTATTTTTTATTTTTTTTTCCAGTTATTCACTGACACTGATTTGCAGTATGGCTGAAGAGCCCCAGCTCCTTATAGCGTGTCGCACGCGAGTCGGCCGCAGTGCTCCCTGTATCAGCAGTCAGTCCTGTCTTAATGTATCAGATAAGCCTAACAGTTTATAGAGGTCTGAGGAAATTCACTTAAGGGCTGGTAAATACTGTTTGCCTTATCTCTATTAACGTAAACAGTTTCTCTAAATGGCTGGTGGTAAATTATCTTGACTAAGTTCTATGAAAATAAAGTGTTTAATTCTAAATTAGTTCAAGAGGCCAGCCAGAGTTTACTTGTCTGTGATGGTAAGTTCTCAAATAAATCACAAAGTCATGTATGGGTGGTCTCGAGACAGGCTAATTAAATATATTGGCGATCTTAAACTCAAATTGAAATACCAAGATTTCTCTTTCTTGGTTTTTTTTTTTTTTTTGTTCTTAAAAGGCTAGTTATTTTTTCCCAGAATTATATAATCCAGTGTCTTACAGGAGTTGTTTCCAGCAACTGTAAAAGTTTCAGCATCCCCTCAGAATGATTAGAAGAAGGGTTTCCATGTAGCGTGCGCAAACATCTGCGAGAAGCCGGAGTCTGTTACTTGGTCAGTTTGTAGAAGTGAGGATGGATCAGAAAGCTTTTTCCCACTGACATCTCGTTTGCTGCTTCGTGGTCAGCTGAAGGGGTAATGAAGAGGCATGGTGTCTTGGCTGAGAGGGAGATACAACCCTTGACATTTTCTCGCAAAGGCTGGAAGATGACCTGTGTTCTCAGGGTCTCGCCTGAAGCCACGTGCGGAGCGCTTGTTCAGTAACTTAATGATGTGGTTTTGATGGTGTTGCCAGGTCTTGTTCAGCTCATGATGTCTTGCTGATTAATAGAAAAGTTACAGTTCTTTTTTTGAACTTTGTCATCCTCTTGGTTTACCGTGGTGGTACAGAACACTAGGAACACCTCTGAAATCTATTTTCTCTTGCTTTGCTTGAACCATGAAATCCTTTTGATTTTATAATTTGTAAAAAACGTATGTTTTAAATTCTGCTGCCACTTATCCTTCTGGAGGGAATGGAGGGTGACTGCCCAGGGTTTGTGAATGACTCAATACCAGTCACCTCTGCTTGCTGAGGATGTCTTGGTTGCTGTTGCCCTCCATGTGAGAGGAGGAGACACTGCTGGTGGCCTGCTTCCTTCTGTAGTCACCCACCATCCAGACAGAGCAGCTTTGGCATTTCTGGTGCTGTTGCCACGATCTCTGTAACATAGTCAGGTCAGGGGACTTCTTTCCTAAGGGTGGGAAGGGCCTGTGATACCCTCTGTGCTGTAGGATTCTTTAAAGCCTCTGTGCCAGTTAGAAGTGTTTTTCTCTCTGTAGAAGAAGGAAAGAAATGAGAAGCTTAGAGTCTTCTAATCCTCTTTTTCCCTTTCCAACATGAAAATGCTCATTAGCTGATGCTTAAAACTTACAGCAGTTTCATCTGTGATGCAAGGCAAAAGTCAGAACAACTAATTAACTAACTAAAGTCACTGTTAAATATCTGTTCTAAAATGAAGAATCATAAGAGTACTTTGTAGAACATCTGAGATTGCATCTGGAGGTCATGAAGTATAGCTATGGATGTGCTTGTCCCATTTAGTGGCTTTTGTGTATTTGAAAAACTGCAGTAACTTATTTGAAAGACTTCTTTGGGTTGAACACTTCAGCTTTTTAAAGGACCAAACATAGTTCATGGACTATGACGTTCTCCAAAGATGAAGTCTAAGAAGGAAGGTCATAAGCATTTTCTAAAATCAGTAAAGGAGTAAGTAGAAGTACTATAATCTAGATTTGCCTTTCAAATCCCATATTCTGTATTTTTTGTATTTGTACGGAAATCTCTCTTCTAGGTGAGGAAAGTCTTTAAGTGATGCAGAGCTGCACTTGCACAGGAACATTTGTCCCTGATTAGGGAAGTTTCCTTGCAAATCTCCTTACCAGTGTTGTTCTAGCAGAACTTTTCTCTAGCTGTGTGCAGAGCTTAGCCTCTTGTGTCTTTTAAAAATAATCCCTGCTGTTTATGAATGCAGCAGTGAGATTGAGGCCTCTGGAAATAGATCCAAATCCATTTTTGTGGGTGGGAGCATGTGAGGTTTTATGGTGTTCTTTTTAATCTGATGTCTTGAGACAAGCAGCTGCAATGCCTCTAGTGTGGCTCAAAGGGCTGCAAAATTGAATTAACCAGACATGCTGCTTTTACTGATATTTAAAAACCAGTGGCAACCCTACCACTGCCCATGATCAACTGAACTTCACCCAGCTGGAAATCCCAGTGCTGTTCTCTGTTTGTAGTGGAGAATGCTGAGCCACTGGCCAGACCATTGCCTGGTGACCTTCTGTGATGATTTCCACGTTCTCTGGGGAAGGCTTTCTTGCTCACTGAGGGAATGTGTTTCCTGTGTTTGTAGGAATCTTCTGTAATCCTGAATGTCCTGACTTAGAGGTTAAAGAGTGGAAGAATATGGACCTGGGCTTCCAGGTTGGGCTTTTTTGCATCCGTCTCTCTACGTTGGGACTGAAATAACGCAGGCTGAATGAAAGTTACATTAAGTCTAATGATTTGTACCTCATTAGAATTGTCTTTTTTTTTTACTTTAATATAGAGTCTATACATAATTCATATGTTGGAAATATAGCAAGGAAAACTATAAAACTCATAAGCGGAAGAACCAAAAATGAAAGTGTTTTGCTATTCACAAATCAGCTGACAAAAGCAGTGTTTTCTACTGGAATTACAATGCTGGGAAAGCTTCTCATAGCCTTCGTTTTTAGTCATTGACTCTCCTTTGAAGTTCAGAAAAAATAATGGCAGTACTTGTATGTCTACAGGGGCAGTATGAATACATTTCATATAATCTTTTAATATCTGCTAGATTTTCTGTGGTAACATGTCAGGTGAGTTTTTTTGACACTGTATATAAAGACAATTAGAGAGTTGATTGCTGAAGCTTAGAAGATGTGAATCTGATGGACAAAATGGCTGTTTTTACTTTTTTCTGTATCTAATTGTGTAAAGGTCCATTGGGGTGTGCTAACTACAAAACAAAACCAAAGATGTTTATCCCAGGCTAACGTAGCGTCATCTAAACATACAATATATCGTAATCTTCCAGACTGGCGTGTGAAAGTGCACAACTTGTGAAAGGCTGGAGGACGCACAGCAGGCGCAGGATGATGACCGCCTTCCTCTGCATCCCAGCGCTCCCTGCCTGTCCTGCAGAGCAGAGTGGGGGGCTCCCCCAGAGACGGTGCATCGGCTGCCGAGCTGCTCCCAGGCATCTCCCACCCATCTCTGGAGACCGACCGGGGTGTGCTCTGGTGCCTGGCCAGGTGTTATTTCAGGCTCATGGAGTCAGAAGGCTGGGCAGAGGCTTTTTCCAACACCTGGGTGGTGAGGCACTGGAAGAGGTTGCCCAGAGAAGTTGTGGATGCCTCATCCCTGGAAGTATCCTAGGAACTGCTTGAAAGAGTCCAGTGCAGGGCCACAAAGATGATGAAGGGAGTGGAGCATCTCCGTTATGAGGAAAGGCTGAGGGAGCTGGGTCTCTTCAGCTTGGAGAAGAGGAGACTGAGGGGGGACCTCATTAATGTTTATAAATATGGAAAGGGTGACTGTCATGAGGATGGAGCCAGGCTCTTCTCAGTGGCATCCAAAGATAGGACAAGGGAAAATGGATCTAAGTTGGAACATAGGAGGTTCCGCTTAAATATGAGGTAGAACTTCTTCCCAGTAAGGGTAACAGAACACTGGAACGGGCTGCCCAGAGAGGTTGTGGAGTCTCCTTCTCTGGAGGTGTTCAAAACCCGCCTGGACGTGTTCTTGTGTGATCTGATTTAGGTGGTCCTGCTCCGGCAGGGGGATTGGACTAGATGATCCTTTGAGGTCCCTTCCAATCCCTGACATTCTGTGATTCTGAATGCAGATGCTAACCTGCTCTCAGAGCAGTTTTAGGTATTGTTAGTTTCAGATTTGTGAAACGCTTCTGCTCGATAAATTTTATTGTGTGCATTTGACAACCGGGATGTAAAGACCAGGCTCTGTTGGTGACAGCCTGAGGGAGCCTTGGCACAACACATGTAATGAATGAAAAACTTGGCTTGATCCAAAAGGTGGAGTTTGCATTTCTTTTGGGATGGCTCTTTTGTTGTTCAGTTTGCATAAATATCAGATCTCACCTTTGCCGTGCTCGATAAAACCTGAATAATTCATGCAGCTCTGACTGGTGGTTGACAAGAGTAAGCAGCAGCTGTGCTCTTGCACTTTGTGATTGCTGAGATGGCTACTTTTTAAGAAATAAAGTAAGTTTCTAAAAAATGGAGAGTAGGAAAATTATTTAAACTGTGGAAGCATGTTGTTAATTTTTTTTTTCTTTTTTTGCAAGTGGACTTGCAAACCTTGTTAAGCAGGCACATAGTGATAAGAAATGGAAACCATTGAAAAGGAAGGCGGTATTCATGTGTTTCCTGTTTTATCATTATTTTGTGTTTAACTTAATTTGGCAGTGGCAAGATTCACATGACCTAAAACATCCTTTTGAAGCAAATTTACCAGCTTGTATGACTGTGCTTATTAGTTCTGCATTTTGAAGAAATCCTGGGTGTGTGCGTGAAGAAACTTGCTTTCATTATGACACAACACATCGTCAATTTTCAAATACTGCTTTGTTTTACTTTGCTTACAGGAAATGAAGTATAGATGACCTTAAGTTATTTAGTTAGTAGTAGGTGGTCCTAGTAATTTTTTGTATTTGATTTACAGAAAAATATATGTATGAACGGAGTGTGGGAAATGTACGTTTCTCTTTTTATATGAATAAACAACAAGGTTTTAATTGCTACCCTAAGGAGTAGGATTTAGTTCATAAATGTAACAGATATATTGCTATTCTCCCTTGGTCATTCTCTCATGAAACAGGAAAAAAGATGCAAAGCTTTCCTTCAAACTACAAAAGAGCTACACTGCATAAAAGCTGTCTAGAGCCCTGATGTGACTTGTAAGTTGATGTTTTCTGTTGAGAACGTTTTCGTTGAGCAGCCTCCAAAACTACGGAGAAGGTCTAGCGGTGAGGTAGAAGGAGAAGGAGATGAATTGTGCTGGGACTCTTCCAAAGTGATGGGATCGGGGCAGCCTCCCAGGCCCATGTGCATGTCCCAGTTACACCATGACTCGGTCCAGGATGAGAGATGGTGTCTAGCATCTTCTTCCCTTTCCCAGGCTCTCTTCCCTTGTATTTCCCAACATGAGAAGCTTGTGAGTGGTGTTTGGCAGAGTGCCTGGATGCTGGGTGGCCTTGCCCTGGCTGAGGGTGCTGGGCCCGGGGTGGGCTGCAGAAGGCACCTGCAGCTGGGCTTCCTCTCGAGCTCTCCTCATGGAAGAAGAGGTGCCCAAGCATGTCCCATGCAGGAAATGAAGGGCCTGAGGGGGTTTTCAGGTAACGTGTTGAGCTAAAGGAACGGATATGGTTGGAACAGGTTGCCCAGAGAAGTTGTGGATGCCCCATCCCTGGAAGTGTTCAAGGCCAGGTTGGATGAGGCTTTGGGCAACCTGGTGTAGTGGAGGGTTTCCCTGCCCATGGCAGGGGGGTTGGAACTAGATGATCTTTGAGGTCCCTTCCAACCCAAACCATTCTATGATTCTATATTATTCATCATCATCTTGTTTCCAACCCAGAAGCAAATCCAGGGGGTTGTAGACTTAAGAAATGGTCCCAATAGCAGACATTGAAAAGAAGAGCTGAGTGTTGGTGTGCAGAAGGAGCAACAGGAAGATATGTGTAGCTCGTGGAAAGGCTGGCGCTTGTCCTACTGACGCGATCTGTATAACGTTACAGGAGACTGCTGACGCTACAGAATTTTGATAGATTAAACTGTGGTTTGTTTATATAGATTTTTCTCTAAGGTTCAGTAATTCCAATTGAAGGTGTAGATCTTTAATTAAATAATTATTTTCATCTCTGTTTACAAAGCCTGCATGGTGTTCAGGCTGAAGAGTAGTTGCTATTTTGGGACTTACACAGTACGTTGTTTTATTTTGTGTAAGTTTGCAACATGAAATAGCTCTGCAGTCAAGTGAATAGTCTGCTCATCTACATAGATGTGTTCCTGCTTTATTTGAAGTGTGTGGATCATTTAAGCATAGTTTTATTACCTGTCTCTTATGTGCTTGGGAAGGGAGGGTGGTTTTTGGTTTTGATTCCCTTCCCCCCCCCGCCTCCATTTAGGGGAGCACATGGTTTCGGGAGAGTTGCCTTACATCTGAAAACTTGGCAAGGAGTCTGCAGCTCATATAGTCAGTTCCATTCCTAAATAGTGACTTCTTTTCCATATATTTTTTTGGTCCCTGCTTAATTACATACTTTTGGCAACTATGGTGTTTTTTAGGACAGTAAATAGGTATATGCATATAAAAATAGACCCTGTTCAAACTCTGACCACCAAACTAAACGTAAGCATTTAAAAGTCTGTCAGGAAACTCAGTGAGGAAAGGAGCGTTTGCAGTGATGAGATGAGATTAGCTTGGTTAAAGCAGATACTGAAGAAATTATTTTTTTTTCCGTTGCCTGGATGGTGACAGGCAACGCTGCAGTCCACTGAGAAATTAGTCCTCCGAAATGTTGAGCTAGGCTCCGTGGTTTGCTGTCAGACTATTAAGTTAATTCCTGGAGGAGGCTGGCTCAAGTTGTTTACTGGTCGATATTCTCATTATTCATCATCCATTTGTTACTGTCGAAGAGGATAATTTGAGTGTTTTTTGGAAGATGAAGCAGGAAGGCATTATAAACAGTTAGGAGGACAGATTTAGAATTTCAGATGATGAATTGGAGAACTGGTCTGAAATCGATGAGATGAAATTTAATAAACACAACTGTAAAGTGTTACACTTAGGAGAAATCAAATGCACAACCAGGCTGGGCAGCATGCTGGCCGGGAAGGACCCGGGAATCACAGAGGACCACAAACTGAATTTGTCGGGAGCGGTGTCCACAACACTGAGATTTCATTAGGGCTGTGTAGGTGATGAAACATGTCGGATAAATAGCAGAGGAGGTAATTATTCTTCTGGGCTTAGCACTGTGCTTTTAGCCTCTGTTTTACACTTCTTATTAAAGAAGGAATTGGTAGATAAAGGAGGCAGAGTCTCAATGGCACAAATAAAGCTAGGACACGAGGTTTGAAAAACTCAGCCTTTGGGGAAAATCTGAAGGCTTTGAGTTTCTTTAGCCTAGAAAACAAAGATTGAGGAATGCCTAAATCTTCAATGAATAGTGAAAAAATGATGTAGGGAAGATAGAGAACAACTATTCCTCATTTCTGCTGAGGCTAAAATAAAATTTGCAGTGGCGGAGCTTTAGAGTACACAGCATGGAAATTTTCCGGTACTGAGCATGTTTCAAGGGCTGAAAAATTCTCCAGAGACTTGCCAGAGAGAGATGAAACGTTGACACCGTTGCAAATAAGAGCTGGCCTAAGTAGGTAACCCCCTCGGTCCCCCAGCCCTGGTGCACAGCGTCGGAAGGGAGGTGGTGGCGGCACGCCGAGAGCAGCAAGTTCACCCTGTTGAGAGCCCGTCAGCTCAGCCTCCGAGCCGCGCTGACGTAGCCAGGGATATCTGGTTCTGGTCATGTAGCTGCCTGGGATGCTTCTGCAGAGAAATTAATGCTGCGTGTGGTAGAGATGGCCTAAAGATGCCAGAGTCTGTCCTGGAGGCAGGGACTGGTGCTAGTCAAGGCGTTTTTCCTATTAACAATTCTTGTCTCATCTGGTTCTTGGAGTGGGGAAGGGTCTTCATGCCCCACTTGTTTTCTGCAGTGTTTCAACAGTGAGTTAGACCTTGCAAGTTGGGAAGAGCAGGCTTAGATGATTGCTGGGGGCTGTTTTCTGAGTGCTGGTTTTCTGCCATCCGCTGTTAAAATGATCAGCTCTTCGTGTAATCCAAGACTGTTTGCAATTGATTGAGCCTGAAACCTTACATCTGTCTCATTCGCTTTCTGTTCTCTGTACAGCAGCTTCTTTCAGGACACCATCGTTCATCTACCTAGTATTAACACTAGTAATATTGCTTTTCTTAACAATTTCTTATATTCTTGTAAACAAAGATTATGTTCACTTTTCTCTCCAGCACCCTCTGAACTGTGTTTGATAAGCTAATGTGATGGATACTTAGCTCTGTACTCATTATGGTCAATCTTGTGTTGAAGTTGCCTGGGAAAAAATATGCTGCTTTATTTCTAATTATCCAGATTCTTTAGTCTTGGGATTTCAGGTTGTTGGGATTTGTGTTGTCTTTCTACCTTTGGTAAAGCTGCATACGACTATGCAAAGAATTGACGTTCTGTAGCGCGTGGTAGTTTTATTGCTTCCCTTTTTATTTCTGAAAAGTACAGCGTGTACTTCTGGATTCCCTCTGCGTGTGCGTGTGAATGCTTTAACTGGATAGTTTTCATGTTCTCTAAATAGGACCAAGCAATTATTTCTTGAATGTTTTTCAGTTTTACCTAAAGGTGCGTTTCAAAGTTAGGAAAAGGGATCTATGCGGATTAGCCTGCGACTTGAGAACACGTCTCGGATTCATAAGAAGCCTTGAGTGGAGCAGGTGAAATAACAGAGTGGGTGCACCTGAGTCAGCGCAGGCTGAGCTTCCCAGCCGGGTGGATTTGCCTACAGGAGACTCTGCTCCAAGGGCTAAATGGGTTCCTGTACCCGAGCTGACGCGCCGGGAAGTGGCTTGGGAGCCTCCGCAGCGCTGACCTGCCTGAGCCTCGGGCATGTTCTCCAGCCTCGGAGTTGTGGCAGAGGGAAAAGCAGTCTTTGCTTTGCTTTTCAACTTCTGATTTTGAGCCAGCCGGACTGCATTAACTGGTGTGTTTGGGGAATTATGAGGTGGTAGCTAAAGTCAAACGTTTCTCTTTTCCTGTCCGGATCTATCCAGCTGCACGGAGCACTGGACTCGAATAAATTGTTTACTTGATTTTGCTGTGATTTGTAGTAGGAGCTGCTTGCACTGATGAATAAGAGGTGATTTTTTTTTTTTTCTTTCTTTCTTTTTTTTTCCCCACCTCCTACTGGCCTTAAACAACAGAGCAGTGGATTAAAGAATTAGTTATGCTTGAACATCATGGGGGGAAAAAAAAAAATCCTGATTACATATCCTAATGACTTTTTTGCTTTTCGAATATGCTTGTTATTTTTGAAATGAATGTCTTAACTCTTGCACATAAAAAGAGGGATGAGACAATTTCAGGGAAAAGGAAATGAATGTTTTTCAAGTTGTGAAGCTTTAGTTAGGGGTTTTACTGGAGATTGGTTTTTGAGCTCAGTGAAGTCACTTTTAGTTCAGGTGCTATTGCAAATGAGAATAATGCTTATTTTTGTAAATTAAGGAGGGAAGATTAATCTGAGCCTTCCTTGAAATAATTTTTTTTCTTGAGGGTGGAGGAAAGTGCATAAAAGTGAAATGATGATACTTATTCGGACAACAAATTGGCTTTTTAACTCTGATTATGTAATTTGCAGAGGCTGAAATTTTGAAACACGGATATTAATGTGTCACTTTATAAGGGTCTGATTTTCAAACTGGTACAAACATGAAATTTGTGCCTTTCTGTACTATTTTATTTTGGTGAAGTGAAAGCCTACAAATCCAAACCATTGGCTTTCAACGTTGAGGCCATTGATGGTTTATATCAGTCTCAGGGAAGTCGAGTTAAGATGCCACATACAGAAGGGACACGTGTTCCAGATGATTTATAGGAGATTGCTATTATAATTTAGCACAGTGTAACTTCCAGGCGGGTGCTGTTAGTTCCTCGTTCAGATAATTCTTGAGATGGGAGGTTCCATTTGAAAAAACCCGTTCTTTGGGTAACTGCCCCTGGTGGTATTCAGACTTCATGATTTCTGGCATGAAGACTAGTCTCAATCGCTGCAGTTTCTCTTTTTTGGGATCTCTATGTCCATTGCAGATCTGATGCAGTTGCCTCTTCAGCTGGTTTAAGGATTATGTTGGAAGTCCATTTTATTGCTCGGAGTAAAATTAATCACGTAAAGATTTTCCCAGGTAGTCCCTAGTTGTTTTGTGGCAGTCGTTGAGATGCAGATTAAATGGGAAAGTGACAGTAGCCTTCCAATGAGGCCTTTCAGTGCACTTTGTCAGCAGCAAGGCTGGTTTCACTTGAACTTGACTCCTTCATTTAGCAGCTTGCGTTAGCCTAGTCTGTTTTAATTTCATTTCCTTCCTTGACAGAATACCTACAGAAGTTTCTCATGCAGTTTTTTCTCGAGTGAAAATAGCTTTGTTAATTGGCTAACATCACCATTAGGGTTCCCTTTGCTTCTGGTCAGTTCTTTTTACTTCAGTGTGTGAAAATATTAGCTCCGCTGTTCACCATAGTATAGAAATGTTTTTTTCAGAAAAACTCAAATATTTAGACAGCTGTTTCCTTTATTCAGTACAGCACTAAAGAGGATATTTTTACTACCCTGACACTGTGTTCTTAAGCGAACTCATTAATTCATTTGGCTCCTTGTTTTGCCTTCTCTGCGCTAAGACAATTGGTTTATGATAGTCTCTTCTTATTTCTCTGTGGTGCTTTCTGTTCTCGCTGTACAAGGCACAGCAGGTATTTTGTCAAGGGATTTGACATGTGTAATATCGGATGGTGTCGGAGATGGGACTCGACTTCCCGAAAACCTAAAGTAATAATTTTCAGTGTCGTAAATTCAGGCTTCGTAAATATTTTATACGTATCTGAAATCGGCTTGTTGCACTCAAGTGAGACTTATGTTCTCTTACCAGCCTAGGCAGAGCTCAGCGTGGGTTTCCACACACCAGCTCTTCCGAAAATCCCGCCCCAATAAACCACACCAAACGCTTTCCATGCCAAGTGAAAGGCGTTTGTTATTTATCATCCGACAGGATTTTACATACCGGCAGTACCCACTACTTTTGCAGCGTGGAAATACTGCTTACATATGCCACATACTTTAATATACTGATTTAAACTTAATACTTACTTCAGATGTGCTTTATGTTTTCAGCCAGCACGTCTCGGTGCATCCTGGAGTCGGGCAAGTGAGGCACCTCCTGGTAGAGGTTTGCTGAACCCCTTTGCGAGTGCCATTTGCTATCACTCCTGCTTTGGACATCGTCTACTTAATGACAATTTGTAGTCACCAAAGCAGTTGTACAGGAGGAATTTTTTTTTTTTCCCATCTCTGGGAAATAATTCTCTGCGGCGTGTATTCTAGGCTTTCCGAATTACTGAAACTTTTCATGTTTTGAGACAAATTTCCCCATGTTTACAATTCTATAGAACTTTGAAAATACTCTTCGTGGCACGCCAAGCTGCCATGTGAAATGTGTGCAAGGCTTTCGCAGTCCAGAGCTTTCTGCGTTGGGAGGTTGTGAAGCATGGAGTGACGTCACTGTGTTTGCCAGAGAGGGTTCCAAAGAGCAGACTCGTATGACAGAAGCACGTTTACACGAATACAGGCTTGTATATTTTCATGTTCTTTTCTGCTTCTTGGATAATTTTAGGAACGGTGGCACGTTTGGTAATGGACTTTGTAGAGTTACTGTGTGACAGAGGTGTTCTCCCGGTGGTTTTCTCCTTTTCATAAGAAACTTAACTATTGATGTCCAAAGATGAAGAAATGGCATCTTTTAAAATATTTTTTCTCATGTCTTCCTCATTTCTTGTTTTCTTCAGAATTCCTTAACTCTCCTTGTTTTCCCCAGATAACTATTTATAGCCAGTATCTCTGTTACTGGGAGGAGGACTCAGCTGGCAGGGCTTGTGGGGGGGATTCCTGGAGGTGACATCATCTTGCCTGCACAGCAGTCTCCTGCTGGCATAGCAGGGAGGGAAAAACCCTTTACGACAGATGAGATAAGAGAGCTTGCAAAATGCCTTTTATAGCGAATACGTGCAAAGACGTAGTATCTTACCCATTTCTTACTGCCTGAAGAAATAAGGTCTCGAAACTCTTGTTGCAGGCTTGGTCTTGAATTTTTAAACTGTCCACCTACTCTTTTCTGTCCTGAAGACTCCTTTGTGTTTCTTTTCAAGTGGAACTTAAAAGCTTTTTGAAGCAAACAGAGGAGAGAAGAGGTTTTAATTTCCTTGTCTTCCAAGTGGTGGAACACAAATCGAATGGAACTTGAGAAGCTTCGTTCTGACAATACACGTGCCTTCACTGGCCGTCAGGGCTGAGGGGGATACATGTTTTAATGCCTTTTTGTCTTCTTGGATACTCAGCATCCCTCCTTTTACATATTCAGTGATGAGAGAGTATCATCAGGAGAAATGAATGTATGTGAGGTACATATGTAGTTTATTTGCCACCTATATTTTTTATATGAGGAAGAAAAAGACTTTCTGTGGGGAAGAGGGAAATCAACATTTTTTTCTATTCATGGTATGCAACAAAATATGTTTTTGTCAAGAGGTGCGTATGGACCTCATCATCTGGGAAAGTCCAAGTACCTGAGGAGGGAGGCTAAACCTTCTTGCCTCACCTTGCAGATAAGGATTTGGGGTGGACATAGACTTTTTTTACATTTTATTTTTATTTTATTTTTAGAAAAAATTGTTTTAAAACCCCCAATGCCATGGCATCCAGCTTTCTGCATCTGAGGTTTGCCTTTGCTGCAGCCCTAAGTCCAGCAGAGTGAGATAGTGACCATGTAGCAAAGCACCACTCAGGCTCCCCAGAATGATTTTTTCTTTTTTTTTTTTTTTTTTGATTTGCAGCATGACAGGGCTGGAGCAGCAGCTGATGAGCTGTTGAAACTTGAGCAACTATCCCTACTTCACTTGTCGGAGTGCCAGAACATTTGAATTCTGACCCACCTTCCCTGTCGCTGTCCCCCAGTGATCTGGCAAACTCAAGTTAAAGGTGGGGTTTGCTCTAGAGATGTTAGTCGTGGTGAGTCAGGTTAGGGATAGAGCTGTAGCTAAAATGTAGAGGAAACAAGTTCTTTTGAAAACAAACACCTACAGTGACCTGTGTATTTCAGGAATGTTTGTGAGACAAAAGTAGCTTGGAAGAGGTGCTTTTTAAAAACAAACTGCTTGTTGATATGGTTATGTTATGACACTTGCTGGCAGGACCAGAAGAGTGTAGATACCTATCAAACAGAGGTATTTTGCAGCCTTCCAGTACTTAAAGGGGGCCTAGAGGAAAGCCAGAGAGGGACTTTTTACAAGGGCGTGTAGTGACAGGACACGGGGCAATGGCTTTAAACTGAAAGAGGGCAGATTTAGATTAGAGATAAGGAAGAAATTTTTCACTCAGAGGGTGGTGAGGCACTGGAACAGGTTGCCCAGAGAAGTTGTAGATGCCCCATCTCTGGAAGTGGTCAAGATCAGGTTGGATGAGGCTTTGGGCAACCTGGTGTAGTGGAGGGTTTCCCTGCCCATGGCAGGGGGGGTTGGAACTAGCTGATCTTTGAGGTCCCTTTCAACCCAAACCATTCTGTGATTCTATGATTTAGGAAGCTACTTAAAAGGGCAGGTATGACTCCCTGCTTCCCTCCCCAGTTTGGTTCCCTTTTGAGGCATGGAGTAATACACTTAGCTAAGCAAAAAAAACTATGTTTGTATTCAGGATGTGTTTGCAAAGTTGAAAATACTGTTACTTAAAAACGATGGGTTCTTGCATCTCAATTAGTGTGCAAATCTCAGAAGCAGACAGTTAAAGGTGTGTAGGGAAGAGGTGGTCAATGCAGCAGTGGGAGGGCTCCTCCTGCTCCTGTCTTTCCCTTACAAAACCAAGGGGGCGGGGGGAGAAAGCCAACTTCTTGGCCAAAAAATACACTGGGGTTTTCTAAAGGCAAAAAAAAGATTTCAGCTTCAGCTGTCTCAAACTGATGCTAAGATACCGCTGATAATGTGCTCTTCTGCGAGAAGCTTGAACCCCGTTGCAGATGGCAACTGTCCTACTTGCCCAAGGCCAGTGGAAGAGCGGTGGCTGGCCCTGGTGCCCGCGAGGGACGGGGACCCGTGGCTGCCCACGGGCACAGTCCCGTCACTCTGCCTGGCAAGAAATCTTCCATCTTCTCCGTGTAATTAGTGGCGGTGTTTAAACCAGCACGCTGGCAACGTTTTGGAGCTTTTAGGAAAAGCCCGTACCCAAGGGAGGAGAGAGAAAAGGGACACGGTTTGCAAAATGGGGGCTGAGAGGTTGCAGAAGGAAGGAAAGCTTATTGTGCAGGTGATGCTACTTAGCACAGTGACTTGCATATCCTTTATAATACATATTTCTTTTAAATGTCAGAATAAAAACCTGACTTTGCTTCATCCCTTTTTAAACTCTTCAAAATAGGATTTAGTTGCTTAAGGTGAAGTGTGTGTTCAGACCCTTGTACTACCAGTCGTGATTAACTCTCCTCCCTTGCCTTGCTAATTGCTTCCAAGAACGTGTTCGTTCCAGTCAAACATTAGCAGAGACCTGTCGCTCTGGGATCCTGATTTACTCATTTTCAGAATTGCAGTGGGAGGGAGGGAGAAGGACCAGGTACATCAGGAGGAGTTTCATTATTGCTACTTGCATGCTGGTCATTTCAGTCGAGCAAGGCTGGAAATGTGTTGCATGGCTCGTACTCTCTCTGGCAGCCATCCCGAGGAAGGCAAATAATTATAGAATCATAGAATCATAGAATGGTTCGGGTTGGAAGGGACCTCAAAGATCATCTAGTTCCAACCCCCCTGCCATGGGCAGGGAAACCCTCCACTGCACCAGGTTGCCAAAAGCCTCATCCAACCTGGCCTTGAACACTGCCAGGGATGGGGCATCCACAACTTAGTTCCTCTTCACATTAGGAAGTTCTTCGCATTAGTTCCTCTTCACATCACTGGGCCGTGAGCGTGTGCTTGGGGCTGGGCGCCCGTTGGAGTGCTTTCTTCAGCCGGGGCCATTAGTCATTCCGTGCAGCTCAGCCGCTTTCTCTGTGAAGAGCTGATGTTTTTATGAACCTTAAAATAAAGGGAATAATGGCTGCGTACAGCACAGCTCCTTAGAATTTTTTCAGTTAGGCTTTTATCCTGTTTCTGCAAGAAGAGGTTAAAGAAGCGAAGAGAGGAGAGACAAACACAACTGCCCAAAGCGCAGCTTTTAGCCGTGTGAAGGCCAGTGTTCCCGAATGTGTGGGAACCAGTTAATGTTGCTTTCAGATAAAACAAAGATCTTTCCCTGTGCAGATCTCGATTTATTTTTAAAATAGACCCCAACGTGTATATGCAAATAGATCTGAAGTCTTTGCTTAGTTGACAAATTCTCCTAGGGGCCCTTTTGTCCTTGATGGCAATTTTGTTGAGTTGAGATTTTGTGAGTTTGACCGTCTTGAAAACAATATTAACATAAAGCAGACGAGAAATATCTGTCAATCAGAAAATGAAAAGAAAGCGAAAGATTTTCAACACCCATTAAAAGCAGCTCTTCACTGGAGTTGCTTGAGTTAATGAAGACATTGTGTCTTATAAAGTAGCTCATGCTGGTGTCCAGATGCAAGCTGCTGGTCTGGACTCTTCTGAATTCAGTCCTGATATGGAATATTGATTTCTTACTGTTCAAAGGATAGATCCCAAGTTTGGGGATAGTACCTAGGAGGATTTATATTTCTCAGTTATTGAAGTAATGGTGTGAGGTTTTTCTGTTTGCCTTTTTTTTTTTTAGCATGATGTTGAGAATCGAATGACGATGGGGAAAACCAGAATAAAACAGATAATACTGGTCAGTTTACCTGAGAATTAAGGTTACTTTTTCATTGGCATATCAATTTTGGTGTAAAAGTTCATATTTTGCTTTAAAAGAAATTTCTGCATGTTGTATCAAGACTTCAGGATTGTATTTTGTAGGTGAGAAGTACATCCCAGGCAGCAGCTCAGACATGATGCTTGTTTGGTAGTTCTGCTTCCTGTATCTTGATTGACTTTCCCATTGAGCTGCCAGGCTTTGACAACATGGGAATGAACTGAGAAATGTTCACACCGTGGGTTAACTTAATGCTGGCAGCCCTCTGGTTCCCTAGGTTGCCACCACTCTGGTAAGCGGTTTGGTCTCCTGAATGCCAAGATGCTCAAACAGCCAACATGGTGTAGACAAAACTGTGGTAGAATTTGCTTTTAAGCATCAGAAGGTGGCCAGCTACAGAATATTTCTGGAGGATGAATTTGTTTGCAGTGGATTCCCAGTGGGTCTGGGCTTCGTGGCCTTGAGCCCTCCAGGTGCCAGGAGTCAGTGGCATTGTGGTAGATGTGGCAGACCGTAATACTCCTGGTTCAAGATCAGTTAAAGATGGTGAGTCAGTGGCTGCATCTAGGGTTTTCTTCCCAGCATCTCTGACTTGTCTCAACTCCGAGAGCAAAACGCAGGAATAGAAAGTAATGGAGCCTGCGAGGTTGGAGAGGCGAAGAACAAAGCCCTCACCAGTCCTGGCTCATTCAGTCACCCAGAAACTGCCGTGCTCTTCTGGGCAAGTTGAATGCCGTGGGTAATATCCAACGTACCTGTGGGAGGTGGGGGGGAAATCCTTGCGTGACCCAGGCTGTCGCATCCACGTCACTGGCATCTCTAGTACCCCTCTTCACAGTGGCATCGTACGGTCTGCGTGGCTCCGAAATCCATGTTTGACTACTCCAAATTCCTTGTACACAACGCAGCACTGAAAACCCGTAAGCTGTAAAACTGTTACGTCTTAATATTGGTTTTCAACCTCCTCCCTCCCATCCTATTTCTTTGAAAAGTAAGGGGTATTTTTCAGTAGAGCTGTTGATTATGAAATTGTATCATGTGGATGCAAATAGTTAATAGTACTAAGTAAGCTTTTAAATATTATTCCTAAGCATCACTGTACCATCTGCTCTCTTGAAATACAGTAGCTAACTTCTGACCCTCTTGCAGAGTTGGAATTTTTTTTTTTTTTGTGAGTCAAGCCTGCTTTTAGTCAAATGATAGCTGTATTTGAAGTCCTGTAGTCATTGTCAAGGCGCTGGCTCTTGATTTTCCACATCCTGTAATATTACATCAAGCTTTCAATTTGTGCTGGAAGGTGAAGAAGCTATAGGAAATTTCTGGTAATTACTAGCCCACGTGTTTTGGGCCATCAGGAGTAGCCTTCCCACCTTTCAGTAAGTATCTTGCTGTGGTTTTGAGCATATTGCTGAGCATATACTAATATGTAAAGAATATTATTCTAATAATAAATAATAGTATTCTAATTGCAACTAAGCTACTTCTGTTTAAGAAGTGTATTGTTATTCTAAAATGAGTTTTGTTTTGGTTTTTGTGTCTTGTCAGATTCAGTAACTAGCAGTCGACGTTGGCTTTTAGAGCAGAGCAATACACAATAAGTATTTTCTCTCCAGTTGGGCAAAGTTGGAGTTTTGAGTGCAGACAGGGCAAGGCTGGGAGCACCTCTGGAACAGTCCTAGTGCGTGTGGCCCTTCTGAGATCAAGCGTGGGGATCATTAGGGATCAGCAGCAGCTTCGTTGGCAGTAAAAACAACTATAGGGACTGATGTCGGAGTTTCAGTACAACTATTTTGTATTTGAGGATTTGCAAATACAGCCCTCTACACCTATGCTTATTCAAGGAAAAAAAATACTTTCTGGAATTTTTGCAAAGCAGCAGGTTTTGTTTTCCCCGAGGAGCAACCGCTGCTTCAGAGTGCGTTGTGGTGGGAAAGGGGATGTCAGAGGGCAGCGCTGCTGCTGCTGCCTCCAGCATCCTTCCAAAACCTGCCCAGCTGAGCTACCAGCAGTGAAAAACTGGCAGAAGCGGGATGAGGGGGAGAGAGAGGATATTGCTTACCTTGACAAGGACATGAACATTGTTTAACAGTGCCACCCAGTGATGCCTGCCATAACAGCACAGGGGAGCGAGGCGCTCCATGTGCCTGCGGGAAGGGGGTCGCGCTGGGGGGGCCAAGCCCCATGGAGACGGAGCTACCAGTTTTGCTGGTGCTAAGCTATCTTCTGCGACTTGCTTATTTGCAATGAGGGGAATAAAGCTACCTGTTGAGAAGATACATCTACTTGCAGTTTGGCGGGGTGCCTTGTTTAAATACGCACACGTGGGATGAAGTTTTGTAGCTAGGTCCCAGCAGAGATGACTTTTGGAGCGTGCAAAATGCGTTGAGGTTCGTATGCCTCGTTCATGTACGGTGGTATTAAACTGGCAGTGCAGCCTTGTTGCTGTAAGGGTGGCAAGAGCTTGGTCTAGCTCTTTGGTGTGTTTGTAGTTTACATGTACTAAGGACACAATCGGTTGGAATCTGGGCTTGGTGGCCCAGTTTGGCACTAATTGAGCATAACTGGGCTGTAGAATCAAATCACCACTGATGCAAACATGCTTATCTTTTGTATTTAAAAAAACCAAAACAACCAAACCACAAGAAAACAACCGCCAAGGTCGTTTCTGAAGTGTCACGAGAAAGAAGAGAAACTGTATAATATCAGCTTTAATTGGCATCAGTCCTTCTCTGTCTTGTGCTGTGTCTTCCCAGATACTCTGCTGGAGAACAGCAAAATCTAGAAAGCTGGAGTTCAACTTGAAAGTGCTGAGTGCAGGGTTGGAATTAGGCAGAATTGTAGTTTTTAAGCTCTGAAAGACACCTGGGGTGGTGGAAAGGTGACTGGGCTCTGAACAGGAAGGCATAGCATTTTAAGACTGTAGCAGCAGCTCTCGCATTTTTTTAGGAAGGTAATTTAGAGAAATCGGAGCATTTTCGCAAACAAACCATTTGCGTTTAAAACTCTTAAGTGGAGGTTACATGAAGTAAAAGATTAGTGTGTATTTAAAAGAAAGACACTTAGCAGTGTGGCTGTGGTCTGAAACTAAAAAGGATGAGTTTTGTTTCTATTCAGCACTTCTTTACTTTCAAGCCAGATATAGTCAATAAAAGTCACTGCAAGGCTACGGAAGGATGAGCTGCTGCCCCTTATGGTTTACACTTTTTAATAGTATCTGGAAGCATTTTGGAAAAAATGGAAGACAGCATTCTGAGAAACGGTTAGGCTTGATGATCATAGAATCATAGAATGGTTCGGGTTGGAAGGGACCTCAAAGATCATCTAGGTCCAACCCCCCTGCCATGGGCAGGGAAACCCTCCACTACACCAGGTTGCCCAAAGCCTCATCCAACCTGGCCTTGAACACCTCCAGGGATGGGGCATCCACAACTTCTCTGGGCAACCTGTTCCAGTACCTCACCACCCTCAGTGTAAAGAATTTCTTTCTTACATCTAACCTAAATCTGCCCTCTTTCAGTTTAAATCCATTGCCCCTATGATCTTATAGTAATTTCTGTTGGAAAAGACTATTATGGTTCTATGAGCACTGACAGATATCACTGGCTAACCTCTATTATTTTGCATACTTTAATATATGAAATTAATTTGTTATTGGTCCAAAGGTTAACATGCATTTTAACATCACAAGTAGGAGTTGAATGTTCACCTATCATGCTTCCGAGAAATACTTTGAGGAAAAGAGAGATGAAGAGGATACTTACCTTTCTGCAGAGGTCAGTGGTAAAGTTCCCAATAAGTATGTAAGCTAGCAGTGCTATTTCAGAAGAATGTGTTTCATTTTTGAGTGTTAAGTTTAAACAGATAAAATAAATACTCTTGAAGAAGGGAGTGATTTTTTTTTTTTTCTTGATATACAGAGTTCTTTAAAAATTGTCAAAACTGGAATCTGAAGGTAGGTGCCTTTATGTAGATTGGGCTTTTCTGCATCTAATAAAATGTCAACACTGGCACCTGATTTCTAAAAACTACTTCTTTATAAGGCAAGACTAAATCCACAATTTTGTTTTATAAGCTATGCAGAGTGAAAGTAGAAATTGCTTGTAGGCCTTTTAAACTCTCCCACCTTTTGCATTTCTGTATGGTGGTCAAGACCTAACAGGATGTTTTTCTTGCTCTTGCCTTTGAAAATCTGCAGATATAAGCTGTGTTTGGCTTTTTTGTTGTCTTCTTGGAATTAGCTGAGTCCATCGATAAGTGGAGTGTTGCTCTACAACGTTATCATCCTACCTTGGCACTGATGAGCTTGGGGCATGTGTGCCCATGAACTCCTCTTGTGTTCATAGGTAGTGGTGGCACCACAGAGAGAGGTCCCCAGCCAAACGTGTTCAAAGTGCTGCCTCAATGTGAGGCTGCCTAACCTACTGGAAAGGTGGGAGGAGACCAGTTTCATTTGACTTGTAGAGAGCTGCTGTGAACCTTCATAGACTCCAATAAGCAGAATTTGACAATTGTCATTTAGTGCTCTTCCGTTGCCTGCAGTTGTGTTAGGGTGGAAGAGAAGGAAGAGGATTAAAGCTCTGTATTACTTGGAAGTCCAAAGGGATAACTGGGAGTGGCTCTTCAGTTTGGGACTTGACTATCAAGTTTTTCCTTTATGAAATAAAATCTTCAACTAAGTAAGTGCTAATGGTATTCTTGTCTAAATAGGCCATTTTTGGGGGGATGAAATTAAGTGCAGTAGTTACTACTTTAGATGTTAAAACTTTTAGATGGATTATTTTAACTTGAGCAGCATGACTTGATGTGACTAGCAGTATTGCTGCTAAGCTTCCCCATTGGACATCATTTTGATAGCAGCACTCATTTCAACCCCTGTTAAGCTTAGCAGTGGCTCCAAGAACTGTTTTTTGTGGGTTTTTTTAAATTTTTTTATTTTTATTTTTTTTACTTAATGACAAAATGTCATGATTTTTGCATTTCAATAATCAAGTCCCCAAAAAACCCCACTGATGAGCCTTTTGGGGATGATGGGATTTCCTCTATACCATCATTGGTTCCTCTTGACTTAAACAGTTGTTTCTAGTGATAGTTGATGTTGAATCTTCGGTGTATGGATGTTCTGTGGCATTTTGCATTAGTAAAATCTGAAAAACACGCCATGTAGGACATATTGGCAGTCCACTCTTTCATGTAAAAATACTTGGATCTGTTGCTTGCAAAGGAAGATGTACTGAGCTGTCTATGTTCAGGGATGTGTTATAAGTACTGTTCCAGTGTGACAGTCAAGATCTACTACTGGTTTCTCCACAGCAGAGCTATTGCTCTGTATCCTTTCTGGAGTCCACTATTAATGTCCATACGTGTGCAAACATAATGAGTGCTTTTCTACAGTAAAGGCAGTTGTTCTTCTGTTTCTTTTTCTTAACGAAATGTGCATGATGGTGTATTAAAATTTAAAAATATTTCCCCAGCTCACACAAATGGTAGCTCTTTCTACTGGGAGAAAAAAGATACAAGTGATCTGTTAGTGATGTATATTTTCAGAATAGTTTTTCACAGGATCAAACATTTAGACTTTACTTAGTCTCACTGTCTGAATTCTGGCGCTTAGCTTTTATTTTGGCATTGGTTCTAATATGTTCCATAACTAAAGTTAATAAATTTCCCCCCCCCCCTTGGTTTCTTAATGTCAGATTTGCAGTAACATGCTGTGCGTGTACCAGGACATGAGTGTGTGTAGGTGTTTTGGGTCTGTGTTAGTTCTTTACTCCGATAATTGTTAGCACTATTTAAGTATTTGCTTTCCTAGCTTCGATTTGCTTGTTCCTGTTGGGTTTGAAAAAAGGAGTCTGGTGCCATCTGTTCGTTTCAGACTGCTGTATAGCTTGACCTTCGTCATCCTCATCAGATGTCGCGCGGTGCCGCCTTTGCTGGAGAGTGTTTCACCAGGGAGGCTTCTCCTCCTCCCTACCCATTTAAAACCAAACCTGGGCGATTTCACTGTTTCGTGGGGTTTAATTATTATTGTATGTTTTGCAAAGGCTTTTCCCGCAGAAGAGGCTTGATCAGTATATGGGCTCCAAAACTACATCTGCTCACTGTTTGCTGCTGCATGCAGGCCATCATTTTGGTCTGTCGTTTCTTTTAGTCACAGGACTGTTCAAAATATGAGAATATATAGGAAACTTGTTCGATTTGTTCTGCAGAGGTATGGTTTGTTTTCCTTAAATTGGTAAGCCGCTGACCTTTTAACCCTCAACCCAAAACATTGGGAAATCTTATTAAAAATCTGTGTGCAGTCTTCCTACTGCAACATGAAGGAAAAAAAAAAACCCAACCCTAAAGGAATATGTGAGTTGTGTAAACACCAAAATTCTCAATTTTGAGCAATTTCTGTTTTCTGTGTTGCTGTCTTGTTAAGGGACTGAAGTCAGTCTTATTGAAAGATCCATCAAAATTGCAGTTCAGAAAATGGACTCTCAAATCAGAAGTCTGTGATGCAGCTTCAAATGTATGCCACCATTTAAAGCTTAGTCACACTTAGAATTAATTCTACTATTTATGATGATCATACTACAGTAGCTAAAAAAAAAAAAAAAAGAGTAGAAAAGTCCAGCAAAAGAAATTAGTTCTAAGATGCCTGTGTTTTCAAATAGGATGCGTTTGGGAACTTAATGGTTTTGTCCCATGTATAAGAACTTTGGTATTCATAAATACTGGATACTGCCTTTTCCTAAACTAAAATTGAGAGTGCTCTGAACTATTCAATGCATCTTAGTGATAAAAAAGGAAGATTGCAACAAAACAAAGCGAAAAACCAACGCTCCCCCACCCCTAAACCAGCTGTTCTCTCAGAAGCATGGCTGTACGATTCAAAGCTTAATTTTATCCTTTCCAGTGAAATAGTGGAATATTGGATATGTTTTTTGTTAATTAAGATTTTTAAGCTCACATCTGTTAACTTAGCTCTGAAAACAAAGAACATTTTCTTTTTTTTAATATGTTTTAAATTATCACATTTCTCTCAGTAATTGAGCTGGGAATTAGTGAGACTCACAGTTAATTGTGCATCTCTAAGCAAATGTGTCAGCATCTGACTAGTGCTTAGTTCTTTTATGATTAGTTTATTTTGGAGAAATTAGGTTGAGTAAAGTGATAGGGCAATTTTTCTTTCTGGATTGCTTTACAGAAATGTTTTGACCTGTGTATTAGTTAATCGAAATGTTGGGCAAAACAATTGAAGAAGTTAACTAATTAATAATAATAACTTCGTCTTTCATATCAAGCGTTTGATGTCTTAATGGCATTTGAGACATGTCTATATGAGTGAAACTATCTATATGCACTTTCATGTAGACTTGAAGAGTATCTCACTTGTGGGGATCAACCAAAGTGATGTTTACACCTTGGGGATCACCAAGGTGATGTGTAAATGTAACAAAAATGTGTATCAGTGGAAGAAGAGAGAAGTTCCAAAATGCAGACTTAAATACAAGTTGGGAGCAGTCTAGTTTTATCGATAAATATCTGTACAAAAATGCTGGTCTTAAGATGATAAACTCTCCCTACATCTGCATGTTAAATAGCAGAAATAATTTGCATAATAAAATAAAAGTAGTAATGATTGTCCTTCTCTTAAGCCAAATGAGTTTTGTAAAGTGGAAGTGCCTAATACATAGCAGGGTTTCATAATGGAAACAGTTGCAAGAGCATCTCTGAGGATAATATATTACCAATAGGAAAAAAAAAAAAGGCAGTTATTAGAAAAATTATTCTGGCTTTTTGAGCCAGAAGAGACCTGCTGGCTCAAAAAGCAAGAGCCTCACTGGACAAAATGGATTCCTTTACAGGAAGTGCTGTAAGGTGAGTGATGTGCCAAGGTACATGAGGCATAATGTTACTTAAATCACGTTGCAAAATTATTCATACTTTTATTCATGCTTTTATACCTAATATTAGAAAATTTATATATTTTTTTCAGTGAGGCTCTATGTGAACAGTCTTCATGTTTCGTAGAGAAGTTACTGTGCAATAATACTTTCCTAAATATTTATCTGAAGTAACCTTTGGATAGAAATTTTTATATGTATATATATATGTATAAATTAGATAAATAAAGTCTATTGTGTGTTAATGGTTCAAGCTCCACTTTAATGCCGTTGCAGTGCGTTTCTCTCTCTATCTGGATTCAAAGACTGTGGGAGCCCTTTCCAGCACTCATGTCTGGCAAGCTGCTTATTTGTGACCCAATTCATACCCACTTGTTCTCTGGTTGGCACTGCCCACTGGTTTCCCTCCAGCCCATCTTTCCTCTTTACCACCCTGATGTCTCCCTCGTTCTCCTCGCTTTCATTTTGCGTAGCAGAAGGGGGCAAACTCTTTTAGCTTCTCCTAAAACAGAAGCAAGGTTTCTGGGATCATCCTCACAGCCCTGCTCTGCACCTGGCAGGGCAGGAATTTATTTCTTGATTGCAGGTGGCCAGAATTGTATATGGTGCTCCTGGTGATCACTCGCCAGAGCCATCCCAGTTCCTCTGTCTCAAACTCGCCTCACATGTTCTAGGGTTGTACATATTAAATAGTTTGTGCTGTTCACTGTCAGCATTTCTTTCCTCTCTTAAATGTATTTAGAAACAGAAAGACTGAATGTATGTAGCTTATTTAAGCAAGGAGTAACCTGGTGGGTGATGTTCTGGAACCAGCGTACGTTTTGAAGTTCCAAAGCTTGAGAAAGAGAAATATTGAACTTGGGCTAATGAAATGAAAAATTTTAGTGGAGTCTTTCAGCAAGCAAACAGAAGACCTTCAGACTTCTCCTGGTAAATAGATATCAGTGGCAAGAATAGTTTAAGAAGTTATTGCTTGATGTTTTTCAATTTGGACTGTGCAACGCATCCTAAATAGGAACAAAATCCTGCCCTGTCAGGAGAATGCTCTGGGTGATGCAATCAGCATTTCCTTTTTTAACCTCAATATGTCTGTAATATAACATTGATATTCACTTCAGAAAATCATGTACAGAGGCAGCCTGAAATAAATAGACTGCAGTGGAAACACAGCCTAAAAATGGTCTTGGATGTGTTACACCAAGTCTCTAAGAGCAGTGACTAGCTCGAGGGGAATCATCAGCTGGTTCTTTGCACATCAGAAACCACTATGTGGCAATTTTGGTGTTCAGAATATAGTACTGGAGACCTTGAGTACCTGCCGTTGGTACTGTGGGAATTAACGTCTCAATTTTTTTTTTGTCAAGCTTTTGTTTCTCCCTCCTTTCTTGGACATATTTGGGGGACATATTTGGAAAACAAACAAAACTTTTCTATTTTTAATACTTGCTGTTGTCATAAGAGAACAAAATAATCATTAATTCAGAGTAATTCTTACCTGGTGAATGCCTAGCCTAGCAAAGACTACAGAAACTCTACCTCTAGACTGTGCGTGTGATGCATTTACTTTTACAACAAACAAGATTGATTTTTTTTTTTTTCACCCTGTTTATCTCAGAAACTCCATGTGATCTCTGCAGTAATGGTAGCCATAAGCATTGTTTACAAAAATCTTTTAAACGTAGCATGAACTCTTAGAGGTGAGGGGGAGAAATTTAACAGCAAGGCAAACATTTGCAAGATTAACACCCAAAGTTATACAGGTAGGAATTGGATAGGGATTCCTAGCATGGGAATATACTGAACCCCTGGTCCTGAAACATGGGATGGGGGCACTGGATTGTCATAGATGCCTGCATAAGGATGGGACTATGGAAACCTGCTTCGAACGACATGATTGGAAATGGCAGTCTCCAGCCTCGTAAGACTCTCATGCTGGTTGTGTGGACTGTGTGTTGGGAGCTGTGGCGTGCAGCTTGGGGGGCTGAGGAATTCTTTGGTGAAAAGGTAAAATGCAATAGTTTCTCCATTTCTAAAGAAACGCTTAAGGTATACGAACTAGAAAATGACCTACTGTTTTTTTGTTCATCTAAGGTATCAGACACTGACCTTGTGATTTCAACACAGAATTTACAATGACAGGAATGCTACATCATAAATGGTGACAAATCTCCTTTTAATTAATCTAGATATTTTTCTCTGAGGGCTTAATGAGTCATTTCTAGCTAGCCTAGTGAAAAGTTTGCTTGACAGTTCTATGCTTTGATTGCAGAACATTGTGCCCACAATGAATACTTCTCTGGTGTAGCAGCCAAATGTAATCTACAGGACCAAAGACCATGTTGCATGTGTGAATTCAGACCCAGTTTTGCAGTTAGGAGCTGTAAGTCCACAGTTTGGTTGTGTAATTGTTTCCAGGTAATACCCTTCACCTAGGGAATAATTTTTAAAGAAATCTAATAGATTCTTGCAGGTTTTTGTCAGGAGTGAGTCATTCTGGTGATGTGGTTCCTCCCCATCACAGGACCAGTGAAAATCTTGGTGTAAACCTGCAATGAGATGTGTCAAAAAAACTCTTCCTTCTTTTTTCTTTTCACCCTGGAAACTCTTAAGCTCAACACCTAATACCAACTGGTCAGAATTTTCTGTTGGTACTTGTGGCAGGAAGTTCAATTTTAGAAACACTAAAGTATTCCTGTATTTATTTTGATTTTATGCAGTGGTTTATCTCTTGTGGAGAGATGATGTTTCAAAAGTTAAGGAAAACATAATGTTGACATTTAGAAAGAAATTAAATACTTTGCAATAAAATTTCCATTGGTTCAAGTTTTCTTAGTCTAAACAAGATATTATTTAACCCAAATCAGGCTTCATGAATTCCTAGTTTGCCCTGTTTCTTATGTAACACCGTTGTAGGAGGTAAGCTTCGACAAAGCGCTGGTGAACCAGAGCTTGTTTGCTGCCATGATGGTCTCACAGGTAGTTCTGAAAATTTTTGCTGCTGGGAAGATGAGCAGGAGAAGACAAGCAAGACGACTGATGTTTGGTGTTTAATTTGGGAAAAAAAAAAATATTGTTGGCTATTTACAATCAGATCACAGAAGTGATCTGTTTCTAGTATAATTACTCTTTAGTAATTCTCTCTCAACTCATCACCAGCCTCTGTTTGGTGGGGGGAGGATAGAGTTGGCCGTTTCTCAGCTCATAGCCCTCTCCTGCTCTCTCCCTGCAGTATCCTCCGAGCTGACTCCCCATCCTGCCGTAACTTCCATACCCTTGCGTCCCACGACCTTGCAGTCAGGATGGATTTTATCGATTGCTCTCCGGCTGGCGGAGGAGCCCTGAGCAGCAGGCAGGGGTGGCTGGTAACTGGCATCTTGGGGAGCTCAGCTCCACCGGTGTTGCTCTAACTGGCAGCCGAGCTCCGTGCAGCTTTTGGGCTTGGCACGGCGCAGCTGTGGACTCGGGAAGCAGAGTGGTGCTTTCAGGCCTGTTACGAAAGAGCAGACTCTGGTTACTGCTCTTCAGAGTTGAGCAGAAACCTTTGCTTCATACACCTGAACCAGCATTTTGGAAGGGCTTGTTGCACCCGTTCCAGTTTTGCATCTTTTTGTTGCTCCTTCCCAGCCCTGACAGAAGAGATGCTGTAAACTAGGGAGGCAGCTGAAGTAAGGCTGTGGAGGAGAGGGTCTGGGAGCCCAGAGGAAGGAGGGTGATATTCTAACATGGGCTGATTCTTGGAGAAGTGGCATTGGAGATGTAGACTGGAAGATAAGGAGTTAGCCTGCTGTCAAGATACTAATGAAAGGGAACCGTCAGGATCTTCTCGTTCTTAATTCACCCTTAATTAAATATTGCTTGCTTAAATAAGTATGTAATAGAAGGTGAAAGTTGTTGCAAGCTGACTAAAATTTTTCCTCTAGCTAGAATTTTCTCTAACTGCTTCTACAAGAGGCTTTCAGTTACAATTTCTATTTCTTACAGAGGTAGACATGTTACACTTGCTTCCTGAATAGGGCTTTGGGTTGCCTGTTGTCACTGTGGCATTCTAATACAGCTGACAGGATTCTAGTATCTTTTTGTCAATTAAAATAGAAGATGTGCAGGTATATTATGAATGCAAGTTGTGTCACTCTTACAATGTTGCAGGTTTATGATTGTATTGGGGTGAATGGGAACGAGCTACCAAAGTTACTTATTTATGATTGTAACAGGAAAGAAGGTGGCTCTTTGCTTCAACGGTACCAGTCTGTGTCTTTAATCTTTAATTAACTCTGTGAGTTTGACTAGATCTGCAAATAGCAGATGGTGAAGTGTTGCTAAATTGCCGCTCATCATCTGCTTCTCACATACATAATTTGTAAGAATATAAGTATAAAGAAAATATATCAGAAGTCCTCAGTATATTGTTCCCTGATAGCAGGGAGTTGTGTTCGTGTTTCTTTTGGCAATTAAGTTTAACAGTGAGGAAGAGATTGAAGCATTCGCACAGAAGAACGCTTTCATGATCGATTTTTGAGAACAAGCAAATATGCAGCTGCTCAAAAACTTTGCATTGTACCAAACCAAATAAATAATTGCTCCTTAACTGCGTGATGTTCAAGTGAAATGGGTAGTGACCTATAGGTGAAGTATTTTGCTTATTTCAGCTGCTAATAAGTGATGCCTTTTGCAGTGGTGCTTCTGAACTCTGACTAGGCTGTAGTAGTTGAACACAAAAAGGGAAAGAAGGGCTCATTAAATGCGAGAGTCCCTTTTGGGGGCTGGAGGGAGCATGGTGACTCTAATTTTACTTGGTAGAAAGACACAAAATTTCTCCTGACAGCTCTGAGGAAAGCTAGAATCGTAGGCTGTTGTCTTGATGGCATCCATGAAAGCTCCCCTTGGTTACAGAATGTCTGTTATTACTTTTAATTTCATGTTTGTATTTTTTCTTTTAAAGGTAAAATTGAAATACTGAGAAAACTTGTGTCTTGGCCAGTCACTGATCTCCTGATATAAAAGTCTTTCACATGCAAGGCTGATTTCACTCAACTTTTTCAAGGCATTAGTCTGTAGATGGTACAATCCTCAACTGGAATATTACACTTGCTGGAATTCAAATAGGATTGCAACTGTGTGGTTACATCAGCAGGTCTTCTTAAGGCAGTGGTTTGAAGCTTAATGGTGTGGGCTTGACCGTATTGTTTCTAAAGATGGCCTCACTGTCCTCCTACTTAGAGGTTATTTAGAGTCGCGCAACTGAGAGACGTGTATGTCGTAGGTAAGTGAGGAAATAATTTCTATCCCTTAAGAATTTATTTGGTTGTAGAAGCTTTTTATACCAGAAGAAGAAGAGATTAGCCTAGATTTTTATCCCAGGAGCAGAGCCTTACAGCACTCCAGCAGTTCAATGAACGCACAACTGAGCAAAATATGTCGGTAGAAGCAACAGACTTCAGGGAAAGACCTGGAGGAAGGAGAGGGGAGAAAGAGGAGGCTTTTTTTATCCATTGTCTGTACTCTTGGCAATATTTTATTAATGTTTTTTTATGGCTTCTTAACTTTTCAATTCCATTCTAATTAAGTTTGCATTTAGAGTGTACCCATTACCTCTAACTGATATTTGTCATGCTGTCAGGGTTTTATACTTATTTTTGCTGCCTAGTAATAGACATGTGGAAAGCTACATCTTGAGTATATGGGTTGAAAATGAAGGCATTAGTTTTGCCTTCCTCACAGATCAGTCTGTCGTGTCACTTTAAAAAAACCTGTTTCCGAAAGAGCTAGTCACGCTGAGCAACGTTCCAACGTGCTTGTAGTGAGGCAAAGAAGGGGTTCCTGAAAGGGAAGAAGTAAAATATGTTTTGCTGAGTGTGGTTCAGGAGGTTGGTTGACTTGAATCAGATTAAACCTCAGAGCTCAGATGGTGTCAGTTGTGTTGGTGGGAGGCTGGTAGAAGTTGACAGTTTCTTCTGCTGTAGGTATTATGTGTGTGGGTAGTGTTGTTGCCATCTTCTTCAAAAGAAATTTGCAGAAAGAGCCTTGGATAGGAGAAAAAGCTTCTCATTTCTGATTACTGTCATGTAAGGATTCAAACCAAATAGGTGGACAGCCCAGCTTTTACCTTTAGAGGTTTACATGTACTGCTATCATGTTGTATGTAACTGGAGGATGGACTGTGACTGGTGGGGGTTTGGTTTGGTTTGCTCTGCTGACTCCGATCTTTCAGTGGGCTGTATTGCTGAAACTGTGTGATGGCAGCAGCTAGAGGCCTTTGCTGAAAAGGAGATGCCATTTTTTGAGGTGTATGTAGAGACTTGGTGCTGGATTCATCTTGCCTTGTGTCTCTACCTCAGCTAGTTGCCTTCATCTCCTTTTCTAGGCAGTGGAGAGCAACATGTATGCAGGGTACAAATCATCCCACCTATTTAAGATTCACACCTTAGAATGTGCTCAATTGTGCTGTCAAACTGCTGGTAAAGGGAGTCTGAAGACACTAGGTTAGTACTGCACATCTGTAGGTCTTGCAGTTGAAGGCTCTGCTGCAGGAGCATGTTCCACTTCAGGACAGCATCTCAGCATTTGTCATGTTGGAGGAAAATTTTAGGGGAGGTGAAAAGGTGTTTAATGTAGTTCTGTCTGGGGTGGTCACCAGGGTGGTTTCGTGCTCTGGGTTCTGGTTTGCCTGGGTTCTCAGACAAAACACAAGAGTAGGCAAATGAAGAGTACAGGAAAGTGGTGAAATTTGCTTGCAGTCATGGAGCTGGTTCATGACTGAGCCAGGAGTGTTTAGACCGTATGAGAGCCAGTCCTCTGGACTGAACTAACTTTTGGATTCATCTAACAAAGCATAAATAAATAGGTCGATCTAGCTTTGATGTTCAGTATATTGGGTCACCTCTGGAAGTCTAAATATGACCTGACTATAATTTTATAACTAGGTCAGGCAGAGCTAGAGGAGTTTTTTTTCATCCTGGTTTTGGTATTCTGAATGTAAAGAGGTTTTCAGTAATATAAGGGAGGTCCGACATGTTGAGAAAAACACCTGGCTGCATCCCTCTAGTCCTCTTTTCCAAGTAAAAGGACTCAGACTAAAACATGACTTCCTCCGTTTTGTATTTTACTTGGAGATGAATGTATATGATAGATTCATCTGAGTTTCAGCTCCTTTCTCCTGAGTGCTGTGAAAAGATGGTTATGCTTCAGTTATGCTTCTTATGCTAATCTGTAGATTAGATGCATAATGTCCTATATTTTGTCTCCCAACAGAGAAAATAGACAACTCTTGCAACTGTTAGACATAAACCAAAACTAGAAACCTACTTTTTGCAAGAAAATCATGGGAACGGCAACAAGCTAAACGGATTTACAGTAACGAAAGCATGTTGAAACCAACGTGCAACTGTAATTTTTAAAACCTGACGTTTAATTTCTGCTTTGTAAGTCCCTGTCCTTGATGGGGGATAATGAGATTTAAGAGACAGGAAGACTTCTTGGTTGCAAATTCAGGCGTAGTTGGGGTTTGGGCTAAAACCTCCTTTTCTCTTAGGCTGCCTTTCATCCCAGCTCCAAAAAATCTGTCAAGGAAAAAACATGGCTAGAATTAACATAATGTAGATGAAATACATTGTTTATCGTTTTAATTTGTTACATAGAATCACAGAATGGTTAGGGTTGGAAGGGACCTCAAAGATCATCTAGTTCCAACCCCCCTCCTTTGGGCAGGGAAACCCTCCACTACACCAGGTTGCCCAAAGCCTCATCCAACCTGGCCTTGAACACCTCCAGGGATGGGGCATCTACAACTTCTCTGGGCAACCTGTTCCAGTGCCTCACCACCCTCAGAGGGAAAAATTTCTTCCGTAGATCTAATCTAAATCTCCCCTCTTTCAGTTTAAATCCATTGCACCCTGTCCTATCAGTACATGTCCTTGTAAAAAGTCCCTCTCCAGCTTTCCTGTAGGCCCCCTTAAAGTACTGGAAAGCTGCAATAAGATCACCCTGGAGCCTTCTCTTCTCCAGGCTGAACAGCCCCAACTCTCTCAGCCTGTCTTCATAGCAGAAGTGCTCCAGCCCTCGGATCATCTTCATGGCCCTCCTCTGGACCCACTCCAGCAGCTCGATGTCCTTCTTGTGTTGGGGACCCCAGAGCTGAACGCGGTGTTCCAGGTGGGGTCTCACGAGAGCAGAGTAGAGGGGCAGAATCCCCTTCCTCGACCTGCTGGCCACGCTTCTTTTGATGCAGCCCAGGACACGGTTGGCTTTCTGGGCTGCCAGCGCACATTGCTGGCTCATGTTGAGCTTCTCATCCACCAGCACTCCCATGTCCTCCTCCTCAGGGCTGCTCTCAATCCATTCTCTGCCCAGCCTGTACTTGTGCTTAGGATTGCTCTGACCCATGTGCAGGACCTTGCACTTGACCTTGTTGAACGTCATGAGGTTCTCACAGGCCCACTTCTCCAGCCTGTTGAGGTCCCACTGGGTGGCATCCCTTCCCTCCAGCGTGTCCACAACACCACACAGCTTGGTATCATCTGCAAATTTGCTGAGGGTGCACTTGATCCCACTGTCCATGTCACCAACAAAGATGTTAAATAGCACTGACCCCTGAGGAACACCACTCATCACTGGCCTCCACGTGGACATTGAACGGTTGACCGCAACTCTTTGAGTGCGACCATGCAGCCAATTCCTTATCCACCGAGTGGTCCATCTGTTAAAACCATGTGTCTCCAGTTTAGAGACAAGGATGTCGTGTGGGACAGTATCAAATGCTTTGGACAAGTCCAGGTAGATGATGTCAGTTCCTCTTCCCTTATCCATCAATGCTGTAACCTCATCATAGAAGGCCACCAAATTAGTCAGGCAGGATTTGCCCCTAGTGAAGCCATGTTGGCTGTCACCAATCACCTCCTTATTTTCATGATCTAAGGCTAATTTTAAATGATAATGTTCAGCAAGAGTTGCTGATTGAAGTGGGTTATCGTAATCCCTTGTATGTGGGAGTGCTACAGAAGCACGTAGGAGGAGTGAGAGCCCCTGGCAAAGTCAAGCCCTGATGTCTGGGTGCAGGAGGCAGCAGACAGCTCTATCTGCACAGCAGAATTGCATAAAGAACCAGAGACTATCCACTTCTTTTTCTCTTCATCCCTCGCCTTCAAACTGACACAAGTGTCTTTTACTCCAATATAGTCTTTAGCAGCAGGAGAGAGGTGAGCAGTAGTTTGTTGGTGTTCCTGGTACCTTTGAAGTTGGCCATTGTGTGTTTGTAACCCTACTGGGTTGCGCACGGTGGCTTTATCTTGGCAACCGCTTTGTTTGCTGTAAAGCGGATAAAAAGCTGGATAATCCTCATGGCTGGCACTTGCAGAAGGTTTTAAAAGTAGATGTGAAGCTGCTGCCCAAGCAAGCGCTGCCATCGCGTGATGTTCCCCCAGGCAGCACGTTCTTCCCTTCCCTGGTTGCTGCGTTCAGAGGGTAGGTGAGGTGGGAATGCTGTTCCTCAGCCTTGCGCTGATTTCCAGGGGTGGCCCTGTGAAGGGCAGGTACAGGAATTCATTTTATTGATTGTGAACAAGTAATATTCTTGGAATTCATTCTTCCTTCTTGCTCCTTTTTCCAGTGACAATAACGTCAGTGCTCAAAGGAATGAAGTTTCTAATGGCATCCTGTGGATGTCTTGTCCTTTTAAAGAGATGTTTGAGGTGTATGGACAGCAATATTAAATATGAGTAGGAAAGGCAGTGATTGTAACTGTTGAAGAGCAAGGATATCAGAGGGAACAAGTATGTAAAGACTAAGTATTCAAGTGGTGAAGCTTTTCCATTGCGCGTGTGTGCATTTTTATGTCTTCCAGTTTTGTGACTACAGTGTTAAAGTGAAAGGTTTTGGAAGACCATGTCTTACCCTCTTCATAACTCCCTGAAATCAAAATGTTCAGAAATTAGGGCAGTAGGGAATACAGCTCAGTGAAATGGTCTCATACATCTTTTTGTTCTTGCTGTAATTGATTGCAAAAGATATGTTAAAAGAGAATGAGAAATGCTGACTGGCCTTCTTATTCTGGTAGCTGTAGTATCACACCTGAAACGTGTCATTAGCTAATTTTAATTTCCAGGAACATGCTTGTGGGTTTCGTAATTTAGAACTATACACATTTTAAAAATAATATTCTCCCTTCTCCATTTTTCTGTAGATAGATTTAAATCAAAATTTTTTTTACAAGAGTGAAGGCAGTTTATCATGTTTCTAGGGAAACCTAGAAATTGATTTCTCCCTCTCCATCGTATGCTAGATGTAAAAAGATATTGTAGGTATTGATAACCAACTGATCAACCTGCTGAGTATGCCCTGTCTAGTTTGGCTGTTGATACTGTGCTGGTTTTTTTTTTATCCTCTTCGAATGAGAGCACCGTAAGCTCTACTCAAGGTTTTGCTGGTGTTTCCTTTTGTTGCGAGTTACTGGAAGAATAATGGCACAGTCACAACTGCAAGTTGCACAAACCCAAGTGTTGCTTCTTGGTGAGGTTCACAGAAGCGGTTGTAGCCCTGCATTGGTTAAATCCCAATATGACAGTACATTTTTCAAGTTGTACCATAAAAGAATTACCTGGTTACCTTCCGATGGGACGAGCCCTTTGCTGCAGCTTTTGTGTAGTTGCACTGTACGATGGTTAAGTGGGTTTTTTGGTGGTTTTTTGTTTGCTTGATTTTTAATGGGTGTTAGTATTTCTTTTCCTGCTTTTAAGATTGCTTCCTGGGTTCTAATGTATAGTGAGGACAAAGCAATTCTAGGTTTATTGCTAAGTTAGTGTATGTGTGTTATTTAGTGTTTTAACTATGTGCTGAGTGAAACCGACAACTGGGAGACTGAGTCTGTATCTTGGTTTACCCCTCAGTGATTTTAAGTAGTGTTTTTTTGTGACAAAAGAGAGTTTTTTAGTGCTTCAAGCTGAGATTTGGTTTTTTTTTTCGAATTGAAGTCAGAACTTTATTTGCAACAGGACATCAACAGATGCTTTTTAAAGCATGATTGGTCATGATTGTGTTATGCTTTCTTTTTTGAGACTCTCCAGAACAAACTTGCTCAGTTTGCAGGTAAAAATAAGATTTTGTTTGTTTTTCTCAGCTTTCAGCTGTAAAATTGCCAGCTTTTCAGTCATAGCCTAGAGCATGAAAAGGACACAAATACACCTATAATATGGGTTTTTAGTTACATACGATCTTCCTGTTACGTAGAGGTTCTGCAATGAAATTTAAAGAGCTCTTTCAATGGTGCGTGAGTCAGGAGAGAATCCAGCACCTACTCCTATAGGTTTCAGCTGCTGTTTCTGCATGGTTTGTAAGGATAGTGGGGGACAGGCTTGTCACAAAGCAGATGTCGTAATGTCGGTCCCAAACACCAGAGCTTCCAGACCGAGCATTCCCGAAGCGTGAAGTCTTGTTCCGTTGCTGTGTACACACGCGTCACGGTGCTGCTGTCGGTTGTGCAGTCACAGCTGAAGTCTCCCCTGAGAGCTGCTGCTTAATTTGCCCTGGCCTCACACTTTCTTGTGTCCTCTGTGATATGCTTTCCCTTCCCCTCTGAATTTCAGCTCCTGTGCCATCGAGTTCCATGTGTTAAGTAAGGAGAGCACTGTTTTGCACAGTTGGCTTTTCTTGTAGCTGCTCTTCTTTTTATTAAGAAAATGTGAATGTTCCTCATTGCCAGATTTCCTTTGGTGAGCAGTTCTTTCAGTGTCAGAATATCTGTATTTCTGTGTCAGAACACGAGTTGAGGATAGTCAGTTGAGTCAGAGTGCAAATGGCTGCTCTGGTTAGACAGAGCATAGCTAACAAAGTTAAATCTGTGTTTGTAACTCAGTTTTTCATGGCTTTTGTGACTAATTCTACCACCTTTCAGCTTGAAAGCCTAGTTCATTTGTCGTCTTAGTTTGTGATGACATTATTCCATTAGAGCGATATTAAATGACTACAGTGCATCAGACCACTCTGTGCTGTAGGCGTGTCTATGGAAATCCAGAACTGTGTTCATTATTAAGTATTGATTGATGTCTTTGTACATGGTATGAAACACTGACGGTTCTCCACCAGCATCTCGGTGTGTTTTGGGATATCTTGGCACAAGCAGTAAGTAGCCGGTTACAGGACTAACCCTATGCAGCCACACTTGGAACACTGTGTCCAGGTCTGGGCTCCCCAGTACAAAAGAAGAGAGAGATGTTCTGGAGTGGGCTCAGCAAAGGGCCAAGAAGATGACTATGGGACTGGAGCATCTCACATGAAGACAAGCTGAGAGAGCTGGGGCTGTTCAGCCTGGAGAAGAGAAGGCTCAGGACGATCTTGCCAGTGCATATGAATACCTCATGGCAGGCAATAAAGATGACAGAGCCAGGCTCTTCTCAGTGGTGCCCACTGGCAGGATGAGGCAGTGGGCACAAAGTGGAATTTCGAGAGCTTTGTTTCAACATGAGAAATGATCTTACTGTGAGGGTTGTCAAACACTGGCACAGGTTGTACAGTCCCCATCCTTGAAAACGCCCAAAACCCGACTGGACACAGACCTCAGCTTCAGCCTCAGCATGTCTCCTGTTTGTGACAATCGAAAGGTATAAATGGAAAACAATGCAGCACTAATGAAAATGGTAAAAAGACTAAGATTAAAAATGAATGCAGGATAGTTTTTTGCTTTAGATGAAGTCGTTTAGTCACATTTATCAGTTCATGCTGTTGCGCTGGATTTTCTGCAGCAGCTTTATTTGCAGTGACAGCAGACTGTGGAGCACAGGCTGCCGCCTCTTTGGGTTTGTCTTCCCTCCTGTCTGACCTCCTTGCATCCTCCACTGCAATTTCCCTTTGATCTTTCCCTCCCTGCTGGGCTAAAGCAACAAAATCGTGCAAAGCTGACCGACTGTCGGGAGCCGTGTGCTTTCAGAACGAGCAGGGAGAGAACCGCATGGGCACCGCACCTCCCACAAGCCAAGGTCCAGATACCCAGTGCTGCTCCTGTCCTTCGTGCCACATGCTTACCATTTGCAGATAACTACTTCTCCCCTCCTCCTGGTACTGAAGTGCTGAAAATATGCTATCTAGGAGAATGCGTTCCCAGTGAAGGACTGTGAAAGCGTGATGAGTTTGGGGTGTTTTTTTTAATGATGCCATGATGAGCATGTTTTAATGGGTTGGAAAGTCATTAAAATAAATATTTTGGCAGCCAAATGTTTTATACAGGCCTCTGAAATGTTCATGAGTAGGAGTCTGAACAGAAAGAGCAATTAGGCACACAGAGGTATGGCACAAGTTCTCCCTTTCTGTAAGTGGGGTCTGCCTCACCCCTGCTCATCACATCTGGTAGCTAGGAACTAGCTTAAAGGCAGAAACGTGAATTTCTATACGTAATACTATTTGTGTATTGTAGATCTCCAGTGTTGGCCTCTCATATTTTCTTCTGAAATGTCTGATAATATTTATGTTGCAGTCTTGGAGACTCGTGTAGCATAGTAGCAGCAGGAACAGTTAGGGTACTTCACTGTATAGGGGAGTAACTGCCTTTTTTTTTCCTGTAAACTTTATAATCTTTTCATGCAAATTTTTGTTTGTACCTGTTCTTTATTACGTTGCAAAAATATCAGCTGCTGAAACTGGTGGACACAGGAGAAATCCGTTATTATCTTTTACTTGATGTATTGCATGAAACCAAGATAATGCTGAGTGGAAGTTTTATTACTGACTCCTGTGGCTGTCGATTTTGTCTTTCATCTGTTAAGTCTTAGGCATTAATCTAAGCTTCAGTCATGTACATCAAGTTTATGAGACCTTCCTCCTTTGTTAATCTTCAGTAACTTAATTGCAAACCATGCACCGTCTCCTTGTTAGGCAGAAGCTGTGAAGTTAGACGTCTTTTCAAGTGCAAGCACGCAACTGCTTGATGGCTTTTCCTCTCTTCTCTTACCTACTACCTTGCTCAAATGTGTAAAGGTTTAGCAAGTCTGCCAATCTGTGTTTTATTAACTCTTTTTGAAAATAAATCCCTATGCTTTAGAGGTCATTGGGGCAGGAGGCCCACTGGCTTATTCATTCATCTCGCAGTGAGACTGCAGTAGCTAGTAGACTTGAAATGGGATGGAAGATCTGTTGGTAGAAGCTAAAATGTGTATCGTAATCACAGAAAAAATGTTTCTTGCGTATAAATGACATTTAAGCAATCGTACTCTGGTTTTCTAAGTAGCATGGCTCGGTACTTATCCTAAAGTTGGAGTTCCTCAGTTTGTGTTCCCTTTGAGCCAAGTCTCTGGTAATCAATCAAACTGTCATTCCTAACGGAGTCAAGAGCAATAAAATAAGGACGAAATATGATGTGTTGTACCAGTGTGAAACTGGAATCAGGTCTGTTACTGCGAGAGACATAATGGCACATAGCTCATTCCTGCACGCAGGCTGCGTCACCTCAGGATAATGATCTCCCTGATGAGACAAAGTGTTTCTGAGAGAGTCTGCCAAAAATGATGAGTATGAGTAAGACAGTGGTGTGGTTTGTGGGTTTTTTTTTTTTCCCCCTGCAGAAAAGCACTGTGTTCCGTAGCCCTAAATGTCAAATTAAACAGTAACTTCCAAGTATAAATACACTTTGGAATAGGCAGTATCAACTGTGGAAAGCTGGAAACCTTGTAATACATATTGGAAAAATAAGATGAGATTTCTGCTCCCTGTTGCGTTGGCTGCATAAATGATCTGGAAGAGCAGGTGAACAGTGAGGTAATGAAGTACTAATTTATTCAAGGTAGTTAAGGGCCAGCTCTGAAGAATTGTGCAACTACCTTTACAATCCTGCTTAACTAAGCCACAAAATTGTAAATGAAGTTTGACGTAGAGAGATGTGAGAGCACACGTGGGAATGGGAAATGTGAGAAAAGGACATTTCTCCTATGCTAGGCTCTGACCTGGCTTTTGTTGCTTAGCTGTTGCTCCAGGATCATCTTCCTATGCATAACTGGGAAGGCAGGAGCCTGATGCTCGGCAGGGCTAAGTAGTGCACAGCAATCAAGTGGCAGGTGTCACTAGGGGAAAGATGAAGACACAAGACATCATTGTACAGTGCCTACATCTTCAATGTTCAGAGCAGTTCTGGACTATCACGCGGCGTAGTTAAGCTATAGCTTAAAAAAAGTGAATTAAAAATTTGAGAGGAAGAAATCCACTGAGAGCAAGTACAAAAAGCGTATCAAGCTCATGCTTCAACTCCAGGTGTTTCCATTTCTCTGTTTTTAAAAGTAAGAGTTAATCATAATCTAACAAAAAGCTTGGTTGTATTATGCTGCTGCTGCTTGTTTATATAGACTTAGTGAGATGGTAGATATCTGTTTTGATATGTTAGCACGAAAAAAACCCAAACTCCAAACAAACAAAAAAGCCAAATAAATTAAAAAAGCAAACAAACAAACAAAAAACAAACCGCAAGTATTCCCCGTACCATGACAGCAATAAAGCCCTGCAGACTGACATGTGATGTTACAAATACTAGTTCCTAAGAGGAAGAGAAGTAATCGAATTGGAAGCCCTTATATTAGGGGAAAAAATTGTTAGGAATTTTCTTGGCAGAGTCTCTGATGGTGAACGTTGCCTGACTTCTGTGGCAAACCTTGGAGTGCTGAGCTTACGCAAGCTACCAGATGTTGAGGGTTTATTTTCAATTCTGGAAAATTTATTTTCAATTCTGGAAAAAAATATTTATTTTCAATTCCTTGAGCTTAAGGCTTCATAAAAAGGAAGTAAGGGAAGGAAAAAAATTGATTAATATAGAGGGAAAGGCAGGCAATACAGCCTCCTGTTTGAAACTAGGGCTCGTTCTATGCATTATGTATAAACTTACCCTTAAAGAGCTGGTCAGTATTTACACCAAAATAAGTGTTGGGAAAGAGTGCCTTGCCTGTTGCTGCTGCAGGAGAGGTTGGTGGTTGTTTCTGGATGTGGTTTTGTTTTGTCTTTTTGTATTTTGACTTAACTATATCTGCCTGTTATTCAGAGAAACATGCGTGCCCCTTTTCTGTCCTTGCCTCGTGGATGTATTTATTCTGTGCTTGTGGTTTGCCACCAGGGTTTTTCCAAGAGGTGCTTCTGAACCCTGGAAGATGAGGGAGAGACTGTGGTTCAAGTATTGTGTTTGAGGTGCCATTTCTCAAGTAACCAGGCAGAGTTAAATGACATGGATGGCAGACTTTGTTTCTTAGTGCGGGAAAAAGAAAACAGAAGACAGTGTGATTGCGTGTTTGGTTCCTTTTGAATTCCAGAGGAAAGGATTTTAAGCCCTCTCTGTTAAGATATACATATTTAAGTATATATTTTGCTTTTTTGATAGTTGATCTTTTTCCCTGTGGCAAGATTTTTGCCGTGAATGCATCTTCAGCATGCTTCTGTATTGTGTTTTTGCTGGAAAACGTATGAAGTTAGTTCCACTGAGTGAACTGTCAGTGTTTTATACAACGCAGCTCTGCCTCACACTGCGAGAAGTAACGTGGTGTTACTGGTCTGTAGACCTGGTGCACTGGAAAGCAAGCCTTTTGCTCTTGTGCCGAGACGTCTATCTGTGACACGGATCAGTTACAGCAGCTTCAAAATTCGATTTACGTGAGCATTGCTGGAGTTGTGATTTCAGCGTGTTCATTGGGGAATCCCACGGAGAAGAGCGAATTTGAACGCAGTCCAATGCGCATCCGAAAAATTTCAGGGTGAAGTTTTAGAAAAAAGGGACAGCTGTGGAAACTAGATCACTTCTGTTTTGCAGGATCTCTGCCAAGGCCCATCATTTGTAGAGAAAGGCGTAATATGTTTTATCTATGCTGTGGCTTTATAAAATAAAGTGCAGTCCCTCGTATGGAAAAGATGGATATGCAATGTTTTCTTTCCATTCTCTGGGATTCTGTGAACCTCAGAAAACCCATTCATCATCCTCTGCCTTGCATTTTCTGTGAAGAACAACATTTTCTTCTTGCCTGCTGGATTAGCCCAAACAATTTTTTTTATTATTATTTTTTATTTTTCCTCTTGAAAGCACGGATTCATACATAGCTTCTAGCCAGGAAATGTTCTGGGGTTCCATTTGGAAGGTTTTAAGCATGGCAGGCAGGGGGAAAATAGACAAACAGCTTAACTTGCTTGTCATCTGCTGCTAAAGTTGACGTGCGTAGATGTCAGATGATTTTGGCTGCCTGCAGAAAAGGGAAATACTAAACCCGTAAAGTCAGCGCTGTTTTGTTTGTCCTGTCAGCCAAGATTGCCGATTCAGGTGATGATTACTGGTGAAGAGTTGTGATTCATTTTAACTGATCTCCCTGCATATCTGCCCCTGACTATAGGCAGGGTAGATTCTGACAGTGATACTGCCAACGTACGCAGTGTAGGCATAGGGCCCCAGTAACCTAGAAATAGCATTTTTGTAAAACTGAGAATTTAGGGAGTAGGGGGTTTGTTCCCAAAGGAGTTAAATCACAAGCTTTTAAGTTTGACTGTGAAGCTTTGAATGTAGAATTTATCCTTTTGAATTTGCCATTAAGTATTAATATTTAAATATATTAAAATGATTAGGACAGTGACACAGGTTTTAAGATCTTCAGATAATGAAAAAAGACTGGGTATTCATGTACTGTGATTCTTTAATGCATCCCACAGGACACAACTGTAAAATAGGTTTGAGTTTGAACTAAAAAGCCTTAAAAGTGTGATAACTGTCCTCATGCAGCTGAGTCTCTTGGTTTTCAGGTCGACAAGGTTTCTATAACGTTAAGCCTATAACAGGTAGTATCAAAGCAGGGGGCTGAAAGATCCTGATCATGATGCAGGTTTTACCAAAGCACATTGTCTGATGATGCCTCAGGTAGAAAATGGCAGCAAGGCGAGAGTAAAAAATTAATATTACTTGAAATTTATATGATTATTTAGGTTATAAGGTTTAATTCTGACATGCTGTACTGAACTAGCATGAGGAAGGGTGGAAACTGTAATGTCATTTGCATCTGGGGGAGCAGTGGATGGTTTGGGGCAAATCTTTTAGACCCACATTACTTCTTTTTGGATGATGGTGCAATTAATCCAGAAGTCTTTGAGATTATTGTTACTCTAATCTTTAAACAAAGCAAGCTGTGAAAGTTGTTCTGTGACATCAACATGATCGACAATAAAACTTGAGAAATTGGAATTTGAGCTTGTTGACTTGCCTGCATCTGGATAATGGATGGATTCTTTGCTGCTTTGGGAAATTCCCAGAGGCGGTCTTGGACTTTGTTAATACATGTTAAAGAAATTAAGCACAAAGGATTTCGTTTCTGGTGTGCTAAATCCTACTCAGTAAACATTAGTATCTTTATGTTCTTAATGCTAAGATAATATTAATCTTAGAAAAGCCTTTGTGTCATACGAATGTATTATATATTACATTCATACTTGCCTTTCACTTACATGGCAGAAGGGCAGGATTTTCTACTCTTTATCAAGTTGCCGAGCAATTTGAGACTGCTTGATTCTGCAGAAAACGATTCAGTTGAAGTGCACTTAATTTAATCTCCTTCGTTTCACTGAGTATTTGATAAAAGATAATTGAAAATGCCTCAACTTGTGCTTCAGAAAGTTGTAGTTAAACCAGACTTTGGTTTGCTCTTTTTTTTTTTCCCTGCTCCCTCTTAAAGGTCAATGGATTTTATTTGTAATAGGAATTATTCTGGAAAGTAAGCCATTTATGGACTCAGTCCACAGCTGATGGAGCAGCCAGTTAAATGTGCATCTAAAATGTAGTTGTTGGATTATTCTGTTTTATGGTGGGAACGCTGAATTGGTAATCCAAGCAAGGTAGTTATCGCCGGCCATGAGGTGGCCAACAACTGATTCAATATCATGAGTTCTAGATTTTTCTGACAGATCTCTTTTTGTTCATTTGTGAAAGTAACTCAGAAACGGTGAGGGACACACATGAAAGATTGGGATTGGTCTTGCTGCTTATCTCAGTCAATAGTTTGCTGGAAGGCTGATCAAGGTGCTGGTTCTGTAAGGCAAGTTCCTTACCAGTTATCGTCCCAGTCATTGCAATCACCTTGATAGTGACAAGAGTGAAAAAGGCAACTCCTTCTGTCTCGCTTGCATGCGCCTAGTTTTTCTTTTTAAATAAAGGGAAAGATGGTCTCCTTGTCTTTTTTTGTTCTCAGTGCTTTTTTTACTGACTCTCTAATTCAGTGTTAAGGTGTTCTACGTTTTTCCCCGGAAGACAATGCTAGAAATACCACCCTGTCTTTCCTCATTCCTTTTGTTAGAAAATAAAGTTGTCTCCTTCTTGTCTAACAAAATGGTGATGATTTTTGTTAAAGACTGTTCTTTAAAGCTATTCAGGAAAACAAAATGTCTCTTAAAAAAGAAAGATTGGATATGGTTTATGAGCAGAGCCGTCACAGAGATTAGCAAAGTTTGAAGGAGATAGAGAGGGGAAGGAAAAACTTTTAAGCAAATAATGGCTGTAATTAAATCTACTATTTTGTAGTTTAAATGAAATCTGAAATAACTTGCCACTTGTGAGGTGAAAGACGTTCTTTCCACAATTTGCGTGATATTGCTGCTGCTGTGCATTACTTCTGGGGATGTTAATGAAGAAGTAATATAATAGGTAATTGTGGGGTTTCACTTCGTATCTTAAAAAGAGATAGAGGGAAGTCTGTGGCTGCACAGTGTAAACCCTTGTTAATTCAAACATTCAATAAAATTATTTGGAAAATGTTTCAAGAAGCTGAAGCCTACCAGTTCTGGTCAGGAACTTGAGATGGAGTACACCAATGAGCTTCTGTGCCAAGATGTTTCCACAGCTCTTGGTGGGTCTCTAGCAGGGCAAACCAAGTAACGATTCTGTGGCTCTGACAGGGCTGAAATTATTCCAACAGTGGCTTCCCTTCACCTGATGTACCAAGTCAGATCACATAGCATGATCAGAAATTTTTTTCATAGACTACAACAGAGTAAGTGGCCACCAATGGCAGTAGTAGGCAGAATGGATAGAATTAGCTACACTTGAAGTGCTAGCTGGATTCTGGAGAGTAGTGGCTCTCCTCCCCCCCCCCCCAAGCCACGGTAGTTTATTGCATTGTGATAAAAAGACATAAATGAGACTTCAGTCTTCAGAATATACACAGTCACATGTTTTGAAGCCAAATTAGATGCAAATCACTTAGGCCTTTGCAGCTCCCGTTGAGACTGCAGATATTGGCAGACAGGAATTAGTTCTGTTAAGTCAGTCTTATGCAATACAGTGTAAGCATTGTGAAAAATACAGCTTGCTTTTATGGTAAAGTATGAATGAGATAATTATATTTTTAGTCTGTTTTAGCATATGAGAGAGAGGTGGAGATAGGCAGAGTAAGAGAATCAGATTCTGCAGTCTTTAGACACGTGCTACTGGAAAAGTGTGAAGTGAATGGTAAAAGATGTGCTTTCCTCCATGTCAGAACTGGAACTATATTAATGGACTGGGAGCAATCTGATCAGAAATAGGGCCTTTTTTTGTTCTGACATCTACAGCATAGTCTACAAGGAGCTGGATTTAGCAAGTATAGAAAAATACTTTTGTGTATCTAGTTATAACATGCTCTAGGGGAAAAAACAGTTATTTCTAATGCAAAGGTGGTTATTGATCTCTATTGACTCTATTTATGAATTTATAATCTTTAAGCCATTTTCTTTTTTGTACTGGAATGTTTCATCTTTTTGGTGATACGCATGCAATGTATTAATAACACAACTCTCAGCTGCATTTACAAGAAAATACTGTAGGCCATTCTGGAAAGCTGTAGTTAAGTCAGGAAAAGCAGCCATTCCACTCTGCTTAGTATCTGTTGCATTACAAATATAAAAAGACTATAAAAAGAGGCATGGAAACAAGTTTAAATACTGTTTTTGCTCTGCAATATATTCCAGAAGAACAGTTAGCAGAATGGGAGGACTGGGAACTGCCACTGTCTTTCTAATTTGTTCTGTGCTGGAAAACTTATTTAAAAAAATAGATTGTTAAACTGGAGACAAAGGTATTCTGTACCTTTTTGATTGTGTTTTGGAGACCTTCATAATAGGGCAAGAGTTTTATACTTGATCAAAAATTACTCCTCGGGGTAAGGAGGAGACAAGCATCTGTCCCTCAGTTGAGCACTTACCTGCAATGTCGGCCTGGGTTTAATTTGTCTGTCCAGGCACTTTTTGTGAAACAGGGAGGGCTTTTGAAAGGCTCAGCTTCTCCCTCGAGTTTTCTGGTGATAAAAGAGGGTACTTCAATACTTCAAACCTGGACCTACCCACTGACTGCCCATAGAACATGAGAGACTCTTTTGTGTTGTCTTCTCAGAGCAATATTGCTTCTGGAGATAATGGCTTTGCTGGATACTCTTTGAACAGAGGCAAGGTTGCTGTAGTGATTTGGGTCAAAATGAAGGTAATTCGTACGGAGGAGTTTCTTTCAGTATGCACTTTGGGTATAATACACGTTATTTCAGAAGGATCTGAAGGATCCAAATTGCCTGGGGCACTCACAGCCCCAAGATGCATTTCTTTTTACCCATTCCCTCAAAAACTTGTTCAAATGGAATAGATATTTCTGGTGGTAATGTGCTTTTGGGGGTTTGTGCTTGAATTTGTATTGATCGAGAGTTAGTACAGTTTAGAAGCCTTGCAGCTATTCCTGTTTGCTAGATACGATCCTTGAGGCTTTTGGGAGCGTGTGGATTATTGTCCATTACCCTTGGAATTCAGCTGGAGTCTCTCATTTGAGGTGATGAGACTTTAAGATGTATACTTCCCCTGAACTTTTACAAAACTGGTTTAATTTCTTAGGCTGGCACTCTCAGAAGTGACCAATTGTTCACATCTGCACAATGTAATGTTATCTGTCAGCAAACCTAGAGAAGCATTTTTAATTTCTCAGCTGTGCATGATGTGGTGTTTTTTTGTGTGAAAAGGGAATATAAATCAGTACAGCCTTTGGTACTTCTCTAGTTCTGTACAGCTTTAACAGATATAATCTGTAATCTGTGTAGATTTTACTCCTGTGCTTGAACACACATGCAAACACAGGCACATGAATATATAAATTCATTACAATTTCTGTAATCACAGTTCACTCCTTTACTATTGAACATGTAAGAGTGTGTAACAAGGGCGTCAGCAGTATGTCTTGATACCACTATGGGGTGTGTTATTTCCTCAGCAGATTGATATGCTTTGTATATAATAAACAGTGTGTTTTGCTTAGAATAATTGTACACAGATAGGTATTATAAATACTTTGTGTCTGGGTGCAGTCTCTGTCTACCTTACAGGTACTTCTGCATTTGCTGCGGGTGGTGCAGGGTAACAGAAAGTTAAAAATCACTTCAAGAAGCATTGTCATCGTATTTTTTATAATTATTTTTAATTGTGCAAAGCCGAAGGTATTTAAAAAAACTCTTAAACCTCAAAACCACTTGATTTTGAAAATGTGTAGGGCAAACTGCTCGGTTTGAGATACCTCTGTACATTTTAAAGATGCTTTGTTTTGCTATGCTGTTCCCTGTAACTGTTGCCTTGGTCATGGCATATCCAGAGAAGTGGTGATGAGGTACAGGCTACACAAATCTTCACGTACCTTTCAGGTCAGTAAGGCCTATATTTCAACTCCATCTTCCAGTTAATGACATTATGTACCCTTTTTTAATGACGTTCTCGCATACGGTCAAAACTAGGGGAGCTTTGCCCTTTCTCTGAACAACAAACCACTTTGCAAAGATGCTTGTCCTCTGTGGTGGGATGGCCCTGGATGGATGCCAGGTGCCCACCGGAGCTGCTCTGTCACCCCCTCCTCAGCTGGACAGGGGAGAGGGAATACAACAAAAGGCTCATGGGTTGAGATAAGGGCAGGGAGAGATCGCTCACCAATTACCGTCATGGGCAAAACAGACTCGACTTGGGGAAATTAGTTCAATTTATTACCGATCAAATCAGAGCAGGATAATGAGAACGAAAAACTAAATCTTACAAGCACCTTCCCCTCACTCCTCCCTTCTTCCCAGGCTTAACTTCCAGTTTTCTTCACCTCCTCCTGCCGAGTGGCACAGCAGGACAGGGAATGGGGGCTGTGGTCAGTTCATCACACATTGTTTCTTCTGCTCCTTCCTCCTCAGAGAGAGGACTCCTCACACTCTTTCCCTGCTCCAGCGTGGGACACCTCCCATGAGAAACAGCCCTCCACGAACTTCTACAACATGAGTCCTTCCTGCAGGCTACAGTTCTTCATTAACTGCACCATGGGGTGCAGTCCTTTGGGAACAGACTGCTCCAGTGTGGGTGCCCACAAGGTCACAGTCTCCTTTGGGCATCCATCTCCTGCATGGAGTCCTTGATGGGCTGCAGGGGTGGATCTTGCTTTACTGTGGACCTCCACAGGCTGCAGGGGCACAGTCTGCCTCATTGTGATCTTCACCAGGGGCTGCAGGGGTATCTCTGCTCTGGTGCCTGGAGCACCTCCTCCTCCTTCTTCACTGACCTTGGTGTCTGCAGAGTTTTCTCTCACTTATTCTCACTCCTGTCTCTGACTGCATTTGCTGTTGCACTTCAACTTTTTCCCATTCTTAAATATGTTATTCCAGACGTTCTACCACCATCACTGATGGGCTGGGCCTTGGCTAGTAGCAGGTCCATCTTAGAGCCAACTGGCACTGGCTCCGTTGGACATAGGGGAAGCTTCTAGCAGCTCGTCACAGAAGTCACCTCTGTAGCCCCCCACTACCAAAACCTTGCCATGCAAATCCGACACATCCTCTTACCAAGGTGAGAACCATAGGAAGCCTTGACAGAGATGGTTTGAAGGGCTCATCTTGCAAGTGAATACCAGGCATCTGCAGGATCCCTGCTGCAGGCTTACCTGAGAGATGTAGCAAATATTTTGCTCCTTCTGCAGTATTTTGCCCCAGGCTGGTTGAGGTGGTGTCAGTCAGCACGGCACGCAGTGTCGCAGCAGAGGTTTTGCTGCACGTGTGTTACCAAGTTGGAGGTCGAGCTTACAACGCAGTGAGGCTGTGCCAGGGGTTTGGAATATGGGGTACATCGGAAGTTTGCCTTTAAAACAGAGCGAAAGAAGGGACAATTCCAAAACCTAAACATTTCTAAATTTTGGAGGCCTTAGAAATTGCCAGGTTTTATGTTGAATTTTTTACTCCCTTTGATTTTAGAGGCCAGCTGTGCGTCGGAGGTCTTGGAGATGGTTTTGTGTGGGAGAAAGAAAAAGTGAGAGGTAATTTCGTTGGTTATTCTTTCCTAAGGCTTTATTAAAAGTGCATGAGTGCGTACAAATGTAAAAGAGTTGAATCAAACAGGAGAAAGTCATCTGTGTGTGGTTCCAGATCTGATTCAGGAGGTGTTGAGTACCAAAATGCTTTTCCTTATTTGTTGGTTTTTGTTTTTTTTTTTCCCCTGCATGTTTTTCCACTGCTTGTTCAGGCTGTGAAGTTTCCTTCCCCCACCAGCTTCTCTGACCTTCCTGCTGCCCCTCTTGCGCTGGTGGGGAGATCTGCATGAAGCAGGAACTGGTGAATTCTCTGGCCTCGTCCCTTCTTGTGCCCCCTCGTTTGGGTCGTGAAGTGTGCCTTTTATCTGCGGGTTTTTGTTATACGCTTAATGCAAACCCATTTTTCAGTGTCAGAGGTAACTGCAGTCTTGGAAAGATGCTTCTTTCATTTACAAGTAGCAGGAACTAGCCCCTTGGTATTTGAATAAAAGCACTAACAACTAACTCTGTGTTCCACTTCAGTCAGAGTTGTTTTCCTCGAGTCAAGATGATACGCAGAAATGAAGTAAGGCATCTAACGGAATGGAACAACAGCAGTCTCTGAGAGGAAAAACCAACTGGCACATTTCTTCATGATGATGATAATGTAGTGGGCCAGCTATATTAGTTAGATCAGCAACGTCAGTATTATGATCATTCAGATAAGTAGATTCCCGTTTCTTGCTCAGGTCATTTATTCAAAAAAATTCTGATTAAACCTTACACACAAGCTCGTCTCTTGGTAATAACGGTGAATGAATGGTCTTGAGAGATTAAGAGCCGGTGACAATGTGTAGGCTAGTTTTACCATTTGCAGTCCATTGGTGAATGAATCTGGGTTTATATTTCCATTACAAATGGCATCTGTGGCTTCTCCTCTGGCTAAGGGTGCTTACTTTCATGTATAAGCAGAAATCTTACAGAAAACCTGACCTGAGATCTTTGCTAGAGCGCTTGAGTCCTGTTTGCCACTCTTGGTTTTTACTGTTCCTTATGTGGAAAACATCATAATTTTGTATTTATCCTAACATTCATTATTAATAATAACTTTTTATAGATGTATGCACACTGCAGTCCTACTATGCTGCAGCAATAACTTGCACAGTTGTCCCTCCATTCTCCCCTGCCTCTGCATTCTGCAGCCATACCTCCATCCCAAGCCAATTAACACTTTTCAGTTTAAGGAGGAGTAAAATTTTGCACCACTTGAGAAGATGCACTGGCACTCTATTACTTCTTCCTGGAGGAAAAGACAATTTCCTCAGCTCCTCTTGAAAAAGAGAGAGAAAACAAAACAAAACTCCTTAGGACCAGAGATAAGTTGCTCATGCAGGAGAGGAATTCCTGACCCTTGGACAGATGAATCCATTCCCTGCCCCCCCAATCAACCATCAGATGTCAAATGTGGAAGCAGAAGGTGTGAGTTCAGTTTCCCTGATGCCCGCGTCTGCCAAGATTGCAGTATGAGGTTTTCTTTCCTCCTCTCTGATCTAGGGCTTTTGGGTCATTTTTGGAAAGTAGTTTGGGCTCAATCAGGGTTGGAGAGAGAACCTCCAGACCTCACCTTGGAATGGGCTGTAGCTGAGATGTTCACCAAGAGGAGATGGTATTGAGCTGAGATCTCTCAGCCACAGCAGTTCACTGAGCAAAGGAAGCTCTGGCTGATGGAAGTCTCTTGAGCCTGGTTAGAAGTAATAGTGACCTGTTCTGCACTAAGGGATCTGAGACCTGAGGTGTGGATGAAAGGGTCTCCCTCCACCACACTGTTAGCAGGCAAGAGAGCCCTCTCTTCTTGGTTTCTCTCTGGTAACTGTGCTCATTCATTGGCTTTTTTGGAAAGAGTGCTGGAAATCCTGTTGAGCCATGCTGGTCTCTACGTGGGTGTCCTTCACAAAGGCACTTCCCCCAACACACACCAGCGGACGTCAGAACTGAGCACCCGGGTGCTGAGGTTTCTCTGTGGGTGTAGTCGTCGGCAAGTGAAGATTAAACTACTCGCACACGATAGACCTGGGAATAAAGCACAGGTCTTTGATTCTCGTGTAGCCTCATAAAGCATTTTTTTTTTAAACTCCAATATTCTGCTTAGAACAGGATGTTTCAGAGAGGAAAATGGTAAGTTTAGACAGATTTATTTTTATCCAACACGTTTATTACGCAACAATTGAGATTTGAGTGAAGATATGGTTTACAAAAAATATAAAAGCATCTTTAATAAAGAAAAGGAGGATTTAGATTAAATATCCTTTTAAATACAGGACTAGAAGCTCATATTGAGGGCTTTGGAACTCTCTTGCTGTCACGTATACCCAGATAAAACCCAGAACAACAGGTTAAAAAAAAAGTCTTAAATACACAGTGGTCCAATCAACAAAAACTTGTCTCTTTTTTTTTTTTGTGTTACAATCCGACGTGTTATTTTTAAAATAAAAACAACTTTCTACAGCAGTCCAAGTTAGCTGATGGAAATAAATATGAATGCGGAGAGGCGCTGCATGGGAGATGAGTCCAAGGCAGAATTTCCACGCAGATGCTCCGTGGTGTACACGCCGGTAGAGACGAGCCGTGAAAACCGAACCAAAATACCAAGGCTGATTCACAGCCACGTTACTTCAGATTAAGGCCAGTGTCACCCGGTTTGGTTTGGTAGGTTTTATTTAGACATGGAGAGCAGGCTGAACCCCGTTTCAAAGCTCACAGTGTGATCCATTAACACTGGATTAGAAGAGCGTGTGTTTAATGGCATTACGGTGGCGTAGCGCGGTGACCAATGCGGTCGGTGGTCTTTAGCACTGATCTATGTGAACCGTAATATCATCATGAGAAAACTAGTTCTCTTGAGCGTGGTGGAAGAAGGACAAGTCATCGCTGGGAATCGGTTCATACAGTGTACTGGAAGAGTTTCAGTTCTTTTTGTCGGGAGCGAAAGGCTTACAGAGCCTGCGGAGGGCTCACGCACCCTCTACCCGTGCCCTTTCTGAAAATGGAGGGCTGAATTTCCCTGGTAAAGGTTCCAGTCTGAACTGGCAAGCAGTATCTCTGATATCAGGCAAGACAAAACAAATTGTACTGAGCCATGTGCTGAGTTGATTAAAGTTCAGTTCCAGGAGAAGCCAGTCATTTTAAACTGCATTTGGGTATTTACTGTAAAGGATGTGGTTGTGGTTTGTTTTTTTTTTTTTTAGTGTGACTCCATGTTATGTGATGTATATGTCCCTAAATCCTAACCTAGACGAAGCCAAGCCATGCTGTGAAGACTGTTAGTGTCTCGCTGTTAAACTGCAGAGGAAAAAAAAATTGAAATTATTAGTACCTTTTTATGTTGCTACTTTTCCAGGTACATGACTTGACCCCTAAACAAGAGAGGAGTGTTATTTGATCAGTAATAGGTGTAACCTGGCACAAATTAGTGTTCTTAAATAATCAGGTGCATTTTTTTTAATGTCTATCCTGTGTATCCTGTCAGATTATGGCTGAACAAGCAGTTTTAGTGTAATTCTAAAATGGTGTTTTTCACACTAATACGTGTAGGGCTTGGTCAGTTCCTCATACAGCATAAACCAGTATGAGTCAGTATAGATTCACTTGTGCAGAAGTATGCTGATTTAAAACTTCTGTCAAATGCAGATGCTTCTAAAACAATCAAAGCTGTTGGGGAACTAAAAAAACCCCAACGAACCAAACAAAACCCAAAAAGAAAAGACATCCCATCAGCTGCTGTTTCCAACTTCTTTTTAAGATTAATTTGGCTCCTGCTACACTTAGTCCATACACATATTTTTATTTATAAGGCTTTACTCTTTAATTGATACAGCTTTGGCCTCATCCGACTGATCTGTGAAGTGCTGGTGTAGGTCTGCTACTTTTTGTATGTCTCATTACTGGCAAAATAATAAATCACCTTAACATTTACAGATCAGCATGATTTTTTTTTTTGTTTGGTTCACGTGAAATAGTTCAGATGTTAATGTTTTAAATGTTCTTCACATCCTGATATTTATTGGCTTAGGTAAGGTGTTTGGGTTTTTTGTTTGTTTTGCTTTTTTTTTTTAAATTTTAAATTAAATTAAAACATACATGGTTCAGAAATGCTACTTGCAAGTCCTTTAGTCAGTGTTAGTAGCCTCGAGCGTGGGAGATGCAGGCAGTAATGTACTGAGCTCTAGTGCTGTCCCCATCCCCTTGTCTTTGCCCTGTAGGCTGCAGGCTCTTTGGACAAGGTATAGACTGCTAGATGCCAAAACATCCTGAATTTTTAAATGTAAGACCTTTTTTTTTTTTAAAGGACTACTTTGTAACACTAGCAGGAATTTCCGTTTCTTCTGCCTGGTAAATAGCTTCTTGACTTTCTTACAGCAGCAAGAACTGAACTACTGTCTCTTATTCCAGGAAGCAACTTCTGCAGGCTGAGGTTTAAGCAGAGCAACTTCTGAAATGTAACATTTAAGCAGTGTTAGAAAACAGAATATCTGTAAATAAAGGTTACTTTACCTGCACTTCCTCATCTCGCCTTCTAGGACTGGTTTTAACAAATTTGAGTGTCTAATGCCAGATTATGCACAGTGGCCAATTTTTGGAAGCTGAATCTTCCTCGTATTTAAACCTTGTCCTGGTGGAGCAGCTTTAGAAAGGAAAGGATGTTTGCTTCTCTGCTCTTGCGCAAGTCACTGGAGACTTTGAGGTAGACCTCAAAGCTAAGCTGACTTCTGACCAGACTTGGTAACAGTACCCTGTTACACTCAAAAGGTGTGAGAAGGTCTTAGCTAAGACTTCAGTTTCGAGGTGAGGAGTGGTCTGCAGTGCTCCTTTCAGCTGCGTTGCCAGATAAGAGACTGAAATTTGGCAGTGTCAGCTGACTGAAGTAGGTTGAAACAGAAAGTCAGAAGAAAACGGTGCCATAAATCAGTATTGACACCTGAAGGGTATTAGGATACTAAAATCAGTTATTTTTTTTCCCAATAAATTGAAATAACTTCACATGTGACCACTTCCTAATTGCTTCCAATTAGGAACAGTAGCAAAGTCTTACCATAGAAAAGAAATTATCCATCACTCTAGTATTTGGGGGGATGGAGGAATGTGCCTGATTCCTTATCTGAGTCTTGGAAGACCTTTGCTATTTTCCATTGTTACAACCTTTTTTTCCCTTGACTTTGTTTTCTCCAAATGAATTGTTCCTATAAAGGAATTTAAACTCTGGGTAATTATTGTTCTCTGTTCCAAAAGCTAATAAAAACAAAACTCAACAGTATGTAGTTGGAGGCCTGTGGAAAAACTTGGGTGTAACACACAAAGTAGAAAAACAAACTTTGCTGATGAGGCCAGGAAGCTACGATCACATTTTCCAGTTTTAACTGTATGTGTTGGTCCTAACTGGGAATGTTTCCAGTTAAACTGAATTTTTCTTCTGTTTTATTTTGTAGTTTTTTTTTTTTTATCCGTAAACTGTGGAGGGGATAGTAAATGTCAAAGATACTTGCATGGGATCTCGAACACAGGGAAGGGATTTATTTTTGTAATGTTTTATAGGGATGCATGTTGCTTTGTGCTCTGTAAGACTGGTAGGATTTGTTTGCTTATTCCAGTAGTTTGGCCAAAAGATGCTCTGGGAATGCTGTTAGTAAATGACCACTTACCCCTTTTATATTTCAAATAGACCCATTTCTTTGAATTCTGAGACTTTTCTGTCAGGCAACTTTTTAAAAATGTGTGTCCTTCATTTCCTCTTTCCCACCTGTACCTTTTCCTAGGTTCTCAGGGTATGCTTTCTGATGTGTTGGTTGCCTGTAAATGTTCTTCTGTAAAAGTTTTGATGTCATTTTTTTTACTTTTTTTTTTTTTTTAACTGAAAACCATTTTTATTGCTGAATGTTTGATAATGTTTGAAGATTGGAGTTAGATTTGGCTGGTTATGGTAATCCAAATTTGTGTGCCATGTTATCATTGCTTTAATTTACTATAAAAGTGTTTAGGGTGATTGGGATGGGTACATGTCAATCAAGTCACCAGTTGAAAATCAAACCAACAAGGGAATATTGTGTGTTTATCCGGGCCTTTGTGTGTTTTATTACTCTTCATTTGAGCCCAGAGTAAGGATAATGTGTCACTGCTCTAACTGTTTTGAGGAACTCTGTTATGTGAATTCTTCCTTAGAATTTTTAAAGTTTCCTATGATGAATATAGAGAACATGGAATACTGTATTGGTGGGTGTATCTCTGGTTTTTTAATGTGGTGACTTAAGGTGGCATAGCTACTTAAGGTTGTTCTTTTCAATTAGAATTTGTCCTGAGTTTGAGAAGATCAGTTACGCTCTTTAAAGAAGAGTTGAATAAAAGTGTTGCTGTATAATTTTCTTATTGTTAGGTACTGTGTAGAATCGTAGAATGGTTCGGGTTGGAAGGGACCTCAAAGATCATCTAGTTCCAACCCCCCTGCCACGGGCAGGGACAACCTCCACTACACCAGGTTGCCCAAAACCTCATCCAACGTGGCCTTGAACACTGCCAGGGATGGAGGGTTTACAGCTTCTCTGGGCAACCTGTTCCAGTGCCTCACCACCCTCAGAGTGAGAAATTCCTTCCTTATATCCAATTTAAATCTGCCCTCTTTCAGTTTAAATCCATTGCCCCTTGTCCTGTCACTACACGCCCTTGTAAAAAGTCCCTCTCCAGCTTTCCTGTAGGCCCCCTTTAAGTACTGGAAGGCTGCAATAAGATCACCCCGGAGCCTTCTCTTCTCCAGGCTGAACAGCCCCAACTCTCTCAGCCTGTCTTCATGGCAGAGGTGCTCCAGCCCTCGGATCATCTTCGTGGCCTCCTCTGGAATAAAAGTGTTGATATATACTTTTCTTATCGTTAGGTACTGTATATTCTGGAGAAGGCCAGTAGTGTAGTGAAAAGTCCATACCAGTTCCTGAAGTGGTGGGAAGGGGTTGTATTGTGACTTTTAATCCTCTGAGAACAGGTAACCTTGGAAAGACACTATTAGGAATTCAGATTTGAGGACTCTGAAATACTCTTTTACCTCAGCCAGGTAATTTGAAGAAATGACGGGATTTCAGCCTGTGGTTCCAAGTTAATGGTGGCTTTCGGTGCCCTTCCTTTCTGCGGTGCCACTCATCTGTTTGCAGAAAGGTCCCTGTGTGCCCATCGAAATGACAGAGGCAGTTGAGACAAGATTATCCTGTTGAAAACATATCCGCATCATTGAGAGAGAACAAAATAGCTGCCGGTACGAGGTGCAGTCCCTGCTTTACTTTGCAGCTGGTTGGATGCAACCTTCTGTGAAGTAGCAGGGTGCTACAGGGAGGGTGAGGCTTCATCTTTCCTTTTCAAGTGCGAGGCTCAAGTCCTGCAAAAGTGTTTCGTGTCAAGAATTTTCTGCCCAGAGGTATCACAGAGTTAAGCTACATGAAGACTGCTGGCAGATGTGTTGGCTGTGTCCCTCACAGCATCCTTCTGGACAAGTTGTCCCACTGTGGGGTGAGCGGGCTTACGGTGCGCTGGGTGAAGAACTGTCTGAAGGGTGGAGCTCAAAAGGTGGCAGTGAATGGGGCTACATCTGGCTGGTGACCAGTCACCAGTGGTGTTCCTTGGGGTTCAGCTCTAGGTCCCGTTCTGATTAATATCTTTATCGATGGCCTGGATGAAGAAGTTGGATGCAGCATGAGCGAGTTTGCTAATGATACCAAACTAGGTGCTGTTGACTTTTTTAAGGGACAGGAGGCCTTGCGGAGGGATCTAGATAGACTGGAGCATTGGGCTATGATTAATGGGATGAAATTCCATAAGAACAGCTGCCACATTCTGCACCTAGGATGGAGTACTGCTGGACACAAGTATAAACTGAGAGAGGAGCGGTTGGAGAGCAGCCCTGCAGAAAGGGATCTGGGGGTGCTGGTTGGCAGCAGGCTCAGTAGGACTTTGGCAAACCGCATCCTGGGGTGCATCAAACACAGCATCACCAATCACCAGCCAGTCAAAAGAGGGGATTATCCCACTGTATTCAGCATCAGTGTGACCTCTCCTTGAGTACTGTGTGCAGTTCTGGGCCCCACAATTTAAGAAGGATCTGAAGGTCCTCGAATGCATCTAGAGGAGAGCAACAAAGCTGGTGAAAGGGCTGGAAGGGATGTCCTGTGAGGAGCAGAGGAGGACTTTAGGCTTGTCTAGTTTGGAGAAGAGGAGGCTGAGGGGCAATCTTGTTGTTCTCTACAGCTTCCTGAGGAGGAGAGACTGAGTGGAACGTACTGAGCTCTCATTTCTGGTATCCAATGATAAGATGCGTGGGAATGGTTCAAAGCTGCGCCAGGGCAGGTTCAGACTGTACGTTAGGAAGCATTTTTTTAATGGGGAGGGGTGGTGGTGAAACGCTGGAATGGGCTTCCTAGAGAGGTGGTTGATGCCCTAAGCCTGTCGGTGTTTAAGAGGCATTTGGACAGTGCCCTTAACATGCTTTAACTTCTAGTCAGCCCCGAAGTGGTCAGGCAGTTGGACTTAGATGATTGTTGTAGGTTCCTTCCAACTGAAATAGTCTATTCTAGTCTAGTCTGTTATTTTCCTCCGGATTTCTCTTCACCTTCAGGTGGGGCGTTTCATGTGAGGAGTGAAGTGGTGAAGCATACTGATTAGAAGGCCACATCAAGTTCCTTAGCATCTAGAAAGAACTTGAAAGAACATAATTACATCATGTTAAGGTCACTACATGACTGCCGTAGCCTTTCCTTTTATACCTACCTTCCTAGCATAGCTTCTGTCCAAAGTTAGGTGAGCTTCTCTGAAGCAATTCCGTCGTTGCTGTTATATTCTCCAGTTATGATTGAAATGTCAGGAGATATTAAAAATAGTCATCAGGGCTGGGATATTTATGAAATGTCTTTGTTGTTTTCTTTGTTATTTTTTTTATTTCGAGCCTTCATACATCAAGAAGTGACGCTAGCAAGGCTCATCTCAGTCTTCTGTGAGCTAGTTTCCTTGCCAACCTGTCGTACATTCTGGTGATGACACCAAGGTCTGGAATTGGTTAATGACTTCAGCAGCAATTAAGCAGCTCTGTTGTGGTGGATTTTATTGTCTCCAACTGTTCTTTGAGAAAGATGCTCCCCCCTGACATGTTACATGTCTGATCTTGTGTAAATACTGACCATTTTTACCACAACTGACTGCCAAGTTTATTGATAATGATTATTTCTGGATCACGGGTGTTATTGCCTCTTCTTAAGTGGCCTGTTTTCCACGCTGCCAGCCAAGATATCTGTCAAAGGAAGTCTTTTCTTTCTATTTTCTCTCTAAATTTGGTATATATGGACTTTGTTGAGGAATGACCCTCTCCTTTCTTCCCGATTTGGTTTACAGGTGCTGTCACTCTAAGGTGACTTCATGCAACCTTCTTTTTGATGGGCTTTTCCGTTATGCGGTGTGACTAGCTTGCCCAGTGTAACCCTCAGCTTTGTGAGGCAACATGCCTTGTTCCTGAGTGACATTGATTTAATTACATCTTTAAACAAATACAGCTGTGTTGAGCACTTCGATTACACTGCAAGAACTTCTTGGCCATGGGGAAAAATTAATGCTAAATTTCTATAGGAATCCTCCTAGTTTCTTATTATTTGATACTGTAAATTTATTTTTCAGATTTTAATTTCCAACACTTTAACCATATCAGCAGTTACTGAGTTTTGTCGAATCTTTTAGTGAAAATCCAGTGAGCAGATTTAGTAAAAAAAAAAAAAAATAAAAAAATTGTCAAATACATCATGTCTTAAAACAGCACATGGAAGTTTGATCTTTTAGAAATGGGTTGCTAATTCTAGTGATGTTTCCAAATCAGCAATAGTTACCAGGCAGGCTTTATAATGTGTGTGCCTACTCTTAATGAAAGGAGCTGATGTAAAATGAAGCCTGATAGGGTGGTGGTTTGGTTTTTTTTAGAAAATAGAAGAATATGAGTTCCACTGAAAAAATTTTGGTTTGAGACTTACACTGCCATGTAAATAGCTGGATTTTTTTTTTATCAGGTAGAGATGTATTTTCCTGTCTAAAATTCAAGTGAACAAAAACCCAGTGAGAAATAGCACGCATTAGGAATGCTGTAGTACAATTGTTTATATCGAAAAGAAATTTTGTCTTCTGAATAACTCACCCTTCTGTATACTACTCCTAAAAAATACCTACTATGAAAAAAAGGTGTACGTTAAAAAAAGATCCCAGTGATCCAATGTGTTTGAATGGAGAACCTGTTGCCAGACAGCTTGTGTATGGAGATGAAAGCATCGTCTGTGCAGTGCCTGAGGAAGTCTGTGCAGGGGGATGTTTGTCGTGGGAGAGCTCGATGTCTTGCGTGGCGGAGCGTTTTCGGCAGTGCCCTTTGCCTCTCCTGCAGCTTTGGTGAGCCCTGCGCTGCCTGGGAGGTTTTGCCGTGTTCTCCTTAGCAGCTGTGGATGGCAGTGACTCATCCTCTTGTTTCTGTCTGTCACCTGAAGTAAGTAGTGTTCTGGAGAGGAAAAAAAATAAAAATTCATCATTCCTTCCCTTTTGGTTCATAGTAGCCCTGTAAGCCAGAAATTTGTAGGCAACTGTACAGGAACACAGTCAGAATTACGTAGTGTTAAACTATTGCCATTGGGTCAAAAAGTTGATCTTTGCTTCTTTATATCCCAGACAGTAGCTTTGGTCAGACATGGCATGGTACAGAAATGCAGAACTCTCTGGTTAAATAGTGAATACTCTAGTGTGGATGTTGTTATTGTTCAGCAGGAATGCCCAAGAATATGCCATGTGTTGAGCCACATAGTAAAATGGGGGTAGATTTTTAAAGTCAGCCTGCAAAAAGTGTAAGCTGTTAAAAATGTTCCTGGCTTTTGAAAAGACGGTTGTGTTGGAGTTCCTGAGATGGGAAAAATGTATCATGAGTCTGAAGATTATACGCAAGTAGATGTAAAAACAATGAAGCTGCAGAGTGACCTGACTTTTTTTTCGCATGTGTAAAGTGTCGACCCATTTAATAACTTGTGTTCTAGCCACTGCTCTACATTGCAAATGTTTCCCAAAATGCAGAATTGCAAATTGCCATCAGAAAAATGCAATGCATTAGGTCGTTGAGATGATGACAGTTATTGTTGCGGTTTTACCTCCAAATGAAGAGGAAAGGGTAAATTTAGATTAGATGAAGAAAATTTTTACAGTGAAAGTGGTGAGGCACTGGAAGAGGTTGCCCAGAGAAGTTGTGGCTGCCCCATCCCTGGCAGTGTTCAAGGCCAGGTTGGATGAGGCTTTGAGCAACCTGGTGTAGTGGAGGGTTTCCCTGCCCATGGCAGGGGGGTTGGAACTAGATGATCTTTGAGGTCCCTTCCAACCCTAACCATTCTATGATTTGTCATGAAAGTATAGTGTGCTATAAACATAGTTACATATAGCATAAGTTACATGAAATTACAGGACAAGCATTACAAAGGGAGATAATCTGCAAGGAACTCGACTGCTGATGAAAGGTAGTTTTTCTTAAGGGCAGACTCCTCTGAAAGTAGTAATTTAGTGTACAGCTTCGTTTTTAAATGAATAATATATGAATGAAAAGATGCTTGCTTTGCTGCATGCTTGTATTTTATTTATGTGTGCACACATGGTCCACTCTAATTAAGCACAGCTCTTTATGGTTTATTTATTTGTTCTAGAGAGGCTGCTTAATATTTGAGAGAAACAGTAATGATGTGTCTGACCTTTGCAGTGGCTGTGTTAACGGTGAGATGGGTTTTGCAGGAGCCTGCAAGAAGAGTAAAATAGCAGGTTGATCTTTTTCTCCATTTGCTGGAACATGCTCAAGAGACCTGAAAGCACCAGGGGAGTGTGTGTGGGGGAACAGTAAAGTGGTTAAAGAGTATTTTCTTGTGTTTTCAGATCTCAGGAGGATGCTAGTGACAGGCTGAGGTAAAGGGTTAAAAACTTTTTCTTTGCTTTTTGTTGTGGTCTGTGTTTTATTACCAAACCACCAGGGTAGTATTTCACTTGGTGAATAGTTGCTTGTTTGTTTGGTGGTTTGAGTTTGTTGGGTTTTTTTAATGCCAGTACAAAGAAATAAATGTAAGTGGATGTGGAGACCAGTCCAGGTTTACAGAGTATGGGTAAGCATGCCTGACTTCCTTGTGTGGTGGTCTTGTAGTGGGATTTGTCACTAAACTTCCTAAAAATACATGTGGTATGTACGCACAAATTTTATCGCCTTTCCCTTTTTTATGGCCTTTGCTTAATACAGATTTCCATCTCTTTTTATAAAAAATGTCTCCTGAGCCTGTGCTGTAGGGAGGATCTCGGTGCTGCCAGGTCAACCTGTCACTCCTTCTCCTGCCTCTCCCTGGTGGGCTCCTCTCCCAGCTTCGCACCCTTCCCCATCGTGCATGCTGTGTGCACAGTTGCTCTCGGTTTTGTTTCTGGGGAAAGCAAAACCACCAGGAGAGAAGGAGTTATTTGTTGCAAGCGCTAATAGCGTAGGTTTAAAAAAAAAAGGTGGAAAAAGAAAGCAGGTATGGAGAAGCTGATAGATACGTGTGTATTGAGATGGTAACATTACTATATATAAAGTGATGGAAATTAAATGATATATTTATAAAAGGATTTTGATTGATCCAAGTATTTGTGGATGATACCAGTAAACAACGATATTTAACTGACTTCCACATGAGCACAACCATTTCTTATGTTGCTCTTCTGTGGAAGCTCTGTGGATGTGTACATACAAAATTAATATTCTCATAATGGAAGATGCAATTTGTGCTCTATTCAGTCGCTCATGTTTTTGCTAATTAATCATTAATCATCTGCTATTGGAACAGTATCTTTTTTTTTTTTCTTTAATTAGCCACTGGTACATGTTTGTTAGAAATCTGCCTGCAGAGCTCTTACAGTGCTGCAGTGTGTGCCGTATTTTTCTCTTAATCAGTAGGTAGCATTTCGTAGCTTTTGTTTGCTTGCCTGTTTTGTTCTATCTTTATAAATCTAAAAATCTCTTTTTAGCATACGTGCATATATGGTAGTTACTTCAAAGCGATAGCATGCTGCATAGATTTTTATACTGTGATACCTTTGGGGAAGAACAGAGGGTGGTTGTCTTGCAAAAAAATGCAAGCTAATGGTACGTGCTTCTGCCAGCCAAACTGATTGGAGATAAGTAACAACTTTTCCCTCTTGTCCTTCCTCCATGCAGGAAATGCAGCATCATTAGGACTAGATGACCTTCTGGGGTTTGGGGTTCTGGTGTTGGTTTGGTTTGGTTCTTTTTTTTGCCCAAGGTGGATTAAGACTTGGAGAACTGCTGAGTTCTCTTTCACCTTCCTTTTTCTCGCCATTATTATCCTTTTCTGCGTTACATGATGAATTGTTTATAGCTAGCAGTCTTGCTTTTGAGGAATTGGGACCTGCTGCGGATATATCTGAAAGATTCACAAAGCATATAACCTCCTCATTTTTGTGAGCATCATGGGACGAAACTTAACTGCAGTAGTTGTGAAAAGCAAGATGAGATTTTGGTCTTTAACAGCCTACCTCTTACCATAGAAGTACCATTCGAAAGATAAACTAATTTAAAGCAGTCTAGGAGTTCTTCTCGATTGAGTGGGAAGATGATCGCCCTTCTGTGGCAGGGCTTTCCAGAGCTGAGGGCTGTATTTCAACTGCATTCTTGGTTGTAGGTGTCATCACTTCAGGAGAATCCCAGTGGTGTCAGGCATGTCATAAACTTTCACTTTCTCCCCCTTTTGTCCCACCTTTAAGTCCAAGAGCAGTTGCCCTTCAGTGTATTGCAAAGACCCACATTCATTAGTCCACACCAGACTATTTCAGTGAATGGACTACTGGAGCTAGGGTGGCAAAAAGGGGAAAAAAAAGACCTCCACGACATTTTCTGAAGATGTTTGTGTTTGGAATATTTGTGGAAAATAACTGCACAAGGGGAGATTATTAGTAATCTGCTCTGTTACATATGGTAGTGTGAGCTCCCTGGTCGGAGCTCCTGAATAACCTGACCCTCCCGCAGCTGTGGGATAATGACCCTGCGACTGGCGAGGCAGGTGGTGCCGAATGCTGCTCCGATTGAACCGCGAGGGAAAAGGGGTTAAGCTGGGATAACGCTCCATCCCGGCAGCTGACAGCATCACCTCCGAGCCTTCTCTCCCGGCGGGCTCCAGGGGAGCGGGAGCAGGAGCCTCTGAAGTTTGCCATACGCCTCAGACCCTACGCTGCCATGTTGCCAGGGCAACCCACCCATTTATTCCTTTACGTCTGACTTCAGTCCCGTGCATCCTCTGCCCTGGCTTTGCTGGAGCGGGCTGGCTGGCACTCGGGTGCACTTTGATGGGCTTCCAGTGTATCTTGTGTAGCTAACTGGTACTTGTATGGAGAAGACATCTTCCACCCCCCTACCCCACGTCGTTAGGGAGAGGTCTGTCTTGGATTTCAGCGTTTTAATTGGAGTGCATCTATGCGTGTGCGTGCACGGAAATTAAATATTGCACTTGTTTGGGCATTTGATACCCTTAATGGAAGGGAGCATTATATCAATGTTCTCTAGTGCTACTAGAGCTGTTTAAGCTCCTTTACCTTCTTTCCCAGATATTCCCGTGCCTTTTGTGGGGCTTGTTTGAATGTGTCTACCCGTAAATATTGCCTAAATCTTCCTCATAGTGTTTTATAAGCATCGATTAGTTGTTGCATGTGTGAATAACGTAGCCCGCAGAATACAAGTGCTTCAGTGGTATCTTTGATAATGTATGTACAATTTAAACCACAAATTATAAGAGGCAGTAGAAAATCAACGCTAACACTGTTTTGCAGCAGAGATGTCTTTTGAAATGTGTCGTTATCAGTAATAGAGGCTTTACTGTAAAAAGTGACCAGATATTTTTCTTTTTTTTTTCCACTCAGCTGTCCCATTTCCTCCAAGTCACCGGCTCACAGCTAAGGAAGTGTTTGATAACGATGGAAAACCACGTGTGGATATCTTAAAGGCACACCTTATGAAAGAAGGGAGACTGGAAGAGAGCGTTGCTTTGAGAATAATAACAGAGGGAGCTTCAATTCTTCGCCAGGAAAAAAATTTGCTGGACATAGATGCACCAGTCACAGGTTAGTATGGAGTCATGATGATGATGAAGGGGATGGTTACTGGTTTAGGACATGTTAAGTAATGCATGAGTGTGTTGCAGCTTCCTAAAGAGCTGAAAGGCAGCTTGAAAATCACTTATTCTCTCCAATACTCTATTTTCTCTTTGTCTGCTACCACTAGGATAATGGAGACCATCAAGCAGCTTGTAAATTAGAGGGAAAGATCAATTCTGCTGAGCCCTTTTTGATTCTAAGGGAGAGAACACTTTTAGTCTTTAGGAGAAGATTAGAAGAACTTAAACTTGAAAACTTATCTGGCCTTTTGCACCGGGTGTTAATTCCATAATTCTATAGATGCCGTTTACCATAGTAGCACTTTTCAGACGTACAGACAGCATTGGGCTCTGAATGAACAATGGTGTCGGAGTAAATGGAAATTTTAATTAAATGCTAAGGAAAATAACGAGTGCAGCAAAAAGGAAAAAATATAGTAGAATCCCAGTTTGTGTTGCCTGGGGGATTAATGAATTGTGCTGGTTGCAGAACCCATCCCGCCCTTGTCAAACACTACCACCTACTCATTAATCCTCAGGAAATGCCTTATACTTTGAATTTCCTTCTCTAATTGTCTCCTGCCTCCGACTGCATTCTAAACGTATGAATGCATTTGCTTGCTCTAATGTGCCTCCTCCCCTGTTTTGTTGTTTTTGTTGGATATGAATGCATTTTTGGCAAGAAATCGATCTGTGGCATAGAAAGCCGTGGGGCAAAAGATAACTAATTCCAACCATCATAAACTATGAAACCGAACTGTAAAACTTGGTCTAAGGTGTCAGGTTGTTTTGTTACTTTTGTTTCTGGAGAGCCCTGAAAAAAGTAAAAGAAATAGGTTAATCTACTGCAGAAGAAGGATTACCAGTCTTTATTATCAGTAATGGTAGCATTCACCAAAAACTACAAGAAATGACGTTTTTGCTACTTTTAGGAAGCCTTCTCTGAAAATAAAGATTGCAGTGTCTGGACTAGAATGACACAAGTTACCAAAGCTTGTAATTTTAAAAATTACATCCAAATAGGGAATCGTAGCTTGACCTGGAGAGATAATATGTATCATCTTTTATGTAATAATTAGCTTGTCGTGCTGCTGAACAATTCTGATGGAAAAGATATCAATCATGCTGCAGCTCATGGGTGAATAAAGTAAATATGACGAATAAAAGGATCCTCCGAGTAGACTGAGAATAAAGTTCTACAAACATTTTCTTTGACTCTTCAGGATAAAAGGAAGAAGTCGTGGGGGTGCAATACCATTGTCCAGAACTGAGTGCCAGATGTGCAGAAATTCTACCTTTCTGTGGATGTTCTCTTTTTTCTTTTTTTTTGAGTGTGTGTGTTTGGGGTTTTTTTTAATCCATTGAGAGATGTAGACTGTAGGAGGACCGGTCTGGTGTATTATGTCCTGACTGATTTCCATAAGTCCATGTTTAATATTCTCTCTCTCTAATTTTTCTCTTTAAAACTTATTTCTGAAATGCTTTTGAAGGTATTGGAATTGTTCTGAATTATGTTTTGGAGATTAATCTCCTGAAGGTTACCCCATTGTATAACACTGGTATAATTTAGGTCTTTGATTCTTTTTTCAGTTGAGCCTACAGCTTGCTTTGTTCCTGCTTTTGAAATTATTCTCCCGCAGTGATTGTGATACTGCAGTATTCATCAGGGTGGCTGGTAACTACTCTCTTTTAAGCTGGCGTAGGAAAGCTGGACTCCTGATGCTTGTTAGCAGGGTAGCTGAGAAGTGCTAATGTTCTGTATGAACAAACATGAAAGCTGGAGTTAGGAAAGTGATCATCAAAGGAAGGAAGAAAAATAATTGTGAGGGGGAGGCTGGGAAAACTTGTGAGGCATGTTGTTATGGGCCTGACAATTTTCTTTGTATGAGTAGTATGACAGCAGGTGACTGGGTAAAGAGAATATCAATTGACCGATGATGTAGTGGAAGTGCAAGGTATACAGGCAATCAAGAAATAACTATGGAGTAGAGGAAAACTGTTTTCATATGTATGGAAGAATAAACAAAACCATTGATAGAGTGGAGAAGAAAATAAATTTTCGTTTTTTTAAACACGGCAAGCAGTCTTGTTGAAGAGCAACAGTCATAAATCATTAATATGACATCCTTTGTGGGACACGCATTCATCTTTTAGAAACATACCCCTGTAGTGGGTTAATTAGATGGTGATCATCAAAAAGAAGAGATAGAAGAGTTTAACTGTTCAAGTAAGAGCACTGTGGATTAGTACAGTGATACACTTTATGAATGTTGAAAAACCTGAACATTTTGTCTTAAAGCCTTGTGCAGCCATCCTTCAGCTGGAAATTTCCCTTTAGTTTAATTTAAGGCTTGAGATAGTTGTCCTCAGAAAAAAATATCAGAGTTCTATTCATAAAAAAATGTCTCATGAAATAAAGTGGGTACATAGAAGACTCGGATTTGAGAGAGAAGATGGTTTGTATAATGGGGAGGAAGCATGCAAAGAGCCTTAATGTGGAATACACAGTCTATTATTTTGTGTTTATGCATAAAACTTACTCCGTGTCTGTGGTTAGCTGGAAGCACCAATGATTGTCCTTTTGAGTTGATAGATTTTTTTGTTTTGTTTTCAGATTTGGCAAGGTTATAAGCCTTATGAAATATTGGTGATGAATTAATTTCCAACCTTAGCTCAAATTGTTATCGTTTGCTACGTGCATACTTACATACGTGCATGCAAAGTTTGCCACAGTTCTCACTTACAACCAAGGTGAACTCTTCTTGCAGTTGCTACACAGGGTTGCTGTTTGCTGGGTAGGCATCTGAACAGAGCCTGCACTAAGAAGAAACTCCAAGTCCTCTGCTATCAGGTCTCTTCTTGCATCCAGGAAGTGTGTCTTGAGGCAACTTTGTCTTGACTTGCGAGTGTGAGTTGGGATTGGGAAGGATGGAGAGAATTGAGTCAAAAAAAAGTGAGTGTATTGAGGGGAAGGCTGAAAGTAGGGATGAAAAGTGGTAACGGCTGCTCAACAGATGACAAGGAGGCGGTTGAGACCAACCACTTGACTTGAAGACAAGAGTATGTGATAGAGGTGAAAAGCTTGAGAGACAAGGAAATAGCCAAGAGGCTGAGTCAGAGGTTGACAGAGAACGGCTGGGCAGGCCAAATAGGAAAATGAACAAGAGGTTGACAGATAATTGGGACTATCTGAGCAAGGCACCTGGTCTGGGGGTTGGAACTAGATGGATCTTTGAGGTCCCTTCCAACCCTAACCATTCTCTGATTCTATAAAGCGGCACGTGGTAGAGTAGGCCTGGCCAGAGTGACAGCTGTGGTAGAAGAACTTCTCTTCCCAGAGAAGTTGTAGAAGCCCCATGCCTGGAAGTCTTCAAGGCCAGGTTGGATGAGGCTTTGGGCAACCTGGTGTAGTGGAGGGTTTCCCTGCCCATGGCAGGGGGCTTGGAACTAGATGATCTTTGAGGTCCCTTCCAACCTAAACCATTCTGTGATTCTATCTATAAAACGAGAAGTTCTTTGAATGTGTTACATCAGAAAAAGAAATTTAGGTAAAGCCTTTGATGGCAGTGTTGCCTTGCTTGGCTTTCAGTCTGTAAAATGGACCCTTTAGCTCACCTGCGTTTTGAAGGCAGTAATTCACACGTCTTTCGAAGTGTTGAGATACTGCTATACTGAGTGGTGTTGAAAGTATTTGAGCAAGCTGATCATGCTGTCTTCGGAGTAAGATTTGTAGAAATTTTGTAACTTAAGTATATTTCACACAAGTGAAGAGAACACAACTTGAAAGTTGCTGGCTGCTTGAGTATATTGTTCTGCCTACTGCATGAAAAGGAGTAGAAAGTGACTATGTAATTAGGGAAGTTGTAGCATAATGCATATGCAAGAGAGGTGGCACCTGAAACCTTAGTCCTGTCATATCCTAAATATGGAGGTCTTTTTTTGCCAACATTTGTGATGTTCACTTTAATTACTACATGTATGATTTATTGACATTAATGAGCCTCAGTTCATTGGTCCTTTTCAAAGCAGCAAAACCTGCACTTTTTGAACACGCTGAATTGTTTTTTTCCAACATCTGCAAAAATTAACAGCTACAAGAGGAGCTGGGATTAAAATACAAGAACTCACAGGTCATACTGCAGAATTTGGTTTCAACAGCAAAGTAGTTGATGACAACAGTCAATTCCAGCTTCGCAGTTAGATCTGATTTTGAAGTTGGCCCTGTTTTGAGCCGAGCAGGTTGTGCTAGGTGACCTTCCCACCTTAACTTTTCTGTCATTTTAATTTATACCTCATTAAATTACGTACTTAACTATAGGGTAGACGTAGAACTCTAAGTGGTAGGTTTGTCTAATATCTCTCATTGTGTGTCTTTGCTTTTACCTTTTGGATTGTGTTTCTTGAGGACATTGCTAATTTACAGATATGGAATGAAAATAGGATGATATTTCTTGCACATATGACTGTACAACTAAATAAGCATGTCAGACGTGGTGTTTTTAAGGTGAGTCTTTTTTCCCTGTTGATATCTATTTTAAAAGCAATTAACATGTGCTCTGTTTCTTCTTGTAACATATAAGGGCTTTCATTTTGGGTACTCTGTGTGCTGCTTTTGGTTGGTCTCTGCCCATTGTTATTAACAGGAGTTTCCTCTACTAAACTAAGAACACAAAAGCCTTAAGTCATATTAAGTCATATGCATCTTTAGAAATCGGTGCCTTTTCGTATGTGGTACTTACAGGTCGTGTATGAATGTTACCCAGGCACCTGCCTGTGTACAGATGTTCTCAATTCTGTTTGCATGGGTGCCACCACCAGGTGCGGCAGTGACAACAGTTTCTGGCCCTGTGACAATAGCCAGGCCATGTGCAGGACAGCATCTGTCAGTCCCTTATTTAGAAAAAATGGAAAATAGGTAAAACAAGCATACACTCTTGTTCTAAACCTTCACATGCTCCACTGAGAAAGCCCTGACTACCATCCAGTATTCAAAGCTTTCTGAAATGCCGGGTGCTTGGACTTGGTATGGGAAGATAGGTGAGCACCAGGTGAAAACAGGATGAAAGCTTATTGTTGCAGTGTAGAAACTTTATAAAAGAAAGGGAAAGTGTCTCCGTGTTTACAGGTCTTTTCCGTGACCATGTTGTTTTCCTCTGTTAGTCCTGGATTTTGCAGCTCTCACGTTTGTGGATGTGGTAGGTGCAAGGAAACCACTGTTGCTTGCAAAGCCTTCCTTGCTGTTCCCTTTGCATGGCGTAGTGTGAGGTGAGTGTGTATTTCCAGTAGGCATGTAAGTACAAACCTTGTGCCTGAAAGGAGGAATACACCTGCTTGCAGTTTCCTTGCAGCGTCTCTGGGTAAAAGAATTCCATTCGCTTGGTTGAATGTCACAGTGGTATGGAAATACAACTTCAACACTTGAGTTGCTTGTAGTGTTTGTATCGTAGCGAGCATGCTGAGGGGGTTTCCCATTTGAACTCTAAATTGATGGGGGGGAGAGCTTGTAGGCATCTGGGGATAGAATCATAGAATGGTTTGGGTTGGAAGGGACCTCAAAGATCATCTAGTTCCAACCCCCCTGCCGTGGGCAGGGACACCCTCCACTACACCAGGTTGCCCAAAGCCTCAAGATAGCGTGTGTGGGAACAGCTGCGGCAACTCTTACCTTCGGAAACCTTTGGTGCATTAGGTCCATAAAAACTACAGATGGAAAGCTCTTTCCTGACAGCATGTGCCTTTACGATCTTTGAGGCTTCCAGATATTCTCTGGGTACGTTATTCCATGGGACGGTAGGGTCTTCTGGGCCTGGACGGTTCCTCATGTTCCACATACATTTTTCCTTTGCCCAGTTCCTCTCATTTGGTAGCATGAAACACCACTAGGTTGCTAGCACTGTGCAAGTTAAAACTTCGTAAGCATGAAGAATTTTTAGCTGAAGTGATCAATGTTAAGGCAACCTAATAAAACCACATCATAGTAAGAAGGCAATAATGTTTAAAATGGCGTTGAACTGCAGAACACATGTAAGTGCTCTGGTGCAATGGGAGAGTCAAACTAAACCAGTTCTTTCTCATTTTTGCATTTGAAGCAGTTTAAGATAGAATTCCAGCATGGAAAATAAACAAGATTGCTTATTAGAGGCCTACAAGTACTATAGAGATCTATCTATATTAGCACTACATGAAAGTTTGTCTGAAATTAACATTTCAGTATAAGAAATTTTAGTTAAAACTTCTCTTTTTGACGCTTGAGTAATTTACTTTAAACCTAAAGGACCATGATTATTGTTAAGGAAACTATTGAATTTCCAGGAAGCTGTTACAACTAAAATATTTACTTATGTGTCACCAAAAAAATAATAATAAATTTACATGATCAAATTGTAAAACTTCATCCTGAGTGGGTCATGTCTCCAGACTCGCAAGTCTAAAAGCTTTAATGCTGGTTTGAAGTCTAGACACCTGCAGCTTCTGAGGGTAAGTGTTGAACAGAAGAATTATTCTTTTCCCTTCCTTGCCATAACGCATTCATTAAAGTTATCTTTAAAAAGCATCTTTAATGTTGTTTGTGATCCTAAGAGTCAGTAAGTGATGGGGCCTGCCCTCCGATCAGGGCGCTGGTTACAGTAGGGCACTTCTCTCTGTCTCCCAGCCAAGTAGTGGTATCTTTGTTGTAACTTCTTCAGCTGTATGGCCAGTCATTCTGAAAACATGCTCATGTTTTGGTCAGTCTAGCCTTAAAATGCATGAGTCTCAAATGTTCCTGCTATAACTGCATCAGTTTGAGTCTCTGTTATGCTGGTATACGTTCCCCACGTGGACCAGTAACACCTGAGAACTGGGCGCGTTTCAGGAAATGATTCTCGCTCTCAGAATAAACGGCCTGCAGTTAATTCTCCCTCACAGGGAAAGAAACTTCGGCTGCAGTGAGGTAGATGTTGGTTTGAAATAAACTTTGACATGTTTCTCTCTTAAATGTCAATTCATGATCTCATTTGCATAAATAATACGACGTTTCAACAGAACAGGTTGAAGCCATGGAAGAGGAGGAAAGGATGCATCCTTCTTGAAAAGATAGTCCGATTGTTTTTACATGCCTGTGCAACGCAGGTCTGACCTCTGACTTAATAAATGAATTAGTCTTCAGGAAGAAATATTTGCCATCGTTTTTTAAAATGTGTTAGATATACTCTTTTCTCACTGGATGCATTAGCGCAGTTGGCTGTTTCAACAATTATTTCCCTTTACAAATCACTGTTGAATGTTATTAACATACAGAGCACCTGGATGTTAAACTCCTGTTAAAAATAATTTATGATATAAACATGCTGTTGAACAGCTAAAGTGAACTTGATTGGATCCTTTAATTGGATTGCTGATTAAAACTGACACTGCTTCAGCTGTTTTGCATGCTTTATTGCAAACTCATAATACATCAAATCACTTGTGGCTTAAAAACTGGGACTTTCAAAAGAAGGTAAAGATGTAAGACTATGTATTCAAATTTTTCTTGATCTGTTCCTTACCTAAACGCTTCTGTCTGTTCCAGATATGGATTGAAATATGCCTGCCTGCATCCCTGGTAGAACAAAGTGATTGTGTCTTGTAGCTTAATTGAGCTGCTTCAGACATCAGCATCTGAGATTTTGGCAGAGCTGATGTTTTCTAGTAGCAGCTGCTTAAATCTATCGTTATTGCCAAGACAGTGGATACTACGGACTGTATTCTTTACAACTACCTTACTACTTGTAAATAATCTATCATTAACTTGCCTTGGTGCAAAAATCATAATCAAATCAGCCAAAATGAACTCGTGGGATCAGAAATGCTTTTCAGGTATGAAGCTTAATTTGATGCTGTGAAATGGAGGATCAAAGGCATATTTGGCTTCAAGTCAGCACAGAAATTGCATTGATTAAAAAATAACCACCAGCAAAAATACAGAAACAACTGCTTGCAAATACCTAAGTCCTTAGGAGTTTGTTCTTACCATTTAGAGTATGGGTGCTGCTTCATCATGTAAATACTGACAGCACAGTATAGCATGTTAGTGTTTCTTCTAGGGGTGTTGCAAGAAGACATTGTACATCATAGCAGTGGTGTTTATTGTAGCTTCTGAGAGATTTTTCTGAAACTTGTAATTCAGGTTTTTTTATTTGCTTTGCAATTATGTAGTCAGTGGCACAACTTGAGTTAGAACTGGGTAGTTGTGGGTCTTTGACACCTGGATTCTTTTTTGAAAATAACCATGATATTTGCACTGTGTAATCCTCATCAGGAAGAAAGAGATCCTTTGTTTTTTGCCTTTCGTATTCTCTTAGCTTTGCCTAGTTATTCCTCCTTTTGATTCTGGCCTCAGGTTAATTTAACTCAATCTTAGGTCGTAGTTTATATTGGCAAAGGGTGTGGGAATGCAGTGGGATCACTGCTGAAATCTCAGCCACCCACATTCCTTCCTCCCCCATCTTGGATGGAGGAGCTACTGAAACGAGTAAGACCTAGAAGGGGGTAGAGGGAAATTCCAGCATATGTTTGCCTTCCCCCCACCAGGAAAACAAAAATCTACCAGTCACGCACGAACCAGCGTTCCCCACTTAAAGTGTGTGTGAAATAACAGAGGATGATGATTTATATGTGCGTGAGGCTGGAAGGAGGATTGATTCTGTCTTAATCACACTGTACTTGCAACAGCTGTAGAGCAGCCATAGTGTAGAAATCAAGCTGGGAACAGCTGTGGGGGAGAAGAGGAGGAACTGGAGGAGTACGAGGGGGTGGACTAATAGCAAGACAGAGACAAACAGTGTTTTTGTCAGCTGATCATTGCGACTTCGAGGTACCACTGTATTCACCTGATTTCAGAATTAGCTGTACAGATGGTACAGATGAGTGCACCGGTTGTTTAGAGTGCAGTGGTGCTTTTGGAGCTAACACGTCTTGCCTTCATAGAGTGGTTTGGGTCGGAAGGGACATCAAAGATCATCTAGTTCCAACCCCTCTCATCTTATGCTTTACATTTGTGTGTCTCACCTTTCACCAAAACCTGCCTGTGAAGCACTGGCAAGTGCAAAGGAGATAACTAGCAGGTGTGTTCTTAAGAGATCATCACCTGTCATCACTTAGGAAAAGTGCAACTCAGTGTTAGTTAGAAGTTGGAAACGATGCTTACAGAACAATGTGATTCTGGGATGGTTTCTTCTTCTTTCTGCCTTTAGATGCTTATTCATTAGCATTTTAATACTACTGGAGCTGAGACATCTGTTGGGTTTCTGCAGTTTATTTAGACGAAACATTTCTAGAATAGTTTCCAAGTATATAATATCCTCTGTGAAGATTTTGTCTTTTTAAATGAAAAAAATCTGCTGTAGTTCCAAACACTTTAGTTTTAAAAAATCTCATGTTTTTACGTTTTCTTTAAACTCTATAAAATCTATGCTCTTTAAATAGATGCACCAATTGTGAAGATTAATTGTGCTGAATAGGAGCATGTCTTCAATCTGCAGTTGATTTCAGAAAATGTTGTTAAGGTTCACAGAGGATTGTGGCAATAGGTACATGATTTCTACCAGTAGTGTGTCAAGCCATCACATTTTATTAATTATGTCATTATGTGCCTTTTTTAGGGCATCAAATCATTAAATGGTGAGTTTGAAATTGTTCCTTGGTGCTCTCTCCAGAATGACTGTGTTGACTTCTACTCGTCTCTTCTCTTAGGTTTGAGAATCTAAATCTAGTTGAAATTCATGTATTGATACCACTTGGGACGCTAATTACTTCCTGAGAAAATATTCTTGATAAGTGAGGAGGATCTTGCTCATCATCCTCTCAAGCAGATTCAGCAAGAATTAAATTTTCAAGAGGAATCTTAAGTCCTGTGCTGTTTTATCATTCCCTTTGTTGCGTAAATAATCCCTTGAGCTCACCAGTTGTGTTGAACCTTGTGGATCACTTGGTTTAAGTCAATGTTGTTCCTTTTTGTGAGTTTTTTTTGGGTCCAGCTACATCATCATCTTTAAAGCAGGCAAGCCAAGGACACAACGGCAGTGGATTAAGCTCCAATTTAAGAGCCTGTGGCTAAGAATCAAAACCAGTCTTTTGGTGCTCTGCACAAGGGAAGACGCTGCAGAGAATCCTCTGGTTCCTTAGGTGTATCAGCATTACTGCTTTCAGATGTTACCTCTGAAAGGTGAGTATTTGATAGTCACTTTTACTCCCCTGTCTTCCTCCACATCTGCCTCTGCAAGAAATTCTACCTTTACAACTGGAAAACATCACAAAAGTATTGCTTCCATCAAAATAGGTTGATTTCAGAAATCAAAAGGAATTGCTTGTGGGAGTTCACTGCAGGAGTTTATCCAGCCAGACTAAAAATATTTTTTTTCTGAGTATTCAAGGAGATAAAATTGAGTGAACTGTGTGAGATTTATTCTTTATTAACCTGTATTAATAAAAAAGACTAAGTGCCATTTTTAATCTATAACCTTAAAAAAAAAAAAAAGGAGGAAACCTACCACACATTTCGGCTCATCTTTCATGCATGTTCTCTTCTGTGTTTGGTGCCCTCTGTACATACAGCTCAAGAGCTCTAGGGTGGCACCATGGATTGGAGGCATCGCTGGTGGCCTTAGAAAAAAATCCTGTGACTTCAGCTTTTAATGAAGTGGCAGTGCAAGAACACTTCCATTTTCTTTCTGCTTGGCTTGCTTTATGTTGTGGGCAATAGTCGGAGTTGTCTAGAACAATAAATTATGAAAACTAATGTGGCTTCTTCCACTTCATTTCCTTTGACTCTTATCAGACTTAAGAGGGGAAAAGCTAGCCTCAGTGCAGATACACAAGTAAAAGCAAAGAGAAGTAGACCTAAGAGCTATTTGTGATATCAGCCTACATACTTAAAACTAGTTTTTTGGTTTTGTTTTTTGTTTTCCAAAATGATCTCAAAAACTCCAGTTGAAAGAGTAAGACTCATTTGAGGAGAAACTCGTCTTTAGATTCTGAACAAATAAGAAAATATGTGACTGTCAACTGCAGTTAATTATTAAAGCATATGACAGTTGACAGCCATTTCACCAAAATGTTACTGGAAATGAGGTTAGCATGGTAAACAAGTGTTGAGGTAGACTAACACAAAGTAGACTGCATTGCTCTCTAAGTATGATAAAGCAATCATTGTTAAGGATTTGAGGGTGGTTTGTATGTTATACTTGTTATTTTTAATGATTGCAGCAGATTAAAAATAGGTTTGTAGTCTACTGATTGTCTCAGAATTACTTGGGGTTTAGGGTTTTTTGTTTTATTTTTATTAAAGTATCGACGACTGGAGAGAACTTGCTTGTTATGGTGAAAAAACTTAATTTCCAAACACACACAGAGGTTATTTATGGCCAAAACCACCTCTTACTACAGAGGGCCAGCTTCAAGTGTGATTAAATCCTGTGTAAATCAATAGTTCCTCTGTGGAAATCTAATGGCATTGCACCTAGATTTTGTTGTAAAATTAGAGAAGCATTAAGGGGATGTGTGGGGAGGAGGCCACGCATGGTGCAGTGTACTCCTGTGGCTCCCTGAATCCTTGTTGAGGGAACAAATGTATCCTCAGTAAACTGATGATTTTAGCGATGCAAAATCACTTTCATATCATTGGTGCCAATCTAGGTTTTCAAAAGTGCCTCTGCTTTTTGTAGCGTAGAGGCTTGAGGCTTCGGAATAGGAAGACTGTATCAAACGTGAGGCATGAGCTGTTTGAAATGTGACTGGTTGAAGATGCCATCTGGTGGTATGCGTTTGGTACGTCTGGCTGCTTCCTCGTGTATCCCCCATGGAGGCAGCATGTTCTTTAACGTGCAAGAGAGAAAGAATAACCATGGTAAGGTCAGGAAAAAAGGTCTCTAGCTGTTGCTATAGGCACCTGCCAGGAGACTCCTACAAGTGTAGAAGATAGGCATAAGCAATTAATGCAAGTCAGTCTTTTATTTTGAAGTCTGATTTTTCTTTTTCTAAATAAGCGTTTGGGAAAAATGTCAGGTTATCTTACTTGGGGAAGCAGCGAAAAATAAACTGGATTTGTGTTGGATTGAGGTGGCAATGAATTGGTGGAAGATCTGCCTCCTTCTGCCATAAAAACCTGCATCAAGCAAAGGTAATGCATTTCAATGGCATAAGCAAAAAGTCTATTTTCATTAGTTGATCAAACCTTGTTCTGTGTGGGTTCTAAAACCTCCAGGGCTATATTTAAAAAAAAAATCTGTAAGACTATCAGAAATGAATATCATCTTTCCTAGTTTTTATGCAAAACCTTTGAGAAGAACTTTTAAGGTTTAACATGAGCTGAATGAATGAAGGTTAAAACGTTGTAGCAATAGCAGTTACTTGCTGTGCTATTGAAGCTAAATTACTCACTTAAGCTAGTTTAAACAAAATCAAAGCATTAGTCTGCTGAAAGACACCTATCTTTTCTTACATTTGCAGGTTCTTTTGCTCTTATTTCATCACACGCTTTCCCTAGGCATCAGTAACTTATTCTCCAAACTAAAGCTTTTTGTTCAGCGTAGGGTTTCATTCAGTAATGAAGATAATGTTGTTTTTGTTATGTTCTTCCCACATGAAGCCCTTTCCTTAAACTCACAGAGAATTCAGGTTGGCCAGTACCTTTGGAAGTCACATGGTCCTGACCCTTGTTCAAAGCAGGGCCAACTTCAAAGATTCAAATCAGGGCTCAATTCCACCGCTACTTTTTTCAACTAATCCATCTTCTTCCTTCCAACTTGCACACATTTCTTCCTCCCTCTTAATATCATGTTTCTGAACAGACTTCCTACTGTTCCGTCTGTGTAGTGGGGGAGGGAGGTTAACTCCTCACAAAAGCCATCGTATTCTGCAAGCATCAAGACTATCCCTCTTAATGTCTGCCCTTAGTTTATCGATTATCCACGTTTCCACATTGCCTGTTTTGCTCCAGGAGCCCCAGTGACTCACCTGAGCTCAGGCTGTTGAACACTGAGCCTCTGAAACATTTCTTTGACTCTTCATAGAAGGAGGACCATGTGCAGTTGCGGTTCCTTTTCGTTTTTTCTTTTTTTTTTCTTCTCCCCTTGGTGACTTTATTCTTGAAAAATATGGCCTCGAGAGCTGTTCTCTGAGCACCGAGTTGTCTGTCTTTTTTCAAGACCAAGTCCTTTCACATGTGCTTCCTGGCAGAGGCAGTGTTGATGTCAAAGATATTAAGAGCTATTACTCTGCTGAGCCCGACTGATGGTTATTCCCCATGAAGCTTACCAACATGTATGGAGGAGAGCATGGTGTTCAGAGGCTGTTTTGAGTGCTTGCAGCTATCTCATCTGTACCCTCCTTGACCACCTACCCTCTCTGTCTGCCTTTGAACTCACAAAGCATTGCTTATGCAAGACTTCAGAGAAAGTAATAATGAAGAGGATCCATCCACCTGATGTGTCATTGTCCCAACTGAAACCTCAGTGATAGATAATATTTAAAATATGATTTTTTGTGTCCTCAGGAGTAGCAGGGCACAGAATCTGACTCGCAAAAAAATCTAACTGGTACCTTTATTCCATTCTGAGGTGGCCCAGATCTCTTCAGACTTTTGGAAGTGAAGTGTTTAGTTCAACTCCTATTAGTGTTTTGGGGTATGTGAGTATAAAAAAGGACCTTCCCAAAGTATCTGTCTACAGAGAAAGCATGGGGAAAGGTATTTCAGTAGGAAGGGTATGTTTCTAGTTGCAAGAACATAATTCATATTGACGAGAGTTTTGTGGAAAATACAGATGCTAATGGTTAGAATTTTTGATTCGGTGTCTGTTCTGCTGCGTTTTTCATTTTTTTTCTTGTGAACTGGAAACCTTTTCCAGTAAATAAGTATTTATATCTAGAAGGTATATGGTATGTGATCTCAAAGCACAGTTGTTAGAGCTGCTAAATGTGCTGTGTGGGTGCCCTATGAGTTGTGATGCTCTGGTGTATTTGCATGCATACAGGGAATCATGTAATTAACCACATTAAACTGAGTAACACACAGCCTCCCCATTGTTTCGCTTTATGGGTGTAATTAGATGCTGAGAGAACTATAGCAGGAAATAGGAACAGTTTCCTCCTGCCACCCCTCAAACAAGTTTTCAGTTCCAATTAAAATAAATTACATTTTCAAGCAGAAGAGATTACTCACATGATACCTGTGTCATTTAGAAACAGGCACGGAAAGCCTGGTGTAAAGGTAAATATTAGAAAGGAGAAAGTGGAGGAGAATATTTAGAAATCCTAACCAATAGGAATTCAAAAGCTGATTCTTTGAATTGCTCAGTCATGCTCCAATGAGAAATTTCTACTGGAGGTTGAGTAACAGGGAGGCAAGCCTCTTGGCAAGATTTTCGGTAGTAGAGATTTCTTTAGTTAAACTGGGATGTGCTTTGACACTTTGACTGAAGAGTAAAGTTTTATAGTTTTGTATATATATTTTAAAACCTTTAACTTATGAGACTACTTAAGGAAGAAGTAATACATGACACTTGCTGCGCAACACTTTCCTATTTCGATCCATCTGATGTTCCAAGAGTTCATGGTGTGACAAGACTTGTAAAAGAGGAGAAAAGAAAACCCTTTGTAGTGATGCAGATTAGGATAGTGAAGGATAGGATTTTTTTAATTATTTTTTTTCTACTGAAACGCCATGTGTTTCATGTCACAAATAAAGCACTTGTTTTTGAAATCGTCAATAAGAAATGAGAAGAAAAACTACGTAGTGAAAATCACATGAAAAAGGAAAAATCTAGTCTTTTGGGCTATGATGAAGTTTAAAACTAAGATTATATTTACGTTCTTAATTAATAAACTACGTAAGGGAAACTAGCAATCTACTTAGTAAATGTTGTTCAGAATAGGAGCCTTTTATCCTCTTCCCAAGGATAAAAGGATGGGTAAGGTGGTACAAGAAAGTTTATTTGAGAGATGAGAAATTCCTAATTCTCTATTATTGTCATACACTTCCAGCAACTTTTAAATCTTTTGATAGGCATTATGACAAATGATGGCTGTCCTTTTAGCTTAATCATGCAGAAAAACTTACACTACATTGCAGGGAAAAATGCCGTCTCCCGTCCTTTCCTGAAGTATTGTGGCTGTTAAAGATGGTTTAAATGTGGTTGTGAAGAAACGTGTAATTAGTATATTAATCTCACTGCTTTCCATGTGTGGAAAGTCTTCATTTCAGTGACTCCTTAACCTGGGACTCCGTGGTACCTGCTACGTACATTGCTTCAATACGCTAATCAAACCGTGATGGCGATGTGGTCTGAGGAGGATTCTTGGACCAAACAGAAGGGAGCAGATGTATTTTTAAAATATCACACAGATGTGTCTTTTTCAGTAGCTTATTGTGCTGCAGATGCAGTCAAGCTGTGTTAGCATGTCTAGTGGAGAAGGCTTTTTCCAATGCCAGTGCTTGATGGTCTGTCATGGTTATGCCTCCTTGCGTTCTTCTCCATTGCATAAATATGCTTTTGAAGCCATTTGTGCAACACATCTTTGAGTCCAAATTCAGTAGTGTTTGATACCTCTTTCAGGAAAGAGAGCTGCATCCTCTGAAAAATAACATGCGATCTGGAGCCCGACAAATACAATATTTCTAAGATTGCAGCTACCTTATTGAGTGTCTTGATTTAAGATACAGAAAAGCAAGACATTCTAATATAACCCAATTTTTGGGTGGGAAAAGCAGAGAGCTGGAGAAATGGATTGATTGATGCTTGTTACGTTGGGTTTAGAGCAACCTCACCTTTCTGTGAGTTTTCAGAACACCTTATTTTGTGAAGTTCAGTATGAAGATGATAATGTAGTTCTGAACTGAAAATCCGAGCTGCATTTGGAAGATTCGATAGCAGTTCATGTCTCTGCAATTGTGTGGTAAACTTTGAAGTGAAAGTATTGCTATGACAATTCAATTGGAAAATTAACTACACAATATGGAAGATAGCTCATTCTCCTCCCACTTCTTCCCTGTTCTTTCATCTACAAAAATAGTGTAATTCCTGGCAATCTTCTTCTTTCCTCTGCAATTTTCCAGTGTCCTTGATGATACTGGAAAATGTACAAGTCTTAATTGCTTCCTCTTTTGAGATATATGAAGAGATTGCTCTTCATATTTAATTTTTTTAATATGTGCTGTTGCTTTTTTGTGTTTAAAGTTAAAATGCTGAGACAGTTTAGTAAAATTGGCTGTAATAGTAAATTCTGCTCATTACATAAGGGACTTAGAGCACGTTCTTGTACTGTCGCTACCGTTAGTTTGCCAGCCACGTAACTGCAAATATCCTTTTTGGCCTGACGCAATCACTGAGTTACTATTATAATACCATTACACATATTGTCTGTTGAAGCGAGCAGAACAAGTCCTGCAGAAGGTGTTTCCTCAGGTGGGCAGAGCTGAGCATCTAATAAACCATTTTCCTTTCATCTCCTGAGATGCTGAGCCAGTGTAAGTGGCACTTTAACGTGGCGGTGACCTCTTGAGCCACGTTTGTGGCTGGCTGGGGAGTGTCCTGTCCCCCTGGCCTCAGGAGCTCCCCTGGACCCACGTTCAGCAGTTCCAGTGTGCTAAGCCCACTGGAATCTAACTTGTCAAAAATTATGCCGTTAAATGCTGGTTTAGAGTGCTGAGGCGGTTCGTTTTGCTCAAGGGTAGCTGTGGTGAGGAGCCGGAGTGAGGAGGGACTGCAATGGCCAGGAGCACGATGAGCTGAGACTGCCAGTAACCCTCAGGCTGAAATGACATTTGCTTATTAAGGAAGCTGAAGGTACTCTGTCGTTTCTGGGAAATAAAGTATTTTCCTGAATGCTCAGGAAAGAGTAAATACCTGTACCTGGTAAAGTCAAGTGAAGTGTACAGTCTGAGCATGTTTAATATGCATAACCAAAGTATGTAATACTTTTGAAGTTTTATTATGGCGTGATATTTAAATTACAGAAATGCCTTGAAAAGAGAAGACTTCAGGGAGACCTAATAGCTGCCTTCCAATACCTGCCGGGTACCTACAGGAAGGCTGGGGAGGGACTTTTTACAAGAGTGTCCACTGATAGGACAAGGGAAAATGGGTTTAAGTTGAAGGAGAACAGATTTAGATTAGATTTTAGGAAGAAATTCTTCAGTATGAGGGTGGTAAGACTTTGGAATAAATTGCCCAGAGAAGCTGTGGATGCCCCCGCCCTGGAGATGTTCAAGGCCAGGTTGGACGGAGCCTTGAGTAGCCTGATCTAGTTGAGAGGCGTCCCTGCCCGTGACAGGGAGGTTGGATTAGATGATCTCTGAGGTCCCTTCCAGCCTATGCCGTTCTATGATTTCTTGAAAAATAATCTGCTGTGATCCATATATTGCTACCATATGGAAAATCTGCTGCTATTTTTCTGAGTGTTGCAGAATAATCCTAGGCTCCATATTTGACTCATCCTGTGTCAAATGAGCTGTGATGCTTTTGTGATCAAGAAATTCGGTACAGCATGACACTTCTTCACTGTGATTTCTATCTGGTAAATATACCTAAATTATACTTGTGAGCTTTGCTCAAAAGATGAAAAGCTTGTGTTTGTTTCCATTGAGATGATTCTCTGTGGAACCAGTGTAAGGGAGGTCAACTGTTCACTTCTAGAACACGGAAGATACAAAGCTTACACTCATTTTGAGTTAGTTTTCATGCACTTGTGTTTATACGTGTACACGTACCGAGCTCTATCCTGGTGAAGCATCAGTGTATATGTTTGACATAGATTTTAAAGATATTTGAGGTGTTCACAGTAAATAAGCTAATGTTCTTCTTCAAAAGTAGCAACATTGCTTGTGCCAGTGCTCCAAATTATGGCTTGGTTTGCAACGGTGTTTGTCACTTGTATGCTGAGTACTAGCTGATTGTATACTAGATGTATCTCTTGATGAGAGATGCCTGTACTGTTTTTGCTGCAGTCTTCCCAGGGTTTTGAATTCTGTCCTTGCAACTTTCATTTTGTTGTACTCCAAGGAATGTCAGTTAAAAAGTGATTTCTGATGCTACTTTTTCTCCTCATCAATCATAAATTCTGTTTATAGAGGTTTTTTTGTCTCTGAAAATGGTCTTCTGCTTGCTTTTGGTTGTATCCTCTTTAAGCCATCCTTAAAGAAGCCAGCTAACCTTGTATAAAGAATGTGTATTTAATTTGTAGTTAGTTCTGGTGGGAAGCTTTTAGCTGTGTTCCTCATTTAGGCTGTGGAGACTTGAAGTGCTGATTATTTGATGTTGTCTCCTCTTCCTCTGTGTTTTCTTTTGTAGAATGTGAAGTGGTTGATGTGGTGTTCCCAGCCTTCCTGGGACAGGCACTCACCATTACGTCTGTTTCTATTTCACGTTTGGGTGGAGACTGCTTACTGGCGCTGAGAACTACTTAAATCTGCTTAAAGTCTTTTTAAAATCTCATTTTGTATCACCAGAACCTCTTGCTGAAAGTATGGTGAGGGGGAGGGAAGTTAACCCTCATTCTGAGGAGAATTTACCATGTTCCCTCAGGTATTCTCTTCTTGGATTAGAAAACAGTCATTTTCAAGCAAGAAAATCTAAGTCACTCAGAAATTTCTGTTTCTTAAAGCAGCATGTTTTTGGAGCAATTTGTTGTGCTACGTCATCTCGTATTGAAAGCACAGCAGCACCTTTGCCTTGTCAAAAGCTCTGTGCAAGTTCTTGTCCAGACATCTTCCTCTGCTTCTGTCCCACATCAGCTTTCAAAGCTACCCGTGACCTTCTGTTTGCTCCTGCCTCTGCTTTCTCAACGCATCTGGCCTTGGCTCTTCCTGTGGTGTCTCTTTGCTCTATCTGGAGCTCCCTTCCTCCCTCGGTCACTTCCTTTCCTCGGAAACACGTGGAATCGGTGGTTTTGCTTTATCTTGACTGTTTTTAAATGCTGCGTCTAAAGGCTGATACATGGATAATGCAGAACTTCCTCTGAAAGTTTTTTAGATTGGTGAAACCGGGCTGCAAATTTTTATTACAAATTTTATTATTTTTCAATTTTATTAAATTTTTATTAGTGTGCCAGTTTTTTGTTGATTGTCATGGTTCATATGTGAGATTTAAAACACTGGAGTCCCTGTGCAGAAGGGTGAGATGTCTCAGCTACAGCATAAGCTCAAGAGTCTAAAGTCAGGAGCAAGGCAGTAACTGCTGCCCAGCCCCAGAAAGTCAGATTTGCCCTTTAGTTTCCCTTTGAAGTCTGGAGGATGTCTTGGAGGCAGGATGGAGGCCAAATGGCTGAGATGCCCTTTGTCTGAATCGAGGCAGGTGCCTTGTGAAGGCGTGTGACACCCTTCCAGCTACTGGAGAAAAGTTCCTGCGTTGCCTATGGCTTGTCCCTCCTTTTGCAAGGCAGTAGTTATAGCTGCAGCAATGCAAATTCATTTTTTTTTAAGTTATTTTTATTTTTTTGCAAAAGCCCATTATAAACAGAGTTGAAAGGACTTGTATTTTTTTTTTTTTAAAAAAGTTCTATTTTAGTTCAGTCTTTAATCCAGACCACCTCAATAGGCTCTTTCACAGTGAGTCTCTCAGGGTTGCGTGGCACCTGTTGAATATCCATCTGCATGAAAGCAGCCCAAAGTTTCAGTTTGAAAGCAAGCTGTTTAAATTGGCTCCTGGGGTGTGAGGAAATGTGAAGATACATTAGTTAATCTCAAGTATGTTTGTTAAAAGATTGTAATAAATTCTGGAGAAGGATGTAACATTGCTTTTAAAAAAGAAAAAAGAAAAATCTTAATATAAGGAAGAATGTCTGTCTCCCCTCAAGGAAAATGGGGTCTGCTTTGGATGTCTCTGAGTTAGGGATGGCTGTGTTTGGGATTTTTTGTTTTGAAACTTTTAGTTTATTAAAAATACTTCTGTTCGCAAAGGAGTTTAAAGTTATGACAAATTTGGTGGCCTTTTGCGATGGGGTTACAGCGTTGGTGGATAAGGGAAGAGCAACTGATGTCATCTACCTGGACTTGTCCAAAGCTTTTCACACTGTCCTGCACAACATCCTTGTCTCTAAACTGGAGAGACATCGATTTGACGGATGGACCACTTGGTGGATAAGGAATTGGCTGGATGGTCGCACTCAAAGAGCTGTGGTCAACAGCTCGATGTCCAAGTGGAGACCAGTGATGAGTGACATTCCTCAGGTATCGGTGTTGGGGCCAGTGCTGTTTAACGTCTTTGTTGGTGACATGGACAGTGGGATCAAGTGCACCCTCACCAAGTTTGCTGACAACTCCAAGCTGTGTGGTGTGGTCGACACACTGGAGGGAAGGGATGCCATCCAGAGGGACCTTGACAGGCTGGAGAGGTGGGCCTGTGAGAACCTCATGAAGTTCAACAAGGCCAAGTGCAAGGTCCTGCACATGGGTCACAGCAACAGCAAGCACAAACTCAGGCTGAGTGGAGAATGCATTGAGAGCAGCCCTGAGGAGAACGACTCGAGGCAGGATGGAGGCCAAATGGCTGAGATGCCCTTTGTCTGAATCTAGGCAGGTGCCATGTTGATGAGAAGCTCAACATGAGCCAGCAATGTGCGCTGGCAGCCCAGAAAGCCAACCGTGTCCTGGGCTGCATCAAAAGAAGCGTGGCCAGCAGGGCGAGGGAGGTGATTCTGCCCCTCTGCTCTGCTCGCGTGAGACCCCACCTGGAATACTGTGTTCAGCTCTGGAGTCCCCAGCACAAGAAGGACATGGAGCTGCTGGAGCGGGTCCAGAGGAGGGCCATGAAGATGATCCGAGGGTTGGAGCACCTCTGCTGTGGAGACAGGCTGAGAGAGTTGGGGCTGTTCAGCCTGGAGAAGAGAAGGCTCCGGGGTGATCTTATTGCAGCCTTCCAGTACTTGAAGGGGGCCTACAGGAAAGCTGGAGAGGGACTATTTACAAGAGTGTGTAGTGACAGGACAAGGAGTAACAGCTTTATACTGAAAGAGGGGAGATTTCATAGAATCATAGAATGGCATAGGCTGGAAGGGACCTTAGAAATCATCTAATCCAACCTCCCTGTCATGGTCAGGGATGCCTCTCAACTAGATCAGGCTGCTCAAGGCTCCGTCCAACCTGGCCTTGAACACCTCCAGGGACAGGACATCCACAACTTCTCTGGGCAATTTATTCCAAAGTCTTACCACCCTCATACTGAAGAATTTCTTCCTAAGATTTAATCTAAATCTGTTCTTATTTTGATTTCTTATAAGGAAGAAATTCTTTCACCTTGAGGGTGGTGAACCACTGGAAGAGGTTGCCCAGAGAAGTTGTGGATGCCCCATCCCTGGAAGTGTTCAAGGCCAGGCTGTATGAGGCTTTGAGCAACCTGATCTAGTGGTAGGTGTCCCTGCCTGTGGCAGGTGGGTTGGAACTAGATGATCTTTAAGGTCCCTTCCAACCTGAACCATTCTATGATTCTCATCTCAGACACTTCTTATGAGTTGTGCAGCTATGGAATTTAAACTGGTAAACTACTTTAGCCCCTGATTGGACTTGAAGCTTTTACGTCTCTTTTTTGCTTCTCGTATCCCCAAGCATGAAATACAGTTTGTCTGCATTTGGCAATGCTGGTAGTGATACTGGAGCAAGTGCTCTGTAGTGATTTGAGACGCATTACGCCAGGGTAGACCTGCAATAGTGGATATGGTGCTACTGAAATACCTAGTGTAACATCTTATTTAAAGGGACATTAAATAGCCTTTTTTTCCTCTGGAACTGGATATTAGAAGGCCTTCTTTTGCTCTGGAATGGGGCTTATGTGTTCTCTGCTCCCAGCTTAGGAAAAGTCAACTTCTAATTCATGTACTGGGAACAGCTTTTGGAGTAAGAACAGCAGCAGTGCTGTTTGCTGCAGTTCTCCAAGGAAACGTAAAGCTTGGCCCTCTGCTTAACGGCTGACTGCTGTTTATCCCGAGTGATGGTTCTTGCTGTAGTTAATATTTCATAACCAGGCAGAGTGTTTGCTGAAGGGAGTTTTAATAAAATGGGTTCTGGTCTCGGAAACAGCTTAAGGGCTCTGTACCCATGCGGGCTCCGACAGAGCGGAGCACGCATCTTCTCTCCTCTGTGTCACTGCTCACGTTTGCAGGGCTTTCAGCTGTGCTTTTATTTGCTTACCAACATTTCGTTTCAAGTATTTTGTCCAGCAAGCACCTTTTAGGTGTCTCCTAATTTTGGATCAGCATACATGCAAGGAACGTTGATGTTGGTATTCCTGAGGGTAATTGTTGTCCCAAGGTACTGTACAGTACGTACTTAATGCTTTAATGTTACTAGAAGTCAGAGAAAGTTATACTGAGTTCTGTTTAATCTTTTATTCCATGAGGTAGCTGCAGTATGGAGCAATAAGTATCACAGAGAACTAAAGTTAACGCTGTTTTGATTCCTACACTAGTAGCAACTTCTTCTGGAATCTAATGTGCCTTTTCTATTCCTTATTTAATTTTTTAGCTCATTAAATACTGCTTGAGCAGACTGATTACTCTTGGCAGCTGTTTATTGTTCTTAGCGTAAGCAGCTCATAGACAGCCACTTTTTTTTTTTGCTTTGCAACAATACAGACTGTGGAAGTGACCACTTGTATTGGTCACAGTCACAATTTGGGGTGCTTGTAGTTCTACTGAACATCTCGCTTATCATGATATTTTTTCCACTGGATTGTCTCCAGAAGGAGAAGAAAACAGTTGCTTTTGCTAGGTTGAGTTAAGCCTATAGTAGTGGGATTGAGCTGTGAGTTCCAGAGGTTGTAGGGGGTACGATGGCTGATCTGTGCTGGGATTGTGCCAGTGATGCTGCATGTTCACACCACAGTTTCTGGGGAAGGGCAAAACGCTGGGTACATAGTAATTGCTGGGAAACTTAATTTATCAGTTAATAAACTATTTGGTAGTTCTCTAAGGAAAGCTACTTGTGAAGAGTCAAGTGTTATCTTATTTGTGCAATTGACCTGGAAGGAACACAGGTCAATGTGCTTATTCCTTGGTCTAAACATGCCTAGTAGTATTGCTCTTTGGTGTGATGCTATTATTCTTTCTTAACATCGGAGTCAAGCACAGTCAGATAATGCAAATGCTATTTGTACCATGTTCAATGTAGTCACTTCAGAACAGATGAACCATCAGTGATGTTTAACCACTGGTTTTGATCGTGTTTGTTAAAGTGTGTATGCATCTGTGTGTGCGTGTGTCCCTCTCACTCTGTCCTGTTAGTTCTGTTCATTTGAGTTGCTGTTTCTTACCAGCAGAGATGAGAAAGAGCTAAAGAATGACCTGGTTCAGATGCTGCGAAGGAAAAGAATTTGAAAGAAGCGCACGCTTCTGGGATCAGCAGGACGTGTTTGCTCAATAGAATGGCTAGATATCTCACTCTGATCTTTGTGCCAAAAACTTTAAAAAAAAAAAAAAAAAAGAAAAACCACCTTGAAAGTTGCGTGGTATGGCCTTTCGTATTCTGTTGCAGCATGTGGAGGTTTGATGCTTTATTCTTTGGAAAGGTGTATTAATTTGATGCTCGTCAGAAAGATTTTGGCAGTAGCAAACTCACATGGAGTCCTCCATAAAGGTATAATGGGAAGAAGACACGGGTGAAAAATGTAATCTGCTCAGTTACTATTCAGAGGAGCACAGTGTCAAACACGCGATACAAACAATAACGGTAGCGTTCCGGAAAACAGAAGATTGCAGGGGTTAAAAGGTAAATTGGAATAGATGATGAACTCCCAGGAAACAACACCCAAGCAAATGGTACAATTGGAAGACTGAGTTAATTTCCTTGTATTCTTCCCCCCACCCCTGGGGATTTGTGTCTAATGATGTATGCAGCGGGCTGTCTGTAGCCAAAGGCTTTTAGGAAGTACTCTGCCTCGGTCTTTGTTTCATCCTACTGAAATGGAAAAGGATTTCCAAGGGACAGAATCAGGCAGATGTTAAAAGGTTTTGAAAAGCTCCCCGCTCATACATGCTGACTGGATTAATGAGGCGCTTTCCAGCTCAAAGTACAATTTTTATATGCCGTTTACATTTTTCAATTAAAAAAAAGTTAGTTCCCTTTTTTTATTCCTCCTCTTTGATATAACTATTTTGTTTACCTGTTGAAACTTTGCTATTAACTATTCCTGATGAATTTTAAATTCATTTAGAGCTTTCATACATATTTTCTAGGTATCTGCTCCAACAAGAAGTCAATGGTGCTGATATGAAAGGATCCATCAAATTTCTGCAGAAGTTTAAGGCACTGCTGAAAAATACACAAAAATGAAACAAAACAATAAAACCAAGAACCTTTTGATGAGTAGATACTGTAGCAACTAGAAAGTTTATCTGTAATGTGTTTTAAAACCCACAGAAAATATATACTTTATACGTGTACATCCTAATTAAGTGCAAGTGTTGTGCAGAAGTGCTTTTTAAAAAATATTTTTAATGAAGTTGCTTCCACCCAGGTGGTCAGATCTAAAACCTGTGGAGCAGATGGTTCTCTCCAGGAGAGTGAAATGCAGAATTGCAGAGTGCCTTCTAATGGTGCCAGACCATGCAGGACAATCTGCTGCCTGAGCTTGCCTTAAAAGCAGAACAGGAACAACCTAGAATTCACGGATGGAAAATAGTCATAGGTCAGTGTGGGGCAGAACATAATTTACTGGATTATTTCTTGGGGAACACAAAGAAATACTTGAATAGCAGCAGGCAAGCATGGATTTAAAATATATAATTGTGCTTGAGGTTAATTCCCTGCTTTTACCCATTGAGTTGCTACACAGTACAGTGAGGAAAGATGACTGATTTTAAAAGCCATGGCCTCTTTCCTGTGATAAACCCACAAATAAACAGTTTGCCGAACACCTGGCATGCAAACAGGTGTAGAAGGAATAATTCTGTTCCGGCCTTATGGAAAGCCCTCTAAATCTTGTGTTCTCTGCTTTCTCCCCTTCTCTGAATGCAGCATCCATTTGTATTTGCAGTCGCACGTTCATTTATTTGAGGAGTTTCTTTCCTCTCCTTTCTGTTAGGCTCTTTAAACTTCAAAATTTCCTGCAGATCATGTAACTGTCCCTTGTATCAAAATGCTGGTGGCTCCCTTCTTGACGTGGAAGCGTCTTATTCTTTTGCCTTCAAGGAAATTTTGTGTCTCTTCAGCAGACATACAAGCACAACTTGAAAGACCTCTACATGAGAAATTTGAGCGTGCTTGTATGAGCTGCTTCTTTCATGGCTTTTAGCACGTCTGCGTCTTGCTTGGCCTTGGGAGGCTTACAGTGTCCTGTCTGAGAGGAGGGATGGGTCTGCATCTCAGAGAATAGCAGCAAAGGCAGGCAAGTGTTAAATGAATCTCTCTCTAGCAGGTAGCTAGGCTCGATGAAAGTCTGGCAGCAGATGCAGACTCAACTAGTAATGAAAGCAAGAAGGAATGTGTCTTGCAGCATCCCTGCCTGGAGAGGATTCTTGAAGGGGTGCATTACATCAGTTCTTCACATGATTAATATCTGTTGTTTGATCCTAAAATTTAAGATGAGTGAGGTGTTTTCCTTTTGAATTAATTCTTTTTGCAGCAATAAAAATTCTGGTGTGTAACAGAGTGCTTTGATCTATGCAGTTATCCTTTTCCTGCAGCCACTGGTTGAAAGAATGTAATTAATTTATAAGGATGTTTTGCCTTCTACTTGGGGCATTTTTTTGTTTTTTGCTTTTATGCTTGCTTTTGCTCATGTACGTGTGGGACTATCAAAAAGAAATCCAAGTTTTTATTGTCTTGTTTAGAATAAGACTTCTGCCTTTCTCCTATGCTGAAACATCCGAGAGAGAATGGGTACCAATATGTTTTCTTCCAGGGTTGAACTCGGGGACGTCTCCGCTATCTGTCAGTGTTCCATGAGATTCTCGTCAAACCTTTGCTGGCCGTGTGTGAAGGAGAGGAGGGCTTAGGCTGATGAGTGGTCTTCATTTGATCTGCACATCCACTGCAGAGGAAAGTTGTTGCTAGGTGTTTGGATGTGTCACTGTTGTCAGCAAGAGAGCAGAAATGGAGATGAAGAGATAGGGGTTAGTATCCCTCAGGTGATGTAGACACACAGCCGACATGAAGCAGTTAATTCGGAGAAGGAGAGTCCTGATGATCAGTTAACATATATGGTAGAATCTCTTCTAAGAATCAAATTTGGTCATGTATTTAGCACCACCTGAATCTACTGTAATATTGAATTATTTTAATCTCTATCATCTGAGGGTTCATTATTATAGATGATTATTTAATAAAAGTAGTAGTGAGGCATGCTAATCAGATTGCAGTACCATTATGCCAAGCTCTCTGCAGTCATCTAGTAAAAAGCACTTTCAGCTTCACAAATCGGTTTGTCCCACTGGTTCCTGTCCCTTCTGTTGCAGGTTTTTGGAGGTGGTGGTTTTTTTGGTTTATGTGTAATAACTGATGCTATGTAATCAATGTAAGAATTTGAGATAAACAGGATTTGGGGCAAAATTATTTTCGTACTACATTACCCATCAAATTCTGGTGCAGGGGCATTGGATAAAAAGAAACAGCAGTGTTTATATATTCCAGTTTTCATTACCAGCCAGGAGTGAAGATACCCTTTTAAAATCCAAACAACGTTTAATCCTTCTAAAGAAAGGATTAGAAAGTCTTCTCTGTGTGTTGCTCTTGCTCTTTAATGTGTTTTCAAAGTGGCTTTGGCCTTTGCTTTGAACTTATGATTGCGTGGGCGTTGGGGAAATAGTGTTGTGCAGTCTGACTTCTCCCGTTCCAAAGGAGGACAAGTGTTTGCCATTTCATGTGACTTGACATCTTTTCTCAGAGTATAAAGAGAGGGAGAGAAGAGGAGAATAGAAGACAGAAAGAGGTAGCCTAGAGCACACGTACCTGATACAAGGTCTGTCAACATTTCTTGAGAAGCAACAGAAATTGTGCATTGAAAGTCATGAAGGACAAGAGAAGGGGGTTCAAGCCTTCATGTTTTGTGTCTTTCATTTGCGTTAAATAAGTTGTTGGTGATGTTGACACATATATAACAAAATAAAGTCTATGTGTCACTTAATGAGCCCAGTCTCAGCAAGACCCTCGACTCTGTCTCCCGCCCTTCTCAAAGAGCAGTCCTTGTGTATCAGCTGAGTCCTGGGCACTTTGGGGTTCTACTCGAGTTGCGATGTTGATGCCCAGACGTATAGGTAGAACAATGAGGGGCTGTTTAGTTCAGCGGGGTGTATTGGGTTTGTATCATGCTAAATATATTCCTAGAGCAGCAATTGCTTACAGGTTCAGCTGTGAGAGTGTGGTAATGCGTGGTGCTGACCATGTCACGGAAGAGGAAGCTCTGCTTTTAGATCGTTACATGAGGGAGAAGGATAAACATGCAGTAGAATCACAGAATGGTTTGGGTTGGAAGGGACCTCAAAGATCATCTAGTTCCAACCCCCCTGCCATGGGCAGGGACACCGTCCTCTAGACCAGGTTGCTCAATGCCCCATCCAACCTGGCCTTGAACACTTCCAGGGATGGGGCATCACAACTTCTCTGGGCAACCTGCTCAAGTAGTATGGAGCGAGTGAAAAAACACGTTTAGTATATATGTGACAATTTAATGTCATGTTTTCTATAAAATATTTAAGCGCTTCTGTGGTGATTTTTCCAGCTTTTTTGATTTACAGATGTTTCTACTGTCTCAATCAGATTTTAGATCTAGAGGTGCAATATGGGCAGTATCATGAAGATGATGTGAAGATTATGTTATGGACCTTATGACCATTTTGGTTTTAAGGCAACTTTTGCAAGGTAGGCTGGTACACCCAAGGAAGTGAAGAAACAGAAATGTGAAGGGAGACCAGGTTAAAGAACTACATATGGAGATTATAGAAATCTTAAAAATGGAGTTAAAGAAGAAACTAGTTCCAGCTCTTTATCCCCAGACACATACTGTAGTAGGAAACTACTAGAATGACTGACAGTGCATAATTGAGCCTCTCAGTTTTAGTGTGTCTTCAAACTTTTTTTTTTTTAAGGCCATTATTGAAGATGGTGATTTTTGCTTTCATCCAAATAGGTTAGATTTCTGTAGGGAAATTGAGCATCTGCTAACTAGGTTGAGAGAAATAAAATAGCGCAAGTTTAGTTTTATTTCTATGTAAAATGTAATGTAATATGAAATTAAGTATATCTGAAGAAAAATGGATGAGGATGTGTTTGCTTAAATTTAGATTTTCATTATCTAAAATAAGGTTCTCAATATAAACTAAGAGGGTTCTTTTAATTATTTATTTTTTTAAAGAAGAGGTGGAGTGGGGAACCTAACAATGATCTCCTTCAACAAAATGCACATATTTAAAATTGGCTTGAGGGATTTTCGAATGTGATGGAAAAATAGGCTTGCTCTTCTTTGAGTATTGGTTTACATCGTTCTCTCATCCTAATTGCCAGTGCAGACTATGTTATTGCATTTATATTTATGACTAGTCTCTTGAAACTGAAACAATAAAACACACTGTTCTTGGAGAACTATCTAAGGAGCATACAAATGGTTGATTTGCCATTGCTAACACATGCTTTGAGAAGTATGATTTAGATTCTAGACATCTGGTTGAGATTGCAGGAATGCCCCAGAATATCAGTAGCTTGTCGCTGGGGCAGGATGCCCCTTTACCTGGTACAGCTACAGTTGAGGGTTTTTTTTTAGAGACACACATGATATTTGCTGAAAACAAGAACTGAAATGCCAGCAGATGAATCCCTTGTCCACGACTTTTCCTGTGGTCGTGGGCTGATATGCCTAATTTCACATTATCCAGCAAGTCTAACCAAACAACAGAGTTTAAAATAGCATTGTGTTAGCTATGGAAAGCCTTGGGGTTTTTTTGTCAAGAATATTGCCATGTCTTTGTACTAAATGCAATGGAGCAGGTGCCTCTTGTAAGTTCTGTGTTTCAGTGCAAGCTTGTTTGTAGAAGGGTTAAACTTCTTTTAAAGCATGAGCTCAGCATTGTGGGTGGATGGCCCATGCTGCTTAGAGATCATCTGCACTGTGGGGTGGCTCTTACTGTGGGAGACGGAGCGTGGAGTGAAGGTGAAGAGAAAGTCTCTGCAATTCCTTGCCTGGGTGTCGATGTCAAGAAAAACAAACCAACCCATAATTCCCCTCTCGAATCGCCTACGGAGGTGTCTGACTCATGTTGTGTAGATGGGGCTCTTGTCAAGTAGGTAACGGATCATTGCTGGCGAACGGTACCCTCCCGTGCCAGGCTAATGGTGGGCAGCACTCGGCTGCTGTGCAGATGTGTGCCCTGTTGCTGTCTGGTGGCCGGGCGGCTGATGTGCTGCTAGGGAGCTTGACCTGCAGCTTTGGCCATAACGTCTGCAGCGATGCCTCGTGTCTGAATTTGCACCAGAAGGAAAAGAAGGTTGAAAGGAGCAACCAGCTGTTGAGAGTTGTAATCAGCTTCCTGGGCAAAGCCTCTGCCCTGTGATAAGTGCTGGTTGGCAGGATGAGAGTGTGCATCAAACGTGGGATGATCTGGAACACTTGGGTTACAAACATTTTCGGATGACCAGGGACTGCTCTCTGCAGATATTAAGGGCCTGTCCTGAGAGGTCGCAGCAGCAAACAGGACCTCCTTGCGGGGTGTTTGGAAGGAGTGTGTGGCTTTTGCTGTCTGTCTGGACTTTTGCCAGCTGAACTTTGGCCATCCTAACGAACCATTAGCTGATGAACCATTAGCAACCAACTGGATGCAGGCGTATTGAGGCTTTGGGTAGGAGCTATGCGCTACTGTGAAGTGGGTGCCATCAGCACACCTTTTAGACCTTGCCAGTCTTCAAGGTACAACTGATGATTGATTTTGCATGTGGTTTCCATCAGTAAAACTGAGGTAAAGCAAGCTGTGGTATTTTCTGGGACCATGCGCACGTATAACTCATGGCAGGCTTGTAAGAAAAAAGAGGAACTTCTTTATTGTGCCTCAGTATAGCTGCTGTGGTTCACTAGAATTAATACATGCTGCTAAAGTTTTCCTGAGGCTTGCTTTGGTTTTTATTTGTCTTTTTTTTCCTGAAGGTATTGTACTTAGTCTCTAGCACCATAGCTAGTAAAGCTTTTTATTGTGCCACAGCTGTGATGGCAGTAGTGTGCTGTTTTCAGAGACAAAGGGAACTGATGGTCAGTAATTAGAAGGCTGTGGCTGCCAGTCATTATGTACCTGAGATATTACAGCTATATGGTGTTTCTATAGCATGTGCCAGGAGAGCTTTTATGAGGCCTTGAGAGGCAAAATTTTAGGGATTTCTAAGATGCTCTGAGCATCCTGCGAAAAATACTTTCTCTTAAATGACACTCACCTAGAACAAGTTATCACAGAATGGTTGAGGTTGGAAGGGACCTCTGAAGGTTATCTAGTCCAATCATCTGCTCAAGGAGTTCCACCTAGACCCAGTTACCCAGGACCATGTCCAGATGGCTTTTGAGTTTCTTTGAGGTTGGAGACTCCACAACCTCCCTACGCAATCTGTGCCAGTGCTTGGTCACCCTGTCAGTGAAAATACATTCAGTGACATTCAGAGGAACGTCCTATATTTCAGTTTGTGTCCATTACTTTTTGTCCTGTTGCTGGATGCCACTGAAAAGAGCCTTCGCTTCTCCAGGCTGAAGAGTCCCACCTCTCTCAGCCTTTCCCCATAGGAGAAATGCTCAGCCCCTTAATGATCTTTACAGCCCTTTGCTGGACTCTCTCCAGTGTGTCCATGTCTATCTTGTACTGGGTAGCCCAGAACTGGACACAGGACTCCAGGTGTGGCCTCACCAGCACTGAGTAGAGGGGAAGGATCACCTCCTTCAACCAGGGACCCATTAGCCTTCGTTGCAACAATGGCACATTACTGGCTTATGTCCATCTGGGTGAGAGAGACCAAGTCCTCCACCATTTTAGAAATCGTTTACTTGTGGGTTTTGTTGTGTCATGGCATGTAGCTGTTTTTTCTGGTTCTACTCACATTTGTGGATCTAAGGCTGTAACTTAAAGGACGGTGTTTGATTAGTAAACGTATTGGCAGTTCTGCAGGCACTGCCATATTGACTCCTGCAGTCCTGACCTGTGGGACCAGACAGTATGGATGGAAGAAAGCTAAATGAAGCCAAGTTGGAGCCACAGGCACAGTCGGCTGTGTTGTGTTGTGTGACTGGGAGAGCCTTGGCACCCGAAAGGAATGAGGGAGAAGGCAATCCTGTCTCGTAATGACCTGCAAAAGCAATTTACGCATCTGCAATCCCATCTTATGTTCCCTACAGTATGATTAAAGCTTGCTGTGTAGGGATGTTTTTTCATGGTGACATTAGGTACTGGAGGTTAACCATGTTTGTGCTTGCAAATATCTGTGTGAATTACAGGTTTCTTACCTAGAGTTTCAGGATTGATGCAATGCTACCTCTTAGAGGCTTTATCCTCCTGATAAGACCCTGTTAAGGCAAGTATCCTCAAGGGGAGGATAACCCAGCAATTTTGCACTGATTACTTGAGTGTATTGTCTGCTTTCAGTGAACACATTTGTGTGATCGGATTTTTCTTTCGTTGTTTGGACACAGTCGGCGTTTCAACCAAGGACGAGATGCTGAGGGCAATGTTGGTCACAGATTGCAGAATCAGGAAGGAAAGGTGTATAAGTAGGAGTCTGGCTGTCAGAGTGGTCCCATACAAAGCTGGCTACAGCATTCCAGCTAGGTAGGAAATGATGGACCTTTCAGCATGTAGCAGAGGAGATGCAAGGAGATTGATCAGAAAGTAGAGAGGAGCCAGGCAAGGAAAGGGAGCAGGGGTAGTGGCGGATAGATTGCATGTTGGAAAACTGTCTGCTCCGTTCTCTCCAGATCCAAGTGCAGCTGCCGGTCTGCATGTGCACATGCTGGAAATGGGAGAAAGCTCTGAGGAGTGGATACAGCCATAGAAAAGGCTGCTAGGTCTCACCCTTCCAAGCTGGAACTTATCACTGAGGATAATAATTAATTCCAAGAGAATATCACAGGATACATAACTTAGGATAAAGATATTCTTTGTAATACTGCATTCAGTTTGTTCTAGGGCTGACTGGCAGCATGAGAGCTTGGGTGTAAGCTGAGCATCTAGGTATTGAGGTCACCAGGCTTGTGATTCTCACCAAAACTTGCCAACCTGGTAATGCAAAGATGAGGTGGCCTAAGCACTGCTGGAGGAAGTCTCTTTCCAGAAGGCTTGGAGGTTGATCAGGAGACAAATTGTATATAATATTTTCATTAATTATCTTGGCATAAGAGAGTGGGCATGTGCTAATAAATTTTGCTGAGGACACTCTGTGGGAGGCACTGTCAGATAGAGAAGGATTGGAAATGAGGGAAGAACTGGAATGTATTAAATTATAGGTCGCAGTAGTAGAAATGGGATGAAATCCTTAGTTTTGTATGTGAAGCCGAGAGCTTCTGTTGTGAGCAGGTTGCACATTAGCTTGTCTGTGGAGGGAAAAGTCCTGGCTTTGTTGGTTAAATGCAAAGTGGCTGTAAGTGTGAAAAAGAAAAATTCTGTCCTATCTGAAAAGGCATTTCTAATAAACATAGAGAAGTGTTGAGCTGATTTTCATCAACGTGTGGTTCAAAGCACTGTTGAAACTTGTCTGGAATAGTGCATGTATTTCTGATTGATTGTATTCAAGATGAAATTAAACACAAGCAGGTGTAGAGGAAATGCTCCAAGGATGAAGGGTGCAGAAGTGGTGGAACGGGCCAGACTGTAAACAAAAGGTTGAGGGGAAGAAGCTGGAGGGAAGAAGACCTGTTTTCTTTAAAATTCAGCGTTGGTACAAGAATGAATGCTCAGGTATTAATAAAGATAGGAAGTCAGCTGAGAGTTAGAAGAAAAGTGCCTCATCTTCAGAGCAAAAATGTTTTGGGAGGATTGTGCTAGAATTAATAAGGGCAAAGAATGAATTCACTTAAGATTGAACTGGGGTTTTTAGTCTTTTTTTTTTTAAGGATTCGTAACCAGAATTATCAGGACATGAGGACCGTGGGCTTTGATCTCCTTCAATTCTACATTGCAGTGCCTTTAAAAATCATAACTAGAGTGTTTATGCATGTGTTTAACATGATGTCTTTATGATTAAAAGTGAGGGATTTTTGTATTTTAAAATATTTAATCTGCATATATGCTTGTGGCTTCAACTGGTGCTGCTCTAGGCAAAAGCATCTGAATTCTGACAAGAGGCGTAGTTCATCGGCTGAGCTGTTCACAGTGCATGGATGAATTCTTCCTGTAGTATGGTATCACTGGAAGGTCTTTAGGTTTTTTCCTCTGAGGGATTCAGGAAACAATCTTAGGCCAGAAGTAGCCACATGTGTTTCTATTAACGCATGAGCTGGAATTCCAGTTGGTGGTTTCTTTTAAGATTCCATATTGCAGTATAAAAATTCAAGTGTATGCAGATTATGAAAAGAGAATTCAAAAGCCTGTCTTTTACAGTAGCTCTAAAATAGCTTTAGAGTAGAGTGAGAAAAGGACTTATTGAAGAATAACAACAAGTCTTGAAAGCAAAGACAACTTGCTTCAGTATCTTGAAAATTTGGAATCACGAGTCTATTTCTGTAAACACTTCCAGTTGTAGGTGCTGGTGGGAGTTCAGCCTGGAGAAAAGAAGGCTCCGGGGAGACCTTCTAGCAGCCTTCCAGTACCTAAAGGTGGCCTACAGGAAAGCTGGAGAGGGACTTTTTACAAGGGCATGTAGTGATAGGACAAAGGGCAATGGATTTAAACTGAAAGAGGGGAGATTTAGATTAGAGATAAGGAAGAAATTTTTTACATTGAGCGTGGTGAGGCACTGGAACAGGTTGCCCAGAGAAGTTGTGGCTGCCCCATCCCTGGCAGTGTTCAAGGCCAGGTTGGATGAGGCTTTGGGCAACCTGGTGTAGTGGAGGGTGTCTGTGCCCATGGCGGGGGGGGGGGGGTGTGGAACTAGATGATTTTTAAGATCTCTTTCAACCTGAACCATTCTATGATCTGCTTGATTTACAGGGGTTCACTGTATATGGAGCAGAATTAAGAAAAAACCCAGAAGAGTCAAGGAGCTATCTATTTAATTAAATAGTATTTCCTTTTCAAAACACTGATGATGTATTTAGAGGTTTGAAATTTTGTTGTATTTAAAATTGTAGTATAAGCCATTGGAGGTATTACAGCAGAAATCCAAAAGGAATTTTGTCAGCTTTTGCAGCGTGGAGGCTGTAAAGATCAGACCAGACAGACATCTCTTGCTACACTTGTACCAATGTTGTACTGCAGAGATGAAGTGGCAGAGCCATCAACTCATGGCATCTGGGATAACTTCAGCCATAGAGTCATCCTGAGGCTTCGTTGTCTCATTCCAGTTTCACTTGTGTGCTACGAACGAGGGAGCCCCCTGTTAAAATTGCAGCGTGGGCAGGGTGCACGTCCATGCCTGAGCTTGTGATTGTAAGAACTGCGATTTAAAGTCAGATAGCCCCAAAAAAGGACACAAGCATACAAACTAGGTGTGAATTCGTAGTTCCTCTGCCATTCCTGGAATGTCGCTGCCTGCCCAGGCCTCTCCCCCTGGCAGAGCCAGCAGCGTAGGCTGCCCGTCAGCGCGCCCTGGACATTACACAGCTGGCTCTTCATTAGGTTTGTCTCATTATATGAGCTCCTGAGCTTAAACCTGGGGTTATGATTTTGCTGAATTGCTGATTACCTAGTTCAGCACATGAAGTTGCTGGGGACTGTGCTGGAATTCATCACATGCTGAATGTTTTATTGTGTTGGGTTTTTTTCCCCTGAGAGTTTGCCTTAGGCTTGTGTGCCTCAGATTGATGCACAGAGTTGATAGGTGAGAAGATTGTGGTGATAGCCCACTTGGAGCCCCCCGTGCCTCGTGCTGCGTGCCTTGGAAGAACCCCTGGGGAAAGTAAGCGGCTCTGTGTTTGGGTCCTGATGTGAGAAAGAGTGCAAGGCTTCAGCGTGGAGCCATATGTTGAAGCAGGAGAAAACCAGAACGTTGCTCTTTGAAAATCTCTCCAGTCCATCCTTTGCACTGCATTTGGCAAGATTGCTGGGGAGACCGGAGGTGATACTGAGGTCTGTAGTTGAAGATGATGATAATGCATATGGAAAGAAGGCTGAATTCTGGTCCTGAGTACGTGACTTTGCAACCTTAAAGCGTTCTTTTAACTCTTTTACTATGCCTTCAATTATTACTGATTTTTTGGGTTCATGAAGACAAGCATAGTTTTGGGGTTTTTTTTTATTATTTCAATGAGATAAAAAAATTCTGTGAATTTCTATACTTTCACTTGAAATGGAAGGGGAAAAGCTAATATTAAAAGACGAGTTCAATTGCACTATTTTTATTTACTCCTGTATTTTTTGGCAATACATATCAAGTGAAGGAGTAGTAGTGCATTGTCAGCAGAAAAGGAGAGCAACCTGAACATCAAGTCTCCAGTATTTGGCACCTGCAACATGGCTGAGTGGGCCAGATAACTGGAGTGGGCACTCTGCAAATTGAGCACGAGTAGTAGTGCTGGCAGCCAAGCCTTTATCCCATCACTTAAAATATGGAGTATGCTGGGAAGAGGAGGCTGGGCTTGGGAGGTCAGGAGGCTCTGTTGGGAATGTCCATCTGTTCTCCCTGCTGATGAGGTTACATGCCTGTGATTTCTTGGCTGGAGAAACTTAACTAAATAAAAAAAATAATAATAAAAAAAAGCTTCTGTGACTAATAACAATAACTTGTGCCAGAAGAGGATGCTATCATTTTGGGAGTTAAAAAAAAAAAAAAGTCTTTCCTGTGGATCATTCAACATCTGTGTGAAACGATTTTTGCTTCTGCCCCGTTAAGATCTTTTAACGCTTTGGTATCTTATTCAAACCAATAATTGCATGTTTTGGATCTGCTAATGCACTTGTTCTTATAGCTACTCTTCCCATGTGGGAAATGCAGTGCTATTAACATAACCTCCTGCTGAGGATATAAACCTTGCTATTATGTGTTGGAGGACTGAATTGCAGGGAGCAGATTTAAAGGAGATAGAGATTTATTTCTGCCAAAGTGTACTGTGCTCTTTTTTTATTTTAGCACCGTGTGTCTGTCATGAACTGGAAAGATGCAGAGTTGTCACAGCTGGAAGGGTAGTCAGCTTTCTGCAACCCGTGCAGTAGTGTGTACGGAGTAAATTACAGTTCCGGTACCTAATTTGGTAAGTGAGTTCGGCAAGACGCAAAATAGAGGACAAATTCCATTACAAGATTACTTACTTTTAATTAAGAGTAATGACTTTTAATTAAGAGTAGGAAGAAGATGGACACTGATATTTCTGAAGCATTTTCATTAGTTTTATAAGGTTTCCAAAGTCATTGCCTGTTTCTAGACTCTGAAAGTTAATGAAAACAGATTTAAAGTATTTTCTCCTCTATGACTCTCAGCATCATAAGGTCACAGAGACTTTTTTTTTTTTTACACTAATATTAGGGAAGAAGAGATGTTTCCTTTGGTACTTAAACTTTTCTTGTCGCTTATGGTGACCTGCCTAGTCATCTGTTTGGATTCGTGAGGTGACATGCTGTCTTTTTTGACCTTTGTTGAATCTTCTAGCTTTTGTTTCGGAATGCCAGTGTAGCCTACCTAGCCCTCTTTACAAGTCCATCCAAAAGTTGCATGAAGACATGGATTAAGTCTTAGAAGTGAACAAGGAATTGCTGAAATTTCTTTACACTTCTGGGGATTTTTAGTTAGGGAAAATCATCAGGTGAGGAATAGGTCTTTTTATGTACAGCTCTTATTTGTCTTTAATGTAGGAGAATTTAGTTTAGTACATAAAAATTTGTGTTGTGTGAATGTCTTTATGTTTTGGCATGATCCTGATGAGGGAGAAATGTCAGTATCTGTTGCTTCTGGTGACTTAATCATTTTCTTTCCTGACAAAGTACGTGAGGAATACTCTTGAAGAATAAACTCTGCTGCAGCATACCATACAGTTATTTTACTTGTATGTGAGTGCAAAGAAATGAACGCCTCCAGAAACATGTGGAGGCATTTAATTATCAGAACCATTTGTTATTATTATTTCATTTGCTGTTAAGGAAAAGTAGCAAGAGAAAAAAGCCAAAACCCTCCTGGGAAACCAAAAGCTTTTTAGACGCGTTTTGTGGTTGATGTTTCATGCTTGTTAACTCCAGAATTTGGTTTCAAAACCCTTTTAATAGAGATGCTAATGGGATTCTTCTCCATCTTACAGAACGTGCGATAAGAGATTTTTGTACGAGGGCAACGTGAGCCACAAAGAGCAACAGCACCATTCAGTAACCCTGTCCAGATTTCCATAAAGCTAGTGTTACTGGGATAGCATTTCCTAAGACAGAGGGGAACGATTCTTCTCCATGCTTGTTAGGCACTTGTCAGTTTGCTGGCAGTCTGCTCTCGATCGTGTGCTTACACTTGTGTTTGTTCTTTAAAAGCCAAAGTATGGGTAGGAATGAAACCAAAACATCTCCCCTCACCAAGCACTCCAGGCCCTCCTCGCCTGCCGAGGGAAAGCTTGCACCTTCTTCTTCCTCCCTGCAGTTGCAGCAATCTGCTGTGGAGAAACCAGAAGTCATTTGCTAAACAGGTTCTCGTGGACACCTGCATTAGCTTGATTGCAGAGCCTGGAGCTTCACCTGGGCTAATTTACCTTTTTTTAGGGAGTTTCCCTATTCCTGCAGGTCAACTGCTGTTAATCTCTGATAGTGCTTGGTTGTCCATCCATGGGCTAGAGCATCTGAGGCACAGTAGTCAAAGGAGATTTGAGGAGGAGGAAGTTACTTCCTGTGAACTCTCCGTTGAGTTGTACAGACTCCTGGTCCGTTTCCAATTTTTAACAGCTCATCGTGGTTACTACTTAATCCACGTACTTAATCCTATGTGGATGATGCCATTGATGACGTTAAGGCGTTACTTTATGAAAAAAGTCTTACCTTATGAGTCTTTCGTTTCCTTTATTTCAGATCTATAGATGTTTCTTAGAGCGTTTCAGGTCCTTCTGGGAATTTTAGTCATCCCCAGTGTAATTGTTACTATTCCAAGTGAAATAATATTGCTGTTCTAAAGTTAGTTTCTTATGCTACGCAGTAGATTTTATTTTAAGCTGTGGACTTTCTGCTTTCTGAACAAAAGCTGACTTGAGTGACTATAGGCTTGGATTTTGTTGATATTTTTCCTTCATTTTGTTGTCTTTTGCTGTTACCTGCCGAAGGTAAACCCCTGACATGAACAGGTGAGGTGAAGGATAAAGATCTAATGACACTTGTTGGAAATTAGTTGTAAAAATAGGTTATAATCTGGATGTCTTCCTTAATTCTTGTTCATGCCCAGGCAGCTTGAAAACGGTTTTGTTTATATTTTGTGATTTCTGGTTTATGTTGTTTCTTTTCAACTGGGAACGCTATAAATCCTTCTCAAATAATGTGTCTGACTATCAGATGTGTTCCCATGCCTGTAGTATTAGCATCAGGCACGGCCTCTCTACACCTCATAGAGCAGGAGCTGTTTCCCCCGAAGGTGCAGAGAACCAGAATTAGGTTTGAGTGGAAAAATCAAATAAAGCTGAATTGAGAAGGAGAAAGAACTGGCCTGAGTTTCTGAGGTGAAGGTTGTATTGTTGGCTGTAAAACTGCTTAATTTAGTGACTAATGTAACTGTGGCTACTCAGCATAGCATGGTGCTTGCCCCTGCACTCTGTTGACACTGTCCTTTGCAGCCCTTATAAATGGATGTGAAGTGCCACCAGCAGATGCTGCCTTACTGTCTTGTAGAGTATCCACTGAACGTGACAGCTGTTCTGCCTTGTGGGTACTACGCATCGAGAAGCTAACGACACAAAGTCTTTCTAAAAAGTATTGTTATGGGTTTTTAACCAGCAATAAAGGAGATACAGATAGTTCCTGGGAAGGAATATCACCTACTGATAGAACAACTGTCAGCCGTTCTCCAGCGGTGCCTGAGCCTACTGGCCATCCGTTCTGGTCCTTGCTCAGCCCGGCAGTGCAAGGCAGGGTGACCTGGCTCCACACCAGTTGGTGCAATGCCATCCTTAGTGTATCACCTGTGATGCTAACTTTGCAGAAGCATGCTGCAGTGTGAGTCCAGTGGAAGTGGGGATGATGCCTTCACGATGATAATGAGCCTGGAGAAGAGAAGGCTCCAGGGTGATCTTATAGCAGCTTTCCAGTACCTAAAGGGAGCCTACAGGAAAGCTGGAGGGGGACTTTTTACAAGGGCATGGAGTGATAGGACAAGGGGCAATGGATTTAAACTGAAAGAGGGCAGATTTAGATTAGATATAAGAAAGAAATTTTTCACTCAGAGGGTGGTGAGGCACTGGCACAGGTTGCCCAGAGAAGTTGTGGCTGCCCCATCCCTGGAAGTGTTCAAGGCCAGGTTGGATGAGGCTTTGGGCAACCTGGTGTAGTGGAGGGTTTCCCTGCCCATGGCAGGGGGTTTGGAACTGGATGATCTTTAAGGTCTCTTCCAACCCTGACGATTCTATGATTCTATGAGGCCTTCATGCTGACTCTGACATGGGGTGCCTGATTCATACTGAATCAGAGTCTGAGCTGATGCAGCTCTTCTCGATAGGTAAAGTTTGAAAATTGGAGGACTCCAACAGAGTTTAAAGGCTTGGAGAGATGATTAAACTTGAATGATGTTTTACAGCCTCATATGCATTTTTTTTTGTGTTGTGAAGCTGCTCTTTTCCACTTTGTTTTCCTGATGGTTTTCAATGGAAACAGTGACATACTTCTCTCTTTTGTGTGTTTTTTCTTTTTCTGTTGAAATAAACATCTCTCTAATAATATGAAGAAAGCAATGAGGGAAATTTTTTTTTAATTGGGATGCAAAATCTGTGTATGACTCATGCTTATGGGTAGCATTAGACTGATGATTACAGGGGATGAATTTTCTGTAAAAAGTGCATTGAACTAAATGTGAAACTTGATTCTGACTTTGAATATACACTGGTTTTGTTTACCCATTCCATTCAGAATGGCAGGGTTTTTTTCTGACTTACATCATTTGAAAAATAAAGCGGATTATTAGATGTCGACTGTTGTCTCAGAATTCTCTTCAGGAATGAATTTATTTCACGTCTGCACTTCATTTATTCTTCGCCTATCACTTAAGTATGGACCTGTTCCTGCCTCGAGACTGAGAACTAATCCTGGGTTTCCCAGGTTTTGGTGCAGTCCCGTTTCAGGACAAGCAGGGGCCTTGAAAGCCGTGCTCCCGTCCTTCCCTTCTGCCGTAGCTCTGCCACATTTGTCCCGATGTGTTGAAAAATAGAGTGAAACGAAGCACAAGGGGAAGAGCAAAATAAAAGCAGGCATTAAGACAATTGTAAAGCAGGTATTTAGAGCAATTTTAGCAGTGTGCTTGTACTTCGGAAGTGTATCAGTACTTTTGCATGATCGTATTTTTTTTCCTTAGTGTTGCTCTTTCTGTAATTTCTCGCAAAGTCTGCATTTGCCACACTGAACCCCTCACTGTCTCCAGTCCTGAGGAGTCAGGGCAACAGCAGACAACTAAACTGTGATTAAATCAATATATTTTCCCTTCATTTGTATTTAGGCAGCATTTTTCCTCCTGTAAGGATTACCTAAGTAGGAAAAGGAAACCTTTTTGCTTGCGTTATTTTATATGTATTTTGCACAGGATACACATGGCCTTGGAAGAAAACTATAGTCTTTTTTTCTTTTTTTTTTTCTCTTTTTTACTTCCTGAATGCAGAAAATTACCATTCTATGTGCAGAATGATCACTCTGTTTGTTACAGAAGTTTGGGGGGCAGGTAAAGTGATCTATTCCAGCTTATGAGGTGCTCCTCTTGCACTTTGCGCTTTTCCTCTCTTCTCCCATCACTTGCACTGTTTCTCTGGTTTGAGGAATGTATCCTTCACCAATTCCAAAATGTGAATTTTTTGATTTCTAGAGGTTTAGTGAATTAAAGTGCATTTTAAAAACCAAAATGCACTCTTGTATAAAATAGCTTTCTGTTTTTTTACAAACACTAACAAAATGACTTCATGCTGGTTAGCAACTCAAAAACTGCGTCAGCCAGTAATGAATATTAGAATACTGTACATAAGAATTATGAAAACCTAAAATGAGGCTACAGGGAATAGAAATAGCCTTTTAAGTTACCCAGTAAACTCTTTTACTATTGCAATCTACAACAGAGACATATTTCCTGATTTCCCAGTAAACTGAAGTAGCAAAAGAGGCTGGGACTGATTCTTCTACTAAATTTTCGATTCAATGGAAAAAAACAAGTTTTGCAGCCTACCACTTGCTTGCATTGTCACTAAATTGAGTTTTAAATGTTGCAGTCTGTTTCCTGCTGTAATAATGATTTATGTCTTTCTAGTTAATAAGCCTAGCTCATTAGAGCATCCATGTTCAAGGGCTGCCTTGAAAAGCACAGCAGTCTTGCAGTCTACTGAAAAGTTATTTTAAATGATGATTCTTCACCCTTTTACTAAAAAAGGGACTCACCAGAAATACTGTTCTTGTAGGTGGCAAATAAAAACCTCTGATGGAGACAGAACCTCAGTCTGAAAAAGTGTTTGGGCTAGTCAGGTATGAAATAATCCCACAAATCATTAATATGAATGGAAGATGAGGTTAGTCCAGTTCTTAATGACTACATCTTGTAATGCCTCTTCAGGGGCGTGAGACTCTCTTGATGTTTCACAGCATCATCCTCTATGTCTGAAATGACACCATAATTAAAGGCAAGTAAGATAATAATACTTACTAACTTTGAGCACCAAACCCACCCAAAAAACAAGCAGTAAGTGTATATTTTTTTCTCCCTGGCAAATGTTTCTGGAGGTGGTTTTTTTCTGAAGAGAGACAATAGTCTGTAAATGAGATCTATGTGAGTCAGTTTGTAATTGGATAAAGATTTTATTGTGAAGGGACTGCTGAATGCTAATAAGTTTCTTGGGTATTAACTACCCACCAATTTCTTTAAATGGAAAAAATTATCTTCTTTAGTTGTGATAATTTTATATAAGATAGCTGTTTGTGTTCAGTTATATACAACAAGCCAGCCAAGGAACAGTCTTGAGACAAGGAGTACAGTGAATATTGAGGATCATTGATCCAATGCAAATCACAACTGATCCTTATCTTTTACTGTTGTGGTTTAACCCCAGCTGGTAACTAATCCCCACACAGCCACATGCTCACTCCCCCCTGGTGGGATGGAGGAAAGAATCAGAAGGGTAAAAGTGAGAAAATACGTGGGTTGAGATAAAGACAGTTGAGCAGGTAAAGCAAAAGCTGTGTATGCCAGCAAAGCTTCCCATGGTCAGGCAGATTTTCAGCTGTCTCCAGGAAAGCAGGGCTCCATCACGCGTGACGGTTACTTGGCATCACTCTGAACATCCTCCTCTTCCTTCTTTCTACAGCTTTTTATGCTGGGCATGACATTGTATGGTCTGGAATATCCCTTTGGTCAGTTGGGGCCAGCTGTCCCAGCTGTGTCCCCTCCCAACTCCTTGTGCACCCCCAGCCTGCTCGCTGGTGGGGTGGGGTGAGAAGCAGAAGGGGCCTTGACTCTGTGTAAGCACTGCTCAGCAATGAATAAAACATCTCTGTGTTATCAGTGCTGTTCTCAGCACAAATCCAAACCACAGCCCCATACTGGCTACTGTGAAGAAAATTAACTGTGTCCCAGCCAAACCCAGCACATTTACCCATAGTACTGACGGCTCACTAAGAATGTGCAATTTAAACAGTTTGGTGTTAGCAGAGATACTAATGCCTGTAGTAGAACTTTATCATAACAGTTTTTGCAAGGAAGAAAGTGAAAACTGATTTCTTGACTTTTGCAAGACTCGTGCCTGGAACAGAAGCCTCGCTAGGCTGTGCAAGTCTGTTGCAGCTTTATTTTTTCAGTTTTCTTATTGCTGCTGTTTGCTTCTGAGGGCAGATCAGTGAGAGGGGCTCAAAGAAAGTCCCGAGTCCTTCCCTGCTGTAGCTCAGGGCTGGAAGCATCATCTTGGGAGGCACAGCCCAGACATTCCCTACATCGGAGGAGGATCTTCTAGACCCTGTCCAGATCCCGGGGTCCCCTGTAGCTGCGTCCTTGGTTTGTCAGTCCTTGATGGAGTAAATGGCAGTAACGTTGTCCACGGCAAGTTTCTAATCCTTGATCCTCTGAGAGAAATTGTCAAAACAGATCCAGTGTTTTAGATTCTTTTTTTGAAATTTGAAAACTTGAAATTTGAAAATGTGGTCCATTTTCAGTGAGTCATTTAAATAAGACTTGAATCAAAGCTGAACAGATGTTTGAAATGAACAAGACAACTTCTTTTGTGTATTTAGTTCTTAAAATAGTCTTTTAGACTTTAATAATTCTTAAACAAAGTACTAACATTTATGAAAGGTGACACTGTCTGTTCTTCTTGGCAATAGTCGTGGAGATTAATTTGATCTTTTGTAGTCTCGATAAGAGAGCGTATACTTATCCTCCCTATCAGTATTTTCAAACCTAACTGGCTTTTTGTTGCATATCTTTTTTACTTTATTTGGTGGAAAAACTCAAATATTTCTTAGCTCTGCAAGCATTCTTTTAAGTTAAGAGAATTAGTATTTTTTTGATTGTATTTTAGAATTGTGTGCTGACCGAGACTGCATGAAAAAGGAGAAAAATGAGTTGAAAGCCGTTCTTTTCAACTCGGTGTTTTTCCATAGCAGGTTCATCAGCTCTACTTCCTGTGATGCATAGATATCCTTGCTTTTCTTGGACACCAAAAAGACAGACCCACAATTACTTTCTTTCATGGGTGATGATCTTCTGAAACCTGATTTACCGTATTTGTATGTTTTCTGAAGATAAGATCCTATCTGCACTGACTCATATTTTTAGTCACGATGATGTGTCTTCCTTTTTCATAAGAAGCTTCTGTTGATTTGCCTTATTTTTTTATTTTGATCACATGCTTTTCAGCTTTCTAGCAGGCTATTTATGGTAGATAGACCATTGTCAGTTGAAGGTCTTTACTGAATTTTGTAGAGAAAATTCATTAACCTAAATATTTCAATTTGAAATATATATACACAAGAAAATCATGTAAAACTTTCAATGAAAATACAGGTTATAAAACTTTTAGAATTCATGAAAACTTTTGGGTGTAATAAATACAGATTTATGATCCAAGAGGTATTTTTTTTTATTGCTTGGCCAAATACAAGAGGCTAAAAAAGACTGCCGAGCAATTTCTGCAGTTTCAGTTAAGCACAGGGAAGCTTTAACAAACGTAGGAATACTTCAGAATTTTATTATTTTTATGTACCAGTAAGGTTTCTGCCTTGCAGTCACTTCAAATAACCATGCTATTGCAATCCAGTGGGAGTAGCAAGCAGCCTGAAAAGTCACTGAAGTTCAAATAATGCATTTTTTTCTTAGCACACATTTTTCACTTGGCAGTAAAAATAATCCATGAGAGAAGTGTTGCCTTGAATTGCTGGATGCTAAGAGTCAAATTGGACTGATCAGTTGCACTAACCAGTACAAGGGAGAAGCAGCAGCACCAATCTGTGCTTCATAAAGGAATCTGTAACGAGGGGAGAAGATTTTGTTTCATAAAATCAAGGCGGCATGTTCTTGGAAATAAGACCTCTTGCTTGCAAGCAAGGAGTAAAATAGCCAGAAATATGCATAAAACTAATAATATAAATTCCATCGTGAAAATGTGTCTTCAGTGTAGAAGATAGCGGGTCAGTTATTCTTCTGTAAAGGAGCCAGTTAGTTAAGCCTCCTACACGTTATAGAAAATAAAGGGAATTAGATGTAAATAAAGGAATGAATGAAATAGTAAATAAAGAAAAGCTGAGTGGACCCACTTCTTGTAGTGAAGGTCTGTTGAGCTCAGCTTGGAGTTAGGATTTCTTGCCAGGTGCTGGGGTCCAAACTTTCCAGCTGACTCCATGTGAATGGTGGTAGTATCTGCTCTCAAGCAATAACTACCAATTTTGCCTCTCTTGAAAATTTCTCTTAATATTTTTTTTTATTAGCAACAATGTAAAATTATAGCATTTGGAAATTTCAATTGACCCATAAAGGCTTATAAACCCAGGGTAGATGCAGACAAAAGCATCATTGCTTGAAAGACAGTGGAGTCTTGTGTGTTGGCTGTTTTTCCAATAACAGCAATTTTATTACAAGAAAATTTGTAAAAATGCTGGGTTTAGTGCATTTGCCCTGAGTGTGTGAGAAAATTGACACTCTTCATTTGGCTTTTTTTTTTTTTTGTAGGTACTAGTTTTTGTTATGTTTTAATGAATGTTGGGCTTCTCTCTTCACTGTTTTAGTCAATGATTTCATTGTTCTAGTGAAGGATTATGATCAGAGCGAGTCCTGTAGTTGCCTTGATAAGGGCCTGTGGTTTTTGAGCACTTCCTTGGGTTTTTGCTTGACTTTGACCAGAGATTGCACTGCTTCTTGAGTAGAAGCATGTGCTGTGGAGGTCAGCTTGTCACCAGCCTGCATGGGATGGAACCTCACAGCCTGTAAGAGGTGGTAGAGTGACATTTCTCTCCGAAATTTAGTGTTCATAAGGAGTCACAAACACCTCACAGATTCATAGCCTTCTAGATGTAGAGTTTCAGGTAAAATAAACATCCTGTAGCTGTGAGCATTTCCAAGTGTTTCCTTTTACCAAGTAATTTTTCACCATGGATGTTTTCATGGTCCTTGTTTCATACAGCTGTGGGCTGATTTCAAAGCTGCAGGAAGTGCAGGCTAAAGAAATGGAGAGATGAGAAAAATAAATGCAGTTGTTTTAATGTAATGAAAAGGATTTTTTTTAATTAGTTTTTACTTCAGGACAAAAGTAAAGTAAACTATGGCTGGATTTGGGGTTAGTATTGTAGTAGTTGTAGTTGGAAGGAACATTTCTGGAATGGATTAAACTGATAATGTATTTGATCTTAGCCAAAAGTAGACAATGCTCTTTCTGAAAAATAAGTCATTCTGCAGAGCAAGAGAATTAAAGAGGAAAGTTCTTCTGAAAGAAGGGCTTAACTTCTTCAGTCCCTGCATGAACACAGTGTTGTGTTAAAAAATATCACCGGTGCCCAACTTGTGTGGAATAGAAACAGGGGAAGGGTCATCTATTAGTGCCCCATTTAAGCATTATTCTTCCATATGCTCTGTCAGGATAGTGTTATGTATAGTATTCAAAGGAATATGTGCATTGTGATCTAAAATAATGATCACAGCTCTGTTTATCCCAGTACGTTGTGGAAGTACAGCTGATATTAGCCCAGTAAGGTTTTGTCTCTCCCCTCCTCTGACATTGTTTTTGGATTTTTTTTCCCCTCCTCAGCCAGCCATTGGGAAAACACTTCTCAATATAGTGGAGGAGACTGGTTAGTTTGCTTGAGGAGCATGGTGCAGGAGCTGGCCCAAATCTGCCTGGGTGCCACCCCTAATGCTACCCAGAGTCCTGTCTAAATTGCGTACACTCCTTATATGCCTAGTAGCAAGGTTATACAAAGAAATATAATTGAGGCTGTTCTGTTCATCAGTGTGACTTCTTTGTGTTCATTTTCGTAATTGTCATTAAGTGGTAACAGTTTTCTTCTGGAACTAGCTGATCTTTGAGGTCCCTTCCAACCCAAGCCATTCTATGAGTCTATGATTCATGTTGATTTAGGATCAGCATATGAATTTAACCACCTACTCAAGATCATGTTTAGGTGTATGTTTTCAGCAAGAGGAAATTAATGTGGTCAACTCCTCCTTGCACTGGCTACCCTAACGAATTGTCATATGAGCTTTTGCTAGGACATAAATTGTTATGGAGAGCTTTCTCTTAAAGCACTTTCTTCAAAAGTTGATCATTTTTCACTGAGAATTAGATGTGTGTAAGACTTTGGTTATGGAATTTAGATTCTATAATTTTAAAAAGTCATCTTATGTAGCTTGAGCTAGAATTGGGAAACTTGCAAGTTATTTGCTTTCCTTAACCCTATGCCTATATAACACCTGTAGTACAGAAAGGTCAGATTAAAATAGTAGCTCAAAATCGTTAAAGACATGGGTGCAAAAGCTGAGGTTAAAGCTCAGTAGGTCTTCACTGCTGGTTGTTTTAACTCACAGCTCTGAGGATAGACCATTAAGCCCAAATGCTGAACTTCACAGAATTTCTTTGAAGCTCTTTGTGCTAGCTGCTTCCACTCAGGATGCACGCAAGTATCCATGTCAGTGCTGCTGGTTGCTTGTTAAAAGCCTAGGAGTTTGAGAAATAGTATTTTTATTTTCCCTTAACATCTGTTTCTGGGAAATACAGGCAGAGTGCTATAGATCCAAAGGTAATGAGCAAATGCGTTTGCTTGTGCCAAGAAAATGTTTGTTTTCCACTGATAAGACAAATTGTTGCGCTGAAGGAAGGAGGATGCTTTTTGTCAGAAGAGTAATGCTTCTGATTCTTAATAGAACACCGAGTGGGGGTGGGATGGAGCATAAAGTAGGGCTGCAGTGGCACAGAATGAGGAAACTATGACAACAAATGTTTTCCTCAGGTGAAAGTGGAAAATATATATTACAAGCCGATTGAATGTCTGATTTTTGTGGTTAGGTTTTTAGATGCTAGGCATTCATCTGCTGAAGCTCAACATGCTGGTGCTGCTACCCATAAAATCCTGTACGTTGTTGAGTGCTTGGAAGGTAATTGGGTTTTAGTCTTTTAGGGTAATGCTGCTCCAAGATTCTACAGTAAGAGCAAACAAGGATGCCATCCATCAAGTCCTTGTAAATCCTGAGGGCCTTTTTGGGCTTTATATAACTGTCACTGTATCTGTGTAACATCAGTGTCTTTGTTTTAACTTTGCTGGGGCTGGGATTTGTGCTGCTGAGAGAAATACTAACTGTAAAGAAACTCAATCCTAAGAGTTGAGTTAAATCATCAACAAAAAAACCTATCACATTAAGTTGTGAACGACCGGCTGCAAATTACTTCTAATGGCAAATTGCTGACTCTGGAAAAATATTGTATAGCAAAAAGCTGATGGAAGTCTCTTCAACCAGATTAGTGAGAAAGATGTAACACAGTAATTCTGATAATGAACCTGTATGTTATAGATGGACAATATTACAGTCCAATCTATGCAAATAAAAGCTATTCCCAGAATAAAACACAGCATTGAATTTTACACTACTTTTTTTCTACAGACCTTAGCATATTTGAGATTCTCCTTTTCAAAAGCCCTTTTCCCGTTTTGACTTGTTTCACCTTCCCTAAATTTCATTTTGAGCATCGTGTGTAAAGCCAGGCTATGCCTGCTTCTAGTGCAGGACCTTCCTGCCTGATTGGAAGGGCGCTCTTCTGATGGAGCATTGAATTGGATGGAGCAGTATGAGGATGTGGTGTTCCCTCTCTGGCTGTCCCTGCCCTCCCACTGACCAAACTCCTGACCTTATAAATTATTAAACTTCCGCAGGCCTTTGTTTTTTTACATCAGTAAAACTGAGGATAAGAGAATTTCTCTCTTGCTATTAATAACCTTGATCTAAGGATATGAGCTGGAAATCCTGACCCATACCCCAATGAAGCACTTTCCTCACAAGTAATCCTTCTGATGGAGTTATTTGTGGGATAAGCATCACTCCCTGATACTGCGGGTGCTTTAACAGGGGATAATGACAGAGGTGTTTGCTTTTCCATTTGCACAGAGGTTGCCCAGGGGCAGTGCTGACCTTGGAGGGTGGCAGGGGAAGAGCTTGTTGTTTCTTTGATGTGTATGAGAGTGAATGCTGTTTTAATCCCATCCCATTTTGTTTATCTCCCTGTGACCTGATTCAGCATCTTCTGGTATATGTGATGAGAGCACTTTTCCCTCTTCCTCCTGGAAAAATGCTGTAAAATATTCACTAAATCACCATCTTCTTGTTATTACCACTCTTCTATATTTCTTTGACCTGGAATTGAAAGTTTGCATTTGGCACCTTGCTGCTGTGATACGCACTGACTCTCCTGAAGAATTCAGCTAGGGTAGGAGCGTGAAGGGAAGGGATTTTTCTCTGCCAGTGTAGGTTTTACAGTACTTGGTGGAGGCTGTTTCTTCAGACTGTTGCTTCTGGTATCTCTTATATACACAAAGGCGTTCTTCTGCTGGCTAGGCTTATGTTACATGGTTTTTATTTTGTCTTGAGACACTGCAAATAATTTTGTGATGCAAAAAGTAATTTTGTGGAGCTATTTGTAAAAATTTTGTGCCAAAGATATTTTTGTAGCCTAAACATATTGAAGGGCTTGCTGCCACATGGTTTAGGGGTTTTTTGCTTTACCAGTTCACCAGAGCATATTAGTGACTGTTGTCCTGGAGGTCTTTTCTGATGTGATATTTTCCCTTTCCCACTCTTTTTCACTCTACCTCTTCAAATCAAGTGTCGTTAATTTGTTCTAGCCTTCAGAGGATGGTGGGAGAAAGCTAACTCCTGTTACAAGGACTGAGCGTGGGCTGATCTTTACAGACACTAGCGTTTCAAGTGTTGGCAGAGCAGAACAACGTATAGTGTCCTCTTGTCTTGCACAGAAAACAGCTTTTCCCAAGATACTACTCTTTTTTTTTTTTTTCCCCCCCTCAGTACAAAGAAGGAAAGTCAGCAACCAAACAACATTGTCAAATGTGGCGTTGATGGTCCATTTGCAGTTTCCTTTGCTCTGCCTGTATGGCTAAGGATTTCTGGCTTTATCTTTGGTGAAGCAGGCCTCTCTGGAAAATACTTAATTGCAGCTTTTTGTTAATGCCAATCCACTCTGGTAATATAAACTCATCAATTTGCATGCAGTGAGGGAAGGGATAGATGAAAGCCTATTATATCATGTTAGATAACCAGATATGAATATGAATGAGATCATGCTTCTTTTGGAAATACAGTGCTGTGTTGTTCAATATGTTCAGTATAACAAACATTCGTATGAAATCCCATTATGTTGAGTCTAGTAGATGGTTTCTTAGGATGATAAGTTACCTAGTGAGCTGTCTAAATGATTGTGTCTTTAATTTGAGTAAGTAATGAAGTCTGCGAGTTCTTTAAGCATCTCACTTATAGCCATGCAGTTCTGTTTCTGTTTATAAAGCAATGTATGTAACTTAACCACTGAGTTTGTGTCTTGAATAGTGCTTTAGTGAGCAGCTACAAATAAAAACTTTTGGAGTTTCTTCTTTTACTTTATACTTCCTCTTGCTCTTCAAAAAGTAAGGAAGAAAATTTCTCAATCTTCAGCTATTAAAAAAAACCCCATAATGCATGGAATAACTGTGGCATTTTGAACATTTCATACTGCTGTGGCAATATATAATGTTCCTCAGAAAAGCGTACACTTGGAAACAAATCTCTTTCAAGCTCAAAGATTGTGTAATCAAAGGTATGTGACTCTTATATGTGACTTGGTTCTTAATTCTTGGGGAAAACGAAAACCTTCAGGTTAGTTGTTGAGCCCTTCAGGAGCAATGCAATAGTTTTTCTTGAAACACCTGAGAATTTCATGCATATAGTTCTGGCAGGTGTTTTCCCTCATATTTTTTGGTTGGCTAAGGAAGCCCGGTGTTTGACATCTTAGCTACAGAAGTTTGTCTAGTTGGTTTTACTTTGCCTGTGTGTGTCCACTGTTGCTTGTAAGTACTCCTTCCTCACTTGGCTTCTTCGTTCAGCCTTTAGTAACTTTTCATTCCTCCAAACTACTTCCCTGGAGAAATGGTTGGGAGACGCTTCTCATTGGGGTATGCAGCCTCTTTACCATCCTATCCTTTTCCAGAATATCCACGAGTCAGCTCGGACACATGTAGGTTTACATGGTGCCCTCATCTCTTTGTCAGTAAAGCTTTGAAAGTACCAAGTGTCCTTGGAAAATGGTAAGCCCTCGGAAGCATAAGCTAACTAGTGGAATGGTAAGCAGCTAAACGCTTCTTAAGTGTTGTACAAAGCAAACCTCTTTGCAATTTGCAGTCTGCATTCTGCAGTGTAACTCAATAGGGTGTTTTTCTCCCTTAGGTTTCGCAGTCTTGCATGCTGCTTTGCTAAAGCTCGGTGCAAAGACATCCCTGGCTCGGTGAACGTAAAGAACAAGTTGTTAAGCGATGGATAATATTCCCTACACAGCATTAGTTTGTTCTTTAAAAGGTGTCTTTGCTTCATTGTTAATTGTGGTACGTGTAGGAGTTTGCAGATGTTGCTTCTGAAGGTGATGATGGAGTGTTGCAATCTGCTCCTAATCCCCGATGGCATTTGGAGATGGGAATATAATCTTGTGATACATGGAATGTAAATTCACTTGGAACATTAATGGTATTTTGCTATCAGACTGTGATGTTAAACCAATTAAGTATATTCATGATAAATGAGAAAATAAGTGCAGTATATCCGAACTGTTGCAGATAGAAAATTTTTGAATTGACAGTGTTTAATGTACTATGAATATAAATTTTGTTCTTAGCACCCATCTGGAGTAGGAAAGCACACAGAATAATCTCTGGACTAAGTTTGTACGAAGTGAAGAGCATTTAGTTATCTGAAGGAAGGTATCTGAAGAGCATTTTCAGACTTTTTACTTGTGCCAATAATCATTGCAGTCTAAATCACTGCGCTACCACTTTGTCTTCTATAAATAAGCTGCCAATATCACTGCTGAGCTTTGGGTTTCCTTCACTGCTAGTACAACGTGAACTTAATGTTTCAATATTGCTTGTTCCTTTGCTGTAAATCAGAGGGAGATCCTTGCAGTGAAGCCATGAGAAACATAATTTAATTTTTGTTAGGATGACAATTTCTAAAAACAAACAAAATTTCTCCCTTCTCTCCCCCATGTCCAATTTCGATTTTTATAATAAAATGGTATTTTATAGACAGTTACATTGGGAAAGTTCTGTTGCTATAGTGTAAGATGGTATGATGGATCAAAGTACCCATCATAACAAATAGGAAAAGCTGCTCAGAAACATAATTTCTCAGTTTCCATGGGCAGTCCTGTGAACTTGAATCTTTTGGAGGGGCCCAAGTCTTCCCTGAAAACTTCCTCAACAGAGATAGATTTCGAAGGAGACCACAAACAACCAGCGTTTCTTAACTCTTCTGGTTGCACCAATGAATTCAGTAGGAGATCAGTTTAAAATAGCTTAAAAAATTTCTTTACATAGCATGTCGTGCAGTTCTGGACCTTGCTGCCTTGAGAAGTTGGGTAGGTAGATACTATTGACAGGCTCAGATAGACAAATTCACGGGCAACAAGTCTGGTGACTGAACTGATGCCTGGAAATAGTAAGTCAGTGGAAACGCTGGTTTGTTGTTGAAAAAGAAAGTTGAAAAGCACTGGATAAATTAAGCGGTCTTTTTAGGGGCAAAAAAATGCCATCAGGTTACTTAGTTATTACTTAGTTATCATAAATTGAGGAGTGTAAAAAGGCAATGACTTGATGGCACTTTTGGGAAACCAGTGATACAGGAAGATGTGTACATTTCTGATAGGACACATACCACCTGGTATTCCTCCGTTTGATAAATTTGTTTCGTACGAACACAGCTGCTTTTAATGTTAATCCCACACACATACAAACTGTGGTTTACGTCCCCTCTGTTCATACTTGAAATCCATGAGTACGTTGATCCTGGAGATCTTCATTAAGAATCTTCACTGTGCTGGGTTTTATTTTGTTGTTATTTGACGGAAAAACGTTCACATCTTGTTGAATGCGTTGTTCGGTAGCAAGTGCTCCAGTACCAAGAGGGACCCTGCACAAATATAAAAAAAGGATGTTTTTGGCAAAATTAAAAGTAATTGCAGATCCAATGGTAATGCTTGTACGAGAGTAAACATGAATATATAATAATGATTGTGCTTTCAGTAGTGAAGTTAGAGCTTTGTAGAGGCAGGATGCAGTGGATGAGGATGGAGCCAGGCTCTTCTCAGTGGCATCCAACAACAGGACAAGGGGAAATGGATATAAGCTGGAACATAGGAGGTTCCGCTTAAACAAGAGAAAGAACTTCTTCCCAGTAAGGGGAACAGAACACTGGAACAGGCTGCCCAGAGAAGTTGTGGAGTCTCTTTCTCTGGAGATGTTTAAAACCTGCCTGGACGCGTTCTTGTGTGATCTGATCTAAGTGGTCCTGCTCTGGCAGGGAGATTGGACTAGATGATCCTTTGAGGTCCCTTCCAATCCCTGACATTCTGTGATTCTGTGAACCTCTCCTGTGGGCTCTTGGTGGTACAGTGCTGGAAGGCTCATTGTTAAGGATGGGAAGCTGGAAGACTTGACATGAAGGGTATGGCAGAGTTTTTGGCTGATGGATGTTTCTGCTCTTACAAATGGCGATGTGGTGCTGGATCTCTTCTGCTCCCACCTAACAAAAGGTAAAGCATCGATCTGACTGCCTGGGAAATCTTCCAGTTTTCAGATTCGTTAAGAGTTGGAAAAGAAAGATGGCAGAACTATAGCTTGAGGAGCAGTTGCTGTCAAACTACAAATGGAGTGTAGTACTGTATACATACAAAGTTACGCTTGGATTTATTTGTCAACAAGGCCATCCATCAGAACGTGAGTGCACAGGCTTTACCTTGTAAGGATGGTTCAGGTCTGCACAGGCAAACCTGAAAAGTATAAGGTCTTTAAGCTATTCCGTGCTATTCCAGGCAAAATACTAATTGGATTAACAGAATGTAACATTGTGTTCTTTCAGTAGGAATTCTGGGATCTGACCATAATAAATTAAATTTCAATGTTAACTCTTACATTTTGAGTGTCTTCTCTTCCTCTCACTGCTTTTACCTGCTGATTTTAAGCTTCTCTTTCAGAACTACTTTAATTGCTTGGCGAGGTTGGGTCTGAGGGCTTTTTAGTTTTCTATCTTTTTTTTTCTTTTTTTTTTTCTGGATATGTTTTTGCATCTGTTGTCCACACTAAAGAGAGTAGGCTGCTGCATGCAGAGTGCCTGGAATATCCATCGAGTTACCGATTCTCAAGTCCAGTTCAGAATTTTGCAAGTCATGGGCTTGCAGGGCTCTGCACTTCTTATTTCTGTCTCTTCCCTGGTTTCTCTCTGCTTTTCTGACTTGTGACAAGTTCATGGGCATAACAGCTACTTGGAGAAAGCCCTCTAACCTTCTTGGTTTCTCTGTAATGACCTCGATGTATTTACCCATCTTCTTTGTGCTTTAGAGAAAGAGCAAAAGTTAAATCCCTGTAAAAATCTTTTCAGTCTTGTTCAACTTCAGGTTTTTGCAGTTGGAGCAAATGGGGGCGGGCGATAATTGGTAGAGCTGTACAGTTATATAACTAAAAGATTTTCTGCTGGAAGTTAGGAGAGCAGATTGCTTGGCCATCAATATGCGACACGTGTTCTTACTCTGCCCACAGTGTCCATGCAGAGGAGTACAGTCAAGCAGTGTGTATTGTGTTGGTAGATGAATGTGTTCAAATAAAAATGCTGTCCAAAAATTTCCTTTGGGGTACTTTTTTTTTTAAGAGAACGAGTAGTGGTGTTATACCACTTGAAGATTTAAATAGTATTTATTTTGCATAATTAATGGCAGATATGAGATAGAAATTGTAATTGCTCATGGCTTTCAACATGAAGGTTGTCATCTAAAAGTCTTCAGGGGGGAATCAACTAGGAAAAAGAGAGTGTACAGTGTAACACAGTGGCGATAAGAGTACTATATGCTATTTCATGGTGAAAATACCCTGTTACTATCACAGAAGAATGCTCAGCTAGCCAGCACTTGTGAATTATGTCACCAAATTCACATAAACAGTCATCATGAAAGCAGTGACTGGGAAATCAGTGGTTTTTTCTGTACCTGAGGGGAGTGGGTTTGGTTGATTTTGGTTTGGGTGAGGATTTTTTTTGTTTTTAGTTTTTGGATGGAAAGGCAACATTATATTGATCCTATTTTTAGTGTATACATCCACAGAAAAGTGATGCAAGTAAAAATACAACGTGACACTGGAGTGAGGTGAAAGGCAATAACGTATGAACACTATTTGCACTGTGAGTTGGTTGGATTTGGTGTTACAGCTGTTCCATATAGTCCTTTTGTATCTACGTGGAGACGTGACTTCAGCTTCTCCATGGCCTGCGGTAAATGTTCTATCACAGATAAACAAACCTCACAAGACCTCTGTAAAAACTTCCAGATAAAAGCTTAAATGAGAGCACAGCTTGAATACAAAAGCTTGAACCGTTACATCAGAGAGAGCATCTGAAGTTTTCTGAATTTAGTGTTAGCAGTAAATAAGAAGCTGTGCTGCTGTTTCAAGATAAGGTCTATCTTGGACCTTTAGTTTATTCAGTTTCTTCATAATCACCCTTCCAGTTTTCAAATGGGATTTTTTTTTTTTTTGAGTCATTGAGGGGACAACCAGTCTAAATTGACCTCAGTGACAGTCAGGGCTGTTAACATTTCCTTTGTTAAGGATTGTTGCTAGAAAAGGTCTGGACTTGAGGGTAAACCGGAGGGCTCTCCCCCTCCCTTCGGTAGAGGAAACAAAGCAAGACAAAAGGAAGCAGGTTCTGGCACAGCACCTTTAGTTAAGCTTCCATGGGACCTCCAAAAGCATTGCCTGCCTTCCTGCGGATGCTTAAAATCACTTACCACCGAGTTTGCAGTTTCACAAGATAGCTGAGCCGGTCTCTTAACTCGGAGGCACAACGCGAGGCATCGCTGCTCAGCCCTGGCTACACGTCGCTTGTGTTCTGCGAGCAGCCTGATCTGGTGGAGGGTGTCCCTGCCTGTGGCAGGGGGGTTGAAACTAGGTGATCTTTAAGGTCCTTTCCAACCCTAACCATTCTGTGATTCTATGATGTTTATTGAGAGCTGTCTTTCTAGACAAGCTGCTTGTTAGCTTGACTTCATTGCGATGAAGTGAAACAAATCATAATTATATGAGGTTAAATAAAATAGTAGAGGTTAAAGCATGAAAAATCAGTGTCCTCTGGTGTAAGACATGCTTTGAGAAAGCAAGCAGGCCACTTTTCTATATAGAAGCCAGAAGTCAGAAATTTGTCATTTTAACCAGTGGCATGTGCAGGACGGGCACACTTTGCATTTTAGGGAAAGCCTGTTGGTGTTCGTCTGGGTTTAAGACTAGGACAAATAGGAGTGATGTCAAAAGAAAGGTAACCTTGCTTGAACATGTTCTCTTCTGCAGGACGACTTTGGATTATCTTACTACTGTTACCAGTATCGTGTGCTCTGCTGGGCACTAGGAGGAACGGGCAGGTGGCTTTGAAAATAATTGTAGGTCACATTTGCTTGATGGCTCTCCTCTAGTTGGTAGCCTTTTGCATGCACATGTATGGATGCACATCATAGAAAAACAACTTCTGCTGAGCAGCTGCCAGCTCTCACTGGTCGTTTAACTAGAGGATGATGCACAAAATTATCATAACATGTTTCTTATGAGACAGTGACTTCAGAATGCATGTGCCTAAAATGATCTTTGCATGGTGAATCTGAATATTGCTCTTTTTCTCTTCTAGTTTGTGGAGACATCCATGGTCAGTTCTTTGACTTGATGAAACTGTTTGAAGTGGGAGGTTCTCCTGCCAACACACGGTATCTCTTCCTGGGGGACTATGTGGACAGAGGGTACTTCAGCATTGAAGTAAGTTTCTTGTTTCACTTTTTGGCTGTGAAAGTGCTAGCAGCTTATTGTGTATACTTAGCATCGTAATTTAACCAGTTCAGGAATACTGATGCTCTTTGCAGATACCATTTGTGGGCAAAAGAAGTCCACGTTAATGTCACTGACAATGTTTTTGTAAAGGTTGCTTGGTATCCAGCCAAATCCCACTATATCTGTGCTGCAAAGCTGACAGAGAATGGACCTTGGTGCTAACTGGTGGCCATCCAAATATAGCACAGAATGCAGTCTGCTCTGCAGTCTGCAGCTCGTGCAAGCTAAATAGGATTCATAGACATGAGCTATTAGAAGAGACATAACAGAAAAACTAAACGAACAACTCAGAGTTTTGTTTGACTTTTAGGTTTATTTGATCTGAGTCTCCTGCATGCAAAATTTTATGAAAATGGAAGTACTAGATAGGGGATAAGTGGGACAAAAAGCCAGCAGATAGCATGCTGTGCTGGAGAAAAGAATGAGTTCTGTTTAGATACGGCATGTTAGGAGTGCATGATCTCTGGCTTTTGATGCAGCACTCGAATCCACGGAGAAGTGATGCACATGTGCCGTGTTGAAGGTGCTGAGACCTGGTGCAGATTCCGGTATCGGGTTGTAGAGCGTGGAAGTCAAATGACAGGATCTTCAGCTGGCTTGCTAAGGAAACGGTGCTCTGGCCAACCTGCCCACCCTTGACTAGAAGCAAGTCGAAAAACAAGCACAGATCCTTTGTTGAAGTGCTCATAAAAACCAAACTGGATTTTTCCTTCTGTTCTGTGTTGTTGCTTGGTTACACAAACTGGCAGATGAGGTGCGCAGTTATCAAATAAAACCTAATCTGGATTTGTTCATCCAGGTCATAGTTGATCTAGTCACTGAACGGTCAGTCAAAAACCCTTGCAGCAGCTTTTCAGCTACAGCTTGACTCTTTTCTCTGAAAAGTTCAGACCTAAACTCCCCCTGAGTCAAGGGAGAATACCCATTCTCTGTTGGAAGCAGTATGGATGCTATGATACATGGCTGTGTGACTGGATAAGATGGCAGCGTGCGAGAATACATATACTGCTGTTTCTTTCTGCATACCACATCTTAGTATGCTGTTGCCATATTGATATAAAAAGATGCAATCCCAAACAGCTGAGTTATTTATAATGTGTTTTTAAAATGGAGCATCTTGCCAGTTTTCTATTTATAGTATGAAGAGAAGTTTCTTCAAAATAAAATTCTGTAAAACTAGTTTTGCTTTATTAGGTCACTTTAAAACTTAATTTAAAATGTTAACAGAATCTTTGGGAGGTGGCACATTTTACAGATAGAAACATGCTGTTCCAAGTGCAAAGGCTCTAAAAACTTAAGAATTGCAAGGTTCTTTCGCCCACCTGCCAAAAATCATTATAGTTAGGATTTAGTCTCATACTGAAGTCAGCACTTGGATGGTGATTTTTTCTGAGCCATGTGCACCTGCTTCCTCCCTTCTCTGATCAATAGTGAGCTGTGAGCTAAGTCATCACTGTGGGCATTACCATGCTGGGTCACTTGGGGAAGGTTGAGAGTGTAGAGGGCAGCTTCACAGGCTTAAACTGTTGTGAAGCTCAGTCTCGAACTGCCATTTTCCAGTTGCGATAGATAATCTAGTTCCTATCTCCTGTAGACTTTGACCAAGCCAAGTTGTATCTGCAAGAGCAGAGTTTTGCCTTCATTTCTGTATGTGTTTTTAATATAAGAAATAGAACAAGTGGATTTGCTTCAGCTTCCAAGGGCTTGTCTGACAGTTTGCCAAGGGCTATTACCGATTAAAGACAATTGCAAGCCATAGAACACAAAGCAAAATAGCTTATGGGTGGGGAATAATCCCCTTAAAATCACTTGTTTAGCAACCTGCATGTACCTACTTAGCAAATTATATTCTGAATTTAGTTTTTCCATTCTGGAACACTACTTTTTCACTGAAAGCAGTACTGGCTTCTGCAAGGAAATGGCTGAGCTGACGCATGTATTATTCCTGTTTGTATGCAAGGTTCTCAAATGACTACTTTTTTGGTCACATAACTGATTCTCCCCACCTGTCACCTTGATTACAAAATGCCTTTGAAAGGAAAGGCTGGTTTCTGTTTCGTAAGTGTATTTGGATGTAGAGCTATGCATTCAGGCATGAACTCAGCACAATAAGTAGTGACAAGGAAAGGAAAATGGTGAAGAATGCAACTTGGCATGTTTGGGGGGGGGATGTATTTGGTGGAGAAGGGGCCCTGAGCATGTCTAGCAGTCACCAGCTCTTGCCAGTACTTTGTGCTGGAGAATTCATGGTGGTAAACAGTCCTAGGCTGATCTCAATGCATATTTCTACCATGTCAGTCACACTATGATCTTTATTCCATTGATCTGTTGGCTCCCCTTTCTTCTATGTAGACACGAGACTGTTGCAGTTCTGGGGTCTTTCTAAAAGAGTTAAGTAGCTGATCCAAGGTACTAATCATGAGAAGTATAAGCTTTTAAAAAAATCCCTTCGATTACAGTGTGATACCTAGCGTAAAAGTGACACCGTTGAGCCTAGACCTCGCTGAGTTCTGGCAGTGGGCGAGATAATCCTTGTCTGTGGGCTGCAAAGCATTTGGGATTCTTCTGGATGAAAGGTACTATATAATGTAAGCTATTATCATTAAGAACAGAGGAAGAAATTGCATAAGGTAGGTGGAAGGCATTTGATAATGCAGAGGGAAAAAGAAAAAAGTATTTGTATAAGGCACTCAGCAGAAGTGGCAGTCCTTGCCCCACAGAGCCTTTGATCTAGGGGCTCAATCCTTCACGTGTGCTGTTTTTACCAGAGTTAGCTCCGCTGTTTGAAGGGGGGGTGTTTTGTGTCTTTAAAATTAGTTGTAAGCAAAGTGCCACTGCATGAGAGACTAATAAAAGAATTACAAGAGGTAAAACGAAAAATGTCAAAATTTTAGATAAGATGAGACAAGGTTTCTTGATACAGACCAAATCTTTATCCTGTAGCTGCACCCTCTTCCATTTAATCTTCTGGCAGAGCCTGAGCATTTCTTCATTTAGAATGACAACTTTCTCCAAGTTGCAATATCTGATATGACACACTTTTTTCCTCGGCTCTGTAACTGACAACGTTTCCCTGTTTTGCTTGTGCACCGTTCCAGGGTTTTGACTCCGGAGTAGAAACCCTTCAGTTCTCACTTTCAAACGAGTTTTATGGTCATGGAGAAAAGAAACCCAAATGATCAAAACAGAGGGCTATTTTTAAATCTGAAGAATAGTTAGAGCATAAGTGGTTCTGCAGGAATGGGCTGTAAGGAAGAATGACTAATCTGTACCTGAGTCTGAAAACTCTCTTTTGAAAGACAGGCGTGGATGCCATGCTGTATAAGGGGGAGAATACATATAGACTGCTTTGCATCAGTCTTGGAAAAATTACAATCAGAGTAAATATCGACTATAGTGCAGTAATAATATTATGTAAATGAGCTGTTGGAATTATTTTCCTGCGCCGTCCCACGTAAAAACATACAGGCTTAAATGTCAGTTCAATATCATAAGGTACATACTGATCATTTTTGACAGAACAGATAGTTAATATATGGAGAATTAAACCAACATTCAAAATGAACAAGACCAGGATTGTGTTTTAAGGTTCAAAACATTCGTATATCTTCATTTCCCGAATGCAAAGGCCAAAATTCTGGAAGTAGAAACTACTTTTGGGGTATTTCTGACAAGAACAAAGTGAGGTGTTTGGAGCGAGTCTGGAATCTGACCATTGGACCTTGCATCAATTAGAAAAAGCATCTGGTGCTTGAGGTGTTTCTGAACTCAGTGAACTGTTCAAAATTATTAACTGATCCCTCTGAAGAAAAGAATAACATACAAATAAATCTGTGTGAGTAAACTGTGGGTGACGTGGATGCCGGTGAAGCTGTGTTTGTCATCTCTCAAGTCACCGTGCACTTTCTAGGACTTTATTGGAAGAATAAACACCTTTCAGTTTCCTCCATTTCTCTAGTGTGCTAATGTTTCCCTATAAACAGCTTGATTTAAAATAGTTTTGGTGGTCAGGAATAGTTTACTGCTGAAGTGAATTGTTTTTTTCACATCTCTCAGAGCAAAGAAAATTCTAATGCCTTCATTATCCTACATTTCCTTACCCTTTTCTTCCATGTAACAGTAGCAAATATGTTTCTCTGCAGCAAGAATTTGCATCTTGTAAGATCTCATTTTTGCTGGGCAGTGTTCCTCAGAGCCGTGAATATTTAATAATTCAGCAAATTCATAGAATCATAGAATATTATTTTCGTACATATTAGATTCCTAGACTAGAACATCTGTTTGTGTCAGAGCCATCCTTGCAGCTTGCCTGGTCCTGTGCCAGCTCTTCCCAGAGCGAGTCCCTAACATGCGAAGAAGCCCCTTTGGCTTCAGGGAGAGAACGTGGGATGGTGTCCTGGAGGTCGCTCACGTTTGCCGTGCACTGCTTCCATCTCTCTGTGGGACCCATCTCCAGAGAAAACAGCTGGGGCTGAGGCACGAGGTCCAACAAGGAGAGCTAGGAGCCAGCCCTTGGGTACCTATTTAGAAAGTACTAGATATAAAATTAGAGGAACATTTAAGAAAAAGAATTTTCTAATCACTTTTTGGTTGAAAAAGAGGTACTTCCTTTTTGGACATTTTGAGGTCCTTCCAAGGGCTGAAATGGGGGTACTGTGGTCTAAACACTAGAAGAAAGTATAAGGCAAATAGCAAGAATTTGCATGTGATCGCTTTTAATAAAATCATCTGGGACACTAGCTAGAAGAGAGTTTTGAAATAACTGGAGTGTAGAGGTGCTAAAGTATGATGCAGATGTCAAAACAAGATCCCAAAGCAGCTTGGGAATATTCAACAGATGTTTAAAAAAAAAAACAGAAGCTGAATGATCAGAATGAGATTTTTGAACAGCATTTTAGAAACAGCTGAGAGGGACCCTGACTGCGAGGAATGGGTTCAGTGTTACTCCATGAAAAGTCTATTTCCACAGTAGTAGCCTTTTTAATTTTTAAATATGCAACCCATGTGTTCATGAGCACTGGTTTTAGAAACACAAAAAACAGGTGAAATAAGAGCACGTTGGCAAAAAAATTGTGACGAAAACTCTAAGTTGTCCCTGAAGATCTGGTTGATGCAAGTAGCACTACACTGTTATCCCTGTTCTGCAGCAGAGCCTTAAGAGAAGACGTTATCTTTTATGTCCTGGAAGTTGGGGGAAAAAAAGAATGAAATCCTGGTTGTAGTGAAGACAATACAATTTTTTCTTTATTTTTAGTAGTGTTCAGAGTTTTCTTTCCCTGTACTCAAGGGATGGTAGTGCCAGAAATGGCAATAATTTACATCTCTTGTGAGTATTTTCATTACAGATGCAACGTATCTTTATTTGTCTGAAATAAAGCCTCCATAAATAGTCATACCAGTGGTGTGAACGCAGTTGCGTATGTAGAGGTGCGTGGTTTCCATTGGGATAGTTGAGCCATTTTAGAAAGCTGTTCCTGTACTAGGTACTGTGATGGTATAATTATTTCAATGCAGTTAAAGTAACGCAATTTTTGTGTTTGGGCAGGATGTGTGTGAGTTACAGAGTGAAGGAGCTGTGCCAATATACCATTCTACAGTTCACAGGGCATCAGGAGAGACCTTAGCAACGCGTGGCTCAGATTATCCTTTCGAGAAGTGTTCAAGGCCAGGTTGGATGAGGCTTTGGGCAACCTGGTGTAGTGGAGGGTTTCCCTGCCCATGGCAGGGGGGTTGGAATTCGATGATCTTTAAGGTCCCTTCCAACCCAAACCATTCTATGATTCTATGAGTATGAATTCCCTCGCATTTATTCATAATTGATTTCATCCGCTGGGGCAGTGCCCAATGCCATCAGTCGTTTGGAGGGAGAGTCCATCTTTTGTTGCCCGTGCGAAGCCACGCAGCTAACGGAGCGAGCTGCAGCTCTCGGCCCTGGCACCATCAGTGCCAGAGCACCCAGAAGCGAGCGCGCCCCGATCCAGGTTCTTGCTCTGGTTGTGATCTAGTGGCAACTGTAAGGATTTTCCAGGGTTCCTTGCTCTGAGCACGTAACCTGAGATGAGGGAAAGAGGTCTGGGGCTTTTGGTTTTCCTTTTCAGGAGGAGCCCAGATGCCGAATTGTGCGAAGGCTGAAATTCAACGTGCAACAGTGGAGTTAAATCCCACGTCCGTTTTGAAAATATAGCGCTTAATTGCACAGACTTTTTCTTTCCTGATGCTGAGGCTGCCAGAGCCTCAGCAGGAAAACAGCTTGACTAGAGGAGCTGGGAGGTGGGCAGGTTACCTCTGTGTCATAAACTTAACATATCTGCTAATTCATAGAATCATAGAATGGTTAGGGCTGGAAGGGACCTTCAAAGGTCATCTAGTCCAACCCCCGTGCAAGGAACAGGGATATCTCCAAATAGATCAGGTTGCTCAGGGCCTCGTCCAACCTGGCCTTGAACATCTCCGGGGATGGAGCATCCACCACCTCTCTGGGCAACCTGTTCCAGTGTTCTACAACCCTCATGGTAAAATAATTCAACAGCTGAAAGACACTAAGCGAGCAAGCAGGGGTGCAGTTTGAGGGCTGGCATTTAAGAGATGATAACTTCTTTTTTTTGATGGTCTGAAATGAGACAGGCCGAAAATACCTTAGAGATGTCCAGATTGCAAGGTCACTGCTCTACATTTTACAGAGAGTTACAGCAGAGCTGGTGTGTAGGATATTCTTGATGAAAAAGCTGGAGGGGAAAAAAAAAAAAGAGATTTTAAAATTTTGCTACTAGGAAGTAGTATTACCAAATAATTGAAGATTGTAAGATCAGATTTTCAACAAGGGCAAATTATCATAAAACTTTTGACTTCAGTAAGAATTACAATATGCAAAGCAGAGTTTAAAAAAAAAAAAAACAACAACCAAAAACCTAACAAAACACACAGCAAACAAAGAACCAGACCATAATGCTTTCTCATGATGTGTTGTTTGGACATAAGTATTTTGTATGTAAATGACTGTGTGAGTTGCAAAGCCATGGAAAATTGTCACCCTCATATTTGCTATTTAGATCTCATGGGAAAAAAATATATCCGCGAATCAGTTCTTGTTTGTTGTTACAATATTGTATCCCTGGACTACTGAACAGAAAAGGGAGAAAATTAAAGGGATTATCTAATAAAAATCAGCCTTTGATATGGTACCACTGAAGACAACACAAAGTGTGAATGGTGGGCTTACATTACTTGGATAGTGTCAGGGAAACACGGAACTTTCTGGACTGCATTGGTTCTCTGTCTTCTCTGGTCATTCTCATCAGTGCTTCAAATGAAGCACAGAAAAAAAAGAAAAAATACGTCTGTGATAAGCAAATATAAAGAGATCTACCCATAAGCAAATACCAAATGCCAAAGAGATAAAACTTCCAGCTTGTCTTATTTTCCCAGCTTCCGAAATCTGGATATGTTAAGTACTTACTGCTCGTTTCAATCTTGCCAAGGCTTTATGAAAATGAAAAAATTAATTAATTATAAGGAAAATGTAAAGCACTTTTTTCTTTTTTTTTTTTTTTTTAATAAAGCACTTCATCTAAGCACTAATCATTGTGATTTTCTAAATTATAAGGTACTTTGGCAGGATTAGAAGCTCTATGGTAGCTTGGATACAACTTTAAAAGCTGGAACTTTTCTTGCATGGATGGAGGTGTCGCTTCAAACTTCTTGTCTCACAATGTTTGCATCAAATTTTTGCATCAGCCAGTAAGTTCAAAGAAGTAGAAGGTTCTGGGAATTCTTGGAGGCATGATGAAGTCATCATCATCATCATCAAAGAGACGGAGAATTGTGCTAGTGATGTGGAGAAATGCAGACGTCCTTCCCCATTGAAGTGAAGTCCTCAAACCCAAGTCGTCTCTCTCTGTGCAAACTCCAGCAAACCTTCCCCAAGCACACCCTTTGTGCCTGTTTTGGGCCACAGCAGATAATTTCTGTGACCTAACACCATAATTTCATGCTGGATTCTCTCAGCATGATCTGTCTGGTGTTCTGGCATCTCTTCTCACTTCCTTCAGGGGCAGTAGTGCTGGGGAGGCGGGAAGGGGTTGTGTGGACCGGGAGGCCTTCCATGTGTTTCCAAGGGAGAAAATTAATTTTGCAAGTCCTGGAGAATGCTGTCTGTACTTTCTGCTCTTTTACCTGACTCTAGACCCTCTGAGTAGAAGAAAAGCAGTTATGGAGTGCAGGCAGAGCATCCAGATGTTTACCTGTAATAAGTTCAAGACAAAAAGTAGTAGTGTAAAACCTCTGCTGCTATCTAATTATGTATGGATAGTGTGAGCCTTAGCATAAATAAAAAATGTTGCAACCTTTTTTTTTTTTTAAGACAAGAACTGTGTAGCAAACGAGGGAGCAGGAATCAAAATGTTGAGATGTCGTTAACATAATTCTTCTGTTTATCAAGACATTCTGAATTGCAGAAGGGAATTCATATTGTAAAAATTTAGAGGCGTTACATTGACAAAAATGCTGATTTTGCTCTAAGTAGAAATTGTGGTCAGAAGTACATTCTGCATTTCCAATCTGTTGCTTATTAGAGTAAATAATTTTTGTCAACAGAACGAAGGGGAGTGTTAGGAGGTAGTTGCAAATGAAAGTGGGAGTTTTTTGACACCTTTTGTTCCTCGTGCAACAATTCTGCAGTTGATGGATATTTAAGAAAGAAAGATTTGGAGGAGATATTGTTGAGACAGTTTTCTAGCTCCTATGTTTTGGGAGGCCATTGTGGTCTGAACAGGGTTCTTGCAAACAGTGGGCTCATCTTGTGGGATGAATGGGTCTTATTTCCATCAGCTTCCTTGGACCTGTGAGTTTGTCAGCCAGGTAACCGAGCAGGGTCATCCTGCACGAAGGATAAATCTGTGAAGTTTGCAAGTTTACTCATTTGTCAAGAGTCTTGTAAGGCTTTGGCATCGTGGCCGTGTCAGTCTTATTTTCAAAACTATTCTAATCAGATGGTTTTGAGAGGTCTGCGCAGAGATTAACCTCTCCAAGTGGTTTTTTCTTTATCTTTAAAAACATGTTTTGAAGAAATGTCATCTCAAATAGAAATCTGCTGGGAAGATAAAAGGAAGCTTTGTAGTAACTTCATTTAATGCAAGAACTTTGTGCAATTCTTTTTCGGTTGTTTGTACAGAACAACATTAAGCGAAAAATGAACAAGCGTTCGTGTGAAACCCATGTAATACTGGAAGCTGCGGTATTTCCTGAAGAAGTGGGGGATAAATTGTTCTGGGGCAACTTTTCCTTAAGCCAGGAAACGTGGATGTTCCGGTGAAATTGTTTCCACGGCGGGTTTGTGCCAAACCTGCCAGGTGGAGAGCACGTGCTTCGTTTTAGAGATGCACAGCAATCACCTCTTGATAGCCGGGGCCGTGGACGGCGATGCATGGCTCAACAGGGAGGTACCACCTAGCAAGAGGGTAAAACCTGATCAGAATATCCTGATACTCGTTTCAGCCAGTCCGGGTTGAAGTGCAGAGAACCGTTTGCGTGTGATGCACGAAGAGTGAAGTTAACCCGTTGACAAATACATGTTTCACACAGAATACTTTTTCTTCTGCTGGCGTTTTCGGTGGAGGGGAACATAAGTGGTTGAATTACATCACTAATTGTGAATCGTATTTTTCTTTCTTGTTTCTGATTCACAGTGTGTGCTGTACTTGTGGGCCTTGAAAATCCTTTACCCCAAAACACTGTTCTTACTTCGTGGGAATCATGAATGTAGACATTTAACAGAGTATTTCACGTTTAAGCAAGAATGTAAGTCAACCTTTCTCAAACTCTTATCTCCATTTTCAACAACTCGATTTGTTATTTTGTGTTTGATACTGGTTTGCCATCGGTAATTTCAGATGTACTTCTCGTGTTAGCGATCCTTAATTTTGAACTGTGATCGCTGTTCCCTGAGAGGGCAGTCGTCTTGCTGGGGCTGGCGATGGTGTCTCGATGGTGGAGAAAGGAGAGGGTTAGACCCACCACAGCGGTGGTGACTGCCCACCCGTACAAACCCAGGTGTCATCACTGGGTGCTGCAGGTATCGAGCCACTTCAGCTTGCCAGCCTGGCCTGGGAAGCAGCCCAGGGCTACTGTGGGGCTGTCTGGGCTGGTATGCTTTTTTAAAAAAAATTCCTTTTTGCATTCAAGAAAGGATACAGTGACACATAAAAGCTCATTAGATGTAGACCTTCACCTGCACAATGACATTTTTTTTTTTTCCTCCCTTCAAAGTGCCACTGTAAGCTGAAGCTATTGCCATAAGTCTGTGTTCCCTTTTAGCATCGGGGATAAAGGAAATGTTAATTGGCTCAGAGGCTTCATGGTTTACTGAGCTTCATATACATATTGGTAAATTAACATTTCAGCTGCATTGTACCACCTCGTTCATTTCATAATGGCATTTCTGTAGATAATTAATTATAAGGGACGAGGCTAAAGTTCTGATTGCTTCATGGAGGGTATATTGAGTGATGCTGTAGTAGATGATAACCATCCAGCAGACTTCTTAAGGCTTGCTGTGTAGATTTCATGGCAGACTATAATGGTATGTTAAATTGTTTAGTTACAGGTTTTTTAGAAAAATATAATAAACTTGGCAGAACTTTTATTAGTTTCACCTCTGAATCTGAATAATTTTCCAGCAGTAAATAACAATAATCCTAAAGCATTTTTTGCATGAGGCAAGCTCAGGGCAAGAGAGAGCAGTGAGAGCAAGATTGAGACATTAAGCAGCATCCTAATTTCTTTTTTCCTCTTAAATATCGATGGCACTTTCTGATACCATCTTAATGTTTAAAAGGTAAAATCAAATATTCAGAACGCGTATATGATGCCTGCATGGATGCCTTCGACTGCCTTCCCTTGGCTGCTCTGATGAACCAACAATTCCTGTGTGTACACGGTGGCTTGTCTCCGGAGATCAACACCTTAGATGACATCAGAAAAGTAAGTCTGAAGAGTGCTCAGGTCTAATAAATGGCCAGTTAATCGCCAGCAACTAAAACTTGAATCCTTTCTCACTGTTGTTCATTTGTGTAAGATGCTTGTATGTCATTTTGACATTCGTGTTGACATTATCACCTTTTAAAGGTCTTTTTAAATAGAACATAAAAAGAATTGCTGCAATTAGTTGTGTTTTATTGAGGTCAGGAAATCACCAGCATCCAGTAAAACAAAAGATTTATCATCTTTGTGTTCTAAAAAAAAAAAAAAAAGAAATGTGTTAGGTATTTAAGTATTCAGGAGAAAATGAATACAAAGCATTAAATTCTTCTAAGTTGTATCTGCTAGCAGAATGTAAGCACACCACCTGATGATTCCTTGTGCCTTGTTAGGCATTCTGTGCTTTCTTGGAGAAGAGGTAAAAATAGCTCTAGGAAAACCTCACAATACTTTAAAAATATAATTAAAAGGTGTGGTATAATTGCAATGAATATAGCCAAAACAATATTATTTTAAAAAGAGTTAAGAACTTCCTTGTCAATAGGTCCTGCTTAGTAAGTTGGTGCTTGTGTGGTACTCTTATGTTCTGAGAAGTTTCTTTTAAGTCTCATGGAAGCTCAGAGAACAGTGTCAAGCAGTTTCTTCTCATAATCCAGTGTTGTGGCACGATATCAAGGATTAATTTTTTCAGGTGTTTTGTAAAAGAGATATTGGTTTTTCTAAAAAGAAGTATTTAAACTATTTGTTCTTAGTGTTTCCAGCAGAAAATATTTTCTTATTTCTCGCTTGCAGTTTTGAGGCTTGCAAACATGCATTTATACTTCTGAGCTTTAAAGTTGCTAAAAGATAAATTACATTCTGAGATTAATTTGTCGCCTACTAAGAAATTAATATGGTTTAAAAAAAACCAAACTTGAGCCAGTAATGACATGTTTTAGTTTAAAAGCAATTAGATTAAGATATTAACTGCACTTTTAAAAATTACTGAATGTAAGGGTTTTTTTCTGAGGTAAAGGTTCACTATCTCATTAAGCAAAAGTATTCTCTGCCTAACAATTAGCTGGGTCTGCAACAATGTGATGGCAGAGCGAAGCTGTTTAGGTCTCAGTTTCTAGATTAGGGTCATTAACATCTTCACTTCCTCCCACCCCACTACTCTACCCCAGTAGCAAGTTTATTCATCTTTGGAAATCAGCAGGATTTTTTTTTTGCATATTTATGAATTGTTATTTAATTTAAATGAATTATAGTTACCAAACCATTAATTGGTAGAGGGCTGAAATAAGTTAGAAGCCTAAGTGTGCTATGAATATTTCATGACGAGGATGCAAAGGTAAAATTGTAGAGATCTCTTATTAAAACTTTTAACTGACGGTTGAAAACATATACAACCAATTCTTTCTGTTTGAAATTTTTTTTTTTGGGGGGGGAAAGGTATGTTATGTATGCTACTAAAACATTACTTGATCTTTCTGGTCAGAGCAGAGAATGTTTTGGACTGCAAGCCTGATTCATACACTCATCTTAACAACAAGTGTTTCTATATTAAAGAGTTCTTGCAGAGGAATATTGATTTTTAATATTTCCCTATTTTGCTATACTTTGTCTTATTTGCAGTATGATTGTATGTAATTTGTGTTTTTTAATATCGATAGGCAGAAAGAAGAGGTTTTAACTGCTTAATTATGGTTAAGGTTATGAGAGCAACAAGAATGTCATGGCAAGATGCTATAATGCAGAGATGTTGCCTTGGTATTTAAATACTTTTTGTGAAAATATATTTAAATCAAAACAGGAACTTGCTTTGAAATAACTATTGTATTTTTTCTTGAGGTGCCTCACTCACATAAATCGAGTGCTACGATGTTTGAAAAATCACAAAATACAGAAATACCATCTTCTCTCTTGTCCACTGAAATGCTTACAAAAAACAGTAGAAAAAGGAAAAACAAAAAATGCACACAAAATCACGTAGAATGGGAACTCACTGTATCTCTTAATTTTCAGTTATATTTCCTCCTCCTTCTCCTTGTCAGTGTTAGCAAGGAGTGTTTTATTGTTACTCAAAAATCCGTTGCTTTGAAGCTGAGAGCGACCCAAAGCTGAAAAATAGATTGCCTTGGGTCTTTGTCTGCCAACCCATGGAGTAAAAAACAGTGGCTTTGCTTCAGTGTGTCTGTGATACATGGTTGAAAGAAGTTAGTATTTCTCTGTCTCCTATTTTTCTTAGTTAGATCGATTCAAGGAACCACCTGCATACGGACCTATGTGTGACATCCTGTGGTCGGACCCGTTGGAGGACTTTGGAAACGAGAAGACTCAGGAACACTTTACTCACAACACAGTCAGGGGCTGCTCGTACTTCTACAGGTGAATGTTGCTGCTTTGAACGGCTTTCTGCGCGTGAGCTTGTTCTGGTTTTGCAGTATAAATGTTTGCTTGAAGTTCGTGGCACCACTTAGATAACTGGACCTTTATTTCTGCGGGCTTGCCTTGTTTTCAGGTAAATTCATGTTTGGTTTATTTCTATCTTGCTTTCGCCCACAACTGGGAAATCCTAAAATAACTTAATTTTATTCACCAAAGCCTATGTATTTTGCTTCTTTCTGTTCTTGTAATTTAGGGAATTAATGTCTCACTTTTTAAAAGGGATAGGTAACTACATTTCTAGGTTTAAAATTGTAACTTAATTTTGAATGAAAGATGCTGGCATTGGAAAACTCATTACCTGTTACTCTACAGGGTAAGTAAAAATTGTGATTTCCCACACACAGGTACCTTTTCTTTTTCCTCTCAGTTTTATCAAACTTTTGTTTATGTTTGGGAATAAGTTCTTCCCAAGAAATTCAGGATTTGAACAGCAGTGGGTTAAATGGGACTTGCTAAGAGCTGAAATGCAGACAAGTGCCTGTAACGTTCTTGCAGAAACACGTTTGGGCCTAAATGCAAAGACATCAAGTTGTAAATCATCTTTGAGATTGCTTCTTTCTATTGATGTTTGTTAGTAAAATGTAACTGTAAGAATATTCCTGAAAAAAGTAATGGTAGTGAGGGTAGAAGCACACCTAAACCAAATCTGTGGGTTAGTTTGTGACTATTAAAAGGAAACTCTTCTCTGTTTCATTTCTGCTTAGTGGTAATCGCCTTCTAAGCATGGGGGGTTTTGTTCTCTCTCTCTGTAAAGAGTCAGGAGACTCTCCTGTACATTAAAGAAGTGGATTTCTCTGAGTGCCAGGGGGTGTCCCACTGTCCCCTCTGGCAACATACAGGGAGAGCAAAGCAAGGAACAAACGGTTCCCTTTTCCCGGTTCTGTCTGACTGCTGCCTTCTCCATTTCCAGTGGTACCTGGCTTGTTTGCAGACCAAGTCTTGTGGACACAGGCAGAAGACACCCCGTTTTGTGTGCTTGAGCTGGTGATGAAGAACCTCTCAAGCACTGCTTCCATTTTTTTCATCATAGGATGAGCCTGCATTGCCTCATGAACAGCAGTGGTGATTACATCATACCCTCCTCTGACAGTGTGGGGATTTTGATTATTTGTTTTGTGGTTTTTTGGTGGTTTTTTTTTTTTGCTATGGTAGTAAAGAACGACTCACAAAGACACCAGAGTAACAGAACTGGCAGGGGAGGAGGTTAAATGGCAAAACGAGCAACGTATCCGGTGAAATCTTAATTAAAAAATTAATTTTTGTTTGGGAGAAATGTGAAGATGCTATTGAAATGCTAAGAGGTTGTTGAAGCTTTTCAAAGGAGCGGTTTTGCTTCAGCCTGTGCTAGCAACAAGCGAGTCTTTCCCACCAAGCTCAGCAGAAGTGAGGAATGCAGCTCATTTAGTTATCTTAGAAAATCTCACCTAAAACGTAGCTGACCCATAGCTGTTGAGTAACATGTCAAAAGTAAACCCACAGCTTCCACCAGTACCCAGGAGACAGAGCAGCTAGAATCAACCTCCTTGTTGGTAAGAGATGGTTTGACTTCTAGAAATCAGTTTTCCTAATCCTCCTTCGAGCCGTAATTGCTGCGGCGTGGGGATGGGCAGAGAGCGAAGCGGTTTGCGCTGCAGCCCGGGGGCAAGGCGCTCCGCCGCCTTCGGATCGATAACGTCTGGAAGGGGCTCGATAAAGGTGTTTGGTCTCGTTATGAAAGGAGGTGTCAAACTGTTGCAGACAATTGATCTGTGCACAAATGGGCTTATGACTCTGAGGGCTGAAATCATTCCTCTTCCTCCCGGCAGCCTGGAATGCCGGAGCGTGCCTGGGACTCCCCGGCACTGCTCGGTGCAAACAGTGAGTAATAGCAGTTACAAAAGTGAAAAGCCTTGCAAACGTGCCTTGTGCTTAGATACAAGGCTTCTTATATACTGGAGCAACTTTCAGGTTTTAGAATTTTTTTTTTTCCCAGAGCTCTGTTTCTTACAATTAGCATAAAATTTCCCTAAAATATACATCCATTTCCTCCTGAGAGTATATCAAAGCTAGTCTGTGTCCTGACTCATGTTCAGAAAAGCGCGTGTTTCCGGAAGAGAGGAAATATTTGGAGGATAGCTAATTGTCAGGTCACGTGTGAGGGATGTGTAACTGCTTAATGACACAAGCAGACGACTAGCTTGGAGTCACGTTATCTGAGGTTATCTAAAGGCAAGTGTTACTCTTAAAAGAAGAGCCTAGTTGCTCTGGAAGGTCATTCATTGCTTACCTATTGATAATACCTTGGAAAAAATTATCCATTGCTGCGCAACGTCTAATTTTGCTTGCCTTTTCTCGTTACTTAGAATGGTTTGGGTTAGAAGGGACCTCAAAGATCATCTAGTTCCAACCCCCCTGCCATGGGCAGGGACACCCTCCACTACACCAGGTTGCCCAAGGCCTCATCCAGCCTGGCCTTGAACACTGCCAGGGATGGGGCATCCACAGCTGGCAGTTCCTCCCAACTTCCCCAACTTCCCAACTTCTTCCCAACTTCCTGAGAAAAGGGGCAAATTTCCCTGAACAGCCAGCTCAGCTTGTAAAGAAAGGACTGAATTATGCAGTTCTTCTTCAAGAGTGTCTGTTGATTGGATGGACTTTGTTTATGCTTCAGTGAGTAAAACTTTTTGGTTTCTTCGTTTTATTCCAGAAAGGAAAGTTAAAAGATAGCAGGGGGCATTTTAAAGGAAGGTCAGGAAGATTTCAGGCGCGCACGTGAGCCAGGGAAATTATTTCAAGATGATTAAGATCCCTTAATCAATTGCAGGAAATAACTGTAATAAATAACTTTCATTTTATCAGACGTGTTCATTATAATGGCAAGTTTCAAGTGACTTTTCTCTGATTTGAAATTCCTATAACAAAATGCCATGAGGAAAAGAACAGTAACATGTCTTTTTGTGCACATGCAGCATGTTAACAGGACTTTCCAGCTGAGTAGTGCATGAAATCTTCTCCATTCAGCCAAAACTCGTTTGTGAAATGTGGAGCCTTTGGTATGAGCTAAATGCACCTGAGATACATGGAGACTGTGGCTTACAGTAGTCTGACAAGCTTCTCGCTGCGTTTCTTAGGTGGTCGCTCACCTACAGCCTATTGCATTTCAAACTGGTCAAGTTTTGGTTTTTCAAGAAGTTTCCTTTTGTGTCAGAGTTCTTGGAACCGTTATGACTAGCACTGTAAAACGTCAAATCTTGAAACCATGGGCCTAACCTGTCATTTAGAGAGGTAAAGAATTGTCCGCTTAATTTTAAAGGGTGCTGAGAGTCAACCCTTAATGCACACCTTTTGCATCCAGCAGCACTTTGCAGTGTGGATTGTCAAAATTTATGGATCCTTGGAAACAGCAGTAGCACAATGCCACAGTGAAAAGTAACTGTGAAATTTAAGTAATTCTTGGAAATTTATATTAAAGTTCTCTGTACCTTAAAGTGAACAACGAGCAATAGTGATGAGATTTCATTTCCCTTTTCTGAAATTTAAAGTTATATGTCCTTTGCAGTCATGGTTGTGTTTGATGCAATTTAATGATAAAGTAGAAATAAATAATGGAGTGCTAGTTGTGTAAATTGGTTTTTAAATTATGAGTTAAGTGAAGCTTTTCTTTCATCCTTACCCAAAATAATGTCATATTCAGGGAGTGTTATGAAAAAGAGGGAATTTCCTGGGATGGATCAAGAGAAGCGTGGTCAGCAGGTCAAGAAAGGTGATTCTCCCCCTCTACTCTGCTCTTGTGAGACCCCACCTCGAATACTGCGTCAAGTTCTGGTGTCCCCACCATAAGAGAGACATAGATTTGTTGGAGCGTGTTCAGAGGAGGGCCACAAAGATGATCCAGGGGCTGGAGCACCTCTGCTACGAGGACGGGTTGCGGGAGCTGGGATTGTTCAGCCTTGAGAAGACTTCGGAGAGACCTAATAGCTGCCTTCCAATACCTGAACGGAACCTACAGGAAGGCTGGGGAGGAACTTTTTACAAGAGTGTCCACTGATAGGACAAGGGGAAATGGGTTCAAGTTGAAGGAGAGTAGATTTAGATTAGATCTTAGGAAGAAATTCTTCAGTACGAGGGCGGTAAGACTTTGGAATAAATTGCCCAGGGAAGTTGTGGATGCCCCCTCCCTGGAGGTGTTCAAGGCCAGGTTGGACGGAGCCTTGAGTAGCCTGATGTGGTTGAGAGGCGTCCCTGCCGATGACAGGGAGGTTGGATTAGATGATCTCTGAGATCCCTTCCAGCCTATGCCATTCTATGATGATTCTATGAATTAATTTGTCCGAGTGATGTTCCTTCCTCCCTTCTCCCCCTGATTTTTCAGTTGATAGAGAAGTTTTCCTCTTTGTTTATCAGATTATCTAGTTTTGCCTTGAATTCATTTGGTGAATATTTATTTGTACTTAGCTGGTGGTACTGATCTTGCCAATGACCCATTGCACTTCATGGACTAGTGGTACAGTAACTCTCAGACATTTCTATAAGGAACGTGTCTGACTTGGCAAGATATACTGCTTCTTATTGTCTTGAGAATGGCTTCCTTCAGTAATCAGAAAGCTTGAAGAAGTCAGCTGGACTTTTTTTCTCTCTGAAAATAATATTAACTTATGGAGAGACAGTGGGTTTAGATAATTGTTGAGGTGTGGGGAAAACTCTGCTTTCTAGGCCATACTGGGATGGGGAACGTCACCATTACTATGAGGTTTACTGGGTGGATGAAGTATTAAAATGTTCTTTCATCGCATTAGGACAAAGTTACTGTGAGCATGCATGGCCCTAACTGTGAAAAATTGCGCTTGGATCCACGCCCAGCTTTTTTCATTTCCTTTTTTGTCAAAGCTCTGGTAAAGAGCCTCGGGGCTTTGGTTGCACCACTGAGTTAATGAGCAGTGTCTTATTCTATGTAAAGTATATCAAGGACTTCCTATCAGGAGTAAGCACATGTGCAAGCTTGACACTCACTTTCTGGGATCATTATGTGTATCGGATGTGGTTAATTGCAGACTGTTAACAAGAGCATGAGCGGCGCAAGCCTGGCCAAAGTCAATGGATGGCCTCAGAAGTGGAGCAGATACTCAGAAGCTTTCTGCAGGCATGGTCCTCCAGCTTCTTGGGTTTTCTTAGTGAGTTTAATATGAGCTCTTAAGGAATGCTGAGCTTTATAAAGCTGTTTGGCTGTTGACTACATTGCTATGTTTTGAAAAGCAACAAAAAAACAAAGGCAGCAATGGCAAGAGCGACCACCATTGCAGACCCAAGAACTTCGTTAGCCAACCTCGGACAGCAGTGAAACGATTCGGCTTTACAGATGCTCTAGGGTAGAATAATCATTTTGGCCCTGCCAGCACATCATTTCAGCGGTTTACTTCACACACGTGTTAAGTTTGTGAGTGTGCAAAGACTGGAGGAATGTTTGCTAAAAGCTTTTGAAGACAGTAGCGTGTTTTGCCTCAGCATGAGGCATGGTTGTATGAATGTTTTTTTGCAGTAGCAGCGTTTTAAACAGATTCTTTTGCCCACTTTTCCATTCTTCCTTCTCCAAGGCCAGAAGGTTTTCTTCTGCCCTCACATTATCTGCCCAGCTGCGTTGGTGGAATTGCTCGTGCGCTCCATCAGACCTGGGAACACATCCAATTTTATAAAGAATGACTCTGCAAAAAAGATACGTGTTTCTTTGTTCTCATCCCATGCAGTTCCCTGCTCCGCTTCTCAGTGCAGCTCTGCAGACAGCACAGCTAAGGGCAAGAAAAAGCAGGTGGGAAGGGATGTGCTGGGAGCTGCTTGGGACAGCAGAGCAGCAGAAGTGTTTGCCTTTGGAGACTGAAGTGTGAGGCCAATGGGCTTTGCTGAAAACTTGTTTTTATATCTGCACGTAATCTTAGAGAAGCTGTTGGGCTAAATTTGAATGTCTTCTTTTTTTAAAGAAATATTTACGCCTCTGCTTTAATGGTACGATGAAGGATATGAAAAAAAAAACCAAAACATTAAATCCATCCAATTTTTCCAGTTATTGGTGGAAGAGCAATTTGAAAACATCTGCCATTTTGGTTCATGTTAGCAAAGTATTGCTTTCTCTTTTCGAAACTGCGTAGAAGTAATTGGTGATCATGCAAAAGAGACTTCAGAACTACCCATGAGGCGTTTTAATGAAAAAAGGCTGCCAAAGCAGGGAATATCTCAGTCACACACTCCATGGAGAATAACATCTCTCTAGCTTAGCGGTGGGGTATTTTGTTTTCTCTGTGAGTCACCGCTCTTCCATGATTCAGCATGACACATGAAGTGCAGGCAGAAGGCTGGGTCGTTCTGGAAAAGCCTGTTGCGTGGGGGGGGTTCTGTTTGTTTGTTTTCCCTCTTGGCCAACTGCTTTATTTCTGGCTCATCTGAATTGCAGTCTGGGCTCTGCAAAGCAGGGCAAGGAGGAGAAGGTTTCTGGAAGGGCAGCGGTCAGAAAAACTAGTAGGGAATTTGCTTTCAAGACGATCATCATCATTAGAAAGAGTAGGGGAAAAAAAAATTCCAAGCAGAAGCCTTTTCTGTAAAAGCTTATTTCTGATAACTTTTGCCACGATCTCTGTTTTGTTGACATTTTGCAGGACTTCGTACTGTTTACCTGGAGGGCAGGTATTTTTGTGTTGAGGAATATTGTTTAATATGAAGCTGCATTTGGGCAGGAGCGAACTGAAGTTAAGAAAGTGCTGGAAATTAAATCTCTGTATTTATTGTCACAACGAGTATAGGGTATATAATAGCTGCATATAGTGAAAACTATGCTTCTCCCAAGCCCCTGCTTCAACAAGTAGCTGAAGAAGAATGTCTGAGAGTTGCCTTGCCTTTTTCAAAATGAAATATCCAGATAGACTGCTCATGGGTGGTAGTAGTCTGGGTAATGTGAATGCTTGCTCGTTGCAGATGCTATACTATTCACTAAGAAGAAAAGATGGCAGCCAGATTTTTAATTTGTGTGTGTGTGTATCTGCATGGAGCACTATGTGGCATTTCTGCCTTTCCAGATGTGGGCCCTGTAGAATCAGTCAAATTCTGCTAGAAGTCGTCTGTTTTCCAGAGATTTAAGAAGAATAAGATAATTAAGGAATAAAAAAACCCCAAACTTTTGTACTTTGAAATCGAAAAAAAGAATCTATCGTGTCTATTTAAAAGCATTTTTTTGCCACTTCATTATATCTTCTTTAAAAGCAGTACTTAACACTGGATGAAAAGAATACTATGGGAAAAAAAAATAATAGACTAGACATTTTGAGCAGCTGCACTGATAATGAATATAACCAACTGTCTATCAGATTTTTCGTTATAGACCCCACTTTTCTGAAGTTAATGTAAAAATTTCTAAACAAAATGTACCATAAGTCTACATTTAGTCACAATTAATTAAGAAAAGAAATGCATGCAAATTAGTTCTCATTTGCCAGCAGTTTGAATGGCAGCCTGTCAGGATTTGAGATCACTGCAGTTGCCAAAACGATACCCCATGCCATTTGGGAACTGAAATTATTTTATAATGGCAATCTTTTTAGACAATTCCAAATACCAAACCTGCGACTGAGACTATACGCTAGATGGGTCAAGTCCAAACCCAGCAATATACCATTCCACTGGGTTTGTAGCCTGCAGCTGCAAATGACATTTCAGCTTCAAAATATCCAAGAAGGTTGGAAGCAAGCAGTAGCATTTCTCTTGGATAAACTGAAGGAAGATGATGCATTACATTTTGCTTTTTTTTTTGTTGTTGTTGAGTTTTCATCTCTTTCATGCATCAAGTTAGAAATTGATGGGGCTGTTAACTGACTGCAAGTGGGCTCTGAAAGTGGTCCATGACATCGTGGCTGGGACAGCAGGTCTTTCGTATAATGTTTAGTTAAGGATTATTTTGAACTATATGAACTATAAATCGATAGTGGAAAATAAACATGGTGAATGGATGTTAATGCAGGAGCTGTTTTGCTTTTTCTCCAACCGTCAGGTGACATTTCAGAGCTGCTATGTGAAGTTTACACCTTTTGCCACCAGTTCTGATTTTTTTTTTTTTTTTTTTGAGCAACAGTTTTGATTGTTGCTCTCCATCTTGCCCAGTTGTGACATCTACATGTCACATCCTGGGCCTCAAATCCAGGAAAATGTCTCCTGGTCCTGGTCTCAGGTCAGATGTTGCTTTGGGGCAGGCTACATTCAGAAGACAGCCCGACTCTCCACCAGAGAGAGTACCTCCAGTACAGGGAGTAAATTCAGGTTGTGACGGGAGGTCGCAACACTTGGTTTCTCCACAGGTTTAATGTTTTAAATGCAGCTTCTTTAAGCAGGTGGCAGGAACGGGTGCAATACCGTGCTGCATCTTTGCCAGTGGAGATCAGAAGTGCCTTACAAATGCAGGATCACCAGGCTGCCAGGATGGGAACAAGACCGTCTGCTACCTTGCAGGGGTCCCTGCTTCCCACCATGGTGAAAGGTCATGGAGTATGACAGTCAGCTGAACGATTGCTTGATGTCAGGGGTGGGAGATAACTCTGAGTAAGGCATAACAAATTGTGTAGGACTGGCCCAAAGAGGGAGAAAAGGAAAGAGCTCTTGGTGTCGTCTGAATAAAGACTCTTTCCCACCCCTTAGATGTTTTTAAGGGGCCTGGTTTGGTTTTGGTGAGGTCTGTGAAATCTCTTTTATTCCAACGCCATTTCTTCTTTGTCCTCTTCCATGCACATTCTTTGTCCTGTTTTGCTCTTGCTACAGTTGGCCTTTGACAGGGGAAGCCAGGAAGTTTTGACTTTCTCGGGTTCTGTATTAAATTGTTAACAGGAGAAGAAAGGTTTTGCTTCCTGTCTTGAAGTGATAGATGGCCATTGTGCTTGTTATCCTTGAACACAGGCATGGAGAGTCATCAGCAGAGTTAAAGGCAAAAAGAAAACAGTAGTTACAGAAAAAAAAAACTTAAACTTATTTTTGAAAGCAGCAAAATGGAGTAATTTTAAGTTCTGTAACATTTATTTAGATGTAATTTTAAATAGCTTTTCTCTAACTATATTTCCCACTTGTGCTGTCAAAACTGCATAGAGGTCATGCTATGTTTTGTTTTTCTTGTATGTGTTTTTCATATGTGTTCAGTGCCTTAAACAGTAAGAAGGGTTTCAGGATGCTGAGGTTGTAAGAAATGGCTCCTCCATTCTCCTGAAGCAACGCTGTCCGTGTGCAGTGAAAAATATGATAGAGAAACTCTCACCGTTTTCACCTAATGGCTTCGTTTTCACTCATACAGTAGAACATGTCTTGGAAAGATATATTCAGTGAGCACTTTTGGGGTTTCAGAAGTCACAGAATTTACATTTTAAGTTGCCAAGGGGAAGGATAATTCTTGTTTACCAAGGAGATGAAGTTCAGAAGTTCAGACATCTTCAGTGTGGAGACTGAGTTGCCTTTCTTCTTTCTGTCTTTCTCACTTTCCACACACCAGCTTATTATTTGGTGTCCACAAGCAGACTGGTGCATACTGTAGTTTGTGGGTGAGGAGGTTTTCTGCTGCGAGCAACCATTATATCACATTTTTCTTTTTCCAAGTACATTGAATCTGAAAGTATAATAAAAGAAATTACTTTCTTTTTGACAAGCAATAAGGTGATTGTTGTTATGTAACGAATTGCAACTTTCCAGCATTCCTCTCCCTGCAGGTATGGGATGAGACAACAAAGGGTGCTGCTTCTAGTGTTGTCTCTACTGAAATCTGCCTGCAGCGCAGGGGCTGATCTCCTGAGTGATGCAAGTTGGACAAAACATTTTTTGAAAGCTGGAGCTAAATGTGGCGCTTCTGATAATGCCATAACAGGTGCTATTATTTTCTTCCAACAGTTACCCTGCTGTCTGTGAATTCCTACAGCACAATAACTTGTTATCTATACTCCGAGCTCATGAAGCCCAGGATGCTGGGTAAGTGTGTATGGAGAGAGGGCACTAATAATGAATAATGGCTTACCGCTGTCAAACAGAGCGAGGAAAGAAAGAACAACTGAGAAAGAGCAAACTGGAAAGCTTAAAATTAAATTGCAACAGCTCTTGCTTAATTTATTAATGCTATAAAAACATACACTGGCATTAGAATTATCTTTTATGTGATAATTACTGAGTTACACAACTTAATGAATTCTTGTATATCCCACTTACTTAGCCTTAGTGATTTTAAGTGGCATGAAATGACCAAAAGTTATTTAGATGCCAAACTTGGGAAGGAAAACAAATTCAGCTCAGAAAAAGAAGTTTTGCAAACGTGTCTGAGACTTTTGACGTACTGATTGCAGCAATGCCTGGGAAGCAGTTTGGCTCACGAAGGCCAGAACTGTCATCTCTTCGGTCTTTCACACCTACCTGAAACTTCTGGTTTTATACTTTATCAAGAAAATAAACTTGTGGAGCTCAAGAGCCAAAAGTAATTTTATGCAGGAGTATCATTAATGAATTTAAGGAGTTTATTAAGGCACTCTGTGCAAAAACAATCCAAGTCAAGCACTGGTTGGTGTTGATGGTTCCCTCATGATACTATTACCAGCGTAAAGATAGAATTTGTTATGCCTCTTTAAAAAATTAGAAAAAATTATCTAGCCATTGAAATGTACCATACTTGTGAGATTTTAATGAAGAACTGGTGTCTGAATAAATAGCTTTGCATATCTTGCATAAATTATTAATGTGTCTATTTGGAGATAGAAACTTTACCCAACCTGAAGAGTAAAGAGCAAGATTGTAGAAATGAGGTCGATATTCACTGTGCATATAAAAAGCTATTCTGAATGTTTGAATTATCATATACTTTAAAACCTCGATGCAATTAAAGGCAAGCTATTACTCTGCCAAAAATAACTGGCGTGAAATACCCAAGAGTAATGAAATTTCATTTTTATTGTATTGCTTTCCAATAAAGGGTGAAAAATAAAGTTTTGTGGAAGGAATTGCATTGAAACTATACAGTGGGTTTTGTGCAACTATTGTGGATGTTTGCCAAATCCTTCAGTTTCTTGCAGCTGAAGACTAAAGAGCAGTTATTTGGTGTTACTTGGGTCTTAGTGAGAGACAAGGACTGGTTGGTTGGTTTGCTTCCAGTTACTTGCAAGTTTAATTCTTGATTGATTAGATGTTGGTCCAATAAACGTTTTGTTTTTCGCAAGGCAGCAAGGTTAGGTAATGAAAACATGCAGATGTTGATAAACTGGCTTATGGACTGGGTGAGATTAGACGCAGCGCTGAAAATATTGGGACCCCCTGGATCCCCTCCCCTTTTCACACTTTCCATCTCCCCTGGCTTTGCCATCATTTGCATGCCCAGAGAGGGCAGGCAGCTGGAGGGTCACGGAGGACGTGCACTTCGCTTCTGGAGGTGGCACCGTGCACCTCCAAGGCACGTGCTGGCCTTTGCCTTCACCCGCAGTCCCACGGAGGCAACGTCTGGGAACGTCCTGGGGTGCACGCGCGTAGAGACCACCTGGCTCCAGGGATGGGCACTAAGCAAATTCGTAACAAAACACACCTCTGGCTCATTAAATATCAAATGGAGATACAGTTTTCAAGCATGGTGTGGATCCCTCACCATCCCAAATGGATATAATGAATAAGCCTGCAGAAATTTTTTTTTTTTCCGTGGCTTTAAAAAGCACATATGTATGTTTTTCTGTCTTGGCATTTATTAACAGACAATATAGTAACATACTAGGGTTTTTTTTTCCCTAGATTTGGTCAGTGACAAATATGCATATGACATTGTGCAACAGTATCTTCTCTTTCCTTTTAGGTATCGTATGTACAGGAAAAGCCAAACAACAGGCTTCCCTTCACTAATCACAATTTTTTCAGCACCAAACTATCTAGATGTATACAATAACAAAGGTAAGAATTTAATTCCTGTTAATATACAGTAGACTGTACTTCTCTTTACTCAAATACATTACATTGGTTTTCTTTTTCACTCCTTTCTCTATTTATCCATCCATTCATGCCCACTTTCTTCCTCTATTTATTAGTTCATGCCGATTCCATTTATTACACAATACAAGCCTAATTAGATTTGTTACAGGCAGATGTATGCCTCTCAACATAACCATAGATTCTAACATGCCTGAGGATATTTCTGTATTTTGACTGCAAGTTATTAACTAAATGTTACACAGGAAGCAAAACTGAAAACAGGTCTATTAGCTAAGAGAAGTATATTAAGAAGTGCTGTGGGTGAATGTTCAGAGCCCAGTGTTACTTGTAATTAATTATTTGTCGCTTTGCTCCTTTCCAGTAAAATTAATGGAGTTTGTATACGCAAACCCTCTAGCCAGCCAACAAACTTGAGCAGATCATCAGTGGATAAAGGATGCAATAGGCATTGTCTGAGTTTCTTTGGGGTTTTTTTTTGCTGGTTTTTTTGGTTTTTTCAGTCACTTGAAAACTATTATGTAGGAAATGAAATATTATTAGCCAAAAAAAAAAAGAGCTTATTGCACAAATAAGCCATCACTGGTCACTCCTTATAAAGACTCCACTGAATACAAGTATTTGCAGCTTCTTGGAGTTTATTAGTTTACTGCGTTCCCTGAAATCTCCTCTAATGAACTGGGGGGGAAAAAAAAAAATCATGTTTCTAAAAATAAAGCATTCTAATAAGCCTGTCCTCCTATATCTTGAAATGAGCAGTAATGTTTACTTTCTCCTATTCCCAGTAAAGCTAAAGTTATTTGTGTTCCTTTGAGGAAAACAAAATAATTTTTTTCTCAATGCACTTCTCAAAAATGGCTCCATTGCAAAGAGATTGTTCTTTATTGAGAAGAGACGTTTTTAATTTGGACGCTTGCCCGTAAAGAAAGTAAGAAATTTCAATTTATTTTTTTTTTAAACTTGCAAAAGAAAACTTCTTCAGGCATCATTTTATATTATTGAAGTTATCATCTAAAAGCTGTTAAGCCATGAACTGTACACGAGGGAAGGAAACGTTTTCACTGTTAGATAATGGGGTTTGTACACTTTGGTGTTCTCAATATGTGTGTTAACTTGTGGAACCATTAATAAAAGCATTCTGCACAAAACACACAAGCAGAGCTGTCAGTAGCTACTTTTGTAAAAGTAAATGGTATAGGGACTCTACTGGCAACCCAAAAAGTGAAGAATGAAACAAGGCAGCATTGTTGCTATTGGCAGAAAAGTGTCTTTATTCTCTGGGTTGGCCACTTTGGGTAGAAGGCGGGCTGGTGACGGGTCTGTACAAGTGAAGTCACAGAAAGTGTTCGCCTTTTGTTTCTTAAAGCATGGAGGTGGTTCTGTGTGCACAAAGGCAATGGGTGAACAATGTGAAATTTTTACCATGAAGGCAAACAAATGTAAAGCAATGATTTGTGTCATTCAGAATCTTGAATTTGAAACCACAGAGTTTGGGTGGTGAAGAGAAGTGCCCCTCCGTTTTGGAAGAGAGGGTCGTTTCCCTTGCTCCACGATGCTCCGCTGTGGCAGTAAGGTCTTTACACTGGTGGAAAGCCTTTTCTGGTGACAGGCTGTAGGCCAGCTGTGGGGAGGCACTGGTCATCTGCCGTCACAGCCGACGTTTGGGTGCGCTGCTGGCGATACCTGCTCTGAGCGAGCTCAGCCACATCAGAAGCGGTGCGAGATAGGCACCGGTGTGCCACTCTTTAATGTATGACTCGTTGTACATTTGGAGGCTGACCTTTAGCAGCTTTGTGATGAGTTTCTGTTGGGTTTAACTGCCTCCTTTTCTCTCATTAGAAGTTTTGACGCGTTATTTCATGTGACTGATTGCACTGGCTCTTGGCATTCGAAGTACATCATGTGAAATTTTTTGTGCCGCGTTGCTCATGCATCTTCATCTGGATAGTGTTTGGGTGCTTGCTTCCCTCTTCAAGAAAGAAAAACACTATCATCCTCAATCAGTCCAAAACATGGCCACTTGTTGGCTTCCTTGATTTGCAGCAGATAAATTAACTAAGAACACAGAGCTTCTGACTGACTGATTTCGGGACGCAAAGGAAGGCTTTTCCATCCAGAGATGTTATAGGACAGTTGCTTTAGCTGATTCATTGTGCACTGGTGCAGAACCTGATTGATTTTTAAAGATCATTTGGGGTTTTGATTACTGTCAGTCCTTGGAAAAGGAGTTACTCTCCTACAAGTAAGTACCTTCCCTTTCAGTGCATTTCTAAATGCACAATGTATTCTTAGTATGCTTCTGGTTATCACTTAGCTAATAAAGTCACCCTAAATAAATTCCTGAGAGGCTCCATCTCCCACTGACATGAATGGGTCATTTTTAAATGCAGTGTTGCTGAAGATAAATACACACTTTTTAAAAAGCTGCAAGGAGCTAGGCATGCTTGTTTTCTACCCTAGGTTGATAGTTCTCATACCCATTAAAGCAGATGTACTTTCTTGTACTTCTTCAAAGCACTTCAGAAGGAGTGGGCTTGGTTGCCAACTTCGTCCAAGGGCTTATTCAGTCCCTGCTGGAGAGCAGCCACTGGGATCAGAAATATCCTCAAAGAGCAGTGGGGAGACAACATTCCCGGAGCAAAAGGTTTGGCAGGGGTAGCTGAAGATCGGTTACCCAAACAAGACCATGTTCAGCGTATCTCCTGTTAATAATGCTGCTGTGGACCCTCTGCATGGGCTGTCTCACAGTACCGACCCGCCATGGGGAATGTCTTTTGGCTTTGTTCCACTGGATTCTGGCACCAAAGGGAGTTTTCTGTATCCGTTTGGTTACTGGCCGCTGCCTCGTGAAGGCTGCGTGTATAATTCGTCCATCATGTGGCTGCTGGTCCTGTCGCAACCCCAGCCCACACACATGCACAGCTCCGGGTGCCAAAGCTAGGTTTTTCAATTAGGAGGCTCCTCTCCCGGGTTCCCAGTGTGGTTAATGGAGACAGAGAGAGATATGCTTTCAGGGGGTGATTCAGAGACTCAGAAACTGCCTAGATTTGGAGATCCTCGTGTCCCTCCTCTTTCCAAGACTATCCTTCTTCATTGTTGTTACGAGTGCCTTCCATATTCATTATAATGGAGAGCATTGGCAAAGGGGAGGAATTTATACATACGTTTTTTTGGCAACTTCTGAGTTTCTGTTCAGTGTCTTCATAGCTTTCTCAAACATTTCTGCTCTCATTTGTATTATTAAAAGGCATGAAGAAAAGATACTTTAAGATTATTATTAAAACTTGTTACAAGAAGTAGTGGTGCATCGATGATTTTCTGAGACTACTCCTTCTGGAGAGGATCAAAACTCCTCATGCAAGAAGATAAATGTTAGTTGGATTTTGATAGTTACCTGTGACTTCAGGGCCTTGGAGGAGAGCAGTAGTGGCCAAGAAACTCTGAGAAAGTTATGTAAGTACAGGTTTACCCTTGGATTCAAGGGTGCCCATCACCAGGAGAAATTCTCTATAACAACAGAATAAGAGGTGCCAAAAATTACTGCATTATGTGATCTACTGCCCTTGTACCATGTCTAAACTTTCCTTCTCACATTTACTGCTTCTTAATGCCTTAATTAGGGCTTGGTGTAACGCTGTTTGTGCCACAACAAAAAAAAAAGCAAGTGAAAGATTTTACAGATGTTCTACAGAGGCAGGCAATTTATTTGTAAATTGTTGGCAACATTTCATATTTTAGTGTCTGGCTGTCAGTTCAGTAAGTGCATGCTTTTTGGCTGAGTGAACAATTTTAACTAGCTGTCTAAAGACAGACTATTATCTTTTGAACCCTTTTAAAACATTAGGTTTCGTGGTGGTGAGATAACCACCAGAGAATCCGAAGCTATCGAAAAAAATAACGTGATGTTTCTTCCAACACGCCACAACGTACACGTGGTCTTGCTGAAAAGGAAAAGCAGATGATGAAGGAAAGAATCAAAGTATGCAGGGGAGTTTGGGGTACTAGCAAAATCAAAACCAGCTGTACATCGGTATGTTGTTAACACATTGGATAAATAATATATCGATGGAGTGTGCATAAAGTATCAGTATGTGGTATACCATAGATACACGTTTCCTAACGTATCTCATCCAAATGGATCTAACCTAGTGAAGTTCAACAAGGCCAAGTGCAAGGTCCTGCACATGGGTCGGGGCAATCCCAAGCACAAGTACAGGCTGGGTGGAGAATGGATTGAGAGCAGCCCTGAGGAAAAGGACTTGGGAGTGCTGGTGGGTGAGAAGCTCAACATGAGCCGGCACCGTGCGCTGGCAGCCCAGAAAGCCAACCGTGTCCTGGGCTGCATCCAAAGCAGCGTGGGCAGCAGGGCGAGGGAGGGGATTCTGCCCCTCTGCTCTGCTCTTGAGAGACCCCACCTGGAATACTGTGTTCAGCTCTGGAGACCCCAGCACAAGAAGGACATGGAGCTGCTGGAGTGAGTCCAGAGGAGGGCCATGAAGATGATCCGAGGGCTGGAACACCTCTGCTATGGAGACAGGCTGAGAGAGTTGGGGCTGTTCAGCCTGGAGAAGAGAAGGCTCCGGGGTGATCTCATTGCAGCCTTCCAGTACTTAAAGGGGGCCTACAGGAAAGCTGGAGAGGGACTTTTTGCAAGGGCATGTAGTGATAGGACAAGGGGCAATGGCATTAAACTGAAAGAGGGGAGATTTAGATTAGATATAAGGAAGAAATTTTTCACTCTGAGGGTGGTGAGGCACTGGAACAGGTTGCCCAGAGAAGCTGTAGATGCCCCATCCCTGGAAGTGTTCAAGGCCAGGTTGGATGAGGCTTTGGGCAACCTGGTGTAGTGGAGGGTGTCCCTGCCCATGGCAGGGGGGTTGGAACTAGATGAACTTTGAGGTCCCTTCCAACCCAAACCATTCTACAATTCTATAACATGAAAATTATTTTCGTATTGGAAAAAGGCAGAGTAATACACCTGGAAGACAAGGATGATCTTTGCGAAATAATAGCACTTTGGGAGAAAGAAAAGCAACGTAACCTTCTGTTTGCCCGATCAGTTTTCTTTAATGCTTTATCTCTGCTGTTGTGATGAGGCCTTGTCATGGAAACGAAAGCTTTTAAAGAGGAGCTGTCAGGGTATCTAGGCCATCTCATTGCTGACGCAGAGAAGTTTGCCAGAAGTGATTTTTGTGGTCTATTGATAAAATCTTGAATGCTGTTGCGCTGTTTCTTTGGACGTCACCATTGCACATGTGAAATAAAAATCTTCAGTAAAAGGGAAGATTTTTCCCAACTAAAATTAGCCCCGCTTCTGTACCGGATTATTTACATCGTTACCTTGTATAGTAAATAATTTTTTCCTTTGATAATATTTAAACTCTTTAAGCATTTTTACTAACGCTTATCCCTGACCTGTGTTGGGCAGAAAACGCTGTGGTTACTTAGCAACTCTGCTGGAGGAGAAGGCACTGCTCCCGGTTGCACAGTTAGTGCTAAAGTTAATTTGGCATTAAATCAGAAATTGAAATTTCTTTCTTAGGTATGAAGAATTTGAGACCTTTCCCTGTGTGTGTTTTCTAAATGCACAATGAGTTTTCTGGAAAACATTGCAAGCAAATTAGTTAACTTGTTTGCTAAAATTACTTTGAGGTTGTTTATCTAAAAACACGTGGTTCATTCTGGGATAGTATTTCTACCATGCTCCTCCTCCCCACCCCCCCACCCCGATGGAAATATTATCAATTAATCTATACTGAAAAATTATTCAACAGATCTTGAAGCAGGATATTTAATGTCTTTGGGTAATTCTGAAGTAGTGGTCATGCAGTTTAATGTTGTTCACGTTCCTTAAGGCCTTAATCTACCTCCCAACATACAGGCTTTTAAAATGCCATTTGAGATGCCAGAAGAGTCTGAAACATCTGCTTGATCTGACAGGTATGACACAGGAGACGGGAGATCTGGGCTCATCTTTAACCAAGGAAGACCAAGGAGATACCCCAGGGGTTCTCAGATGGCACTATGTGCTTATATTTCATAGAATCATAGAATGGTTTGGGTTGGAAGGGACCTTAAAGATCATCTAGTTCCAACCCCCCTGCCATGGTCAGGGACACCTTCCACTGCATCAGGTTGCTCAAAGCCTCATCCAACCTCGCCTTGAACACTTCCAGGGATGGGGCAGCCACAACTTGGCAACTTCTTCTAGTGCCTCACCACCCTCCGAGTGAAGAATTTTTTCCATATATCTAATCTAAGTCTCCCCTCTTCCATTTTTAAAGCCATTGCCCCTTGTCCTATCACTACACGCCCTTGTAAAAAGTCCCTCTCCAGCTTTTTTGTAAGTCCCTTTTAGGTACTGAAAGACTGCTAGAAGGTCTCCCTGGAGCCTTCTCTTCTCCAGGCTGAACAACCCCAACTTGAGTCTCAGTCTGTCTTCATAGCAGAGGTGCTCCAGCCCTCGGATCATCTTTGTGGCCTTCCAGCAGCTCCATGTCCTTCTTGTGCTGGGGACTCCAGAGCTGAACACATTACTCCAGGTGGGGTCTCACAAGAGCAGAGCAGAGGGGCAGAATCCCCTCCCTCGCCCTGCTGCCCACACTGCTTTTGATGCAGCCCAGGACACGGTTGGCTTTCTGGGCAGCCAGCGCACGTTGCTGGCTCATGTTGAGCTTCTCATCAACCAGGATTTGATGCTGAGGTTAGCTGAGCTGTCTCCATTTCTAGCTGAAAGGAGGAGGTTTCTGACCTGAACATTTTTCACCACCTGTATTTCCAGCCTTAGGTACCTCTGTTAAATGCTTAAAGCTGAACAGTACGAGCGCCCTTTGCCTGCTGCGTTGGTGTTTCATTTCACTCTAATGTGATTTAAGCATCCGATATCTCAGTTTACTAGCATTGGAAAGAAGTATAATGTCATTTGGGATATCTGCACATCTTCACTTTACAAAACATTAGCTTCTAAAACTCATTTACAACAGCGAGTATCAAAATTAGATTAAAATGTGTGTGGCTGTTAAGAATAATAAGATTCTTGCTCTGGTTGGTGATTCTACACAATAAAACTGTGACTGGTGGCTTGGTCTGCTAGCATCTGCTCTGCATATATGCTTGGAGAGAAAAGTATAGAGGTTGCAGCCTGGAATAAAAAGCAAATGTTGGAGAGAGTCAGGTTTTCCTCGGTTCCAGGTTTCGTAACCAAAGGAACCCATCCTACTTTCTTCTGTCTCCTCCATCAGTGACCTGCAGTCATATAACCTTTAAAAGATTCCTGCTCTTTCAGGGCAGCTGAGGTCTCCTATAGCTATTTAGGCATCAAGTTAGTGTGGACTAAGAAATCGAAGGAGAGGTGAAACCCCCAAACCTTTTCTGAGCCAACAGAGAGGGAAGCAAGAGCTATGACCAAAAGAAAGCAAGGGGCCAGAATAGCTCAGGGAAACTCCTGCTATTATCTGAGCAACATTTTCTTGATCCAGGTGAAGTTTTCTTTTTCTGACTATTAAGCAGTAGTCAGGAATGCACAATCATAACAAGAGCCAGTTTGTTTCATGTTTAAATATCATCTTCGTTAGTTGCCTAATAAAAATATTTTGCATACGTCATGCTTGTAAATGAAAGATTTTAAAATAAAAGTTCAGAAAAGTATGTGTGATACTGGTAACTACCCTACTTTATTTTATTCTTTTAAGAGTAGGGTGATTTTAGAAGACTCCTGCCTCTGTTATTACCCTGCTCTATTGTATAGTGTTAGTTTTCTTCAGCTGGATTTTGAAGTCATTTGTGGGGGAGCTGTACAGGTCATTTAATGAGGAAAATAATTTTCAAAATACTGTTATCAGAACTTGCTTTTGTAAGATACTCAAGTATATAAATTAATAAGGTGGTGTGAAGATTTTTATTTTACAGAATCTCAAAATAAATTATCTTCCTTTAAAAAAAACAAACTCAACTAAAGCCATTTGCATTTAATTTGATGTTTTCCAACTGTTCTGCTTTTGGTTCAGGCTTTTTTAGAGGCTAGTTTTAAAAGTTCATTGTAAAAATGATTTATTTGGCTTTCACAGAATTTAGAAATAGACTTAATGGATAAATTGAAGAAATAGTGGAAAGAGGAACTACGTCAGCTCACTAAGATGATGAATTTGAAGTTTTAGTCCTTCTAAATGAATCCTCACAACCATTAAGTGATCCTTTTTGTGTGGTTTTGACTCATTTTTGCTGTAAAGCCACAAACTATTTATTTTTATTATGCAATTGTGTCACTGTAATAGAAGGAGAATGAATTTCGATCTGCCATATGTAATTTCAGCCAAAAAGTGATGGAAATATTAAGAGCATCAACACTAGTTTTCTCATTTTTGCTAATAGCAGTATTAAGCCATTTTTATTTTAGTGAGCAGCAGAGTGGCTGCCAACTATCAGAGTAGGATGGTGAGAGTCAAATGTGGTTTATTTAAATAGAGGGTGTCTGCCTGGCAAAAGTTTATATAAAATCAGCGAGCCGTTGTCTGTGTTCTATGGGTGAGTGGGCTTCAGAAACTCTCAGGTCACTCTGGACTCTCTCATTGGCCACAAAACAGAAAACTTTTAGGAACCTATTACATTTGCGTGGGAAACAACAGTCTAGTGCATCAAAAAAAGTTTCTTGTCTGATTGACACACGCTTTAGTCAATGGAAGGAGATGAAGAGTCAGAAGAACTTGTTGTCCCCTTTCAGCCAACGTTGTGATACGCTGCATTTCCCACAGTGCTGTGCCATGTTGCAGTCGTGCAGCTTCATTGCTGGCTGCGAGGTGATAACCAGCCCTTGGAACTATGTTCCTCCCTGGAGCGCCACAGGTGGGAAGGGTGGAGGAAAGAGGATAACAAAGTGTGATATGCCTCCTTCTCTATCTGTTTTTGGAGTGGTATATTTCTGACATCGTTTTGATTCAGGCTGTTTCATCATTTACGAAGACATTATCGTGTATGTTGCTTCCTTGGTTCATTTTTCTCCAACTAAAGCTGAGGAGGACCGTTCTGAAGGTCGCAGGTTACTAGATCTCATCAGGATGGCTTAATTCCTAGCTTAAAAAGGCAAATTGAAGATGATTTATGAAAAGTTACATACGTGTCTTCCAGTGTGTGCAGTATATTGTCTCTAGTGTAAAAAGTATTTGATGACGGCTCACCTACAGCCGCAGAACTAGAACTGCTACAAGATCAGGTGAAGACCGGCAGGTCATAGTGAAGTCAGCGCTGTCTACGTGAGAATAAGCATGTGAGCAGCGAGTGCTTTCAGAGCTATATGTAAATTCCAGTAGTGAGATGACCAGCAAACTTCATATAAAGTTCACTGAGCTGTCTTCTAAAAAGTGAAACCCCACCCTTAATTTTCTGGTAATAAAAATGTAAAGTGCCAGCACCTTTTACAGTGGATGAAAGCTTCACCTTGGGTTGACTGGTTTAGTCCCATGTTGATTAAAGATCCTGCCCGCAGTCTGCTGTGACTGTATTGCTTAAAAACTTTTATGTCTTTGTGTTTAGGATAATTATGAGTCACTTTGGGTTTAGGTGGTCATCTCAAAATTACCTTTTTCTCCATGAGCAAAGAAATAACTTGCTCTTCTGTTTCATAAATGGCTCTGTTCACATCAAGAGCTCATGTATTCTGCGCCTGTGCAATGTAGAAATTACTGAATTTCAGGAAACAGATTCTGTAAATTAAAATATACCCTAGTTAGGTTAGAGATACTGCGACCAAGTTGAGTAACTGCCTTATTAAGATCTTGCATTTCATATATCTTTGCAAAAAAACAGGAAAGTAAAAAGAAGGAAAGGATGAGATTTAGTTTTACTGTTTCCCAAGCTGAGGCAGTTGACTCATAAAGTGAACAACAGAAATCCAGCACAGGGTGATTTTTATTGAAACACCATATTATTGAAAGCTCTCCCTCCATACTTTCTTCCAAAGCCAACAAATAGCTGCTGAACCCACACCCATTCTGTGTTCTTCCAGGCAGTCTCAATGAATGGCCTTGGTTTGAGTAATCTACAGCACCCTGATAACCACTTACTGCTATAAAAAAATTTTTAAAATGCTCAAAAGTCTAGATTTGGTGCGGAACGTAGTGTTGGGCAAACTTCATGCTTTGGAAAATGAGTTTTGATAAGCACAGTTAATCTAGTCTTATTGTTGAGTTAATTTTATTTCATGTGCTACGTTTCCATGATTACTTCGCTCCTCCCTAACCAAATTGATATTGTCCCTTTGTCTCCTGCCCGTGCTCTCTGCCCTCTCAGTTATACCCAAGCCACACTCAGCCTTTCCCTCTTTCATCTGACTTTTTGGCTGCACTGGGCCTGGGTGCAGCTATGGTCTTTTCTAGAAATAAATAGCTGTTTCTTACTCATATGCTTTATAATACTTTGATTTACTTTGTTCTATCACTATTGCAAAAACAGGTTAAAATTATTCAGACCCTGTATCAGATACGGACCTGATGTCCATTAGCACAAGTGAACACTGAACTTGGTGTAGTGCTTTAAAAAATGGCTATGGCATAAGTATCTATTTCTGCCCATTAGCAAATGTGGTCTTTTGTGTGTGTGTTGACGAGAATGATACGAATTTTAAACGGTGCAAGCCAAATCGTGTTAGTATTCATTCATACTACAAGGAGCAAAGTCTCACGCACCTCGAGTCTGAGTAACGGGAGAAGAAAGTGTCACCTGTTGTACAATACTATGAATGCAATACGTTGAAAACGTTCATTGGAAGAGCAGCACTCAAACTCTGAGTGATAAATGCTTTTCTCTGCCCTCTCCAAAGCATGGTTGTGTGATGAAGCTCAGATGACTGTGCGAAATGAGTGGTTGTGGATACTCTGCCTCGTTCCCCGCTGGTGGCAGGTCCCAGAGCCTACGTTCATGACTACTCAGGGTTATTAATTCACTTATCAACCCATCTTAGTGTCAGGGAGAGCTGACGACACCACTTTCAGACTGGAAGTAGCTTGTGTCATCTTTGAGGCTGTATCCAGTTATAACTCGGAGTCAAGTGCTGCCGCTGGGTCGAGTGGTTGAAAGCTGGTGAGCAGGCTGGGCACGCCGTGAGCGGTACTGGTCCAGTAGCCAGTCACACACTTTTTTTCTTTTCCTTTCTCCCTTCTAGCTGCAGTATTGAAATATGAGAACAACGTTATGAATATCAGGCAGTTCAACTGCTCCCCTCATCCGTACTGGCTTCCAAACTTCATGGATGTGTTTACCTGGTCCTTGCCGTTTGTGGGTGAGAAAGGTATGTAAATCGACTGTTTGTAGAAACTGCAGAAAGGTTTCTTAGTCACTGTACGTGTGGCCTTGTTTATTTGAAATGGCAAGAATAATATGAAAACAGATGACTTGCTTTCGAGGACAGATTTGAAGAAATGGGCCTCAGAGAGGCAAACAATTATCAATGGTTAATCACGCTTCTTGTACGTTTTTAGAATTCCCACTCTTTCCAGGCTATTAATGTTTCTGCTGTAGAAATAGATTTTATGGCATTGCAGGCCAGAGGTGCGGTCACTGAATAAAATTCTTATTAGTTGTTCCTTTAGAAGCTCTTGGGCATTCCCTTGGATATTGCTTACTGCTCGAGGGACATCCCAACAGACTTCGCTACATCATGGTTACATCCTACCCAGCTGACCTTTCTGATAAGATGATGATGGGTTGCTTGTTCACCAGAGAGCTGGCAATGGACTAAGACCCATTCTGGTTAACCGTTCCCAGAGAGAGTAGAGAGATGGCAGGAAGAAGGAAAACCTGCTCCTCAGCCTCTTCTCTGCCCGGGGCGTACAGTGCCTCATTGCTGGCTAGAAGACTCTAAAGAACATAAATGATGTTTTATTGAAACAGGATGCTCTTGATGTTGCCCGAAGACAACTTCATGCTATGAATGGCAAGCACACAAAAGGCATGAAAACTCTTTGGTCTAACGTATTAAATGAATGCATAATGCAAACTGCTTAAACCCCAAGTCATTTTATTCAGGGCCTGAGATGCAGCTTGCTTTGATCCATCCATTATAGTATATTGCTGCAACAGCAATTACTGCCAGAAAACTATAATAAACTCTTAAAAGCTGCTTGGAATAACAGTTCTATCTTAATAGGCAACTGGAAATACAGCCAGCTGTGGCTCTTACCTGCAGTCATGACCAGCTTTGTTTTCAGCTACTCTTTTGTACGAGGAAAGCCGCTGGTGAGACGCCCGAGGTCTCTGTGAACAAAGCAGATAGACAATGAAACAGGGATTAAGAAAGAATAGGCAGCTGTTTCCACTAATGGAGACGTTACATAATCCACACTGACGCATGTTGCGGGCTCTCGTGGAGCAGATAAAGCGCTTTCATTTTCTTCGGCCGTAAACTCAGCCAGGCTGTTTTTAGGATGGGCTTGTTCTCCATACACGTTGCAGTCCTGCAAGATGCTCTGTGAGGTCATTTTTTCAGAGGCTTCCCATCGGTGACCTGCTCAGGTGGGGTTGCAGGATGCATGGTCAGACTCGTTGAGGTTCTGAGTCCGTGAACGCTCCTCTTTCCTCTTTTTTCTTTTTTTCCTCCTTCATGTCTTCCCAGTAGTCACTTTTACCAATTGCTTGGAAATTTTAGAGCCCTGAGAACTGAAATCAGTGTCTTCCCTTTCTCTGCAAACCGAAGCTCATGGATGTAAGAGTTGATGTTCTACACAGCTTTTTATTTATTTCCTTTTTTTTTATAGATTTTTTCCCTCAAAGGCCAACCAAGGTAGGAAGCTGTTAGTTTCGCTGGTCATTGTTAATGTGGAAAGTCTTTCCAGTAATCCTGTCAAAGGAAAATATTAAATCCTTCACTAATGTAGGAAAATCATAGCTTTATCCCACCCTTCTAATGTTCCAAGCCATCGTAGTTGTCACAGAAGAGGATTTTAATAACCACTTGATTAAAAAACGTTAAGTTTCAACCTCTGTAGCTAGTGCAAGACTAGACATGCCTGGTAACCCTTTTAATGATGCTTACTACATGTAGATGTAGTGGAGTTTTTCTCAATCTGCTAATGATTTCACATTTTACCTCATAACTTTGGCTTTTTTGATCTCTAAATTACATTTCCTTGGTTGTGATTATTGCTGGATTTTTTTTTTTTCCACTGTTCTTACCCCATGTGCTCTCTGGTTAGTGTCTCACTGCTGCCTTTCCAAAAAGAGCTGGGACCAGGTTAGTGGTAGTCTAAGGCTAACCCTTCCATGCCTGAGTTGCAAAGTAAGCAAGTTGAATATATTCTGAATTCACCAATAATTATATTTCTATTGAATATGGAACAGTTCATTGTAGGAAGGGACCTACAATGCTCATCTAGTCTATTTGTCCTGGATTTCAAGGGATGCTGCCCCTTTGTGAACATCTTACAAGGGTTTATGTGTTGTTGAACTGAAAGTACAGTGTCCAAAACCTGGATAAATAAATAAACATTCTGTCATCTCTCTTGCTGTAAGTTTTTCAATTAGAATTTCATTCCATTTGCTGAGCAGGGAAATCAAATCCTACTGCAATGTAGCAGCAAGAGGAAAGTGGTCAGTTCTGTTGTCCAAGATGAGCGAAAGGCAAAAATGTATTGAGGGGGAGAAAACAAAAGTTACTAGCTCATTGACAATTGCAAAAAGAGAGGTTGTAAATGCTTTTTTTTTTTTTTAAGGTCTTTTTTTTTATTGTGATGTTTATTATATTTGGAGCAATTTTTATGGAAACTTGTACTTTTAATTAACTACATGAAACACTTCGAGCTTGTATTACTACCTGCGTAAAACAAGGTCATGTTCTTTAAAAAGCAGGTGTTGTTTCGGTACTGAATTTTTATTAACACTACTACAACTGGAGCTTGCTCTCTGACAGACCAGGGAAGCTTAGTATCAACGTTTTGCATTTGTTTTCTGTTTTAGTGACAGAGATGCTGGTAAACGTGCTGAACATCTGCTCAGATGATGAACTTGGGACAGAGGAAGATGGGTTTGATGGTAAGAGCCTCCTGCCCTTGGTTGAGATTGTATGCCTTGAAACTACTTTAAAAGTTTATTTACTAATTCTGGGATAATTTTCTGAGTCCCATTTAAGTTCTGTGCTGCTGAAAGCAACTGTTGTGCTAGGCTCCAATGGATTAGCTTACTGCATGCTTTGGAAAGAATTAGCGGATCTTCTGCCTTGTTCTAACCCTTTCCTGGTCACACTCTTTTGGTAAAAAAAATAATAATAACAATTCCCTCCGTGAAATCTGGATTGTGCTGTCACAAAGGGATAGATGTTGATTTCATGCATAAGGGCCCAGGGATTCCCCTAGAAAGTTTAATTATATCGATGAAATAATCTTCCTACAATGAAATAAGCTTCCTTCCAAAACATCAGTACTGCAACTTTGGAAGACTTGTACTTGAAATATTTCATTAGTTGCCTCTTTTAAGGGACTTGTGTATCCAAAAGGCTTTAAGAAGCAATAGACTCAATAAAAATAAACCTGCAAACAGATAGAGAATGTTCCGACCTGACATACCTGCTAAGAAGAAAGGAGCAGTCCCTTCTGTTGTCATTTGGGTTGGAGTTTGTAAGATGATAAGTTGCCCTGTACCTGTTGGATTGACTGTAAATGATACTTTATATATTGCAATTTGGGGATTCTTAGGAGTCAATTTATTTTATTGACATTATTTTCTGTTAGATTGTGCAAGAGTAAATTGCAGCTCTCCAGAATGTCCCTTCTCAATCGAGCAAAACTGAAAAAAATACCGTGCATCCCTGACAGTTTTGCTATGAATGCTTTCAGTGTTCAAAAAAAAAAACAACCAAAACCAAACCACCTAGGAAAATAACATAAATATTAAAAAATTTGAAAAGCACCTGGAAAAATCTAGCACTGCCAAATATTCTCAAGATGTTTGTAGGTAGAATGAATAAAGGTAGGAGGATAAAGAAGTTTCAGGTAAGACAAATATTTAATGAAGTCGTAATTAATAATTAAACTTTTCTCTCAAAGTCTTTATTTTTAATCTTTGGAAGAGGAAGCTAGATCACAGGTTTTGACAAATGTTTCCTTTGCGATGGAGAAGGGGATGGATGATGGCGCTTTGATTTTACTCTGAAAAGCCAGATGGAATTCCCTGTTCTGCATCTGCCACGGAGTGTGGACATGAACAATTATCTTGCAGGACTTGGGATAAAGACTGGATTTATTGAAACCAGTAATCAACGGAGAGAAGAAAACACCTGTTTGAATATTGTGCCCAATTTTTTTTCTCATGAAATTTAAATAAGTTGCTACTGTGTAATTAAAGCAGCGTGTGAAGCGGTACGGAGGCATACAATGAGTAAAAACTGTGTCAAATTAAATACAGTAGCAACAAAACCACGTGCTTAAAATCCTTGGCTCAAAACCCACTTAAGCGCAGGCTGAAATCCCACTGAATGCAAGGCCAAAGCCGAGGCTTTATGGGAAGGATTTTAAAATTAATTCAGCATTGGCCTAATACTCTCTTTTAAAGTTGTACTGTGAACTTCTGTCGAGCGTAGACAAGCCGGTGCCCGCAGTCCTTCTCTAAAATTGTGGCGTGGCAGCGTTCCTGTGCCTAGGATACAGCTCAGGAGTTGGAAAAGCGGAGTCAGAAATGATGTGGCATTAGGGGTCTTTGGGGCCAGCAGCCCTCTCTGGCTGCAGCAGTTCTGGGCGTTTGCGGCCGTTTTCCTGGCAGGAGGGTGAACCCCCCCCCTCCACATCCCCCATCTCCCTGGGAATTTTACCACGGCATTCCTCCGGACGTGGAGTTCGCAGCATCGCAGGTGTCTAAGCAGGGAGGAGGGCTGAAATCCCCCGGGCTTGCATGTGTGTGTGCTGCACGGCAATAGCTGACGGCGGTGACATTTCCAGATGAGGAATAATTAAACCATTCCCGGTGCTGTAATGCTGACACTGTTGTCTAAATCTGCTTTTGTTTTGTTGTTGTTTTTTTTTTCTTTTTTTCCTATATGAATGCTTTCTCTGTGTAAAACATCATGTTAAGGAAGATATTAGAAATGTCATCTTCTTTAGCATGCGTAGTTAAAACCAGAGCTGGCATATGTTCACGTCTGTTTCCCCGGATAATCCCCTTAGAGCTGTAAAATGGGATCTGCGGCGCTGGTGCTGCAGCTCGCCCTGGGTGCGCGCCTGGAGCTCCAGCCCGCCGGAAGCGATGGGCTCCTGGGGGCTCTACACATGGAAGAGACTGAAGGATTTGGGCATAAAAGTGAATTTGAGGGTTGATTTAAATTTAAATTTAAATAGAGGCTGATATCTTTAATGATTTCCTGGTGGGTCCTGATTTATTATCTGTACAACAAAGGAAAATCTTCTTTCTCTCGGAGTTGGGTTCCCTCTTTTTTTCTTTTTTTTTTTTTTTTCCTCTCCTTAGAGCCTTGCCTTTTAGGGGAGAAACTACAAGATGTATTTCATTTGTTTTGTTGATGAAACAGACTGGAATGATTATCAGCTTAAAACTTTCTGTAACGGCTGTATATTGACAGTCTTGTCGTGGTTCAACATTTCCTCTCTTCTTCTTCTTCAGTAATTTCTGTCCAGCCTCCTCCTCGGACTGCAGTAGTACAGTCTTACTCACCCACTGACATTTTTGTTCAGCAGTGTTTCCCATAGAAGGAAATCCCTGATATCTGCAACAGCAGATAAATTTTGTTTGATGGAAACAATTCTTTGAAATCATCACCTATTTTTGCATCATTGGTAGTTTTCAGGGCTCGCTGCTGATTTCCTTTCTCTCCTTGCAGTTTGAACATGCCCTGACCTGGGTTCCCACCCGTAATGAGAATGATCCATCACTATGGTTTGCACTGATCATTCATTTGTTATCTTCTCTTACACTTTCTTGCCCTCTGTCTTCCCCTCTCACTTCCCCGTTCAAAAGTAAGCCCCATCAGTATTGCCTGACCTCACTGCATGGTGTTCTTGTGAGCCCTTTTTTTTTACATTATTATTATTATTATTATTGATTCTCAGTCATGCATGTTGCATCTAGCCATGAGCAGGATGCTCAACAGCATGTATTCCTTTTTTTTCCATCTTTTTTCCTCCTTTTTTTTTTTCCTCCTTTTTTTTTTCCCCCGCCTTTTTTTAGCTTAAGGAGACACGATTGGGATCTGATCAATTTGTTGTAGGCAGTTTCTGTGTATGCTTAGTGGGAGAAAGCCTAAATAGCAATCGTAGTGCCCTTTACCCAAATATCTCCCTGCTGGCCTGTGTTGGCCTTTTGGTTTCACTTGCTTTAAAAATGAGAGGCTCTGATAAGTCAAGTTTTCTTATCTCTGATGATTTCCTCTTGCTGTGCTTTCTCCTCCCTGTTTGCTATGGTGGTTGCAGTATAATCTGATCCAGCAAAAAATGTCTTAGGTGAACGTTAGCTTGTGTGCTGTATGATTTGTGCATCAAACACATTGCTTAGCAACAGGAGCTGCAAATACTTCTACCCAGCCAGCATATAGTCAGAGTCCTGTTTCCTTTTAATTAGCAACGTTTCTGGCCTCGTGCATTTGATTGAAAAAACCCTAAGCTGCTAATTAAAAGGGTGCAAGAATGTAATAGGCAACTTGACACAAACGCGCTGCTTGCTTTGTATGCATCGCTATCATGATTTGGCATAAAGACACTCCGAAATTACCTGCATTAATTTCTGTATTGCCTTCATCATTGTAGCTCGCAGCCTTCTTCTCATGGACAAGCCGCTGTCGCAGAGCTAGCTGCAGCGTTTATTCCGCGGTTGGAATGCAGCTTCTCCCATACAGTGCTGTTGTCCGAGCCGAAAGCAAGTCAAACGTCTCCTGCTGATCAAAACCTGCTTCTGCTACAAAATACGAAATTTGCCACAGCTCTTCAGTGCAGTAAGCTGTACCTGGGGCAAGCTCTGCACCAACTGACACAGAGGCTGGTTGAGCAAAAGCAAAGGCCTCATCACTAAATCTCAGTTACTTACCGATGCCTCGACAAGGCGTTCATGGCAGATGAGAGAGTGTTAGCTTTTCAACGAGTTAATTTTTAACTCGGAGAGAAATGGAGAGGTTTTCCCACTGGTGTTTGTAGTTGTTCTTCCTCCAAACCAGCAAGATTGGGCTGCAATGTATACCTAATCTCCGTGAGCTGGTGGCAGGGGGACATTTAAATGTGATCTTTTTATTTATTTTTATTCATTTATTTGGCCAGCTATGGTTGTTTCCATGCCCGAAGCACTTTGTGTGTGAGCCATACTATGGCACATCAGTGCCATAACCAGATAACCAGTGTCCCCGAAACACGTGTTATGGTGCAGTCTCAAACACAGCTGATTTTAAAATGCAATACCTTGTACTGTGGGGGTGTTTAAATTTGATAACTGTAAGCAGCTGGACCATTTGAAAAGAGAGCACAGATTTGGGTAGAAGCAGCAGACATGTCTATGATAGTAAGCTATTCTTTCAGATACCAGACTTAAATAAACTGGGAGAATTAGCTTGATTCCTCTGAGAAAAGAGATGTTGTCAGGCAGGCACACCCCATGTAAACTGGGGGGGGCTGGTTTTGAGAAGTGATTGAGCCTTATCAAAGCAGCTGCAATAACATGGGAGAAAGTATGTGCTCAAGGGGTGGTAGCACCAAGGATAAGCTTTGCTCCTGATCTTCTGCCTGCTTGTTGGTTTCCTGCAAAACCTACTAACAAGGCTTTAAGCTGAAAAGGTTTTTTTTTTCTTTTTTTTTTTTCCCCATCATTCTCAATCTGTTTCTTTCCTTTTGGATATTCTCTGCCTAATTTGTTTCTTTTCTGTTTTACAGACTTTACTTAAACATTCTGTTTCCATTGATGTTGTCAAATGTTCTGTATTATTTTTTATTTTCATTCTACAAACATCACTGATCTTTTTCTTTCCCCCCCCTTTGGAATTCATAAGAAGATCCCATTTATGCACAGAAGAAAGGTATTCAATAATTTGGAAGGCTTAAGTTTCATTAATTTGCCTAATGCTTAATCTGATAGTATGTAATATATTAGGATACCAGTGAGAGATTCGGGTTTGGCTTTTTTACTCAGTATTGTTTTCTAGCTGTTCAATCCTACATCCCAGAATATTTTTCACGTTTATAGTCTTTTTTTGCATTGTTCTGCTTCTTAAGGTGAAGGTCTAAATTACATTTCGTGTAAGTCCTACATATCCAGCTTGCAAGATATGTGTTTGGAAGCTACAAATCTGAAATACAATAGAATTTGTTAAATTACTGAAGTAAGATTCGAAGTTTTTGTTCTACCTTCCAAGTAATTTTTCCACTCCAATTTTTAACTTAGCTGTGTTCATGATTTTTTTTTAAGTTCCTTAATACAAATAGGGGTTTTTTGATATTGAAAGAAAAGTAAAAACTTAAGAGAATATCAAGCAATGTTTGCAAAGGCTAAAATTAATCCTTTTACCCATAGCCAGTTCTCAGGTTATGACCCATTTACTTTCACCTAAGTGTATGCTTAAGTGTAGCTGAGGTAATTAATAAGTATTTGCAGTAATAGTGAATTTCAAAATACTATACTGGAGTATTCACACTTGAAATGTAAGTCCAAGATTTATGTATAAACAGTTAGGGAATCCAAATACTAAATCAGGTTAGTGATACTCAGTCAAAATTAACAGGACAATAAAACATTGTGAATATCAGGTGCATTATTTAGCAAATAATGTTTAAAAAAAAAAAAACAAATAGGATAAATAAAATCATTACTAATATTTAGTAAACATAATATTTTAAGTCATTTTTACAGATCTGTTACAAATTAGGAAATTTAGTGGAGACCAAAACCTTTTAAGTATATTTTTTAGTAACCTTTTATGGGTATTGATGAGAAACAAAATAGTCCCTTGAGCCTGTTGTGTTCTATGATTAAGTATATTTTTCCATTCTTATTTTGTATTTAAGTATAGGGCATTGTATTTCACTTTGGTCATAAATTATATTTCCAGTTTTCAGTTCTCAGCTCTTCTGGAAGTTAGAGTGACTGAAAAAGGCCAAATATAAGATCAACTAGACAGTATGAGTTTGTAATAAAGAAGTAGGTATATTGACACTTGGGGGGGAAAAAATAGAAAGACAAATTGTGTTTAAGTGCTTTTAGGGTAAAAAACAGGCTGAAAACCAAGTCTTGTGTATCTGGAGAGTACAGTTCCGTGAGATTGTAGTGACTGAGGCAGGAAAGTACCCCGCCATTGCTTGAAGAAGCCAGCTGAATCATTGCTGTTTAATTTAAATTTTTCATTAAGCTGTTACAAATATATTATATTTAATTCAGTTACAGCTGAATTACAGCTGTTTCTCCCACTCTTTATTGCCTAGAATTAGACATCCGTGCCTAAGACTTTATATCTTGTTTTTTTTTTTATCTTTATATTTTTTCTATCTTTTCTTCATATTTTTACCTTTATGTGTGGGAGATTGGAAAGCCTTCATTCTGAGCATAGTTTCTTTCAGCTTGAACTTCAAGACACAGGCTCATAATTTCAAGACAGTCTAGGAGGACAGTTAGAAACGCCTGGAAATAATGCATTTCATAGCTGCCCCGAAAGATGGATGCGAGCAAAAGTAGCGTGCGTGACTGTAGGACATCTAGTTTACTCTACTCAGCAGATGCACGAAGATATGCCGGTATGTGTTATCAACACTTGGGCATGCAGGTCGTGTGAGAGCTGTGGGCACATACGAGGTGGCACATGGGGACCCGTTTGTACCCAGGCTGGTCAAGGACACACGACCCCACAAGCAGGTCAGCAGGATTCCCTGCGCGTGGCTGCTGAGCTCCCACTTTATTGAACTCCCCCCCTTCCACTGTTTAGGGTTAAACTTGATCTTGACCACAATGTTAAAAGTTACAGTGAGATTCATCCTGAGTTTATGTCATTATCTGTGATGTTTGTCCCTATGGTTGCTTAGCTTTCTTTGGAACAGGTCTAGGTTTTGAGAGTCAAGTTTATTTTCAGTTTTGAAAGTTTTTTTGCGAAGGATGGCTATTTGTTTTGAAATTCGAGCACAGGGGAAAAAAAAATACATCCTTTTCACCTCTTCTAAAATGCCAGGATATCAGCTAGGCCACCTGGTCATCCAGTAAATATCGTGAAGCAGCGCTAGTCTCAGACAATTCCGAGTTTAACTGTAATTGAGAAATCTGCAGTAGGAAAGGTGACGGTGCCTGATGGTAGAGCCAGGGGGCTGCCGTCAGCAGAGATGCGTGGAGAAAACTAAAACTAAGAATTACAGCAGAGTTGACTCCAAGAAATGCTCAGAAAATCTCCTGCGTGGCAGCGTTGGATCCCTCCGGCACTGCCCAGAGCAGCCGGGACCTCACGGAGGAGGAGCAGCGTGTGAAACGCCGGCGCTCCCGAGGCAGCTGGGGCCTTTGCCGTTGAGTTCAGCGGAGCCCACGTTTCGTCATGAGCCCATTAGAAGTCACTTTGCGCTCGTAACATGGCGAAGGAAGGTCTGCACGCACGGCCCCGCGGCTGCCTTCCGCAGCTTTTCACCTCCTGCATCCATCACCCGCATCCGGCGACACCTTGGTCCTCTGCCCGGTGCTCCCTGGGGCTGTCCCCTCTGCCACCATAACCAGCTCCCTCATTTTTGGCCCCTTCTGCTGGTTTAGCTTCCGTGGTGGGCTCCACTTTATAAAATGGATTGATTTGCTAGGGATCGGAAATAGAAATTTTCATTTTTCTCCTTGAATTTCTGGAGCAGCGGGGAAGGAGGCGTCATCTTGATGGTAGTGACTTACAGGGTGCAGTCTTGAACCTCCGAGGCAGGAGTTGCCAGGCAGCATCCATATGAGCCAAGGTTACCTGTCATTCAGAAACCTTGGCAGAAATCTTCATGATGTATGTGGTTATGATTGTGTTAATTGAGTGAAACTGGTTTACGCAGCATAACATGGCATTTTCTTCTTTCATGAGGGTCCTTATAAAAAAATTCCGTGTTCTGATAACTTAGTACTTTTTGCTTTTTCTATTCAGGTGGTGCAATCTTGGATGCACAGATAATATTCTAGGGTTTGAGGATATCCAAGCAACAAGTGCACACACAAACTTAGCTGAACTGCAGTCTGTTCCAGCATATGGGTTTTTTTTAAGGCAGATTTTTGTGAGAGTTCACATATTTCAAAGTAATTGTAATTTTAAGCAGGTCATAGCAGTGATGGGAAGGAAGTTGCATCTAGGGAACTCTCTTAACCACTGACAGACAACACAATCCCTACTGTTTTGTGCTGGTTTTCAGGACTCTGCCTTTAGGTTTTATAACCATTCAAATACTTTTTAACTAGGGATAGAAAAACGCTCACTGGACCCTCTTGACCTTATGCTTAACTCAGTTACTTTTCTTTTTTGGCATTTTGACTATTTTCCATGACACTTGTTTTCTAAAGAGTATGGTCTCTGCAAATGTTTTTGAAATTGAAAATTAGCTTGCATTGATGGAAAAACATGTAGTTTTAATATGTAGCAGGAAAAGGATCACATCTCTAAAGGTATTAATAACTAGATTGTTCAAAAGTGATCAGTCTTGAGCTGTAAATAACAAAAAAAAAATAGTATTTTTGATTTTGACTCCAAACGTGGCTTAGATTGGCAAACTGGCATTAATACGATGTTTCTTGTATTTAGAGTTCAGAATAGTGATGTATTGTTTACAAATCTCTATAACTGTTTTTAATGTGTTTTCCACAGGAGCAACAGCTGCTGCTCGAAAGGAGGTTATAAGGAACAAGATAAGAGCAATAGGAAAAATGGCTAGAGTTTTCTCTGTGTTAAGGTAAGGTTTTGTGCTGTTTCAGATTTTTTTGATGTTAAATGACATCTTTGAATGATTACTTAGAGCACTCTACTGTTAATCAAACAGCAAATTTGACATTTTAGTATACCAGCCAACTGAGTTTTACTGGAACCTTTTAAAGATTGTTTTATTTATACAATACTATTTATTATGGCTCTGAGTAATATTCTTCCTCAGGGCTTTTGCTGAACGTAAAACAGACAAACAAACAAAAGACATCAGCAAAGAAAATTGCAACTACCCCTTTTTTAAAAGACTTTTGCTCACCAGGTGTACTAATTAACTCTTAGCCACTGTGAGGCAAGAGTTAAATGCGGAGAAAGGGTACGTTCCACATCATAGCTCATTAAAAAGGAAGCCCACTATCCCACTTTGTCACCCACAGTTGTTGCTACAGCCCTGAGTAAAGATGATTAAAGATGAAAGCACGAGGGTCATTTAACTAAAAATCCAGGAAATCATGGTGCAGGCAACAGCAGCTCGTTACCTTGGGCTGCGCTCCCCCAAACACATGAACACGAGTAACTAATTGCTACCCAATGTTTAGAACTCTCCATTTGATGTCTCTGAGCAGAAGAGAAAACATGCTGTACTGTGCTGAAGTCTAAATATAGAAAATACAGTTCTCCCTCCCTTGCAGCAGAGGGATTTAATTTTTTTCTCACAAAACTGTATGTTGCTGTGCTGTAGTCAGTTTATGGCTATTATGGTTAGTGCCAAATCAAGGGATTTTTAAAAAAAAATCCATTGGCACGATTGTAGGATTGATATAAAAAGGGGAAATAAAAATAGTTGCTTGAAAAATACACTCAATTTCAGATGAAACTCTCAAACTTGCTTGATTTGAGACTCTCCTGCAGCACGCAAGCAGTGGGCAGGTTGTCAGCGGGGCGTTGCATGGACACAGCAGTTTGCCCACGCGTTGCAGATTGCAGCAGCATAGCTTTAAATAGCATACTGAGATGGAGGACTTTGTACCTGGGGTTCCCAAAGTGTTATGTGTGAATTAGTAGTGATGCACAAGCTACTTCAAAGTGGTACCCATAAAAAAAAAAAGAAAAGGCTGGCATCACGCCTTTTCTCTAAACAAGACGGGGGAGCAATCAAATGTTTCCACCTGCTCCTGTATACCAAGTCTGGCAGAGATCCCGGAGCTGACATTGCCACCACCTTCATAAAATCAGCACGATTATTCTTCACTGATAGTTGAGCAAACAAAGTTTGGGAAACCTGGCTTTCTCCCATAACCTTGAACTGCAGCTTCTGTATCTGCTGTACTTTGTTGTGGAGCATCTTTTGAAATATAGGATTAATTCAACAGAAACATGGACTTTAATATGCGGAAGAGCCTGAAATTGGATGCTCAGCTGATGTATTTCAGTTTTGATAACTTGCAGGTGATTGACATCACCTATATGTGGAAGACTTTTTCAAAGGGAGCTATGGGGCACCAGCTTTTCAATGGAAGGATAATTTTTGCATGTTCCCTGTCTAAAGTGATATGCATAAGCCTCATAGCGTAGAGTTTTAACGCCATTTGAAAGTTTGAGCCCTCTTAAATTATTTCACAAAAATCAACATTTTAAGCCACTGATGGAAATCAGTCTTGATCTTTCCCTGAAAAGCAGTCAAATTCATCTCAGAGTTGCTCATGAGGCAATTTTTTGCCCCTACCCCATGCATCCCAACATCTCCAGAAGACCACAAGAACTGTGTCTGGTAGGGAAACACAACGGTTCACTCAACGAAGCTCCTGAGCCTTTTACAGTTCTTGGTTATTGATGGACCTTAGAACTTTGCAGGAAGGACTGAAGATGAAGAGTATATTTGTTCTCCCTTGGGTTTAACCAGCAAATACAGCACGTCCTTACTGTGGTTGGAGGCGTAGTCAGGAAATAACCAGGTGTCTCCAATGGGCGGTTTTGCGCATCAGCCTTCCAGGGGGATGAGTGACGTTTCATCCCAGCCACCATTGCCCCCCTGGAAGTATCTCTTCTTCTGTTTTGCTGGGAAAGGTTAATTCTCCTCAGCTAGGTGCCAGGCTTCTAGACAGCAAAGATTACACAAAGTTCATCTTACAGATACTGCTCCTATAGAGCAGCCTGGCTTATTTTTTCTGTCTCGCCAGCACAATCCACATTTAAGACACAAGTGTCTGATAACTGTATGTAACCCTGCAAAGACCGCAGTGACACCATCATCTAAATCAGCCTGTTTCAGAAACCTTTGAAGCTCCTGTTTGAATCACTGCTGGTTTGTGAAATTTATTTCACTAATTCTCAAAAAGCGTTTCTGAATGATCAGCAGCTGGTCATTCAGATGATTCAGGTGGTCACATCATGAGCACCTTCAAAGGGACTCAGTTGAACGTCTGTTCTCTGAGCTGGAGTGGCCACCTTCCTCCAGGATGTAACCTGAATGTAGAACTGAGATCATTTCAGCCACTTTAGTCTCAAAACTAGATGTCAAAATAATGCTGTATTGACTTTCAAAGGTTATAAATGAGCTTTGCTGAGAATAGCCATCGTAGGAAGATTAGTTTAAGCTCAGTGGAACACCTCACGATTCCCTGTCATTGCCTCTCTGCAGCTGTGTTTCTCAAGTCCCACTTTTCTTTGGATATATTTAAACAGAAGGGAGGTAAATAAAATACTTAATCAGTTTGGTTTTTTCTGGTTTTTGAAATAGAAGTAAAAGACATGAGAGAAAATAAGGAACACTGAAGGCTAAAAAATTCTCGAAAGCTATAATACAGAGGCTTCTTGGGAATATGCAGTTTAAAGATAATAAAAATACAGTGAATAAACTTATTCTATGAAGGTGAAGCTAAAAGTGCCGTTGTGATTTAGTTTTAAAAAAAAAAAAGAGACATTAAATGGTCTGAATTGAAAATGCAGATTAAGCATTTGCTTGCAGAGGCAAATAATCGAGAGAAAGCAAAAACTTTGGTGTGTAACGCTTGATGGTGAAAATACTGTGTTAATTCTGGAAATATTTGGCTTTTGGATTAGTTCTAATTGCTTGGGAAACTTGCAAGGAAAACAGTCAAAATTTGATTTTGACTATTGCACAAAAGTGTGTACAAGGAGAATCGTTTTCAAACTAAAAATAGAACTCGAAGAGTAGATGTAGTAGGTAAACAAGAGTTGTTTGAAATGCACGAGTAATTCGGGGCACGCAGGTCTAAAGAAAATGGTAAGTAGTAGAATTGCTGAGAGACAGTTTTGATAGACAAAACCACATTGTCCTCAAGTGAACGTGGAACTAAATTCTATCTTTGTGTTTGCTTCCTCCAGCTTAATGTCATTATGTATTTCAAAGTAAAGCACTTCAAAATAGGTTTCTCTTAAAGAATTGGGGTCAATTTTGCTGCTGAGAAAATATGTCATCACAGACAGCATTACAGTGCTCGTAGAAAGCTGTATTTAACAGCTTGTCTGAAAAGAGCCGTTGTATTCCTCTTGCCATATATTAAAAACTATATGTATTTGAAGACCAGCAAAGCATATTTAGGTTTCCTAAAACATTTTTCTTTAATTTAATATCATTTTTAGCATACAAAACTATTAAGAACTGCTAGTAAGGGTGGAAGTGCTTATTGATTTTAAGGAGCTTTTAGCTGCCTTTTTTTTTTTTTTTAGTGCCTGGTGATCATTAATAAATAATGCACCTGACTGCTAGCGCAGACAAAAGCAAAACAATAATTTAAGTTGATTTTGGACCACACGATGTGAGACACTTAAATGTATTGTTGACAATAGCTGCTCCTTTGGTCCTCCTCCTATCAAGTTTGTGGGTTTATGTATATATATTCAGACGTATGTCATATGTTGTTTCGTAGATGCAGGTTATAGTGTTAACTATAGTGGGTGTCTCTGGATGGAGTGGTGGAAAGGTGAACCACCAGTGCTAGTGTTATCACTGGGTTCAGTCTGTCCTGGTAAGGAAATAGGAGATAACCAAATCATTTCAGGGCAGGTGTAGCTTAAGGTGTCTGAAACATGTTCTGTGTTTAACAAAAAAAAAAAAAAAAAAAAAAAAGACAATTATTTATTTTGGGTTTTCTTTTTTCCTTCGCAGAGAAGAGAGTGAAAGTGTGCTGACGCTGAAAGGTTTGACTCCAACAGGAATGCTGCCCAGTGGTGTGCTCTCTGGAGGAAAACAAACACTGCAAAGCGGTAAGCATGTTTGCCTGTGTGTGTCGTTGTGTGTAAAAAGAAAAAAAACAAACCACAATTGGTTTTCAACTGCAGAACCCAAGAAAAGTCATCTCAGAAAAAGATAAAGGACAGAATAAAACAGGCGGTTTGTTGTACTGGAGCATTTGTGAGCAGTTCATGCGAGGCCACTACTCAGGACTTATTACATACCACTGATTTTCAAAGAAAGAGGGGGGAAAAAGTCCCTGAAAATCAGCTGTTCAGGATGGTAGATCAGCATTGCATGTGAAGTGTGCTCTTTCTGCAGTTTACAGCATCTTTCTGGGGTTTTTTAAGAGCAGCCTTTGATACGCCAAGTACTGAAGGTTCAGGTTAGATAATGACACTCAAACTCTTATTTTATCTGATTTGTTCTTTCTCATAGAGAATCACCAACAGAAAATAGCTCTAGAATTAGATTTTTCTCTCCTAGCAATTCTAGGTGACAGCATGAGAACAATTTCGCTCTGATTTAAGCCCGAGTGAAGGGAGGCTCTCAGGAACACCGCGTTTGCCTTGTACACAAACACAATACACAGTGTCAGCTCGGTTTTATACCAAGTGCTTCTCATTACAGGAAATCTGAAAGTCTATAGTAGGGCTGCCTTTGATGAAATATTCCTTTTGGAATAAGGAGCTGCAAAGTATTTAATTTACTACTGTAAGCTCTCCTTTTTTTCCTGTGTGCGTTGCTGTAGAGTGTATTGCAGGCACACAAGAATGTCTCTCATTTTTTGAGGTTCTGTTGGCGGTAGATGTAAGAAATAGAAATGCTTTGTAACCTTAACACAGTCTCAGCCTCTTGTTTTCCTGTTTCCTTCCTGGAGCATTCTTTCTCTGTATTTTTTCCTTTACTGTCTCTTTTACCTAGAAGATTCAGGTATACGGCGGTAAACCTTCTCTTCCCCTTTTTTTTCCCTTCCCTTTTTTCTTTTTGATGACTTGTGTGTTGCGGACATAGTAACGTTCTGCTTTGAAAATGCTGCAATATGATTCCACGGAATGCCTGCCTTATTGGGGTTGTGATCTTTACCTAGGCTTTTCTCCATATAGTTGCTTCCCATTTGTCAGGTAATTTGGTCCAAGGAAACTGCTATTGTTGCCCTGGCAAAACATTAGGAATTGAAATGGATTTGAGAAAATTGCCTAAAGTTTTTGTTACAATGGCTAAAAGGAAAATCTTCTCATACTGCAGTATTCTGGCTCAGTAAAACATTACTATACACAAGCTTCTGCATTAGTTAACGTGTAGTACCCCATTCACCGAATAAGCTGAAGTTTACATAGTTTCTGTTAAGCACACATTCACATTACCTTATGTATTAACAGAAAATATGAGTAGTATGTTCTGTTGTGGAAGTATACATTTTAGTCGTAATTTTTTTTCTAATGTGTCAGTGCTGGTTTGGATCTGGTTATTGATTTTAGTTTCTCATCCTAGTTATCGTGTTGCCTTTTCTTTTAAGCTTACATTGGTTTCATTCCTTGATTTTTGCCATCTCTCTTGCTCTGTAGCTTGAGAGGCATAGGCTTACCTTGGTGCATGTGGGTTAGCTCCTCTTGTTTCCCCATGCAGCAAGATGATAGTATACATCTTTTAGTATTGATCTCAATCCGTATTTGACATCCTAACTATGAAAAAAAAAAAAAATTGTTTGGGTTTTGTGGAGGATGAAGAAAGCTTTTACATAGGGGAAAATAAGTCAAAAAAGAAGAGAGGAATTGCTAAAAACTTGGCTTCTTGAGCTATTCTCTAACCCAGGGAAGTTCTTGAAAATCAACATTTCTTTTAAAATATTTGAGATGTACCATTGCTATATTGGATTGCAGTTGCTGATTTGCATCAGCTTCTAAATCTCTGAGTGTAGGAACAAAATCATGCCAAAGCTGATGGGCAGAATTCAAACCATATTGTGTCTTTAAGAGCAATGAATAGTTTCCAAACAGTGCTAACGTGGTATTCATAACACTGCAGCAACCTCCTGATGAGAAACTTTTCTCTCCTGACCAGGCTTTGCAATTTTGGAGGTACAACAGCTTTCAATCTTGTATCTATGTCCATTGATTTAAATAAAATATTGGAAGAATGCTGTTTTCAGAGACTGGGTTGACAAAAAGGACACTTACAGATGGAGCAAACTGGGCAAGACTGTGAGCAAAGGCCAAGTTGTCTGAGCAAACTCTGTCTCAGGCTGTGGGAGGTTTCTTTTAGTCAGGAGAGAGAAAAAAAAAATCAATCTGAGAAGTTATATATGTGGCTTTTTTGCCTCGTACTGGCAGCCACTACTTTTCAAGCTGACATTGTAAGTGGTATGAATTTTGTGTGATGGCTTTATGCCATTTTTCATTCCCTTTTGACAGGGCAAATCAAACTGCTCTTATTCAAAGCTGGGAGAATTATACAATAACCTTTGCAGGTCAGATGTGCAATATGGAAGACATTTTCGTTTTGTAGTTTTTTCGAGTCAAAAGAAAACTACTCAAACTTGTCTTTCAAAACTTGAAGTTTGTGAAACTTGTGCTTCAAAACAAACTATAGCTTAATTCAATCTGCAAATGACTGTTTTTGTGTACGCATTTCTCTGTGTGTCTGTTTTGCCAAAATCCAGCACTTACAGTAACATTAGTGTTGTAGCTCCTTTGCTATTCGCTGACTTGTTCTTAGAGTTAAAATCCTCTGCTCATTTTTCTCATTCGTTTTGCTACCCCTTTCTTCTCTTCAGCTACTGTTGAGGCTATTGAGGCTGATGAAGGTAAATTGGCCAGTCCCCTTTCTGTTGGTGCCACAACAGATAAGGGCTCTGCTGGGTGTATTCATTTTGCTGTAGCTTGTACAGAGTGTGTGGGTGTTGGGCTAACAGTTGTGGCTCGGTATTAACCAAAATGTAATTGCTTTAAAGGGGAAAATGGTTTTGGTTGTGGGTTTGTTTTTTTTTTTTTTTCCCCGTTGCTGCTGTCGTGGGGTTTTTTTTTTTTTTGTTCTGAAAGTCACAATCACCTTGGAATTGCTGTATGTTGAACTAAGCACTGAGTAAGGCCACAGGAGGAGATCAGGGGACTTGGATTTCACGGGATACGAGTTGGCAGCAGCTTGTAAATGCTCTGTGACACATAGCTCAAAAGCTGTGAGCCGGAGGCTGGCTCTTGTCTCTGCCTCAAACCATCCTCAGCAATCTCTGGTCAAGGAAAACACACAGCTTTTATAAATATTCTCTCTTTTCGTTGGTTTTGTTGTTTGTTTTTGTTTTTCCGTTTTCTTTTTTGCTTCAGTTTGTTTTCTTTCTTTTTAGGTCACTAGTAAAAAAAAAATTTATTGGTCTTTTGTTGCAGTTCAGCATGTTTCTGTTTCTCTTTAAAAGTAAACCAACACGAGACATTTGTCTGCAAGATGTCTGCTTCCTCTGGTAGTGGCAGTTTACACACTGGATACTTACATTAGAGCAACCATTAACACCAGCACCATTTTAGCTGCAAATATAAAGTGACTGGCTGCCTCAGAAGATTTCTGAACACTTAGCATCAAAAACTGTGGTGCTTTATTGACAGACCTCTAATTTAACCCTTAAGCAATTTTTAATGCTACGGTTAAAACATAAGCAATCGTATATTGCAATGTAGATGCACAATATTCATTCAGCATTATAAAGTTTTGCAAGAAGAGTTTTCAGAATTCCCCTTTAAAACAAAATCCTTCAGTTGTATTTTGTTCTTGCCCCTCTCAAATTTTCTGTGGGTGGTTTTTTTTTTTAGTTAATTTAAAAAAAAATAATCTGATGATTGCTGTCCGTTGGTAAGATGTGCCCTTTTGGCCAGTTGAATTTGTTTTTGATTTTTGTAAAGCAGTGAATAAAATTACAGAACAAACAAGTAAGAGAAAATACAACTGCTTTCTAAATAGCGGTGAGTAAGCTGCTATTTATGTTGGAATTATCTATTCCTATCGGCAATCTCTAATCTGCAGTGTGCATTCTCGTTGACAGTTTGGCTGTTTTCTGTGATTTTCTGTGACTATGTGTTGTGTTTTAGTATACTCTCAATGTCAACTGCTAATACTCGTTGTCTGACCAGCAACTACAGCAGAGCACCTTCCTCAGTATCACAGACGATAACGTGTCTGCTTGAAACACGGTCGATTGAACGTGCCCCTATTCCAGCAGTACGCATCCTTCACGGTCGCTCGCCATTTGCCATCCTCGCTAGTCAGACAGCGTAACTGTAGGCGTTAACGACTAGGATACGTAGACGAAGCTACCGGTGGGGAAAACATCTCACCCTTTTCCAATTGTCCCTCCACGTTTGGCTCGGGGCCGGTGACACCAACTGGGCTGCGCTACCGGCAAGCCCCAGCACGCCGCAAGGGTTCCAGCTTCAACGTGGCCCTCCGTTAAGCTCTTGCTTTAAGAGACCGGCCTGGGTGCTTCTTAGGCATCTCCATTTTTGTGGTAGAAGCAAAATTTAAAAAAAAAAAAAAAAAATTAGAAAACAAAACAAAACAAAAAACCACGCTTGAAAAAACTCACTGTTCTGTTTTCACTGCTCCATTCCTGCTCACTTGACTAATCACCGTCATGTTGTTGTTGTTTTTCTGAGTGGAAGTATAAAACATATTAAAATCCCTGCATTTCACAAAGTTCCAATATAACGTTTGGGAAACTGGCTGAGGAACTAAATCCTGAGGCAAACAGGATCTGTCCGTTTTCACAGGAATAGTTGGCAAACTATCAGCATGAAAACGGCTTTTCTCGCTCCCCACAAAATGCACGGAGTGGTAGATTGGTACCAGGGATGTTCTGGGGTTCTGGGTTTGTTGGCTTTATATTTTAACAGAAGTTAACCAGCTTGTCCAGAATCGAGGCTGCATATTGGAAGGAGAGCAGGATTACTTTGAGGTAAAGATATAGGGAGGGAAGGAATATTGAATTTGATCTTTGAAACTCCCCTACCATTTTCTCCCCTGGGAGTTGGCAGTTTCCTGGTGCTAACGCACTGTTTCTGCTCTGTGGCACGTTAAGATAGAGGCATAGCAAAAGTGCCAGTTCTGGAAGTGCAGGGCATTGATTTGGTGCAGATAAGAGAAAAATACACAGAAGGCTATGACAAATTACGGAGCTATGACCTGCTGTTTGCCTACGGTGCTTTTTATCTCCTTTGCTTTAACTCTAAAGGTCTTCAACTCTTCAATTAAAGAGAGGAAAAAATAAAATAAAATAAAAATCACCCTCTACAAATACATTCCCCAGCCGGCAGCTGCCTTCTGAGGTTGGTATGACCTCATCAATGTCACTGCTGAAGGACAGATCAAAAGTCCTCAGGTTCAGTTGGAACTTTGGTCTTTTGTCAGTGCGCTTCCAAAGTTAAATTGTACGAATGCGTAAAAAAGACGATATTCCCGGTCTGTGCTGCACAGCATTACTGCTGCTTCACTGAAGCTACTTCCTAGAAGTCCAGGGACCTGTTGGGCAGGGTACCTGCTCCGAGCAATCAACGAGCAGCTCGCCTGCGTTGAGAACATAAGGCAGCCTGTTGTAGGGTCGCCCCAGATCTCCCATAGCTTTAATGTAAATCCCGCCAACTGGCTTCACCATGTCATCATCTGTAACTGGCCAGTGCTTTTTTCCCCTGGTCCGTGAAAGTCAGGCGGGAGTTTTGCCCGATTAAGGGTGTTACGGCGAGGCACGATGTCTGCAAGGCTGTAAGTGATGACGACAAATGCCAACTCACCGGCTCGCGGCTCTGCCCTGAGCGTGGTTCATAATTGCAAACTGTAGTTTCGTGTCAGATTCTTAGTGTTTTAAGCTGAACCCCAGGGGACAATAAAATGTTGGAAGTCGGTCTTGTTGAAAAAAACTAGGTGTGTTGCAAGAGACGGTGGTGGTTAACCCCCAGCTCTTTCCGAGTACGGTAAGGAGTCGGTCGTGTTGTCAGATCTCATTGCCGCCTTTGCAAAGAAGGAATTGTGCACTCACTGCTAAGTTGGGGGAAAAGCTGCCGAGAGTTTTACCTTGCTAATTTTGCTTTTTAATAATCCTTTATTTAGCTATCAAAGGATTTTCACCCCAGCATAAGATCACTAGCTTCGAAGAGGCCAAAGGCTTAGATCGAATTAATGAGCGAATGCCACCGCGCAGAGACGTGCCATCCGATGCCAACCTTAACTCCATCAACAAGGCAATCTCCACAGAGACTAATGGCACGGACAGCAACGGCAGTAATAGCAGCAATATTCAGTGACCACTGTCTGGGAGGGGGGTTGAGCCGCAGGGTGCGATGGGGTTGCTGCACATCAGCAGTGGGATGTTCTTGCCTCTGATAATAGCTTACTTGCTCTGGGGGCCAGGTGTTGGATTCAGTTTACAAAAATCATCTACGAAGAGATCGTCAACTTTAATTTGGTGGGAGGGGGGTGGGGGAGAGACACCTCCTTTGGACATGCCTTTAAAATGCTTGTAGAAAAACGACAGCTCCTGCTGGTATATATCGCAAAGTTAGGGGAATGAACATGTTTTCCTACTGCATTGGGAACGTCTAGATATGTTACTGAAAGGCCTTTTATTATGTTACTGGACATGAAAACTTTGTTTAATTTCTTACTAACTATTGTACGTTTACAGTTGCAGCACTAAACATGGACAACATCGAAACATTTTTAACGAAATGTACAAACTAAATAAGGACTATTTATTGATAATGTTTTGCTACTCTTGTCAGAAAATGGCTATGAAATAAATTAGGCAGTCTTTAAAAATATAGAGGAAAAAAAAAAGAAAAAAAAAAAAAGAATGTTGGAAATTTGTTTAAAATGCCAAAAAAATAAAAAATAGAAAGAGAGCGAGAGTGAGAGAGAGAGAGAGCGCGACAGTTTAATTTTGTACAGATTATGCTTACCTCAGGTTTCTTTAGTGTGCTTCAATGCCCTTCTTTAAATATAACACTTATCTTACTAATTTGGCAGCAATTATCCTTTTCTTTGTTTAAAAAAAAAAACTGGAATAATGATAACATTTATCTTTTTTTGCTGTTTATATTTAGGGGGGTTTGGTTTGGGGGGTTTTCTGGGTTTTTTTGGTAAATCAAGTCTTGGTTGTGGCTTGCTGAATTTAAATATTTATGAGTGGTGCATTTTTAAGTATAGTGAACAAGACACCATATTAAGTGCAGTGAAAAGCATCTATATTCTGTAAAAATCTGCCTATGCATGTTTTTTAAGAAAAAATGGCTGTATAGGCCTGTATGGGACTGTAATGCGCTTAGTGGTCTGACTTATACTGGAAATGTATGTATACTGGCGTACTTTATATTCTCTAAAAACAAAAAATGCTTAATGCCTTTGAAATTTTGTAATCAAAAAAAAAGCTTTGAAAAATCTAAGGGGAAAGTATTCTTAAAGTTTTTAACATAAGCTTGTCAGTGCACATATAGATGGGTAGCATGTTTAGCAAACCTTGTGAGATTTAAATAAGTTCGTAGTTACATGTGAGATTCTAAATGCATGATAACTGTTAATGTCATAATGGTTTAGTCATTTTGTTCTGTTCTGTCATGTGCCACAAAATGTGTAATTTTTTCACTTTTTTCCCTTTGTATATCAGTTACGGGTTTCAACTGGTTCATTCTAAAAAAAAAAAAAAAGAAAAAGAAACAAAACAAAACAGTCCATTGATATTTTTTAACAATTGTATAAGTGCCCAAGTAATTCACTACAGCCTACAGCCTTGCCTTTGTAATTTGACTTCGAAATGTTGGCAATCAAAGCATGCACTTGTAACAATGAAAGAAGCATTTTATATTACTACTCAATAAAAATGTGCATGAACTTCAGCGCTCTTCCCTTTCTTGCTGGCTCGCTCGCAGAGCCGCACACGGACACACGTGCGCTCGTTGCTCTCTTTTTGCTTTGGACAGGAGAAGGTTGTTGGTGTAAGAGAAGAATGGCTCGTTTCACAATTCAAGGTCAGTTCTCTACTGAGAAAAGAATTCATTTATTACTCAACTGGTTTAGGCTGCTGAACATCTGCAGGCTCCCTGGGTGTTTGTTTTCCCCCCAAGTTCTGGTTAGAAAGTTGCTTTTTTTTTTTTTTTTTTTTGATAAAACGAGTAGGATGTATCCCACAAGTAGAGGGCAGAAGAAAACATGCGCCCTCTGTGTGCTTCTTCCCCCTCGCCCCATCTGGAGTGTTTGAAAAGGTCAACTAGTATCACTTAAAATTTTCCTTTAAGAAAAAACGGACAATTTCAGGTTTCAGATGCTGTCTTTCAGTCAGAGGTGAAATGTCCAAGCTCTGCCTTGTTCTCGTTTTCCAACTGTGCTCAGCATCCTTCCACAGTCCATCATCCTGCAAAGAACTGGTGGACGATGCCAAACGGCGCGACGTCGTGGGGATTGCTTTAGTCCTCCTTTCAGGTAGCGTTATTCAGCGTTGGCTCAGTGCCTGATTTCTTACGTGTTTTTCCCACTTCAGCTCTTGTTCATTTTGGCAAAATATGACAGGTAGGAAAACCAAAGAGAATTCATAATACATGGGACTAGGAAGCTGGATCAATTTTAGATTGAAGTTTTTATTTCAGATTTTATGGAGATACAGCACAGGGGAGAGACACGCCGAGTCTAACCGTTCATCTGATCCGTGAAGCTGTGCGTCTGGTTAACGAGCACGTTCTCTGCAAAAAGTAGTGCTAGAAGTTTGAGTGGCCACGTTACTTGCCAGGTGGACCCTGGGTAGGTGCCAGCTGAACATCAGGTAAGTTTTTTCTGCAGTGACGCCCGAGCGTGGCGCTCAGCAGGCACTCTGCGCGGCGCAGCAGCGCTGTTGGGCAGCGCGACGCGCGCTGTCTGCTTTCATTGAAGTTGGGCCTTGGCAGCTGCTCAAACTAACAGCAAGAAAGGGGTTTTTCCTCTCAGCAGTGACAGTGTGGCATAGACCTCTCAGTTGGGAGACTTTAACCCAAAAGATCCATGCTACAAACCAGTGCTGGGTTTGCAAATGCCTCCTGCAGTTGCCAAAGAGCTGATGGGTAAGCGAGGTTGCCCAGCCTGAGCAATGCCTTAGGATATGTACGAAATCTGTTTGGTCAGCAAGGAGATTTTTGAACTTTTTGTACCTTAGAAGAATGAAAAATGTCCTGAGTGTGCAAAATAGCAGTGTTCTCTGTGATGGCCTGGCTCTTTTCTGGCACGAGCCCTGCCATCCTGCCGTGGGGCAGGTTCTGGGCTGCCACTGAGAGATCATCTAGGCTATACTCAAATGTTCCTAAAAGGACCCCAAAAAATTTCCAAAGCTTATCTCTTTCCAGGCATGCCGTCTCTTCCAGCTGTCCTTTCTTTTTCCTGCTGCAGAAGGAGCTGTAGATGAATTTGAAGAAAAACCCTGGTGCCACTGAAGGCTGAGTTTTGGATTTCATGGCCTCAGTGACATGACGTGCACTGGAGCATGTCCCTCAGTACAGGTTTCTTCCTTCTTACCAAATATGCCACTTTAATGACAAAAATATCATTGGTGCCTAAGTCAGGATTTACTGTATTTTTTTAACCACTTGATTCCCACTGTGTGGGATAGTATATTGGATACATGTATTATTCTGCACTATCATCGTTTTCCTTTTCAACAGCTATTAAACATGAAGTGTATTAGCTCTTGGCACACATTTTCTGAAGAAGACCACATTCAAAATTTGTCCAGGGTTTCCCCCATAACAGCAGTAGGTTTGACCCTGCTGAAGCTTGTGCCAGAATTGCCAACTGTCAGGCACAGATATAAATTTTTCCAGCATTTTCCTTGACGCCCTTTCTTACTGCCAGAGGAGGATCGTCTGGAGCCTCCAGAGGAGTCTGGGTATAATTTGGCTTTCTCCTGAGAACCTGGCCAGCAAAATTGAGGTCAGAAAGCAGGGCTAAAAACAGACAGTGAAAGATGCTGCTTATTAGCACAGATCTGATCTCTGTCCTCCCTCACTTTAGCTTTGTTTTTTAGTGAAACAGTGGAGTTCAGAGTGTAAAAAAAATGAAAATTTAGAGACACTTTCTAGGTTCAAACTGAATTTACAATATTAGTTTTTAGAAATCAGTTTAGTCAGATCCGTGAATCTTCCCACTTCTTTCACAAAGAGAAGGATGTGAGAATCAGCTATTTCAAATGTTAAAAAACCACAAGCAACCACTTGGAAAATAGTTTGCAGATCACTTTCTTAGTTGCCTTTGGGAGGATGTTTGATTCTGCTAAAAATGGCCATTTTTGGCAGGCAAAACGATGAACTTTCTGGTTCTTCAACAACTTAGGAAAAAATATATCCAAGTTCACACGTGTTCATATGTATATGTTCATACATATGTGAAAACACAGAGAACTTGCAGCTGCCTCCGTGTGGATCCCAAAAAGGAGGAGTTGATGGAGCTAGAGGATTTTTTTTTTTGTCTTGCTGAGCTGATTTTGCGGTGTGGAGCCTGGTAAGCATTACAAAATGTATGTTTCATGAGGCTTTGATTATTTTTTTATTATTATTTTTTCAATAACTTGAGGGCACTTTCAGTTTTATATGTGGCACCGTGTTTCATCAAGCTGACAGATAGCCGTGTGCTCTGGGCAATATTCCTCCGCTGCACACGATTGCAACGGGAAGGGCTGCCTTGGCTCTGTCATCCCTGTCGAAAGCTTGTTTTAGGGAAACTTGGCAAAGAACGTGCTAAAGGACTGATTTTGCCGCCAGTGGGAAATCCGCAGGCATGGTGGCAGACACAACAGCGTCTGCTCCTTTGTGGAGTCTGCTAGTGGCCATCACTAGTTGCTCAGGGGTTCACCAAGGACATCCCCATACTTTTGGGCAGAGCCTTGAGTGGTCGCTTGCTGGAGGTTTGGGTCAGGCACCCAGTTAGGCAATTCCTACAGCAGCAAGACTCGAGCAAGAGGTGGTTGTTTCATGCTTTAGCTGTTACATCCCTGAGGCAGTTGATGTAGACAGCCATGGTGCAGTCGAGCAAGCCCATTTCTCTTCACATCTGGGCATTTAATAATCTCTTTTGGTTTAAAGGGCTGGAGCACCTTTCCTATGAGGACAGGCTGAAAGAGTTGGGGCTGTTCAGCCTGGAGAAGAGGAGGCTCCGGGGTGACCTTATAGCGGTCTTCCAGTACCTCAAAGGGGCCTACAAGAAAGATGGGGAGAGGCTGTTCAGGAGGGCCAGTTGTGATAGGACAAGGGGTAATGGTTTTAAAATAGAGGGAGGTAGATTCAGGTTGGATATTAGGAAAAAATTTTTTACCATGAGAGTTGTAGAACATTGGAACAGGTTGCCCAGAGAGGTGGTGGATGCTCCATCCCTGGAGACGTTCAAGGCCCGGTTGGATGAGGCCCTGAGCAACCTGATCTAGTTGGAGATATCCCTGTTCCTTGCAGGGGGGTTGGACTAGATGACCTTTGAAGGTCCCTTCCAGCCCTAACGATTCTATGATTCTATGATTCTATGAAATGTGTAGTCGAACACTGGGACTTGGACTAATTTCACAGCATTTTAGGCCAGTTAGTTTACAGAATCGAGACTTGTTGAGGCTGGCAGACACCGCTGAGATTGGCTCCTCCAACCCAACTGCTCAGGCAGGGTCAGCTGAAGCAGGTTGCTCGGGGCTGTGTCCAGTGAGGTTTTGAGTATCTGCAAGGATGGAAACTCCACAACCTCTCTGTGCAACCTGTGCCTCTGCTTGACAGCTCTTACAGTAAAAAAAGATTTTTCTTACGTTTAAAAATTTCCTGTATTTCAGTTTGTGCCCGCTGTTGCCAGACCTCACAGAGAAGAGCCTACCTTCATCTTTTTTACTCTCCCCAACAAGTATTTATACACCTTTTCTCCAGGCTGAGCAGTGCCAGCTCTCTCCATCTCTACTGGCAGGTCAGATATTCCGGTCCCTTATCATGGTCCTTTGTTGAACTCACTCCAGTAAGTCCAAGTCTGTCTTGTGCTGGGGAGCCCAGACCTGGACACGGTACTCCAGGTATGTCTCAACAGTGCTGAGTAGAGGGGGGGAAGTTAAATTACCTGCCCTGGCTTCCTGTACACGCCATTAAATTTCCACAACATACATTGATGTCAATAGTTTAAGACGAGATGTTTCTGGCCTTGTAAGTCGGAGATGGGCCCCATACCTCCGAAAACAGAAGCAGCAGAGGCACGTTGCAGTTGCAGAGCTGAGACGTACTGAGATACGGATGCAAGAAGGTAAGACACAATGAGTGCATCGCTAGTCTGAGAGGACAGTGGAAGACTGGAAGAATATTTATTGCCAAATTTGGTAATGAATTTGATCAGAACATTATCCAGGTAGGTACCAATTGCAAGAGGGAGGACCCTCTTCACTGTCTCAGTCCTCTTCTGTCCTGTCCTTTGTCCCACCTACTGCTGATCCTTGGTTCTTCAGAAGAAGGCGAAGAAGTCGTCAAAAAAATCTGGCCAATCTTGTACTGAGGGAAATCGTCCGTTCCTGGATTCAGCAGGCAAGTGGCTGAAGCCCTGAAGCGTGTGATTTATGTAGAGTCATTCTTGTAGTGCAGATCTGCACGTGTTACCAGGACATCACATAAATGAGAGATCTTGTGCCTCCCTGGGGAGGGAGAAGTAACCTTCCAAGGAGGTTGCCTGAGGAAGAGGTAATTTGTTTATATGTCACTTGGTGGTTTATTGGTTTCAGTGCATAGTAAGCTTTGCACTTGGACTGTATTTTTCTAAAATGAGAAGAAAGTGTGCTCTGAAGGGAATATGAGACTGACAAGGCTGCAGAGCTGGTGTTTAGGTTAAAGACTAAGGAAGCCATGGACCAGGGTGCCAGAGGAGGGTAGGGGCGGGAAGGAAAGGAATGAGGAGTGGGGCTGGCAGAAGAGCCTGGGGTATTTATTTCATTCCTTTTTCAAGGTAGATGGGAGAAGAGGCAGTGGTGGCAGCGCTGGAGGAGACCTGAGCACTTAATGCTGCAAGACTGAGATGATGAGATACAGAAGCTCTATGATGTACCTTGGCTTTGGGTAGGCGGTGACAGAAACTATTTAGGCTGATAAAATTCACCTTAGGCTAGACGTGCACTTAAAGATGATGGTAGTGTTCACGCTGTGACCTGAAGGCAGTCGTGTATAAAAGGAGAGCAGAGAACGGCATGGGCAATAAAGTTTTGGAGAGCAGACCTGTGATAAGGAGCAGGCTGAGGCTCACAGCTCTGGCAGAGGAAGAAGCACAGATTGCAGGATTGAACGCTGTACTGCGTGCTGAAGAGTTGAATCAGTTCAGCTTAAATGCAGGATGCCTGTACTAAGGGGTTTGGACCTGGTGCGAGGGAGTCACCATGAAGTAGCTGGGATGACTAGCCAAAGCCTGAGCTCTCTGCGGGATAAAAGGGCAGCAATTACAAGGACCTTAAATCTCCACTAAATTTGTAAGGCAGGGCTTGCAAACTAGCCAGGTAATGGACAGCTCAAACAAACAGAGGAAAAATGTAAAGCTGACAAGGAATGGAAAAAGACCTGTCAGCCAAGTAAGCTGGAGATGGCCAGTAAAGTCAAGGAATATAATGAAAATCAGTGCGAGTCCAGCTAAGTTGTCTTTGCTGATCATGGTCGAAAAGCAGCAGAAAACTTTTCCAGACACTTGAATAGGAAGAGCAAGGTATAAATAAGGGGGAAATGATGCAACGAGGATAAGGGAGAGATTTAAAGTACATGTATTGGCTTAAGGACTGTTGAAGGAAAGCCAGGAATGAGATTCAGGGTATGGAAACAAGAACTACAGTTATTGAGACAGAAGTAAATTCAGAGTTTAAGGCACTTATTCCAGGAAAATACAATAGTTTCTTTCCTAAAGCCGCAACAGAAAATATCACACTTGCTTACTGGTCAAATAGCAATGATCTTTAACAGCTCTCTGAATGGGTGGTATAGCTTGAAAATATACTTGGAGAATGTGTAAATATAGAAGTATATATAAGTCAGGAGCATCCATGGGGCCATTGGTGTGAGCGTAATCGTATGCAAAGATTTAAAGTAAGTCTTGAAGGAACCACTGACGAAAATGTGTGTGAGAGGGGCTGGCTGTTTGCTACAGTGCTGTGTGGCAAATGGAAATAAGTTACAGATGTCAGGAATCTGTACCTGAAAGTTAAGGTGGAAAGGAGCCAGCCAAACAACTGTTGGAGGAGGAAGTTCTAGGTGAGGAAAATGTTCCTCAAAGGTAGCAGATAGAAATTTAGCTAACCAAGAAACGTTTGCGGCATCGTAAGTTTTTTCCCTCCATCCCTTTTGTATCCGTCTCTCTGTGCACTCCACCAGCTTTCAGTGGGTGAGTGGGATTACTGGGGGTATCGGGATTACTGGAGGGGAGATCATTGCTGGACGGAGCTCCCTTCCACGTGTTTCTCTTCCTTTCCTTTTTGCTTTCTTCCCCTCTTGTCCCTTTTCCTTCTCTCTCCCCCATTCTTTTGCTTTACCACAGCCACCGTTTAGCCGCCGGTTCCTTTTCCCAGATCCCCTGGGGTGCTGCCAGCTGCCTGCTGGGCAGGCAAATCCCGCTGCCAGCCCTCACTTCCAGCACCCACCTTGACGTGTGGAAAAGGCATGGACCGGCAGAGTCCCTCAGGAGGGTCCTCACCTTGATTTCCCCTCCTGCCGCCGTTCCCTCCACTGCGCCTGGACGTAAAGGCCCATGTGTCCAGGCAACAGCTGCTCTTAAAAACCAGAATAAATCTCAAATTGCACAGAGACTGGCCATGAGTGCAGGAGCATCACCAGCAGGTCACCCATGCGAGCTTTTTGTTCCTATGAGCAGGACTGAGGCGCGTTCTGTGGGAACAGGTGGTCTTAGGAAAGCACATTTGTGGGGAGAAGGTGACTTGACAGGAGAAGACGACAGTGGTTTTTTTTTTTCTTTTAGGAGCGAGGGCTATAATATCTGTAACAAAAGCTTTTACACTGGAGCAAGAAGTGCTGACGCTGCCCTAGCTGTAAGTTGGCCGTAATAAGCGACAGCACTGATCCTTCCTGAGCAGCTGGTGGGGAAAAGCAGCAGAGGGATCAGCTCTGGATGGGGGGAGAAGGGTGGGGGGGGCAGGAGGGGGCTTCTCCTGGTCTTTTCTGCCTCCGTGTGGCTATTTGCGTTACAAGTGGAGGGAAAACAAAAAAATCATAGGATCATAGAATGGTTTGGGGTGGAAGGGACCTCAAAGATCATCTAGTTCCAACCCCCCTGCCATGGGCAGGGAAACCCTCCACTGCACCAGGTTGCCCAAAGGCTCATCCAACCTGGCCTTGAACACTTCCAGGGATGGGGCATCTACAACTTCTCTGGGCAACCTGTTCCAGTGCCCCACCACCCTCTGAGTGAAAAATTTCTTCCTTATCTCTAATCTAAATCTGATAACGCTCCCTTTTTGCCTTCGCTCTCTCCCAGCAAAGAGTTTCTCTTGGCCCTTTCGCTTCCCCAGCTTTTTCTGCTGGGGGGTGGCTCACGCACGTGCTTTCGCATGGAAACGGACTGGCGAGACGTGCCAAAACCGGCACCTCTTTAAACACACAGCTGGGTGCTGACACGGCAGCGCTTCCCTCCGCCCGGAGAGGGACGGCCAGAAATAACCTCCCGCCTCGCTCAGCTCCGTGACTCACGCGGGCTGGGGGGAGGGTGCTGGGATTCCCGTCCCCACCTGGGAAGCGGTGCTGAGCCCTCAGAGCCCACAACAGGAGAGGCCGTCTGGCTTCTGCAGGAAGAGTGAGAGGAGACGGGCAAGGCAGGAACGGGGCAGGGACCTGGGTGCTCCCTTTCTCCCCCAAAGCTGGAGGGGGGCTGTGCCCACAGAGCCATGGTTGAGGCTCGTTTCCTGCGCCAGGGGCTCCGGGGCACCACTCTTCCAGAAACACTGGGCGAGAGCCGCCCGCCCCTCCTAAAGGGCTGTAAAAGCGAGGAGGCCTGGCACTGGCTCTGCAGGGATGTGTCTCCTCAGCTTCCTCCAGGGAAAAGAGGGGAAAGATGTCTGCGATGGCCGTCCTGACTCACCCAGCTTCCCGGCCATGCTTCCCGCAATGGCTGGGCTGGCGGCTGCCAAGCGACGTGGTTGGTGTGAAGCCACCAAAGCCATCTTGTGGTTTGTCCCGAACTCAAGGGCGTTCATCCTCATGGAATAGGCCAGGTTGGATGAGGCTTTGGACAACCTGGTGTAGTGGAGGATTTCCCTGCCCATGGCAGGGGGGTTGGAACTAGATGATCTTTGAGGTCCCTTCCAACCCGAACCATTCTATGATTCTATAATAGTGCCTCTGCAGCGGTCTTCCATAACCAGTGAAAATATGAGATCCGAAGTAAGTTATTCTGACTGTGAAGATACCGATAGCCATGAAGATAAAGATATCCACGCAGCAGTTGCTCTGCACCACCCGGGATTCCTTGCTGGGCTGGTCTTTGGCGTCTTTGCTCCAGTGCCAGTCCTAGAGTATGAAGATTTAAGTAAGACTATCTATGGCAATACTTAATCTTTTTCCTCTCCCTGTGGGTTGTGCTTTTATTGTTGTTTTTAAACACAGTCAACCCGACTTAACCTTCGTATCCAGTGTGTCGAAATTGCTCCCAGCTCCTCACGGCTTAATCAGGAGTGTGAATGTAGCGTCAGCACAGGCTCTGCCTGCGAGGAGATATATACATATTTATAGATAGATATATATATGTTAACTAACATGGGTGTTTGGGGAAAGAATATGAGCTTTTTTCAGCATTTTAGATTGGACCTGCCTCGTTACCCCGCAGGCGTCAGGAGACAAGATACAAAAGTGGGACACTGCCATGGCTGCCTTTTTCCCCTCTCCCTGTGTCCGCGTGTCTAGTCTTGACCCTTCCTCCGGGCTTCTTCACTGCCCTTTCCTAGAAAGTCAAAGGGACGTTTTACCCTTTCCCTGAGAACTCTGAAGCACAGAGAGGGTGCAGCAATGGCTTAAAACCAGCAGCAAGCACCAGCACCCGCAGCCCATCCCTGCTACTGGCACTGGTGAGTGCAAACCCTGTGACATTGGGTCCATGGGGACCAGGGCTGGGAGGGATAGCTACTGCTTACTAAGCCCAAATTTCTCAGGACCCATGGCACAGCCTGGCAAACAGCACTTTTGAGCTGAAAAGCACATATCTGGGTAACATTATTGTTATTTTTCTTGCTGTTGCTGGCCTGGCAGCTTTGCCTGACCATACCTCGCTTCCTTTGGCTGAAGCAATAGGCTATAGATGACATGGGCATGATATAGATATAGATATAGATATACGTGAGGATGTGCTATGAAGGAGCTGAAGCCAGCAGCCAGGCTGGGGGCTTGCCTGCTCGGAGAATGCTGCACATGTTTGCAGAAAACCTGGCCCTGCAGGAACCCGGGAGAGCTGCCCCGTCAATCACTGGGTGACAAGAGCACATTTATTAACGTGAAAATACCCTACACAGTTTGGCACGCTTTGCCAAAGCGTCTTTAGGAAAAGAGAGCGATACAGCCCGAAGCAGCAGGACAAAAGGATATCTGAGTCATTTAGAGCTAGTAGGGAGTTTTAGGTAATACTATTAAGTGTGTAATGCTTTTTTAGTGAAGCTTGTGGAGGAAAACCTTTGTCTCTAATGGAATAACTGTCATTGTTTCCTGGCTCAGAAATATTTCCAGTCTCCTACAGTATCACATGTACTGGAGAGGTCTCGAGTATTGCCTGTTTGCAAGGGCAGTGAAAGGCCAAGGCTTGGGGGGGGCGAGGGGTAAGGAAAGAGGAATGGGAGAAAGTATGATTTTAATAGCAGAAAATACATTTTTTCCAAAACTCTATTTGAATATCTTTTTCTTATTATCGCTGAGATTAATTAAGGATAAAAATCCCTGAAATATGGATCATTTGAAAGAGATCAGCTGGGAGCGAAACTTTAGCAAAACTGTCTAAAAAAAAGACTAAACACATCATTTATTTCTGCACCACAGCTGAGGTGCAACAAAAAATGCCTTCTGCTGAGCACTGAAAATTGGATTAAGTTATGCTCGTGCGAGCATTTGTATGTTGTTAGAATGAAACCCTAGGGTTTTGTAGTTGGCTTGGGTACTAAATCCCTTGGGATGGCTGTTATGGAGTGGGCTTGCTTGGTTAGGTGCAGGCTGCTGCTCCATCAGTAGGTCACAGCGGCGGCACCCGTAATGGCTGCTGGGGACCGTGGGCTGCCATGGCTTGAAAATTACAGACAGATTAAAAGCTCAGCGGTAAGCTGCATGTCGCTGTTGGACATGACCCTTTCCTAGAGCCGGCAGCATGTTTCACTGCTTCCCTAGGGAGCTCTCCTGCCTCCCCTCCTTTCCTGCAGGTGCCCCGGCAGGATACACGAGTCCTCCCCAATGCAAAGAAAACAAAGCCCAGCGTGAAACACGTGTGACCTCTCTTTCCGTCCTGAAAAACTACTTGATGTTATGCAGCGTAGCACCGGCAATCAGGAGCAATGGATGATGCAGGTAATAATGTATTTAAGAGATATAAGTCGTGCTTTACATTCAGCCCTGCTCTTTTCCACCCTATCCAAAGTCTTCTGCTGGTGCCCCAGCCTCCCAGACCAGTAGTGAGGACCTCGTTCTCTTCAAAAGCTGCCACAATCCCTAGGGATGCGCAGGGTTGTTTGTGGCTGCGTGGCTGCTTGCCACCTCCCGCAGCCCTCTCCCCTTTCCGTCCTGGAGAGCTGCGGTTTTGGGAGTGCAAGAGCACAGATCCAAAGGATGGAGGCTTGCAAGGTACGTCCTTCAAGGGGGTCTCCATGACTAAATTGCAGCTCCTGGGAAGAAAGAGAATGGGAATGCCTTTCTTCTCCTCTGTTTCCACGCCAGGCGACTCATTTGAACATCCAGCAAAAATACTCAGAAAGGCCAAACTATTTGTGCTCCCAGCCCCCAGCCCTGCTGCGCGGCAGGCAGGGATGCAGCCCCCCGGCGAGGAGTCGCGGTGCTGTCGCCTTCCTCCATGCGCGGGTTTGGAGCTCTCACGCCTGTGCACTGCTATGTGTAAGCGAAACCTGTTGCCATGGTGACAGCAGGGCTGCCTAAATACAGCCTGTGATGTCCAAAATTGCAGAGGCGTTCAGCATCGAGGTGCACACAGGGTCCCTGCCGGCACGAGAAACCCGCTGTTGGGGCTCGCCAGAAGGGAAAGCGTTTACGCTGGTGGGCGAGCCCCCGGGCCCGGTGGCGGTGTTCATTCTGGGTTGCCAATTCTCACCTCCCGCAGCGCTCCGGGTGCTCCTCAGGAGGCACAGGCTGGCTCTGGGACCCCACGTGCTGCAGCTGATGAGCAGCTGTTCCGTATTTATCTTCCAAGCGCAGCGTTTTCACTACTTGTCGTGGCTGGGTTCCTTCTCGCTCAAAGCGGCGTAGCCGTTCCAACGCTTATCTGCGCGGGGCTGAAGGGATGTAGGGCGAGATTACACCTGATACAATTATCAGGCTTGTAATTGCATGCAAGAGCCCCAGACACCCACCTGGGTTTAGCGTACGAATCTAATAAGAGTCAGGCACGGGAGTATTGCAGGCTGAGGGAACCTGTGCTTGCCAGACCTTCTCGGGGAGAGCGGCAGCGTGAAATGCAGCCGTGTACATGAAGCCGCAGCGCTCGCCGCGCACGTTTCCATCAGTCTGTGTGACATGGAGTCCCGCTGAGGAGGGGCGGAAGGTTCACAGGCCAGGCATCTCATGGTCCCCACAATGCCCATCCTGTTTGCTCACAGGTGAGAGCTTTTCTGCAACACCTGCCCATCCCCACGGCCTCTGGGCTGGGCTTGCGGGGGGTTTTGGAGCTGGTGTTTTTTCCCAACCCTGATCCCGGCCATGTCGGGGAGAGCTGTGTGAGGACCACGCACCCACTCTGCCCCGTTGGTCTGCTCCAGCACTCCCAAAGACACTTCGGCTAAAATGAGAATTAGGAGAATAACCAGGACCTTTTACTCCTAATGCTGTAAATCATAAAGACAGGAAAACATTATTCTGGACTGATTGGTGAGACCCCTCTCCTCAGTGTGGGCAGCTTCTGGTGTCCCCCCACACACACCTGATTTCAGGGTGAGGCTCCTCGCAGCATGGGGATGGATATCAGGGTTCAGCCCCCCACCGACAAAAAGCTCTCTGCGGATTTTGGAGCCAGTGAGACAGCTCAGTGGGAGCCATATGTACATCTTTGCAAGCTGTGGGAGATGCACATGGGATGAGACAGAGCTGGAGTGCAGAGGGAAAGGGTGCGAGATGAGGGTCCCCCTCGGCCTCGGGCAGGAGGAGGAGGAGGAAAAGGGAAGACGGCAGAGGTCACAGCTCAACCTGCCTCCCAGAGCTTCCCGGCCTCTTGGAGCAGCCAAAAGCTTCCTAAATGTCAAATTTCCTGGAAAAGGACAAATAGCTCATATTTGAGGTATGAGGCACGGGGCGGGGGGGGGAAGACACGAAGTGAGAAATATGACACTGCAAAACTTCAGAAGCTGTTGCAGCTTCTACACAACAAAGGCAGAAGCAAAGGCAGAGAGGGAGGAAGGGAGCCTGTGGGGCAGCCTTGCAGGTGCTCACTGGAAAAGTGGGGAGAGGAAAGGGGGGCCAGACACACCAGTTTTGCAGATGAAAAAACCACGTATGGTTTTACATGTATGGAGAAACCACGGAGAGAGAGGCCAGTAAGAGGAATTATTCAGATGATATAAGGACATTGGGGACATCTTGTGCGGAACTGCCAGCTTCTGCACTGGGTCTGGTCTGCGGGTCATTCAAGGCACAGAGTCAAGCGTGGGGCACGTGAGACCAAGGCTGAGCCATAGCTGGTGGCATCCGAGTGGGCAGAGAGGAATTTGGAGGGAGGGAGGCTGGAGGATGGGAGCCACACATCCCCCTGGTTTCCATTTCACAATGGAGGTGAGGAGGTGTCTTTCGGAGCTTGGAGGTGGTTGCGCTTTTTAAATACCGAGTGAAAAACGTGAAAAATAAAATTGTTCCCAGTCCTACACCCTCGGAATGATTTATGTTGGTATTTAATCCCGCTTGTGTTTCCCTGCCCACCATGTTCTGGTTTTCTCTGCGCTTTGGTGAGCAGTGGGAAAACAGTGCGCTGCTAATTACAACCGAGGGCTGTTTGGACGCGGAACTGGAGCGGGAGGTGAAGAAAAATAAATAAATAACTAAACGAAAAGTCCCGTCGTCGCTGTAAACCTGGGTCCTGCTCTTTGCAAAGCCCACAGGCGTGTTTCCAGGGAGATTGCAAGTTACTGGTAGCAATCTGTCGAAGCCTGCCTGGCTCGGGGTTCGGCTGGCGGCAGTGCGTGCTCTCCACCCGTCGCACAGCAGAGATGAGCCAAAATCTGCTGGCGTTGGGGGTCGCATGGGACGTCTGCACAGCCAAGGTGATGCATCCACCCCAGCCCCGTGGGCGCAGAAGGAGGTTTTCAGGGCTGGCATGACTGCAGGGCATGATAAATAGCGGCTGCCGCAATACCCTGGCCAGTGCGGTGCGGCGTGTGCGCTGGCAGGGATGTTTGCTTTTATGGTGGCCATTCCTTAAAAGGTTGGTTTTAAACCTCCAAGCTCTCTTTGTGTTCACGAGCTGGTGGATGGCACAGTCATGTCCTTCATTAAAAGCAAATACTGAGCACCTGGGTCACCCCTGCACAGGGGATGCAGATCTTGACAACGGGAGCGCGAGGCTGGGCAAGCGGTGGTGGACCTGTGCGTGGCCGGGACACTCCTTTTCCCTCCTGCCTGTGCACCCCCGGCACTTTGGCCGGTGGGGCTGGCAGGAGGGGGCCGGCAGCGGGTGCAGGCAGGGACTGGTGCTGCCTGCATGGTTCCTGCTGCCACTCAATTCATTAATAAAGCTTTCTGGCTTCATCCCATCCACAGTTTCAGGCAGTTTGGGCTCTCTGCGGCAAGTCATCCATGACCGTTTTTATTCACTTTTCTTTCTGGCTCCAGGCCCCTCAGCAGGCTGCTTCAGCCCGTTGGAAGATCACGCCAACTATCCACAAAACAAGGCCAGGAGTGTTTCCCCACCCAGTGCTCTGGCTCGCAAGTTTGGCTGGCTGAACTCTGCATCGTCTCCTTGAGCCCTCCGCCCTGGCATGGTTCAAAGCAGTTGCGCAGTGAGCAGCTGCTGGCAGGTTTTCTACTCCGGGGGTGGGATTTTTTGCTTTCTTTCAGGTTTCCTGGGGTTTGGAGTCTTTCTTTCTTTTTTTGTTTGTTTGGTTTGGGTTTTTGACAGCCCAAAAGGGCAGAAGATGGTTTCAAAGGAAAGCAGAGCTTTGTAGTGTGGCTGTTTGGGCAGAGGCAGGTAGCACAGCAAACCTTGCAGTGGCAGCAAGGCAGACTGTTTCGGGATGAATTAGGAAAAGATGCCTGGAGGCAGGGAAGGCATGCGTCCTTAACACAGTCCTCCTGCAAGCTTGCACATCTTCCCTGGGGAACCCCTGCTACATAGACCAGATGCGTGTCTGCCCATCACACCAAGGCTCTGCCCCTGGCCCCTCCGCAGCCCTGGTCCACTGGGACACCCAGGAGGGGCTGACCTCATTTAGCTGTTGAGCCGCTAGACCTCCCACCAGTGAAATCCATGAACTACTGATAAGCAAGCAGCGCTTCATCAGGACACCTGCAGACGCACCGCTGCAGCCTTTCCCAGCCAGACTTAACTGGCTGCAAAAATTTATGTGGGATTTTTTTGGCTCCTGGCTCCTCCCTTCGGCTGGCGACAGCCTAACGTAATCACCGGAGAAAATACCTAAGGACTGATTAATTGAATCCAGTCTCTGCTGAGACGGAGCCGTGGTGCCTGCCCGCAGCACTTGCGCGCAAGGAAGGTCGCATCAGCCCCAGTGGCTGGTGGATGGGGCAGAAGACACATCCCTGAGCTGCTTTCTGCAGGATGGTGTTTGCTGCCTCTGTCAGGGAGCACAGCCAGCCCCTCACGAGGTTTCTGTGGCTGAGGAATTTTTTATTCCAGCCCCTCTCCCATGCCCGGTAGCTCTGGTGGAACTAGTCCATTTCTTTAACAGGGAGTTGTGCACAAGCTACGCCACACGGTAGCTTTGGGAGCTGGCACACCTTAGGGGTGTGCCAGTGATGCCCGTTTCCATTTCTGCCTCCACGCTGACTTTGGAGGCAACCTGGTACTCGGCTGAGGTCTGATGTCTCCTAATGGCTGCATAAACTGGTCTGCACAGGGATGAATTTAATCCCAAAAGTTTTGACTGCAGTTGATGTAAATACCTGCTCTTATTTTAGTGATCACCAGGGACCTCCTGGCACATGGACTCCTATCAACTGTCTCCAAGTTTTGCCCAGGCATGTTTTTCTGCAGGAACATAGAGGAGCCTTGACATCTGCCAGCCTGTAGCCCTTGCGTGTCCACGCCATCCGTTTGCACGGGAAGGGAAATCTGTCACCTTCAGTTCATCCATTTGGTTCATAACAGTAGAATCTCCACCTCTGACCTCTCCTCCCTGCAGCTGCCAGCGTGGTGCTGGCAGGAACTGCCGCCCGAGCTGGGCAGCCAGGGCTGGATGCTGCCGGATCCCGGCCACTGGGAGCCGTGCTGCTGCCCCAACAGCCCAAGGTGAAGCCAAAAGCAAAGTTTCTGAGTGCTGTGCCATGAGGAAAATAAAGAGAAAAAAAATCAGCCTGCGTTTGAAAATGAAACGTATTTCCTTTTTTTTTTAAAGCTTCAGAAGAAAGACCATCGGGAAGTATTAGATGTTGCTTCTCCGTCAGCCTTTGTATCCTCGGAGAAGAAAGGTGTTAGTGGAGAGAAATGAAAGTCGGTGCTTTGGTTTTTCAGCTGGAGACAGAGGAGCAAAGAGCCCAAATCCCTCTCATCTTTGACACATGCAGTTATCCTTTCTACAGTGGAAAATCTTGGAAGGCTGAAAATACCAACAGTTATGGTCGTTAATGTTGTTGCTAATTACTTGTTTTCCATTAGGCATTAAAAATGTCACTTCCCGCTTTCCAGTCCCCCTCTTTTCCCATTGCCCGGCAGCGCAAGCGAGGTTGCCTTCACCCCAGCTGTGCCACTACAGGGTCTGGTTGGAAGGGTTTCCATGCAGTCACACTGCAAACCCAGCATCTCTCCTCCCACTGCCTTCATCCTCCCCGCATCCTCTCTCTCTTCCTCATCCTCTTATCTCTGATCATCTAATCGTGCAGGCCATGCTGTGCAGGACAAACACCACACACACAGGCAGCAGCGCGATCCGGGCGTTTCCAAGCAGTTAAATATTCCTGGGTTTACGTTCAAGACACAATTAATATGATTTAAAAGAAAACAAATTTGCCTTGAAATCTGCAGATTACATTCTAGGGCATACTAAGAAACTCAAGGATTTAGCTAACTTGTATGAAGAAAAAAAAACAAGCCAAAAACAACACAGGAAAAAAAAAAAACCCTGCTGCTAGGAGTATTAGCTGCCAAAACCATATTTCTGCAAAACTGGAAATCCGTTGCTCAGCTGAACCTAGGACGTTGATATAGCCTCTTAAATGAATTAGCTGGCATTGGAAAGCTAGCATTTCTCATAAATAATAAACCAAACTCTTTTTTTTTCAAGTCATCCTGACAGTTTTCTAGGAAATCTGCGAATATAATACTTAATGTTAACCAGCTGTGTCACGTGGATGACGATCTTGGTTTTCTGATGGAGAATTAAAACAGGTAACATCTAGAGTAGTATAATATAATATAATAGTATATAATATAATTATAGTATATAATATAATATTATATATATAATATAATATAATGTAATAGTATAATATAGTATAAGCAGTATAATTCCTATAGTTTATAAAATACTGTCTCTAATGCAGAAATAGATCAGCTACAAAGTGATAATTTAAAAAACACATTATCCCTGTGATTTATGGATGTGTTTATGTTACACAGTAGTTTATTCTGTTATTTTGCTGCTTTTCGTGTCGTTGTTTGGCTTTTGTTTTTTGCTGTTAGTCTCCCATGCGTAGGAAGGTTATTCAGCTGCATGCAGCTGGCGCACGCCGTGAGTGGGACTGCCTGGTCTGTGCTGTAAGGACAATCCCAATTGTCCCCATAGGCTTGAGTACATTCATAAGTTTTAAGACTAGACCAAAACAGGAGGCATGGCAGTGTTATCTTCATGTTTACTGAAGTGGGTTTGTTCTTCCAAGTCCTTTTAGGCTGCAGTAGATAAGGAGTGAGGTCGTTTTGTTAGCATGACTTTTCTTAATGGACATCCACCTACTTCTACCACCCAAACCTTTGGTACAAATTTTGACACGTTGGGTAGCAACAAACTCTCCTAAACCACCTCCCTTTGTTTGAGACTCATGAAACCCAGAGAAGGGCCTTTGCAGACACCAGGTAGCTGACTGATGCCCATCCAACAGGCACGGTGGGAAGACTGTGTGTGCAAATGGGAAAGTGCTGATCAAATGACGCTCATTCGGGAATATGTAGCGTCATTCCTGGCCTGGATGTGGGAGGATTGAGAGTTATCATGGGTGAATAGTTATGCCCTAGGAGCAGTTTCTCATGAGCACAGCTGTTGTTTGGACACTGTGGTTAAACATTTTTACATACAATATGCCATTATGGAGCCATTTTGCATCAGCATCAAAGACAGAGACCCGCGGTGGTTTGATTTGCTTTCTCTGTCTGGTAGAAATGTCCTCCAGGACATGCCCTGTCCTGAGTAACTCTGTGAACTCATTTCTTGTGTCTGCATGTCTCAAACCACAGATAATAGGGCCGAAGAGGAGGCACAGAAGAAAAACGTCAAAAGACCCATGTTGCAGTTCAGTTGGGCTCTCTGGGCAGCTCTCTGATCTCTTATCTTCTAATCAAGAGCAGTCCCATGGTCAGATAAAGAAATTCTCAGAGCGATGTGTGGTTGATTGTGGTTTCCAGAGTCTGGCTAGAACTGGTGAGGTTGAGGCACCGGGATCCCTTTTAAATTTTGAGACGGGAAAAGCAAGCTGTGGAAAGGGAGGCCCCAGAGCAAAGCGCCAGAATGATCCTGTGCAGGGTGGTGAGTGGGGAAAGCTTGGGGTGACAGGCTTGGGACCTTCCAAGGGAAGAGGCAATGCCTGGGAAACAGCAAGACCCTACTGAGTAGCATGGCTTTTGATCTCCAAAAGTACATAAAATAAGGAATATGTAAAAGCAAACGCCCAAGAAATGCTGAAAATGTTAATGTCTGTCTTCTTTCTTCTATTTCAAGGAGCGGCAGATAACACAGTGTCTTGTGGACCAGAGGATTCATGAGAGCGTCCGAGAAGACCTGAAAGCTCCTGTGGACTTCCAATGAGCAACACTGAGTCTGGCAAAGCCGCGAGATTACAAGATCTCGAGGCGTCTGTCCCCTCAGATAACACTGTAAGAAGTAAGTACAGTTGGTAGCCATTTAACACAGATCTGATCACAAAATTCATATATGAGAAAAGCCTTTGGAGTCTTAAAGTGGTTTCCAAGCATAGATGCTGAAGGTGGGCATGTTTGCCCAACATACCTGCCAGGAACTTGGAGTGGAAACAGAAATTTCACTGGTCTTCTCCACATGGATAAACCCCAGTGTTGCTTTGTGTGACTGGAGGAATTTGGAGTATTGCTGGCATTTTAACCATTTTGCTAGAGAAAGGAAGGAAAATCAAGACTGTACATATTGAGTAAGCCAGCCATCAGAAGATCCTGAGGACAGACACGTTCGGCTGTCACTACTGGCAAACAAAGCATCCCACTGACTTGCAAAGGCTTGTGGAGGGAATCAGAAAACAAAATGAGCTCAGTGACAAGTAGTATTGGGTCCGTCTTAGCTGTGTCAGGATGGAAGTCGCTTTAGCACTGGGATGTGCCTCAGCTCCTCTAGGAGACCAGCATCCTCAACGGACGAGACAACTGGTTACTTGACTCGCCACTCTAAGGCTTAAACCTAGCCATTGTTCTCTTGTGTGGTGCCGGAGAAGAAAATAAGGGGTAGAAGAAGTGGAAGAGCAGGTCTACCGCTGGAGGAGATCGTGCGGGGCCCTTTACTTTGCTAGAAGAGCTTAACGATAGTTGTTAGTAACCATGAAAGGTTTAAATTTAATTCCATACCCACGTACATTGTCACCACTCAAATTAGAACAGCTATCCCACGGGGACATGAGAAATCACAGGTTTTTAAAAATATATGGTAATTAAAACTATTAGGAAAATTAAACATTTTTATAGCCTCAGTTTCCCAGTTCTCCAGTGGGATTGTGGTGCTGGTAATTTAAGATTGAGGAGGGGGGCGGGAGAAGATGTACATATCTTGGGAAGTTAATTTGGGTCTGAAGTGAAGGAATCCATCCTGTGTTATGAAAATTGTCAGCAGCTGCAGCTGAAGGAAGCAGAAACAGCTCTATCCTACTTGTCATACAACTGTCCATATGGAAACACTTATTTGAGAAGAAGTAATTGAGAGCCTTAATAGGAAAATCATTTTAGATTTGCCTCTGAATCAAAGGTCTTTCTGCTTCAAGATTAAAATTTTACTTTAAATGTGAACAAAAAACCAAAAGCAGTTTCTGCTGAGTGTTTATTGTGTGCCTGCAAAGCCATGGGGAAAGCGTTTGCAAGGGTTTGCAGTTGCAGGAGGGTGTGCGTGCAGGGCTGGGGACTCCCAGCTCCCGCCGGACCTTGCAGGGCTGAGATCTCAGCCTCAAAGTCAACCTGGCTCAAATAGTTTGAAAATTGTAAAACCAGTTCCAGAGGAAAGAACGAAAGAAAACCGGTGCACCTCTTTGGAGGTTTGCAATGACAAGAAAGCATTTTGGGGTTGAGCTCGTCGCACTGCTGAAAACCTCCGTGCGCTTATCGTTTTGCACGGGGTCAATGCAGAGTTACGTCTACGACAGGATCCAATCTCCTTTCCTCCTCCTTCTCCTCCCGCTTTGACGAATAGGCAATTGCAAATAATTTAAAACTGTAAATTGTCCAAGTCAGTGACTGCCTTTTAAGATAGAGTCTCTGAGTGCATTAATGTAATCTGTACAGCAGTTTGAAGTTCTGCGTAACAGATACCAGTTATGATTTTATTTCAGGGTGTTTCTGGGCAGAGTAGCCTGGCTACTGGAAAAGATAAAAAAAGCGTATTTCCACCTCTGCCTAGTTTTACAGATGTGGCTTGATCTAGATTTGGTTGACCTTCCTCTCTAGGTGCTCTTTGCCTATAAGATGCTCCTTGCGCAAGGACGTTTCCCTGGCTCGCGGGTGCCCTGGGTGGTACCACCACTTTCCTGCCTGCCCCCTCTCTCCTTAAAGTCGTGCGTAGGCCGGGAGGACGATGTGCTTGAAAAAAACGAAGCTGAGGGCAAAAAATCTGAACACATCATCTGCCTAACACCCGGAGCAGAGCCAGGCTTTCGAGTATTCAGAGCAAGAGGTACAAGCAATTATTTATTTCTTGATTGAGAAACAACGCAGTGTTTCCGCCACTCGCTATCGGTTTCCAAATCTGGTTTAAATAAACTCTTCCAGTGCATAAATCCAGACAAAATGTCATTCACCATATGTTTATTACTAAAACTTGGCGCTTACTTGCATCAAAGTAGTTTTCACACGCAGGCTGTTTGTTACAAAACCTCGGCAAAGCAGGTATAATTAGCATGAGCGGTTGAGGGGGAAAACTGGGACTGGGAACAGAGAAAAGAACTTCCTCGCTGCTGCAGAGGGAGTCAGCGCAGGGATTTGGACTAGAAAGTTTTTCCTAGCTTCCCGTTTTCTTCATGCAGATGAGTAGATTTGCATCTTTTATCAATTTTTATAACAATTCAACAAATAGTACCTTGCTAATTTCTTGAAGAAAGTGCTTAAAATGCTTGTGAGACTAGCTTAGAAAATATCAAAAAAAAAATGGTCTTCCTGCCTAAATGGTGATAACTACCTTGCAGGGAAGATGTATGATGAGTCTGTTTGCCATTTTGCATACAATTAACTTTTACCAACCAGAACACAGAGTGCTTTCTGAATGCATCATTTACATGAGCTTTGTAAATGATCCACTCGTGTGCTGCTGGCACGAGTCGCTCTGGTGAAGCCATGCAAGCAGCCTCAAAGGGATAAGCAAGTAGCACAAGATGGTTTTGTACAAAACTTCTCCAACCGTTTACATATCACCGCTAGGATTATTATTAAGTGCTTAGAGATTTTGGACTTTCAAGCAAAGTTTGAGAGCTCTAAGGAGGTAAATATAACAGATCTTTTTCCTTTTTCTTTTTTCACTTCAGTGTTTGGTTTTAGTAGTGTTAGGGTCATTTTGATATTTTCTTAGCTGCAAACCAGACCTGTCAAAAGATCAAATTCACATGCATGTATCCCCTTTTAGTTAAATTCCTAATAAATATGAACTTGAGATTTTGTCTGGAAGTGGAAAAAGTAAAAATTAAGAACCCCCATGAGTTCTTTCTCCTAACACATGGTGATTCTTCTTTCCTCTTAGAAAAGTGCTTTATGTGTGCTAATGGGTCTTTCTAGCAAAACAAAAGATTGATTGTCTCAAAAAAGCATAATTATACATGCAAGGTCTTTGTCCTTATATTTCATTAAATGTTACTTTTAAATTGACTTTCATCCTTTGTAAAATCTTGCAAGTCCTTCTTACTAGTAGAAGTGTATGAGAGAGAGGCAGGGTAAGAGACCAATGGAAAAATGCTTCCTGAGAACTGCACCACCCCTCCTCTGGAAAGCTGCGTTTGCTCTGGGTGCTTCATCTGCCATTGCTGTTCTGTGTTGCCCTGGTCTCCCAGCTCAGCTGGTCTCACCAACCTTTCTCTCCAAATCTCTAAATTCTGAGCACTGTATCACTTACTCTTTCCCTCACCAAAAGCCCACAACCTTCTCCAACACAAAAATTCGCTGCCATCCTCTGTGTTGCATTTCCAAAGCATCTCCTAAATTAAAGATCTGCATTTATGGATGTCTGGTGGGAGACATCAAGTGGCCTAATATCAAAGAGGCTCCAGCACTCTTTAATTTGCAGGTGAATTTCACAGGCCATGCCACTCCATTTAGCTGACTCCAGACCTCTTCATGCTGCAACCCTCAGATCCCTGTTCATCTCTCTGCTCACCCAGCCTATTCAGACGTTGGCTTCTTCCAGACCTCTCATGATCTCAAATCTCCTTCCCTCCAGCCAGTTCATGTGATGGCTCCAGCAAAGTGAGATGGGACTCAGAGAGGAGCTCCTCAATGCCTCATATTGTCACTTTCCCCATCCCAATTGAAAAATGCAACATCTGGGTACCAGGGATCGCTGCATCCCATGGCAATGAGAAAGCAAAGTTTTTGGGTACACTGAGTAAAGCATACAGAAGTATGTTTAATTTCTAGGGACTCTAGTGGAATGGAAGGGAAATCAGTGAAAGATGTCTCTGTAAAAACAGGAACAGGAGTGGGAGCGACAGAAGGGTGAAAGGAAGCGTTGGCCTCCCAGTGACTACATTTAATTTTAGAAAGAAATTACATATTTTGTGTAATCCACAATAGTAATTGGTTTTGATGGAGCACAATGAGGCAAGATAAAATAGCGTAATCCTCTGCCTAATGTATGTCCTGTTTAGAGGCACTCCAACTAGACATAAAATAAATGTCATCTGCAGCACACACTGTCGCTGTCCTTCAAACATCAGCGTGTGTTCGGGTCAGGGAATCAGAGCTCCTCCTGACTTTTGGTTTAAAAACACGTACCCGTGCGATATACGCCTACCTTGTGATATATGTTACGTCTTCAAATGTTACCATCATGTATTGGCTGCTTCCGTTGAGTCTAATAGGATGGCTCTTCAGATCATACTCAGATGGAGGAACTCCCAGTTAAATTCCCAGTGGAACAGGAATTCCCTGTTGAATCTGATGGCTCTGCAGATCATACTGAGTTGGAGGAAAGGTATCGCAGCCCGGGGTTAATTAGTGGAGACTGGGAGTGCAGAAGGATGATAGACACGACGTCACTCAATCAGGCATTTCCCTGAATCTTAGCACAGTATCAGAGACAAACAAAACCAATTTTTCTAGTCCCCAAGGTGTGCTGGAAGCTGGAAGGATACGGGTAAATGTTAGGAACGTTGCACATGCTGCTACTGTAATTTGGTGGTAGAGTGTACTGTTTTAAAAACCCTTCTAGTACTAAGTCTTTCACAGAAGCATTTTTAGAGCATCCAAAGAGCTACTACTCTTACCTTCAAAGAAAGGACGTTACCAGTCTTATTTTCATCATTGTGCTAAAACAAAGAAATGAAAGCTGGATAAAAGCTATTTCCATAGGGTTTGTTTCCCTATCATTTTGCATATGCCTTCTGGGGAATTTTCTGCAGCCTAGAAATAAACATACCCAAAGGGCTAAAACTGAGAAGCATGTAAGGCTTGTGTGGCAAATGACTCATGCTTTTAGGCTTAGCCCATTGCCCATGGCTGGTTTCCACACAGCACTTCCTGAGCTCAGTAATCTTTATTTTGGGCTGATCCTACAACCACATGGAGAAGAGCCTGGAGCCGTCCCTTGAAGTGCACACTGTTTGCCACAAATATTTCACCAGATAGGGAAAACGGGTGCTGCTGGAAGTGTCCCACGGAGAGCAGGTTATGTCTGAGCTGCGTGGCTGGGCACTTATCGTGGGTGGGCAGGGCAGTGACCAGGCAGCTGGTGCCTCTGTGCCTCTCTCTTCCTGCTCTAGATACACTTCTGCAGTGGCAGCTGAGGTTATTCATCATCCCTGTTCCCTCCTTTCCACCCTCTTGACTGCTGTTTTGTTTGGGCTTGTCTGTTTTTTTTTTCACTTTGGGATGTTAAAAATGGCACAGCTTTCCCTGGCACATCAGTGCTGCTTCAGGTGAATGATTAGCAGGTAAAAAATCCCATGAGTGCATGGGAAGGCAGCTGGGACACGAGTTGTGCTGTCACCACGGAGGCAGGTAATGGAAAACTGGAGAGAAAAGCCCATCAAACCACCTTCCTCAGTGTCAGGTCCTGAGAGAGAGGAGAAAGGGCTGTTCCGCTTCCTGCTGCCCAGCAGCCTCCCCCCGTGCTGCTTTGGGGTCTTCAGCATGGGCAGTCCCCACTCGGTGGTGGGTTTTGCAGGGTGGTTCGTACCCTTCTACCCACAGCTCTGGCGTGGTGCTAGACAGAGCCCCCAGCGATCGTCACCATCCCCACATGCAGCAAGGATGGGGAAGTGGGGAAAAAGGGAATTTAGGAAACGCACATACCTTTAAATTTTAGCAGAGGCATCAGTTTAAATATTGTATCTTTTTGAATCACTTCAAAAATCACAGCTCAGGAATCAACCAGAGAATAAAACCCTGATCCAGAAAACAATTAGTTCCCCACATAAGCCCACTGGGACTATTACAGGAGATGGGCTGATTTCAGGATGGCACTCTATGGAAATTAGAGTTTTACTCAGCCTCAAAGGGGAGGAATCAAAAGACATGGAAAACATTTTTTAAAAGTGTGTCTTGTGATAAGAATTGGGAGTTTGGGAGCAAGGCAATAGATTTTCTTGAGAAATTGGCCACTATTTCGGTAGGTATAAGCTGAAATTGGTGAGAGGATCCCGGATTTGGCCAGCGCAGATGAGGCTGCAGTGTCTGCCCACGGCGTGCCCTCTCCCGAGGTGGGTTTTCTTCTCCTGGCTGCTGCCAGCGTGGCTGAACTGGTGGGCTGTCCTCGCTCAGGCGTTGGTCAGGTATTTTCATCTCTTGGGAGTGATGTTTTGTTTATTCATCAGGATATGTGGGAGGGAGGAGTTAAGTAAATCCTGCTACCTTGGGACAACATTTCCCCAAGCAACAAAGTTGTTTAGAAAGGAAAATGAAATAAGACCGAGTTACGGATCATGCATTGAAATGCAAATCTCTGTTGACTCAAACATGCGGGGATGAAATAAAAATTTTACATCACCAGGGTCAAAGAAAAGAAAGTTGAAAACAAATAGAAACTAGGTCAGGCAGGAGCAGGGTAGAGGCCATGAAAATAAGACCTAACAGCAGCCCTGTCGTAAGCATGAGTGAATGGAGATGACACTCAGCTGAATGGGATTAATTAGAAATATAACTTTGCATACAATTAGGTTATTTGTTTGAAACGCTGGATACACGCATTTAAGCTTATTTCAGTTGCCATAACAACCCGATGCAAGCATCGTATAATCTTTTATCTCATTATTTTGGATATGATTACATTATTTTACAACTTTGGTTGCTAGGAGAGCACAGTACCTTTCTGCGCGCTTCAAACAATTCTCACTTTGCAGAGACATCAGCTTCTTGCAGCTGGCCCCTGAGGTAGCTTATGGAATCATTAGCAAGGCAAGAAACCAAATTATACAATATAGGAGTGAGTTGCACTGGGAAAACTCTCCACGAGAGATGGCTGGGATTTTCTCCTGCCGTGGGGCTGGCGGAGAAGAGCCGGGAAGCGACGAGGCAGCAGTCTTGGGGGCAGGCTTGGAGGGAGCTTTATCTGAGAGGTAATTTAAGCTAAGGAGCTTCTTGTGCCCTTGTTTGGATGAGTTTGTATTACAGAGTACAGGTTGCATTTCACGCTCTCAGATTCCTTTGCCGGAAAGGCTAATCGATGTGGAGTTATAACTCTCAAGTTGTTTCTAACATAAGAGCGTAAGCCGATGCCCAGTCATTGAACCATGCTTTTGCCCACAGAATAGTATACCCAGAGCCAAGGCAGTAGGCAAGCTGTGGGGCAGCTGGCTGCCCTGTGCTTTGCAGCACCAGGGCATTGCAGGAAAGGAGCCGTTGCTATTTAAGATATGACGGGAGTTTCTTGGGGTGCACCCACCCAGCAGAAAGCAGTGATGGGTCGTGTGTTGGAGATGGGGGTGCATCACACCGAGGAGGCATTCTTCTGGCATGTGGCCTTACAGATGAATTCGGGGCCCGTGTCGACGGCTTGCGATGACAACCCTGGACAGGGGAAATACGGGAGAGAATGTGATTTCCTGCAAATATCAACTGCTGAAGAGGGAAGGGGGCAAGGCTGGAGGGAGGTATTCCTCTGCCTGGAAAAAGGATCAGCAATACTTCCCTGCCTCTGATATCTCTGGAGGCTTTAAAGTTTTGCAGCTTCTGGAGGAAAAGGCATTACAGGTCTGTGTGTGGACTGTCGTTACAACAGGTAATAGGGACGTCTGAAGGGAATAGGAAGACAAGAACAACACAAGTATTTTAAAGTGTGTTTAAAAGCCAGGACTTGATAGTAGGAGCAAGATGTCAGGGGCTCTCTGGGAAGATTTTGTTCTTAAACCACACCTGGTACCGTGAAACGGAAGGAAATGAGTTGTTGGGGTTTTTTTCCCCTCAATCTTCTTCCCTCCTGTGCCTTAAACTGAGATTGCAATTAAAACAAAAGCCTAGTTGCCCAAGAAACAAAACAGAAATTGATGGGGCGGCCTGAATATCAGCCTCATCTTGTTTTTCCTTTAGTCTTCTCCTTTGAGAGTTACAGCAACCGGACAATACAGGCAGCAGTGCCAAGCCGGGAATTTGAATAACAGCGTGCACGTCTTACAATGAAAACATGGAAGCGGTGTGTTTATCGCTCCTCGTGACAGCTGCGCGTCTCCTCGGAGACACAGAGGGACAGAGATTATGGGCATGGACCTGCAGGAAGAGGGATTTGATCCCCCAGACCCTGCTCCGCTTGACAAAGCTGCCCAACTAACATTTCTTAGCAGTACGGGACCCTCCTCCCTCTGCTACGAAATGTCAGGCTTTGGCATCCGCGGAGCACCTCGCTGCTTCGAAATGACAGCCTGGGTCTCCAAAGTGTCACCAGTGATCCAGTTCCCAATTAACAGCGAGGGTTTGTGGGTTTCTGACACTGTTCTCAAAGCTCCTGGGGGCTGATGCAGCCTATGAGCCAGAGATCTTTTCTGCTTTGCAAGACTCAAAGGAGAGGAAAGGGAAAAAGCTGGGAAGGAAAAGCTACGGTTTCATTATTCCATGCTAGCAGGATAACAGAATACATTTCCTTTCATACTAAAATGTGTCATTTGAGAAAAGATCCTGCTGCCTGATCAAGCTCTCCATTAGTTATTTTTGCATGTGCGTGCACAAATCCAGCAGCTAAGCCCACAGCACTGCTGTATATTGGAAAGCAGAAAATGCTGCAGGGTGTTTCTAAAGAATAGCAATTTGGAGGTTGTGGGTGGTTTGTGGGTGTAATAAAAAAGGCTGCATACCGAGGCATTTGAATTAGGCTTCTCTTTAGGCTGCTTACAGTCTCTATCAAGATTGTTAAGAACTCGGTGCTGCCATCCTTATCCTCACCTGCTAGCATTTTCTCCCGTGAGCAATTTTATTTACGTGCCACCCGTCGTATCTAGGGCCCTAATGCAGAAGCTGAGCACCAGCGTGGCTGAATGCAAGTGGAAAAACACTGAGCTTTACCACGCTTAGCAAAGCTCCTTGTATTTTCAGCATTTTGTTGGTCACCAAACCATGGCACGTGGGTGACAAGCCTTTTCCATCCTTCCATGTTGCTCACCATCCCGGCGGCTGCTGAGACCACCACAGTCAGCATCAACGGAGGGTGCAAACTGTGCTGTTGCTCTCCACACACCACTGACTTGTGCCATGCCAGAGTGTTGGCTCGATGCCCTGCCACCCCGGAGGCCTCCCCCAGCTCCCAGCCAGGGTGGTCAGCCCCAGCCACCAGCATCTCAGGACCCTCCAGCAGCTCTTATCTTCCTGGTTGGGTTTTTGTGTTTTGTTTTATTTTGGAGGGTTTCTTGGTTGGGCTGGGGAGATTGTTTTGCAAAACTCCCTCCTCTTCCACCTGAGGCTCCTTGTTCTTGCTCGGCTTGAGGGACGCTGTGGGACGTCATCTGAGCTCCTTGCACCTCGGGGAGGCAGAACGCTGCCAGGCTGCTGGCTCGTGCCCCATGGGCAGCCGGCTCGCCGCACAGGCAGCTGACTCCAGCCTTGCCTAATCTGGTTGATCAGTTACCGGGGAAGAAAGAAAAGAAAAACCACCAGCCTTTGTGCTCCCTTGAGCTAAAATTTCGCCTGGCTTATTACTGCAGTAACAGCAAGTTTTATAGCCCCCGCGCTCCCACTACGCCGGAGAGGCGCAGGAGCCAGCTCAGCCCGAACCGTTATTTCGAGAGCACGCCTAGCAAGTTCCCCAGGTCGTTTAGAGCCCTTATTTTGCTAATGGAAAGTTAATAATTGGCTTGAAACTGTGCAAAAATGTTACGGGAAAGTATCACAAGATCACAGGAAGAACTCTAATGTGTTTCCTAGGACGTCCGTCTCATTTGCCTCCGCAGATCGCGGCTCTAAATACCTCGGGGCGAAATGTGTCTGAGCATTTCAACACCTAGCAAATATTAACTACCTCAGAGAAGGCCCGGACAAGCAGGCTTAGGGGGTGCACCTTTGTGCCACAGCCTGCCAAGCCAGGAACCCGAGGTCTGTGGAAATAGCCGCTTTTAAATTCTACCCTTCTTTTCTGTAATTTTGTGAAATATTAGCACTGGAACTGAGTAACGCCACAAAAGCACTCACAACACCTGAGGACCCTCCAGTGCTCGACAAATATTATTTCCTTAAGCTTTTTGATGCCTTTCCAAGGTAATTATGGCATTGTTGTCCCTTCCTGCTTTTAGAAATGGGAATATTAGGGATTCTAGGAGAGTAACGCAGAGCCAACTGACTCACGATGTCCATCAGTTCTCTGTGGATCCTCTCATCGCTACCCAGCACTCCTGACCTGTGGTGTGGAGGAGTCCACCTAAGAAAGCTAAACATGCTGCTAGCTGAGCTGTTTGTAAAGAGAGGAGAAAAAAAAAAAAAAGAAAGAAAAAAGAGTTGATGTTCAATAATGCTGAACATTTTTCTTTCTGAAATCTACTTTTCCTGCTCAGAAGAGTTATTGTTGACTGCCCATAGGAAGCGAACGCGGTAACGTGAATGGCAACCTCCACGTGAGGCAGCTGAGCAGGTAGGGTTACTCATGGGTGTACTCTTAGTTCCTTTAGGTCATTCCCTACCGCTCACTACTGTCCTTCTCAGTGGGTAGTGAGTGGGCTGGACAGACTTCATCAATTCGTACTGATTTTAGTGACCTGTTTGGTGGAAGGAAATATGGAAACAAATCTGCAAAGAGTTGAAACGTCCTTCTTGTTGGACCAAGGGGATAAGGCCCATAGATTGCACCTGATAATGTATTTGTCCTGCAGTAAAAAGCAAAGTCTCGTTTTCTCCAAGTGATGTTTTCTAAAGCGGGAATGATACGCGGCTTGTTAAAAAGGCATATGGCAAAACCAAAGAAAAATAAAATTCTGGTATTTATGCAGAATGAGCAAATGGAGAGTGTGGAAGTGCTACATGCCTGTTGGTAATTTATCTGTGAGGTTAGGAGGGTTTTTTTTTGGTGTTTTTTAGAGAATATAATCTGGCCACCCATAGAGAACAAACTTGAAGCCTGGTGGGCGGGCTGGTTTGCCTCACAGCGATGCAGCTGTGCTCTTTAAGGAGCAGCATCCCATAGGAATATAGCCCACAAACGCAAAACAGGCTGGCCTTTTTCCTTCCTCGGATTTGAACCGCTTGACCAAGCGGGGGGAAAAGAATACGGAAAGAAGGAGGCGTATCAGAGGCAGCGTATTGCGTGCTGCTCCTCAACACCCGGGGCCACGGGTCGGCGTACGTACGTCTGGGACTGCGGGTGGTGGTGCTCCTGCCCATGGCATCCCAGTATGCGGCCAGTGAGATGTCTGCCAGCGAAACAGTGCAGCCTTGATGGCCTCAGCAGCTCTCCCCCCCTCAAGCAGATAGTTTTCTGTCTGCAGCAACATGCGACGTGGAAGTAACGGTGGCTTTGGTGCACCTATATTTCAGCTTGCTCGCTTTACTGATTTAGTATAAATTACACTGGATGATGGATGAGATCCATCCGTGGGTCCTGAAGGAACTGGCGGATGAAGTTGCCAAGCCACTGGCCATTGTATTTGAGAAGTCGTGGCGGTCTGGCGAGGTCCCCGATGACTGGAAGAGAGGGAACATAACCCCCATTTTTAAAAAGGGGAACAAGGAGGACCCGGGCAACTACAGGCCGGTCAGCCTCACCTCTGTGCCTGGCAAGGTCATGGAGCAGATTCTCCTGGGAACCATGCTAAGGCACATGGAGAGCAAGGAGGTGGTGGGTGACAGCCAACATGGCTTCACCAGAGGCAGATCGTGCCTGACCAACTTGGTGGCCTTTTACGATGGGGTGACAACATCGGTGGACAAGGGTCGACCAACGGATGTCATCTACTTGGACTTGTGCAAAGCTTTTGACACTGTCCCGCACGACATTCTTCTCTCTAAACTAGAGAGGCATGGGTTTGATGGATGGACCACTCGGTGGATAAGGAATTGGCTCAATGGCCGTACTCAGAGAGTAGTGGTCAACGGCTCGATGTCCATGTGGAGACCGGTCACGAGTGGCGTCCCTCAGGGGTCCGTGTTGGGCCCGGCCCTCTTCAACATCTTTGTCGGTGACGTGGACAGTGGCATGGAGTGCACCCTCAGCAAGTTCGCCGATGACACCAAGCTGTGTGGTGCCGTTGACACGCTGGAAGGGAGGGATGCCATCCAGAGGGACCTCGACAGGCTGGAGAGGTGGGCCCGTACCAACCTCATGAAGTTTAACCAGGCCAAGTGCAAGGTCCTACATCTGGGTCATGGCAATCCCAGGCACAAATACAGACTGGGCGGAGAATGGATCGAGAGCAGCCCTGAGGAGAAGGACTTGGGAGTACTGGTGGACGAGAAGCTCAATATGAGCCGGCAATGTGCTCTTGCGGCCCAGAAGGCCAACCACGTCCTGGGCTGCATCAAGAGGAGCGTGGCCAGCAGGTCAAGGGAGGTGATTCTCCCCCTCTACTCTGCCCTCGTGAGACCTCACTTGGAGTATTGCGTCCAGTTCTGGAGTCCCCAACATAAGAAGGACATGGACCAGTTGGAGAGGGTCCAGAGGAGGGCCACGAAGATGATAAGAGGGCTGGAGCACCTTTCCTATGAGGACAGGCTGAAAGAGTTGGGGCTGTTCAGCCTGGAGAAGAGGAGGCTCCGGGGTGACCTTATAGCGGTCTTCCAGTACCTCAAGGGGGCCTACAAGAAAGATGGGGAGAGGCTGTTCAGGAGGGCCAGTTGTGATAGGACAAGGGTAATGGTTTTAAAATAGAGGGAGGTAGATTCAGGTTGGATATTAGGAAAAAATTTTTTACCATGAGAGTTGTAGAACACTGGAACAGGTTGCCCAGAGAGGTGGTGGATGCTCCATCCCTGGAGACGTTCAAGGCCCGGTTGGATGAGGCCCTGAGCAACCTGATCTAGTTGGAGATATCCCTGTTCCTTGCAGGGGGGTTGGACTAGATGACCTTTGAAGGTCCCTTCCAGCCCTAACGATTCTATGATTCTATGATTCTACACTGATTTCTAGCCAACCTGAATGCTTACAAAATCCATGAGGTAAGAGAAGAGCGCCATACGTAAATGCCAGGGAGCAACCTATGCTGCTGCCATTTATGGTTGTGTTTTACTGTACTAGGAAAGCTCCCATTGAGGTACAACTTCTCCATGCTGAACAAGTTCTAAGACCGTAATAAAAATAAGATTGAATACAATGGCCAAGAACTAGACACTTAAACAAACTGAAACCAGGCACATACTCACAAAAGAGTAATTATCTCCTCTGTACTGCTGTGCTCCTGTCTCTCTGGTGAGTCACACAAGGTGGCATGAGAGCAATCATCTTACTCTCTTGCTGGATTTCGTGGCAGCATCCCCAGATAGGACTTCAAAGAAACAATTAATGGGAATTTTATCCCTGAGAAGGCTTTTTTTGCTGTTGAGCACCAGGCACTGTCACTGCTCTGAGTCCACGGTGCCTCTCCCAGGGCATGAAGACGTGGTTAGGTGTGGGCACACAGGCCCATGCCCTGAGCCAGACGGAGAGGAGCCAGATGCAGTTCAGATGCTGTGTTGACTTGAGACCCAGCCCTATAAAGTATCTGAATTGTTGGCCAGCTGTTTTTCAGGACCTTGACTAGTTTCCTTACGTGGTGCAGAAGATACCACTTGGCAGGTTTGGAGGTAGCCCTTGTGCCTTAGTGCTCTGTATACCCCTGCAACAATGGCTTCTGCAGAACGGTGTAAGGTACTCTTTCCATAGGTCATGAATAATTATGTCAAGAGAGCTTTTGTCTTAGACCTAAACAGTAAATCAGTAAATGCCTTCCCTCACTTCTAAGGTCGGTACAAAGTCACAATCATGACTCCAGAAGCCATTTCTCTGACTGAGAGGGGCCACAATCGAATGCACGGCAGCCTCTCATAAGAAGTCTGTAAGAAGTAGGCAGCCCAGATCTACTGGCCCTGGGAGTGACTGGCAAAGAAGGTACCCCAGCATGGGAAAATATCTCCCACTTCACAGCTTTATCTCATGGTTTTTTTTCCAGCTGCTGCGGTGCTGGCTGAAGAGGCTGCTGTCCCTCGCACACCGTGACTGCCACCTCCAACCTGACAGTACAGGGGATCAGGTAGGTCCTCTCAAACCTCTTTCCATCCAAAGCAGCTGAAGTAGCAACAGCTGCTGGGCAGAGCGATCAGCCAGTGGTAACTGAGAGATGCTGAGAGGCTGCTGCTACCTGGGAGGGCCATGGTTTCTGGAAGGGTTCAGTGTGGCGCATAGATGCTGGGGGATATCCCAAGCTATGTGGACGTACCAGATAAGCTCTGGTGTCTGTGAGACTGTGGTTTTCATCTGAGAAACATGCCAGGCCCAAGGGAGCTCTTTATACTCTGCTTCAGTGTTGGTAAAAAGACCCTCAGATCAAGTAGGTCTTGGGTCTAAAGAAACTTGGTTTAGACAAACCATAGCTAATTTTTAATTATGTCCTCCTCATCCCGGCTCTCTAGGGATTTTTGTCTTTTATTTTATGGTAAGGTGTCAATGTTACCGTGCAGGTGGTGCACCTACCTCTGAATTTAATTTGTTCTTATATGATAATTGCATCCCAGAGGAAATGCTGAGCGTTCTACAGACAAACACAAAAGTACAGTCGCTCTTCCATGTCTGCCATGGGCTTTGGTGGAAAGAAGACTTTATGGGTGTTCAATCACTCCCAGAACCCAAATTGTCCCTCTGATCTCATCACAGCTCCAAACCCCTCTGCTTGAAGACACCTCACAGTATTTCTGGCACATGGAATGAGCCCAAAGGGAGGCAGGTGCTTTAGATTGAGGCTAGGTAGTTGCGCTGCACAAATACACGAGCTGCTCAAACGCTGCCAGGGCTTGCCTGTGGACTTTTTGCTAATGCCTGACCTGCTGCCTGGATTCAGCCAGGAGGAGGTGTTCACAAACATGGATGGTGGTTGCCAATTCAAGGCCTCCTTGGATTTAGATGATGAGGGGACATGTTCAGCTCTTCTAGCAGATCTATGCCCAGGTGTCCTTCTGAAGTAAAGAACCATTAATTGCTCAACTAGGGAGGCGTTAATTGCTGTGTTGTTACAGGTGCAGCTGACTATTTCAGGCTGTAGGCAAACTGTCCCGTGGTACCTTCTGCTCCCAAGGTGGTGTCTAGGGTCTATGTAGATTGCTACAGTGGAGAAGCCTTTGCTGTTGCAAAAAAAACCAAAAAATCCATCGAATATACCAGTGGGACAGAAGGGGAGCAAAAGGCCTTTCAGGTTTGCTGGACTTGCTTTGGCAGCAGGTGGCTAGCCAGCCAGAGGTAGGTGAGCCGTGGGGGAACAAGCTGCACAGACACCCACTGACTCTGTGTACTGCAGCCTGAAGGACACGTCTCCCATCTTTCTCTCTCTCTTTTTTTTTTTTTTTTTTTTTTTTTTAAGCCTCGTTGTTTAAAGATGTGATGCTTCTAGTAATGAGCTTTGGGGGCCTGTGTGCCATTTGGAGGCTGTGCTCTCTTGTGGGGGCATCAATTTTGCTCAGAGAGGGGACGGGACTACAGCTTTCGGTGTGTTTGTCTTTCCCTTCTGCTGGGACTGCAAAGCTCTGGGAAGCAGTGCACAGCTGAATTGTTCATTTTGGCCTAATGGACTCTCAATCCTTAGGAGGCGGGGAGGAGTGCAGGGGTAGGGTGATGTGCTGACGTTACACCAGCAGCAGACAGCTCTGTCCTCAATACCTCAAAGCACTCTAAATTAATGCTGATAAAGCTGGCAGCCTATGCTAATCCTCAACTGAATGCATGAAAACTGATTAATAAAACAAAGCTTCAAGCTCCAGCAGCTCCTGCATTCAGGTCACTGACCCTGTTTTAAGGAACAGGCTTTTGTGCTCATACGTGGCTCCTGTTCCCGGGGTGGGGAGGCAGAAGTGACAACCAGGGCCACGCGCTGGTCTCTGGCACGGTGTGGCTTCTCCCGAGCTCTTCTCCCTCGGACAGAAAAAATTTGCTGTTACGTATTCTTTTTACTAAATCCTCCACTTACGTCCCATTAAATGTTTCCTGATGTTTTGTACTAATGTTCTCATTATTTAGTAGTGACAAAAGAATATATTTTGTTTCCAGGCGAGCAAAAGCCTTATTTTCTAACCGTGTTTTTCTCACTTGGGAGTTTATTCTAAATGCAGTGCTATTAAGACTGCATAAATTTAAGCCAGGAGTGGTTTACAACGTGCTTAAAGTGTATCTCTAATTTATTTATACTGGTGAATTGGGCAGGAGGTAAAATGCTTATTATTTCTTCTGGACAGAGTCTGAGGGCTTAGCTATACCTAATTCAGCTGACGTTAATGAAATCCTTCAGTCCAAGAAGCAGAGACCTCTGCCCTAAGAATCTGCCTTCAGTGGGAGGGCAATGGGAGTCCTTCCACTAATGCCTTCAACGTGCCTTGCTGCCGCCACCGTGGTCTCGCTCCCACAGAACAGCCAGGAAACAATAAATAGCTGTAGGCTTGCTGTATTGCAAGGCCAGCACGTTTGTCACACATCCTTTAAGAACTGCCCTCATGGTTCACTGCTTTGCTGTGATTAAGCTGCAAAGAATTCGGAGATCCCACTGGCCTCGGTGCCGGGATTTGCCTTTATCCTTTTAAGAGGGCTGTTATTATTATGCTGTTTGCCAGGACAAATTTGGTCAAAAGATTGCAGGCTGCTTTCTCATCCCAAACAATTCAAGTTCATAACCCATCAACGTGGGCTCCCTCCATCCACCCCCTGGCCCTCACCCGTGTTTGTCTCCCTCTGGGCCAAGTGGAGCTCTCGAGCAGACGTGGCACAGGGGACTCTCCAAGGGCTTCACGCAGAAATTTGCTGGCCAGAGCTTATCCCAGCTGAAAGCCAAGCCTGCCTTTGTGAGCTGCTGTCTCAGCAAAGATGCCCTACCTTCTCGAAACACGTTTGAAGGCACACGTTATTCCTGAGCCACTTGAGCATGGGAATTCACGGCCGTTTTCTTCAGCCTTTGCAGAGAACCGTAAGCTGCAATTTGGATTCTGTGCAAAGCCCTCTGAGCACAGAGCCTTGCACTGATGGCTAATGCTCACTCCCACTGCACACCGAAGGGTACGTTTGGAAGCAACAAAGGCACTGAAAGCATTCTTCTGTGCAGTTTAGAGACGCCACTTAGCATCCCGGGCTCTAACTTCCAAGTGTGTTCTTGCTTCAGTGCGAAACCTGTGACAGAAAATTGGATTTTGCTGAAGTATGAGGTGTTCAAAATGCTCATTGCTTCTGTCTCTCTTGAAAAACAGCTCTCTCTCAGCCCCGAGATATGTTAATATCCTTCCCCTGTCGCTTCCCCCAAGTTCAGCTACAATAGGAATGAAATTCAGTGGAAGTTGCAAGTACCAGATCATCTTTGTCAAGAGATGGCAACAAATCATTATGCAGCAACTTATATTTAATCAAGATTTTTCAGAGACTCATGGGCTGGGTTCTTTTTCCCTCCCTTCTCTCCTCTCTAAAGTAAAATTAAGTTTGTTTTGAAACTGGGTGGACCTTCTATGTTTGCTTAGTCTAATTTTGACAGGGCAGCCTGAGTTTAAAATAAGGCTGTGCTGGTGCTGAGCTCGAGCAAAGGACAACGAAGCCCTGTGCCAAGGAGGGAGCATGTCTCCTTCCGATGCTGCGTATAGCTCGTCCCGCACTCTCCCTGGGCGCTGGAGGTTTCACGCTGTGCTGTTCTTCACAGGGACCAGCGTGCAGCCCCTCGAAGAAGCTGTAGTGGGATGCGTGTTGCTCCGTCAGAAGTAAAAACCTAAATCTAAGACGGCGGAGGTGGTGGGTTTCTATCCGAGGAGAGGAACAGAAAGACTTGCCTCTGAGAGGAACATAGCCAGCAGGGCTCTGTGGAAGGATTGTAGGACTTGCTAGACATGTCTTTTTTAAACCTACAGAATCTGAAAAGCAAATTAATAGGCTCTTTGAGTCATTCTGTGAAACCCGTAGCAAGCTGTGAAATTTTACTCAACGGCTAAACTTCTGTGTAAGTTGTTTGGGCTATTTTTCCCCCATAGAGATGGAAAAAGAGAGAGCAGGAAGCTAAAAACTAGGAAAGACTGATGCTGAGAGAGAGGGACTCTCTGCCAGCATTGAATTTCATTCTTCTCCAGCACTTCAGTGAATAATCCATGGATAGCTTCAGGCCCAGAAGGTTTAAGCAAGGGTCCATACCTGGTGCAGCAGTTTTGTGCTGGGAAGCTACGCAGGGTGGTGAAGTTCATCTTGCAAAGCTGACACCTGGTGCGAGGCGTACAATGACAAGGACGTATGTCTCTGCGCGTGTGCTTCATCCTCTGGAAAAACCAGGGCAGTGAAAAAAGGGGGTCTGGGTAAAGAAAAATCGAATGACTCATGAGTGGGTTATCTCTGGTTTATGCTACGTTAGATCACATCACCACTATAATATTTGGGCGATTTTATCAGATCAAAATTTTGAGTGTCGTATACTGCAAATCATTTTGCTGACATGATAAAACTTTTGCTAGAATGCGAAACGATGAGGCGTGATACTGAGTCCCAGTGAAAGATCTCCTTTTATTTTCTTGGGATACTGAAACGGGAACAGGAACCCCTACTGGTTCCTGACGTGCTGTCTGTCTCTCCACCCTTCTTCGCTTTCAGGAAATCAGGCTTATCTGAGGGTCACTAAAGCATCCTTAGGTAGAGCTCTCACAACAGACAAGCTGCCCCTGTTTTGTCATTTCTTTCCTTTCCCCAGACCCTTCTTCCACTTTAAATTCACTGCAGGACCAAAGAAACCTCATGTTCTTCAGCAGCACTTTGTGCAGTTGTTTTGGGCTAGTACTGACAGCAAGCCCGTGGCCTTCAAAACCCCCCAAGGGGCCTGGATGCTATTGCACGGGAAAGCTGTATTACTCAGGTTCTGAAATATCCCAACCCCAGACCTCCACATTTTTTTTAGGAAATTAAACTTTTTTCAGGAAAAAAAAAAAAAATCTCTTCTACTGAAAAGACGAAGTAACATCTTCTGCACTGGGGGCAAATTTCTCCTCTCCGATCAGCATGGTAGATTGCATCTTGGGTCAGGAGCAGCTCAGACATATGGGGAGCAGGATGGAGACCTGTTTTCCATGCAGCACGCATGTAGCCCTACAATGCTGCTGTTAGTGTCACAAGCCAGTAGTCGTCTCCTTGAATTTTAAGATGAATAAGACTTCAGCAACAATAGTGAATATTTGAAATGCTTGAACTGGCAAGATTAATCTGGTATTTCAACCTCCAGACCCCCAAGTTCATGCATGGGATTTATGGTATTCGTTATGTCCTGTACTCACTGAATGCAGCAAATAGGCAAAGCCCAGCCATTCTGCTGTGACAAGGTCACAGAAGTCTGAGATAAAACCAGATCTGTTCCACACTTTTATGTAAGTAAAATTCAAACTTTGTTTAAAAAAAAAAAAAGCAAGCAAGGGTTGGAGAATGTCTCTGTTCTTTTTCTCTCTTGTTTGTCCCATTATACTCATTATTCTGCTTTCCTACACAACATCTGTAGGAGTCCAGCTCCTATCCCAGGGGCACAGCAAATCTTTCCTGGCATGATACAGAAACATAGTATTGGAGGATTCTTTAAGCCAGATGGAGCTGGTTGAGTTTGAAATAAGTCTGAGGAATAATGCTTTTCAGTTAACATAAAAAACTTTTGTCCTTTGCTTTCACTGTCTTTGTCCCTTTCTCATTATAGCATTTCTATGCTGTATGTAAGGCTCACCCTTAACACACGGAAAACAAAATATTCTTCTAGTAAAAAATGTATTTTATTCCACTTATATCCTCCAACTTACTCTAATAAGAAGTGTTAATGTCATGAACATTATACACTGCGGAGTTCAAGCAGTCAGTATGAAATGTCATGTAAGCATAGGTAATTGGGTCCAGCGCACTGATGACCGTGCTGGTGTCTGCTGAGAACCTGAAGGTTAAAGGATGCTTTGCCCCTCTTGCTCACCCTTTCCAGAGGTCTCCTTGTGTCACACAGGGCTGGAAAGGAGAAGGGTTTCCCTGTTTAATGAGAACATGCAGTTCAGGGCTAGTTCTTTCCAACTAAGGTACTAAGGTTTTACCAGAACCTACGGTAGATATCTCTTCAGCACCTCCTGGCTATCTGCCCCTAGTTTGCCCCTCTCTCAGGGGTGCGGGAGAAGAAAACATACCTATGTTACAGACTCCACCAACGTAGTACAAAACCACTGCTCACTGCTTTGCATCGCGTTAGGGCTGTGCGCCAGAGTGGCTAAAGCATGGTCATGCAGCTTGGTCTGCTGACTTTCCTGCAAGAAAAATGATGTTTGTGAGGATGGCAGCTGGAGGAGGGAATAGGTTTAAGCCTTGCATCTAAATCACTCAGACTTTGGCTTTAATCACTCTTCCAAGGGGCTGAGTAGGAAGTTAAAACAGCTGGAGCCACAGTTTCAGTGGTATTCCTGAAGGTGATTAGTCTCTCATTTGCAGGATTTTTTTGAAGTCCCTAACTATGTCCTGTGATAATTCAAAAATTTAACCAATGGTGTCTGCCACAGACAAGGGAAAACACATATTTTTTTTTCCCAAAAGCCCAGCTGAGCCTTAAATCAGAACGACCAACACGACATGTTTACATTTGAGGGCGAAAAAAACCCAACATAATTATTGCAAGAAAATACTGTCTTGGCACCACTCTTCTGCTGGGAAACTCAGCACCTGAAGGGCCTTGGAGCCACTCTTGCTCAGGGGAGATGCTGCCATGTTGATGAGCTGTGGCTTGTAGGGAACAAGTCCCAGAGAAAAGCCTTCAAATTTCCCTGAGTCTTGTGTTAAGAAAAACAAAAGTAGCCTCAGGTATTTCTGCAAAAAAAAAAAGGATGGAAATGTAGCTATAGGGAAGGTGGGAGTTGGGCGAGATGAGGGCTATGAAATGCATTTATTTCAATCTTGTGAAGTACCATAGCATACTGAAGCACTTCAGTGAAAATCAGGAGAGATGGATTTTGACACAAATATGTCTTCTGAATCAGCTAGATGCTCATCTCCCTGCCAACATTATTTGTAGGTGAACTTTGAGAAGTGCTAGCCTCATCAAAATAAAAAACCAGATCACTTCTTCCCATCTCCGGACAAGCTAAGCTCTGAAGGAAAATATATCATTAAGTGCAGGAATGTGAACTTTGATGAGCAGATAGGACTGGATGGACCTCCAGAGATCAGCTATTGATTTTTTTTTTTTTCTTCCCTGAGAGTCTGTGTAGCTCTACAAGGAAAATGTAATTTTGTGTTACTGAAATGTAATAAATTTCTCATTTCTTCCTATTTCACACAGGCCGTAACTTTACCAGCTACTGTTGCAAAAATAACTAGAGTGTTCATAACTGAGAATTTAAATGGAATACGAGGTGCTATAATCCATCAGCACACTCAGCTTTTCTCGCATGCAGTGCAGGAGGCTCATTGGGAGCAGAAGCAGAACCTCTTCTCTAACACCACTGGGATCCATCGTGCAAACTATATGGTTCCCAGCAGTGCCAGGCAAAACTTTCAGATCATTATTCTTTCTCCTCCAGTTTTCCAAATGAGTATTTCCTGAGGAGTTACTACTAAAGGTAACCCACCACCATGCTGGTCAAAATGCTGTTGTGCTGCTTGAGAGATGTTAGTGGTGTGAGAGAAGATGGGGGGAGGAACTGGGGAGATGGAGATCAGATCATCAGGAGCTTGAACACCATCTAGAGCTATTCTGGCCTGAGGGGATTGCCACCTAGATGAAAGGAAAACATGCTGTGTCTTCACCTTTCTGTATTATATCGTGATGTTGGTGGGATTTGTGTCTATCTGTTTGTCTGCACTTACGATGCTTTATTTTCTTTTTCGGATGTTTCTGTGGAAGGATTATAACAAAAAGAGAAAAATAAGAACATATAGGATTATCTTTTGAACTCAGTCCTCAGATCAACAAAGGAATATATCTGAAAATTATTTAGGTAGGCTTTCAGTCTGCAAAATAACCTATTTTGCCATGAAAAATGCCATACCAATGCCATAGCATTCCCTGAATCCTTAAATTTGATTCAAAACCCACAAAATCATATTCTGATGTGGTGCAGAGGAAGATTTTTAAGATTCTCTTGCTCTGATGCTCGCATCCAGAGTGGACCCAGAAGTAGCTAACGTTTACATGAACAACCCAGGTTCTCAGCTAACTGTTGCCCATTGGGTGTGCTCCGACCACCGACGAGGCTCCCTCAGCCCTCCAAGTGTGCACTCTCCCAGTCTGGGAGCCTGGACCCCAAGTCTGAAATTTAGGAAATTTGCCTAGGAGCAAAGTCCCAGCACCTCTGCCTCTGCTGATGCTCACGGAAAAAAGAAAAACATTTTTCTATTGACATCAGTGAGAGCAGGAGTGGGCCCAACTTCGCTCACTCCCGTGCGGTATGTTTAATTAGAAACTATTTTCCTCTAAGAGCAGGCATTTGAATTTCTCGAGGTGTTGCAAAGAACTTCAAGAAGGAGTTGCCACGGGGTGGGGGTGTTTCAGGTAGGAGGCAGCAAAAAAAAAAAAAACAAAACCACAGAGTCTTGGATTGGGGTAATTTTGTAATGATCCATAATCAAAGGCTGCTTGCATGTTCTTCAAATTTTTCAGAAGTGCTTTCCATCCCTTTCAGGGTAGATTTTACTGTAATCTGGCTAAATCTATTTTCTAACCAGAGCTGACATGGATCCCTGCATCAGGGAAGATACCACAGCCACAAGGAACAATTACCTTGTGCCGAAACTTGTTTTCCTTTAGATGTCCTCTTCTAGCCTGCCATGGACCTTTTCCACTGCGTGCTTTCAGTCTCATTCCCAGGGAAATAGTTATTTATTAGTGGTGTAAAGAGCAGGTTTGTGCTCGACTTAATTAGCAAACCCTGTGTCCGTAGCCCGCTTACCGCTCGGCCATCGGGATTTATGAAGGAGCCATTGACCATTTGCCTCGTATGTGCAGTTAGATGGAATAACTGCAGTTTACAGCCCATGTGCGACAGCTTAATGGCAGTGGGAAAATGCAGTTGAAGTCAGAGATTTCACGAGAGCTGTCCCAATTCATGCCCTAGTGACGTGCTTGGAAGTTCGTGTTTGTAAATACCCTCATGGTTTGCACGATGTGCAAAATGCAGAATCGGGGGCTGAAAGTTGATCTCTGACCACGGGGAGGTCCTGGGCATAAATAAAAAGCCCCTCCATATTGCAGCCAACGACGTCCAATCTCTCCAAACGTGAAGGCTGCAACTCAGCAGGCACAATAACCTGAAAGGAAGTTGTAGGGAAATGGGGGTCGGTCTCTTCTCCCATGTTATGAATGACAGGATGAGAGGGAATGGCCTCAAGTTGCGCCAGGGGAAATTTAGGTTAGATATCAGGAAAAATTTCTTTCCAGAGAGGGCTGTGAAGTATTGGAACAGGCTGCCCAGGGAGCTGGTGGAGTCCCCATCCCTGGAGGTGTTTAAAAACCGTGTGGATTTGGTGTTGAGAAACATGGTTTAGGGACCCTGACAGTGCAAGGTGAATGGTTGGACTCAATGATCTTGAAGGTCTCTTCCAACCAGACGATTGTATGATTCAGATGACCTTCGAGACCAAAGTCCTTTGAAAGCAGCTACTAATTTTTTGACAAGTGCAAACACCAAACGAAGGTCTTTCCTCTGGGACGTATAAAGGAGAAATTGCCTTTGACCTTCTGAAGAAACCATACATCTTGTGTCCGTCGCAGCTGGCGAAGCACAGGAGGGATCAGGAGCGCCGACCAAGGTGCAAGAGGGACTCGCTGTGCGTTAATAACAATTTCAAGCCTTCTTACTAGACTCTTTGAAGCAGATGAAGACGAGCAGACACGCACACATAGCTGTCTCGCAGCGACAAGCTGGACTGACAGCTGTTTCTGAAAGGTGGTGATAGGTGTGGGAGAAGGAGCTGGTTGGCTGGTGGACTGGAGCTGCCCAGAGATGCTGTCTGATGGCAGCGGTGGGCAACCCCAAATGGAGATAATGAAAAGAGGGAGACGTGCAGTGACTTCTTGAAGCACTTCAGTGCCCACCGCTTTATTGGATCCTGGCGCAGTCCTTCCTTCTGCTGCTTAATTCGTTCTGATTACTCGATCGCTGACTAAAATTGAGTAAAGCTGTCGCTACCGGCGGTGAAGATGAAGATGTGTTGTGCTACTCTTGTTTATTTTCCTTTCAATTTGGAGGATAATGTGGTGCTGAAGCACAGCGGTGCTATGCCTACACTGCAGCCCCCTGTTTCACCATGGCTGTCCCTTGGCTCAGCTCAGCCAAGCGGGGAGGAGGAGGAATGGATGAGGGGGCACAAGGAGCTACCTACCCTGTGAGCATCTCCGTCCCAGGGGGGATGTTCAAACGAGCTGCTGTAGGCAATGCACTGTGTGCAGCTCGTCAAGTGGAAAAATACTGCTTCAGACTCCAGGGTGGAGGCTACCTAGAAAAGACGATGGTGTTATTTAGCATTAGCACGCCGGGTGTGATGTCTTCAGTAAGAGCAATGCAGCACTGGGGGGAAGGAATGTCACTGGGGATGCGGGTGAGGGTCTTAAGGAGCGTGAATGTTTCAAAGGGAACGGGTTCACCTGGAGGCAAAAAAAAATCTTTAATTTACGAAGGAGGGGCTGTGTAAGGGGCTGTGAGCCAGTACCACCTTGCTCTGCTGTCTGCTATCAGTTTGGCCCTCTTGTACTCGGTAGCATGGTTCCGATTGTGAAAATTTGCTCATCTGTTACGGGATATTTTAACAGCTGAGCAGCAGCTGCTAGGCTCACGCAGTCCCATCGTTTGTTAGTAAATATGGTTCGTCAGGAATTTCATGTTGAAATGGAGCTCTTCCATGATCAAACTTTTACAAAGGAAGAGTTCTGTTGTTCCAGAAAGGAAAATGCAAAGGAAATATTTCATTTGCTGTGGGGTTAGCACAGATCGAAACATGCACGTTTGTAGCACAGAACCAAAATACTGTATTTTGAGCGAGTTCAGCATTGACCTGTACCACCTCCAAAATGCTTTTGGGTGATGCGTGTTGCATGCCCAGTTTTCCCCCACTGCAGCTCCCCAAACCATGCCATACCTGTCCATCTTGGAAGAAAATGGTGCAGGCAGCAGGCCGGTCTAGCTGCGTCCTGCAGACCCACGAGTGCCCACATTTTTTCGGGGGGCTGGGAGGTGAGAACTAACCTGCTGTTTCTTGTGTCTGAGGCCTAAGCTGCACCATAGGAAATACATTTTGCATGGGAAGCTCCACTGTGGGAGAGGATGTGAAGAACATGGAAACCACAACTCATGGAGGCTCCATTAAGCCATGCAGAAATACTATTTCACTTTGAAGGGAGGCAAAGCGAGATATTTTGATTTGCCTCGACATACAGAACTGAAACATTTTGTTTCAGTCAAAATTAACGTGTTGAAAAAATGTTGACTTTGCATTAAAATTTGTATTTTAAAGTAATTTTAATCAAGCATACTGAAATTGCCTTTTGCAGAGGAATTCAGATTTTTGCTCAGGTGTGGCTGTAACCATTGATGATTAGTTTGAGATATAGAAAAACAGTGATTGTCATAATGTAATATCAGTGACTAATTACAGTTCTATTTTTTTTCAAGGAATGCTATTTTTCCTTTATAAATTTGACACTCTTACAGTATAATTTTTTTTTCCCCAGCGGCTCTAAAGTTGACATGTCCATTGGAAAAAAAATGCATTCGAACCATAACACTTTCTAAGTCTATTGAACCCTTAATTGTTATACCTCAGTGTATTAAAGGACGCAATATCTTTGAAGTAATTTGTTACTATCAGCAGAACATTTTTAACTATTCAGCTTCATAAACATCAGTTCATGAGATATATACTAAGTGCAATATGTAGCGAGAGACTCCTCTAATTGCTCACAAACAACAGGAATTTATAGTTTGGAGTACAGAGGATGTACACCTACTTTGTAAGGCAAGTTATACAGTATGTTTTACAAACAGTAACGAACTCACTTTCAGAGAGAGAACTTTTAAATGAGGAGAGAGTGTTTAGTGCTATCTTCTGGCTGAAAACAGACACCAGCGTGTGGGCTGACTGTGGCTTTCTGGCCTGCTCTAATGTCGTTTTCTGGCTTGACTCAGAATTGTTCCTTTTCTCTCCATGACTTATTAAACTGTATTTTTTTATTATGTTTTTGTATAACTACTGCTTGAGAAAGGGTACTATCCCTCCATTATAGGGCTTCTGGCACAAGGGAGAGATAAGCATGATTGCAGCTTTAATATACAATCCTATTATAATAAGGGGTTTTTAATCAGGAGCCCATTAAAGATAGATTTTTTTTCAAGATACCGTTAAAAATGGCAAAATTTCAAAGCAGCTTAAAAAGCAGTGTTAAGGTGACCTGTTAATATAGTGTTTTGAATAATCTTAATATCATAATGTCATATTTTGGCTTGTGCCTCTTTGAAAACGGTTGAAGCACGAGATCCATTTCAAGAGTCTGGAAAACTGGGCTGCCTTCTCCTCAGGCACACACATCCCCTTCCATGTGAAACCGCAGCCGAGATCTACAGGCTCTTTTCCTTTTGGGGAACCATAGAATAGAGGCTGTAGGAGCTCATGTGCTGTAGGATTGAGTTATGTGTCCTCTGCTGTGGCAGCCTGTGATTAGGGGGAGCCGGGTTTCCTCCTCGCACAACTGAGAGACCAGGGAAAAGCGGAGCCATCGAGTTAACTTGCTGTGTAGCACATTCATGACTAAGTAACCGCTCCTGCTGATGCTGCAGTCCCAGGGGCAACTCAAAATGAAACCCCAACCAGCAATCAATATGTGAATCAATGTAGCTAATTTTATTTTACTCTTTTTTTTTTTCCTTTCTTTTGTGCAATGAAAACAAATAATTGGATGCCATCAACAGCTGCTTGATCCAAGGGCTATACTTTCTTCCTCCCAATGAAAATAATAGTGAATCCCCCTCTTTTTTTTTAAAAAACATTATTGAGCAACTCAGTGGGAAGCTCTGAATCCTTCGTGCAGTAGTAGGGAATTTATTCTACTGGAAAATTTACCATTCCTAAGGACTGGAAGCGTAGCATTAAAAATCACTAAAGCAGCACTGTTTACCCGAGACAATGAGAACAGTCAAGTTTTATCCTTTCTTGCTGATGAGCAAACTCACGCAGAGAAGATAAGGGGCCTGTCTAGGGAGTCTTTGGTAAGGAGCAAAGCTCCACAGGCAACTCTACTTTCCCAGAAATAACGATGGTCTCTAAAGATATCAATAAACAATGAGAAGTTCCTAATTCTGGTGAGATTTACTTGATCTTGTAACTGATAGTTATCGTGAAAACCTTGATTCAAAGGTTTACTGCTATTCTAGATGAGGGAAAAAAATTAATGAATGCTTCTAAACTGACTCAACATTTGGTTAAGGCCAACTTGTCAATTTGGTAGGTCGTTATCGAGCAATTCTTAAACTGATTTATAGCCTTGGCTCCTCCGGTACTTCGAGAACTGGAAAATGCACAAGTTGAAGCTTACTGCTGAAACTGGCCTGCTGAGTTACTGAACTTTGAAGAAGATAGCAATGGGAGAGCATATTGTTTATCATCTTCTCACTCAAGGAGTTATGAAGGGGGTTCTATAACAGAAGACAAAATTGCAAGTAGGAGTTCAAAAGTAGACATGAAAACGCAGTCATCCTCAACTAGATTATAAAAATGCAAAATTGAGCAATGATAACCTGAGTGTAGATTGGACAGATTCTTCAATCTAAAGAAATCAACCTTTTTAGGCTGACGAGGGTCCTTTAAAGCAGAATCTCTGAACAAATAGTGGAAAGAACAAGGATGGGAGAAGAAGGGAGGATGGCAGTAATGCTCAGAGGAAAGAGCCACTTAAGCAGCATTTATGTTTGCATATCACATGAGGTATAGAAGATTCATGAGATGAAAATTACCCTGTTTATGTGATTTTTCCAAATTCAGAAAGCACATATGAACATAGTAATTGTTCCATGCAAGCAGCAGAGAACAGATGTCAGCCAACTGTCCCAGCTGAGGAACCCAACAGTGCTGTTTCCAGACCAAGAAGGAAATGAGAAAGTAAGTCTGAGGTGTTACAGGAAAGTTGTATCTGGTAGTTAATTCTTTCAAATGTTGCTCAAAAGTTGAGTTTTCCATAGGACAATATCTCAGACATGAGAATTTCCAATCTATTTTGATCAAGTGGCAGTGAATGGGTCTATTGTGAGGGTTTTGAAAATCATTCTCTCTGTCAGAAGGTAGGTCTGATGATCATTGTATTCGTATAGGATGTGGATAATTGTAAGTGCAAATGGGAGTATCTTGTGTCTTAGGTGAATGTCCTTCCAGCTGGCAATTGTCAGCTCTGTGGTGCGCCTCTCCCCTTCTTGAATTTCATGTAATTTCTGTGCTAGACTTCAGCAATGCTGCCAGTGAAGTTTCATCAAAACCAGTATGTTACTGCAAAAAGGGTCAGTTTTGACTCATCGTACTTTTTTGATGGAAAAGTTTTTAGAAAATTCTCAAACCAGCTCTCATTTCAAATGTCAATGTCATTCTTTCTGTAGAGGAAAAGCTTTTTGGAAGAAAGATTATTTTTTTTTTCTTTTATCCTCCAAATGTGCATTTCCAGAGACAGATCCCTTCAAATGAGGTTGCTTATTCTGAGCCTCCACAAGATTCACTCTAGATTTTTTGGGCTGCCTTGGTTCAGAAACATGGAGCAATTGCTGAAATTCAGGCTTTGGCATAGTTAGACCTTGAGTTTAAAGTCTTAAGCGCACACATGAAACTAAGGAGTAGAAGGGCTTGAGGACAAATTTCCAATATTCCTCTAGACACAGAGAAGACAAGGAAGTGAGCAACCCCACACCCTATCCTAACTCATATCCTAACGTACTCTTCAGGTAGAGAGGATGCTTGCAGATGAGTCACAAATATTGGGGTTGCTGTAGGTAAAATTCTCATATGAGAGTTGTGAGCAGGGTTTCAAGCCATGAACAATGCTGCCTGGTCATCCAGGCTTAGCAGGGTCAAACAGAAACTGTGCATTGCAAGACTTGGGCATGTGGAGGAGGTAGGGAGGATGGGAGAGCGTCTTCACTGGTTCTCCAGCTTTCTCCTGCTTCTTGCTAGCTTTTTGTCAAACTCACTTGAGCCAAGTGCTCTTCACTTAAAAGCTGATTTCTTGCAATCATTTTGACTTGTTAGGAATGGGATGGGGCTTAAACCTACAGACCTCTAAAAAGTAATTGCTGTTATGAAATATCTTTTATTCTGGCAGAAAGTTCTTGAACTGATAACGGAAACAAACCTGAGAGTGCTGACTGTATGAACACCCTGCTTCAGAGAAAGCCTTGGTAGGCAAGCACTGTCACTCAGCTCTGTAACAACTGTGAACTCTTGAGCAGACAGGTAGGCAAAAAAGGGCTTTATTAAAGGCAGCAGTAAAGATTGCTCTGGACAGCTATCATAGGTGGAAACCCAAGTTATTTTCCCACTGGGTACCACAGCAAAGCAAGTGGATCTCCACATAGTACTTACATGGAAGAGCCACCATGACTTTTGGCAGATCTCGATGTCTTATTAAAAACAAACAAACAACAAACCAACAACAAAGCAAGACATGGACTTCTTATGTTGTAATTTAGAGCACATCTAACAATAGTCCTAGCAGTTTCCCAAATTCAAAGTGCTGTAGTTGTTCATTACAGGGAGTGCTTGGCTCATGGACACGGCTGCAGGTGCGCTCTCAGATATGAAGATGCTATTTGTATTTTAGGAACAGCTTAAGGAGAAATGGAAACCTCTGTTGTTGCGATCAGCACAGGTCTGTCAGTGGACGTTGAAATTCTGAATGAAAAAACACAATGTTTTAGTCACGTTTCCTCTTTCTCTTCCACCCTCGGCCGTGAATCTGTCTGTAAGAGTGGTGTCTCAGTTCAGCAGCCTGTGAGCAGGAGTCGATGAACTTATTTTTTTAGAATTGCAATGTGGAGAACAGAAATATGTACCTTGGTAAATATTAAAGAATGTATCGAAGAATGTCTAATTGCTTTGCATTACGGAATGCATCAGTCACCAGGGGAGGCAACCAGTTGTTTAAACTTAATTTTGACAAGGAGGCAGAAATACAGACTGGAAGGGGAGGGGAATAGATTAAAGAATATGTAGATAAGATGGATGTTCTGCAGTCAGCAGGGCCTGATGGAATTCACCCTAGAGTACTTAAGGCGCTGTCTGAAGCAATTGCTGAGCTATTAGTGATTATCTTTAAGAACTCACAGAGGAGAGAGGAGGTCCCTGAAGACAACAGAAGGGCAAACACAGTGTATTATATTTTAAAGAGCGAAGAAGGAGGACCCAGGGAATTAGGGAATTACAGACCTGTCAATCTAACTTAGGTCCTTAAAAGATTCAGAAACAAATCATTAAACAATCAATTTGCAAGTATCCAGCTGATATAGTGATGAAAAAAAAAAAGAGAGGGGGGAAAAAAAAAAGAAAACATAGGCTTGTCAAGAATAGTTGATGTCAAATCAATCTAATTTCCTTCTTTGTCACGGTAGCCTGTCTAGTGAATAAAGAGGAAGCAGTAAATGCAATAGTGCTTGATTTTTAGTAACACTTTTTGACATACATGACAGGCTAAGGAATATGGTATAGATATAATTACAATGGGGTAGGTGCATTGCTTATTGAAAAATAGCTCTGCAGCAACAGTAGTGCTGGATCACTGTCAGGGAGGATGTTTCAAGTAGGTCATTTAGCAGTTTGTCTTACACCCAGTTCTTTTAAATAGTTTTTATTTACAGCTGAACAACAAGCAAACAAACCCAACCTGTGGATGACACAATTAGGAGACGCTGCAAGTCTTAGGAGGCCTGGATCTGAATTTGAAACAATCTTCACAGCTTGGAGAAATGACTCCCAAATACTTAAATGAGATTCCATCCAGAACAGTCCAAAGTGCTGTGTCTGGGAAGGAGAGATGCAGAGACTTTATATGGGGAAAAAAGTAACCAGGCAGCACCATGTTTGTACAAGACTTGAGGATATGTATGCAGTTGTGGGTGCCACCTTTTCCTGCAGATGAAAAGAACGTGGAGAAAATCCAGGAAAACAGTCAGAATGTAGGGCGCCGGGAAGCACAGTGAGGGGATAATGATGGAATTGGGTTTGTTCCCTTCAGGAACGAGAAGGCTGAGAGAGTAACATGGCAGCAGACGTCCAGTGTAGAGGTGGTGGCTGTGAACGAGACAGTGAGCAATTGTTCCCTTTGGTTGTGGGGAGGATAACAGAAATTATCTTGATCTACCACTTAATGTCAGGGTGAGAAAAGCTGGTGCAGTCATGCAAGGATGCTCCTTGCTGTGGTTTTTTCTTTTTTCCTTAAGACAAGTCAGACAGTGCCTGTTGGGAACCCCTGGCTCTGTGTCAGCACAGGGAACTCATGCCATGAGGTTTCCTACAGCTGCACATTTCTGCTCAGGGAAAAAAAAAAAGTGCAAAAATGTTCTTATCACTCGAGTTTCCATTTTAACACTGTTTTGACTATATGCCAGAAATTGTTTGATTTGATGGTCTTGCATTGCTCACCACAAAAATGTCAACATTTATTCTCCGTTACCATCCTCTGTGTTGAAGATACTGCAGTATTTTAGTTCATAATAAGCCAGCTGGTCCATTACACATCCTCTCCTTGTGAACATCAATTACTGCCTGCTTCAGACTCCCCTTCCTTCTCCATGGCAGCATCACTCCAAACCTTGTTTCGTGGAAGATAAGAGACAAAACAGGCTTATATAAATATTAATTGAGAATGTTGTGAAGAGAGATTATCTGAGAATCTGTCCCTTGGAGAGTGCAGAAGAGCAGACTGTTGCATTAAAAACATCTTAACACAGCTCTCCAGCAGAACACAGACTGCCCTAAATACTCCGAATTATCAGATCCGGACGTGAGCAAAAACCCAAAGCTTTTTTGTCATGTCGCTGACAAGGGTGCAGCTCCTCAGTAGCTGGGGTCCTGCTGACCCCGTGTGAGTCTGAGGGGGTCTGTGGGACTCTGAGCCAAAACTGCTCCGGCAGAGGCAGCTGGGGGAATGCGAGGACAGACCTGTCTCTGCCACAGCCATCCCACACAGGCATTCCTGGTGCCCGCGCAGCTTGTCCCGCACGTGCGCCATCTCTTCGCCACAGGGATAGCATGGGCTGGGCAAACTTCACCCGTAGCGCCTGGCACGTGCTCCCGCATTCCACCTCTCCCAGGTCTCATCAGGCTGCAGCCGAAGCTGCACCCCTATAAGAAACATTGCATGAGCATCTCCCCGAAATCAACGGGGACTTCGGGCCCCGGATCCTCCAACCGAGCTGTGTTTGCACCAACCCACAAGTCGGTGACTGTTTTTCCTAATGCCACCACCTATTTCAACCCAGCCAGTCCCTTCTTTAAGGGATGCATAGGCTACCCCATCGCTGCGAGAAATCATTGATTATAGGGTATGTTAGCAATAATCCCACAGTTAACGTCTGCTGGTTTGTTAGAGTGGCGAACACCCTCGGCTTCGCTTTCAGCTATTAATTAACCAACCACTCATTAACTGCTGCTAACAATTGATTTACAGGGAATTATTGCTTAAATAGCGGGAGGTATTTAAAAGGAAAATAAATTAAAATAAAGAACTGCTGGATCCTTGGGCACAAAAAGGACTCCTTGTAAAATAGAGCATGGCTGCTACAGCACTGTAATTACGGAGTGATAAACAGTCATTGGGAAGTACGTTCTTTTCCAGAGACAATGACATTATGTCTCCTGGAAAGAGCCCCTTTGTCTGCACTAATTGAATGATCTGAAATGAATGATGTTATCAGAAACCTAACCAAGGCAACTAATGTTATATTTATGGGTTATCAAAAATGTTTAATCACAGCTGTGGCCTCTCCAAGATGTGTCATGGACACTGCAGCATCCAAAAATATGATTGAGGGCCGGCGCATCACATTGTCTTAATTATAAAGGAGAATTACAAGTTCTTCCATTGGTTCTGCCTCCCTCGGTACTGGCAGAACAAATGAGACCTATTAACCCAAGTGCAAGCGAACACCGCCTCCTAATGATGTATTTTCCTCTCCGTGGGCAGAGAGCGAGCAAGCGGTTGCGTAATTTTTTCCCTAGGAAATAGCAACCCAAATCAATTTACGGCACTCGTGACACGTGAAACCTCGCTCACGACTCCCCCTGTTGCATCTGCCTAGGTTTGTGCCACCAAGGTCAATGTTTGGGCTGACTAAGCAGGTGTTGCTGAGCAGGTCGAGGTGCATTTGCCCATTCCTGGCTGAGTTGAGCCGTGTTTCACTGCCCTCTCCTGGAGTGAGAAGCTGCCTGCTCTGCTGTCTTTTAGGCCCTTTTGGTACTCTCGTGCTAGTAAAAAATCGTTTAATATGGGGGCACAGGGAGAGGACCACTACTTCTTCAGACCTGAGGCTATGATTTCTCTTACTGTGAGATGAGCGGAGAAGAGATGGGAAAGTGTCACTGAAAAAATAGATCCTGTGCTTCAACTTTTGAGGTTGTTTGCTTTCATGGTTGTATGTCAGGTTTCCCCCTCACCTGTGTTTTTGGGAGTTGGTTTCCATAAATAGTCTGGCGAAAGTGTGACCAAGCCCTGTGGCGGGGCTCAGGAATAACTGCTTGAGGGGTTTTGCTTGAGAGTGATAAGGATACTGAAGTAGACAGTACCTGAGATCTGACTTGCTACAGGAAGAAACAGCACATCCTTGGTCACTTTGAGAAGGAAAATTGGCAGCGCCCCAAGCAGAGCCCTGTTCTGCCTCCTGGCAGCAGCCGTGTCCTAACCCGTAGCCTTGCCTCTCCCCCTTTCTAAATCAGTGTACATCGTATACCAGAGCTGTGGGGTCAGGGAAAACCCCCAGTTTCAAATCTTCAGTCAAAATCTCCGTTGTTGTATCTAAGATTTATAAATGCTGCAAGAATTTCCTCAGTCTTGCAGTGAATTTCAGGTGATCTTATAGCAGCCTTCCAGTACTTAAAGGGGGCCCACAGGAAAGCTGGAGAGGGACTTTTTACAAGGGCGTGTAGTGATAGGACAAGGGGCAATGGCTTTAAACTGAAAGAGGGCAGATTTAGATTGGATATAAGGAAGAAATTTTTCACTCAGAGAGTGGTGAGGCACTGGAACAGGTTGCCCAGAGAAGTTGTAGATGCCCCATCCCTGGAATTGTTCAAGGCCAGGTTGGATGAGACTTTCAGCAACGTGGTGTAGTGGAGGGTTTCCCTGCCCATGGCAGGGGGGTTGGAACTAGATGATCTTTGAGGTCCCTTCCAACCCAAACCATTCTATGATTCCATGAATGCAGTTGTTTCTAAATAAAACTTTCAACTCCCAAACTTCCTCTTGTTCAGCTTCAGCTGGTTTGACGAGCATATATCTGGTTTGGGTTTAGCCTTGTTATGGATATCCTGGAAAGGGAAATCCATAGTAACCTCCTGCCTTTGACAGCTCCCCTGCCCTTTCATCATTTATAGCTACAAGAATATTTAACTTTTTGATTATGAGTAAAATAAATAGCTCCTCCTAAAAGGCTGTAGAGAACAACAAAAATGGAGCAGGAAGTAGTGACTGGCATATTTTGCGTTTTTTCATCCTACCATTCCTGCATGGCTGGATCTCAGTACATTTTGGTACCAGGAGGTGGCACTGGCAATCACAAGGATCTGCAGCAGACTTGAATGGAAAACCGGTTGGTAAAACCTCTTTGTTGATAGGAAGTACAACTCCAGCTGTGTGAGTCTTCGCAAAGGTCTGCGTGTCTGGTTTCGCTTTATTTAGCAGCCTGCAGAAGAGTGGGAGACAGTTTCTCTCTAGCCAAAATATTCAATTCAGTCCTAAAAAAGCAGCGCAGGAGTTTTATGGGTTATTCTAGAATGTGAAAAGGTGTGCAGCTGCTAGCAAGGACGGCATCGATAGTGTGGTTCCTAATCCATTTGTAGTATTTCAGAATGTCATCAAAATGTTATCAGGACAGATGTATTTAATCCTTCCAAAATATGCCTGAGAAACTTCTGGCGCTCCTGGAGGAGGCAGAAATAAGTAATACCGACTGAAAACTCTTGTGATGGTTGTAGAGCTGGAGCAAACAGCCAGCCTAAATGCCTTCAGCCATTGCAGTGCTTGTCTCCTAGGTCCTAGAGAGAGAAACCCAGACGTCTGGGACAGGGTAGGTGCTTTGCATCTTGGGGTGGATCAGTAGCCATCAGAGTAGGCAATCATTCGAGGTGTTTCTCAGACTTTGTTCCGTGGATTGTTGGTACTCTGTAAGATATCAGGAGGTATCCTGTCTGAGAGCTGTAAAATTATTTTTAAACAGTCACGTGTGTGAGCAAGGAAAGAAGCAAAATTGGAGAATAAAAGTAAGAAGTGAACCATCAGATGTCAGCCTGCCTGAGTTTTGATTCCGTTGCGAAATACTGTAGTAACACTGCATAGGGCAGTCCTTGGGAAAAACAGTTGTTTTGTTAAAGCTCTGGAATCGTTCTTGTTTCCAGGGTCCTCTCTCCGGGCTGCAAGCAAGGCCAGCAGCTGCCCACCCCTCCTGAGGACAGGGCTTTTTTCCCTCGGTCTGTCAGAGGGCAGAGAGGGCCATGTTCTTGTCTTGGAAAATGTGAAAGGTGCTTGTTGTAACTCTTGCTTGGAGGCATTTTGGAGGCACTGGGGGTGTGTAGTTCAAACCTCCTGTCAGCCTAAGACATTTTAAAGCCACGTTTTTGATCTCCAAAGAGAGTTTTGTAATTGCGGAGCCATAAGAGCATGAAAAATGGATGTCTTCCTTGAAGCTCACTCCGGAGCTTCCTGATTTTGTTTCCTAAGCCTGATGGAGGCATAAGCATGAGGTGACAAAATACGGCAGCTGTCCATGTGCCCGGATGTGGACTTTTCTTGCACAAAAGCTGCTTTCAGTGCTTGGCTTAGCTCAGGCGGAGTTAGCTGGGCATCTCAAGCACAGCCCTATATTAGACTTACCTCGGCATGCCTGAGGAATAACATGTAGCAGGGAAACTAAATAAATTGTGGTCTCTTACAGGACTTGGTATTTTTAGACAGCCGATGTGACCAATTTTGGTGAGAGATGAAGCCCAGTCCCTCTCATGATGCAAAGTTTATCCCTCTCAAAGTGCAAACTGCCTCAGGCCAGGGAGCAAGACGACTCTCAGTTTTCCTGTTTCAGCTCTGTGTGTGAGTATGAAGGAGCCAATAAAACTAATAAAACAATGATTGATTTAGTTTGTCTGGTGGCGGTTGTCTCTGATTGTATCACCAGCTCCTCGCAAAACAGTTACCATAGTAATGAAAAATATCTGCAAGGATTTAGAGATTTTTAGGGACAAGAAATGCACAATTTAGTCCAAGGTTTAACCAAGAAAGAAGTGCCTAGGAGGAGGTCATCCTGGATTACTTCTCTGGCTAATATCTCTCCATGCACATCAGGACTTAACCACGGGCCTCATTCGTTTGCACACCTGATGTTTGCTTTTATATCCACTTCTCCCAAGATCAACAGGGATTGCCTATTGAACAAATTTGCTTCCTTCTTTAACTAGGCTTCGACAAACTCAAATGAAAACGCCTTGCCTAAACAGTCAGCACAGTTCACTTTTTATAAAGTAGGAACTGACCTGCCATTTATTTAATGTCATCTTTTTTCTCACATTTAATCAATATGAATCGATCTCTGTTGTTCTTCATTCAACTTAATGAAGTATTGCATGTTTGAAACAATCATATAGCTGATGAGGGAGATATGACAATTTGTTGTTTTTCTCTGTTGTTATCTAATGCATTTTTTTCTAGTTTCAGCTTTATTTTAGAATTACAAATGCAAGGGAGAATGATTACATTACTGTGATGTTCAACAAAAATATTAGAAAAGCTGCTAAATCACATGCCAGGACATTAGTAGCAGCATTTGAAGTAAGCTTGTTTTATGTTATAAAATAAGAAGGACATGGACCAGTTGGAGAGGGTCCAGAGGAGGGCCATGAAGATGATAAGAGGGCTGGAGCACCTTTCCTATGAGGACAGGCTGAAAGAGTTGGGGCTGTTCAGCCTGGAGAAGAGGAGGCTCCAGGGTGACCTTTTAGCGGTCTTCCAGTACCTGAAGAGGGCCTACAAGAAAGATGGGGAGAGGCTGTTCAGGAGGGCCAGTTGTGATAGGACAAGGGGTAATGGTTTTAAAATAGAGGGAGGTAGATTCAGGTTGGATATTAGGAAAACATTTTTTACCATGAGAGTTGTAGAACACTGGAACAGATTGCCCAGAGAGGTGGTGGATGCTCCATCCCTGGAGACGTTCAAGGCCCGGTTGGATGAGGCCCTGAGCAACCTGATCTAGTTGGAGATATCCCTGTTCCTTGCAGGACGGTTGGACTAGATGACCTTTGAAGGTCCCTTCCAGCCCTAACGATTCTATGATTCTATGATTCTATGTTCTGTCTGGTCAAATGAAGTTTTTTTGGTGATCGCTGGAGAACTTGGGACAGCTATAGTAAAAAGAGACTCCCAACAGGGCCTGTCAGCAATTTTAAGACCCTGACTAGTTTGTGGGTTCCAGGTACTTGAATGAGCTTTGTGTGAAGTGTTGCCTGAAGTCATGGGTAATTTACAGACTGGTCATTACATTATCCCTTATTTTTTTTTTTTTTTTTTTTTTTTTGTTATTTAGAACGCAAAGAGCATTTATTCACCCTCTCAAGTTTTCTTAGAGGCTTGATGTGTCACTAAATCCCTGTTTAAAAGTCCAAATAAATGTTTCAAGGGTTGAGTGCTGGCTGTAAAGACCAGGAGCAGGAAAGGTCTGCTGGGAGGGCTGTGAGCAGCTCTGAAAACGCCTGCAAAGATTTTCCTCACTCCAAGCTATGCACAATATTTGAGTAGAGGAGAGAGGAGAAGGCTGACATTTGAATTAAGAGTTGTTGAGCACTGAGTGTTTTTGAGACTGAAGATCTGGCAGCAAATAAGGTAAACTGAAGTGTAGCTTATCTGTTTGGCTGGACTTCCAAGGCTAACAAGTCCCTCGTCCAGGAAGCAGACTTGATTGCCGAGGGAGAAGCGGGGCTGGAAAAATATTTTTTTACTGAGGATGCTTTCACAGGTGTTCTTCCCTTTTGCTGATTATTCCCAAACAGATTTTTTCCTTCATCTGTGTGCGAAGCTCACCTATGTCTGGGTGCCAGCAATTTGCTCTTGAAGGGCCACTTTTTGATCAAATATCAGGGTAAGGGGCTGCACTATAGCCTTGAGATTGGTCCATAGCTGTCTAGACTTGCCCAGAGAAGTTGTGGATGCCCCATCCCTGGAAGTGTTCAAGGCCAGGTTGGATGAGGCTTTCAGCAACCTGTTTTTGTGGCAGGTGTCCCTCCCCATCGCAGGGGGGTTGTAACTGGGTGATCTTTAAGGTCCCTTCCAACCCAAACCATTCTATGATTCTGTGACTTCTTATCCAGCACCTCTCACCAGAAATTAATTCTGTTTCACCTACAGGATTGTGTCCAAGCTGATTCTATCCAGTGGAACAGTTATGGTATCAACAAATAGTAAAGAATAGCAACAAAACACCAATTGAAAGAGCAAATCTTTTCCTCAGCTGGTTTTATTTGAAACATCTGAAATTATTTCTGCATAAGTGGAATTCCTTGATGAAGAAAATGCTTCTTAAAGAAAAGAAGCGTCACGGGGCATGGAAAGGAGCTTGCGTCTTCAATCCATGCTGGAAGAAGGACATAGATGGAAAATACTGGTCTCTGTAAATTCTCTGTAGAAAAGTGTTCTGTAAATTCTCTGTAGAAAAGTGTTCTGTAATTTCACTGAATGCTACCGTGAGGCCAAAGGAGAGGAACCTGGGGAGCAGCCAGAGGAAGCTCTGGAGGGCAGCGTGCATGCTGCCGGTGCCAGATCCCACTTGCTCCTGGCTTGCTCCTGCACGTTCGCTGTGCCTGGCAGAAACAGAGACAGAGCTCTGTCCCCAGCCCACCTGGGGCTGCCCAAGGCAGGAGCGGTGCAAGCACTGAGGGCTCACAGCCTCTTTGGAACAGTTCCTGGGCTCCTGTCCCCTGTGGGGTCCAGGACTGCCCCCCTCCACCTCTTGTGCAGATTGACCATCACAGAGGCAGCCCACTGCAGGCACTGTGCTCGGCCCGTCTTGGGGCTCTGCCAGCACCCACTTACCCTTGTTGATGCAACCCAGCGCCCTGTTGTCATTCACATTGAGCTTGCTGTCCACCCACCAGGACCCCCAGGTCCCTTTCTACAGAGCTGCTTCCCAGGCACGTGGATCCCAGCCTATGCTGCACTCCTGGATTATGTTTTTCCAGGTACTAGACCTTACACTTGTCCTTGTTGAACTTCATAAGGTTCCTGTTAGCCCACTCTTCCAGCCTATGCAGGTCTTCCTGCAGTGTGGTTCTCCCTTCAAACGTGTCCGCTTTTCTGCTCAGTTTGGTATCATCAGCAAACTTCATCAAGGTACACTTGATCCCATCATCCAAATCACTTTGAAGATATTAAACAGCATCAGGCCCGATATCGATCCCTGGAGGACCCCACTTGTGACAGGTTGCTGGTTTGAAAAGGAGCTATTTAGCACCACCCTTGAGGTGCAGCCCATCAGCTAGTTCCCTACCCACCACCCAGACCATTCTTCCAGACATCAGTTTCTCTAGGAGAAGGCTGTGGGAAACTCTATCGAAAGCCTGAGATCTGTCTAGAAGTTCCTACCACAATTTTTGCTACTACTTTAATTTCATTATAATGACATGTTTACACTGCTAACAGTTCAATCAAAATTGGATGTGTTTATAACAGTTACTGCAGTTTAGATTAACAGCTTACTTCTACTTTACTACAAGGAAACCACTAAATTGACTGTAATTCCTAATCAATATAGCTATAATTCTTAGCATTTAAATAGGTTTTTAAGTGGTCTTGCCCGTGCTGCGAAAGGAGAAATGGCTGTCCTGTAATTTGTCATCCGGCTGCTGCAGAATCCATTTCCAAATGTCGATTGTTTCATTCTACTTCCAGTTACCAAAACCAGCAACATTTAATGACAGGCTCTTTTTCCACATTTCCTACTGCCTTTCCTTCATCTGGGCTTGGTTTAATGAGCAGTGACGTTGTGTCATGAAAACAAATCTCGAAACCTCTAATGACTTAATCCATCCTCATAACACGTCCGTGCCTGCTGCAGAGGAGATGATGCTGGTGGGTGCAGCTGGCTGACTCCTCCTTTAACCCCTGGCCCCTGAGGGTCACTAACTTTCTCCTATCATTCCATCTTACCATCCCATTTGGGTGAATACGACTATTCATTCCACTCCGTTGTCCAAATATGCTTCTCAGTTCCAGATTTGTCTCTACCAGTTCACCATCATTTTTCTCAAAATAAAGCACAATTTCACTGGGAACAGCTGCAGCACAAACTCAGCTCAGCACTGAAAAGAAAGGTCACGGTTTTCTCAGAGTGGCAAAGTCAATGCTCTGACCTCACCAGTCATATCTGAGCAGCTTTAAACAGTGCTTGTGATCAGAGTTCACAGTTCTGGAATTTATCCTCCATTTCAGGCTGGTCTACAACACAATGACACAACTTGCAAGCGTTGCAGTGTCATGGTCTGCACCTTGAATAAATACTTTTGTCGGTGTTTTGGCTATGTTTCAGTTGAGGACTCAAGTGTGTTTCTAAGCGTGCCTCAGGCACACCCTGCTCCCATAGAAGAGGGTACCAGTCCCTACTCAACACCTCCCTCTTTCCCCTCTTGTGGGAAGAAAACCCAGCCACAGGGGACCAGGATGTTTTTTTGGACAGGTCACTCATTTAAACAACCAGACGCTTTCTGGGCGTAATTTGGGACTCGGCCACTGTTTGGCTCAAATGTACCCAAAAGAGACTTGATCAACTTCTCTCTCTCTCACTAACCCTCCCTGCTGCCTTCATGGCTGTCACATAGGAGGGAACATGGCCTTGCATGCTTGAGCAAAACTTTGGACAGACAAACATTGATCAGATACAATACAGCATCCTGATGTAGACTGGCGCTTTGTAGGCTAGGCAAAAGGTCTCAAGAGAAAGAAATGCCTAATTCCCATTGACTTCATTTCTATGGCTGCTTGGCTCCATGATGATGGAATCTTTAAAGGAGGTGCTGGGTCAGACCTTGCCAGACGTATTTTCTTGTTGGATGTAGCTCCAGTGAACCAAATTGCTAAAGAAAGGAAAAAGAGCTTCCAGACAGGTAACCCACGTCTAAGTGTTATTGCACCATGCTTATTATGTGCTTGCCTTTTTTATCCCATAACTGATTCTTTCTGAACAGAATAAAATGAGATTCAGGAAAGCCTTTTAACAGCCTATGTACTTCCATAACTTGGTTTCTCAGGTTTCCTAACAAAAAGGGAGCTTCAAAAGCTCTTCCCTGAAACAGCTGGAACTAAATTTATTTCTTGGCCCTGTGACCCTTGCCTGGAAAGACTGCTGCCCTCTGACTTTGGCTTGGAATTGCACAGTGAAATGCCTAGAAACTGGAGCCCTGTTTTGTCGGTGCTTCTGGGTATTTAAGAGCTCTTTCATCAAGGAGAGTTGACAGCTTTCCTTTCAAATCAACTCAATTCGGAAGAAAACAACCAAGCAAGAGGAAAGGGAAGGAAAAGCTCTCAGCTCACACAACACAAAGCTCATTTTTGATGTTGTTGGAGACAGACAATATTTTTAATTCATTTCTCATAAGCAAGTCTGAGTTCACTAAAGCTGCGATCCCTTTCCACTGTCTCAGAGGTAGCGAATTGAAGGCAAGTTGCCGGCAAATCCTGGAAATACTGGACTCTCCATCATATTGGAGTGGGCAAGGCTGACAGGAGCTCAGCTACCTAACTTTTACTGACACTGAAGCTGCTTTGAGAGCTCCAGTGTGAGCGGACGGGTCCCTTCAAAGGCACCCACCTCTCTCTGCTGCTCACTGCCTTCTTAGGCACCAACTGCATGGGTGTAAATGGTGCCCAAGCTGGGCCGACTGGCTCTTATCCCATTTCTATGCAGTTTTTCTGTATCTAATGATGGCAAAAAACTCTTTACCGTTTCCAGTCCCTATGCCTGAGACCGTAAATGTGACTCCTTTTCCCAGTGAAGAAGCTTGACAGGATAGCCATGGCAGGTTGTTAATACTTACGAAGGCTTCAAATACAGTATCAGATTTGTTGCCTGGCTTGGGGTTTGTCTAGACGGGGTTGTTTTATTAGATAGCAGATGGTTTGGAAATTGTTTGCTGTGACAAGGCTGAGTGGAATTTGAATTCTCTGTTCCCAGACCAAAAAGGGGTGGGGTAGGGAAAGAGGAGAGCAAAACTCCCACGTTTCCCATTCAGATTGAAAAAAGCATATATATATACATCATTGAGGGAAATCAGCTTCACTGCGCTGATCACAGATCCTTGAGCAACTCTGATCAATCGCAGGATGAATTTCCTTAGTACACTCTCAGTGCCAATATTGGAAAAGTGAATTTACGATCTTTGAGTGTTTAATTTTTGCAGTTTCGAATAAGATAAATGAGAAACAGCAGGGCGTATTGGCTGGACCAAAAAAACATTGCATCAATTCATGTTCTGGCATCGGGTAATTGGGTCTACTCTGTTTACTCGGACCCGTGTGGGCAGAAGTTGAGGCTGCCTCCTTTGCAGAGAGGTCTGAGAATAGTCTTGCTGGCAATGATTTTGGATTTCTCTCTCGTTCTAGGCCAATCTTCACGCACTCAAATGAATTCATTTGCAGGGGAGGCAGCAGCTCTCTCCCCTCAGAGACAGCACAAGGCTCTGCAGATGGGCTGTTTATGTCAATATGGACTTAAGTGTGAAGTTTTAAACAATTTCCCCTCTGTCTTTCCTGACATAAAGGTCCCCTGGGGAGGAACTGGTTACTGAGTCGAAAAACTGTAAATGTCGTGAAGCAATGCCTGTTCTCCGAAGAGATGTGAAGCTTTTGTTTCTGGCTGCACAGGAATGAAAAGCCATGTTTCTGAGCAGAAGCTGGGCCATCTGTGCTTTGAAGTATTTCAGATTTTATCCCTGGAGCCAGAGTATGTGCTGATAGAAAAAAAAATCACCGACAGGTTAAAATTGACAGCCCACAGCCTCGGTTAGTGTAACTGGGGTGGCACACAGCCGCCTTTTGGGCTTGTGATTCAGGGCTGAATGGTGCTTCTGGCTCTCGAAGTTCTCCGACAGCGTGCCTATGGGGAAAAATAGCTGTTTCAGGGCCGGGGAACTGAGGGGTGAAGGCTGAGTACCTTAATCTAGGGTAGCCAGGAGAGCTCACAGCCTTGCTCAGGAGGGCTTGGGGTAGGAAATCCATCATAGCTCTTCCCTCACCACCTAGAGCAAGGGGAGATGTGGCAGCTCTGAACGTGACTCCCTCTTTCTCGGGGGATGGCGTAATTGCACACCAGCCTGTATTTATGTCTGTGTGGGCAATCACATTTTTAAAGAGGATTGTGCACTGCTTTGGCTATTTCTAACCTTCTTTAATCACAGCATCTGCTGCAATGTAACTGTAAAATGTCAGAGAACTCTCAAAGGTCACGTCTGGCTCAGGTAGGCAAAAACTATCTGAGTTTTTGTGTCATCTTTTTGAACTAGACCTCGACCAGCAAATCCTGTTGCTTTTGTGGGATGGAAGAGGCACTGAACTGCAGGCCTGGACTTCTGTATTTGTGCATTTTGGATTCCTCTTTCATCGCGAGATGATCCTGGAGTGAAAGATTTTGGGCTGGATTTTGTGGCAATGAGCTGTCTACCATAGTATCCTCACTCTGCAACCAGGTATTAGCAAACATTTTAATATAAAAAAGGTATATCATTAACATAATTAGTGGTAATAATTCTTGTGCTTATTTTTCATGCAGAGTCATGCCAGTGGCAAGCTGATTGCTCAGGGAATAAGAGATGCCAAATTTTGAAGTGGTGTGCCAAGCAAAGTATTTGCTGACTGAGTGATGCCTGCCTTGGAACTGAGGCCATGCAAGCAACGTGTTACTCCAGTCTCCAAATAGTTTAAAGGACAATGTAGGCCTTATGGTAATTTTTTTTCTATAAAGGCATGTATTCATCTTTGTCTGACGTTGTTTTACCAGTCTATGGCCGCTACTCCTCAAATAATTGACAAAATGGTAACACTCACATTTTGCAAACGACTTAGCTCTCAAGTATTGGGCTGCATTTCTGGCTGGCGTTAGCTCTAGCATCAATGTATGTACACGATGAAGGGATTTAAGCTTTATCAGTCGATAATACAGTGGCATCAGGATGTCTGGAGTTAGTACTGTTAATTTATTTAGTGCAATTCCCCAGGATGAGTAAATGCATTTTTTCTGCACACTAGAAGCTAATGCTCGATGATAGCTGCACATTGCCATAGAAACCAGGACAGGTTCAGCTGTAAGTCAAAGGTTAATTTATGATTATTTTTAAAATCATCTCACTCGGATGCATCAGTTTAGACAGAACTTGTCGAAAACCTGATTCCTTACCCAAAAACCTATAGTTCTATTCTAGCTCTTCCAAAAATACATTAGCATGGCTTCTGTTTGCTTAAGGCAGATTCTCCATAAGGTGTTATACAAGATAACTGTCTGGTTTTGAGTGTTTGTAGCTATGTTTGCAAATGACAGAGTGACTGACAGCACAAGCTCTCTGTGGGATGGCTGTGGACCAGAGCACGGATGACTCATTGTGTATGATGTTGTTTCACACCAAAGTGTTTGCTCTATATACCGAACATGTGTGCGAGTCAATAGCAAAAAGTTCAAGAGCAAACACAGCTTAGGTGGAAATAAATTCACAGTGACTGAAATCATTATGCCCAAGTCAGAAAGCTAATTTCATCGAAGGGTAGATAACAAGCAAAACACCCATTTAAACGCCTTTTTAAAGCAGAAGGTTTACTTGGGTTGGTTCCCGTGTCCTCCGCAAATGCTCGAGGGTCAGGCAGCATGGACAGAGGATCTTGGCATTTCCTTGCAGCAAAAGCCTTGTCATTCCAGGGATGGGCAGAAGTGAGTTTGGGTCCCTGCTCAGATCTCCCCCATGCAACAGTAATACCCAATAATTGGACACTATTTTTCTCTTGGAAGTACATACTTTTGCCAAAGACTGGCTTTCTCCCTCACCTGTCTCCCCAAGTGCCTTTTTGGAGTTCAACAGAGATCTAAATAGCTGGTTTTGTATCAAGAGCTATTTATTTGCTTGGCTGCCAATTAACCATCCCCTACAGACCTTGCACGTCTATAAGGCATCGTTAAAAACAAACTCTTTTTGATTTGATGATGCTATTAATGTCCTCCTAGGAACAGCCCCAGTCTCAGGCTGGCCTAGCAGCGTGGAGGTGCCCCCTCAGCTGTCTCCTCTCTCCCCAGCTGAAATAATAAGGGTCTATGAGAACTGCATGACTCTACCTCAGTCCCTCAGGGGTGCTTGACCATATCTCTGGACCACCTCTTCTTTTGTTAAAACCCTCCACAACGTATGTTGGAAGATTTCCATCCTGAGGGACATTTTACTGAACATACAAAGGCAATTTTACCCAGTGTTTTGCCCCCTCTGTAAACATGTGGTAAAAGGACGCAGAAATATTCCTCTTATCTAACTGGCAAATAACAAATTGCTTTTACACTACTGTGGGAGATTAAACACTACAATTTACTTTTTAAATCAGGTTTCTCACAGGGTGTGGGGATGAGCCCACAAAGACTTCAGGAGTCTTTGCTGGGCTTTGAATTGTGTCCACAAGAGCCAGTTGTAGGTGAGGGACTGGTTCAGGCAGCGCTGTCCCATAGGGAGCACTGGGATGAATCACTCATCAGTACTTGCACGGAGGCTCTCGCATACGGCAACGTGCACAGGGAGATCGGGGTCAAAGCACGGGTACTTGGAGGACACCTTTAGTCAGAAAACATCAAACTCACTTCCCCAAAGCCTCTGGAAATGTCCCTTCTGCAAAGCCTTTTCCCACATCCTAGACCTTTTCTCGCAGCCCACTTGTTTCTGGATGAAGCCGATGAAGCCGAGGGGTTCGTGTCCTCGTGGAGCAACACAAGACACAGCCGAGCTGCATCAGCTGCAAGGCTCCAGATGTGGCCAGGACAGGACAGACAGAGAATTCCCATCTCCTCCTGCCACAGACAGGCCACAAGGCTGCAGTACCGTCCCTCCCTTTTCTGCCTTTGCAGAGGCTGAACTACAGCACTGGCAGCTTCACCCCAGGCGAGCTACCTCCTGCAGAGCTGGGACCAGCCTGAGGGACAAATTCAACCTTGAAAAACAGCCAGCAGAATGGTGTGCAGATCAAAGGGGTATTGCAGAGCTCAGCTAAAAGAGATCCCTTAGAGACTCTTTAAAGTGTTTTGGCTCACCCTTGACTTCCTCAAAACGGAGCACGGATTCTCTCTGGGAAGAGAGAAAAATAAAATAAAAGCAGAGGTTGAGACGTGCCTTGAAAAGGACGGGCACCTGAGGAGCATTGTCAGCTTCTGCACACCCGCCTGCTCGGTGACGCTGTGTTGCTTACAAGAGGTTTATTATTGCTGTCATACCTTTTGAAATATGACACTGCAAATCTCTGAGGCTGGAAAAACTGTTTTGTGACTACATTTAAACATTTAAAACGTGGCCAATTTCCCACGAGGTGTGGGTGGTGTGTATGGGTGTGAAAGAACCTTCTCAAGAGCAAGAGGTAGAGCAATTATTTCAGCATTTCATGTCCCTTGGTCAATTTGTTTTTTTTGAGAAGGAGAGTGTTTTTTTTCCAGTTTCCATCCTCTAGTTTGATTTATCAGTCCATCAGTGGACACAGACACCGTAAGTGCATGAAAGCGTTTGCATGTCAGTGAAGATTTCCAAAAGCTACAGTACAAGCTACGGTGAGCCGCCCTATTTTGCAGTTAAATTCCATGTCTCTGATGGATTTCCCCACACTGTTGCTAGGAGATGAAGATACTGCCTAACAAAGGATACATTGACAAAAAATTTTCCAGAACAAATCTATCTTGTTATGGTAAATAGAGCCTCGCATAAAATGGATATTGCAGGATTTATTTCCCTAGTGGTGGCACTGGCAAAATTACGCACATCAAGTTAAGGTGAAATTTCCCTATCGGTAATGCATTTTTGTTTTGTTTTGTTGACACGAGGACTTTCAGCATGTTTAATGCCGAAAGCGCTATTGCTTCCAATCTGTTTTGTTGCTAGGCTAATAGGATGAACACATCCTACGTTACTGTTTTTCCCCTTTCCCTTCTCTGCTACTTTTCCCTTTCAGGAAGAAATGTGGCTTATTATAGCGGTTTCCTTTTTTTTTTGTGACTCTTCTGGGAAACATGGATTCCTCTGCTTATTTTAAGGGAAGAAGCATGCATGACTCTGGACATGTTGAGATTTGGCACAGAAGCAGCTGAACACAATTGAAAAGCAGACCAACCTCTTGCTTTACAGCTCTAGGCACATCTGCATTAAAAACAAACAAAAAAAAAGACACAAAGTTGAATGGCAATCCAATGAAGAGAAAATCTTCAGGAATTCTCATGGAAAGATTAAATTTCTAGAGAATGACAAGTTTTCTCCCTTTCTTGTAGTGATGTAATAAACACACAACAAACGGATTTGAACAGCAAAAGCCAATGCGACTTAAGTCACAGAAAATAAAACTCTTCCCTGGACAATAAGTTTAGCTCTGGTGTGGCCATTATATTCAGTCACCCACCGCCATCCCAGCACTTCCTATGCCACCATAAAGGTTTCTGGCTCTAAACACACAGAAGTAAACAACTCGCTGTCCAGAAAGATGTGAAGGCTGAAAATGAGATTGCCTCTTACCTTGCAGGGGAGGAAAGGAGTCAGGGAGGAACACAGTCCCCTTCATTTTCCTACATGCATCACTGCACAGAGGGAACAGACAAATCTGAACTCTTATGTGTTAAAGCTAGTGGGTCCCTTCCTCCACAGCTGCGCAAGGGTTGGGCCAGTTTCATCTCAGGTGTGAATCAGCTCGCCCAGGTGGGACCATCTGCACAGAGCTATGGCAGGCATGGTCCTCTCCGCCTCCGTTCTCGAACGAGTGGTGTGGAAGGGAATTAAGGCAGAAAACCTCACTTCTTATCACCTCACTCCTTGACCTGGGACGCACCGTTACCTTCTGCCCCACAGGGCAGAGCAAAGGTGAGCCCACCAGCTGGGCAGACAAACGCAGGTGGGGAAGGAGGTGACCCGTCAAGCCTGGAGTCGCTCGATTGCCATCCGTCACGGCCATTCCCCGTTCCGCAGGGAGAGAGGGAAACGCTGGTTTTGTAGGGTTGATGTGAATGCCATCGAGATGCACTCTTTCCACCACAGTCTTGGATGTCTGTGTTGACTTTTGCAGCACTGGCAATCGCGAGCAAAACTTGCCAGAAATCTGTGTTCAATTTGTCTATAAGCTTTGTACAGGGTTTTAACTAGACACGAATGCATGCAGATGCTATCTCTGCTTGTTTTGACGGGCAGGGGAGAGGGGACAACTGGGAAGGGCCTTGCAGCTCCCACTGTTACTGCACTTATCCGGTTTTCTGCTGTAATATCCTGTTTTTAGATGCTTACAGTTTAGTCAAACATTAACCATTTAGGATAGGACTGACCATGCTGGGATGGCGCAGACCAGCACCTGTGATATGTAAGTGAAAATAAAGCGGTGTATTTTTTCCCAGGTCAAAGCCAAGAGGGGGGAATATTTTATTCTATATTAAAAGATCACTGCAATCTCTTTGCTTTGAAATTTGGCATGGTGGTAGCAGTTAGGTCACAGTGCTGTTTGCTGAACATATGGCAAACCAAGCACGTTTAGCCAAAAGAAAAAATAGTAACAATAAGCCCTAAAAGCACAACCAGAGCGCACTTGTATTCAGCAGAGACTTTGGTTCTCATGACTGCATTGCTTAAGGAATTGCTTCTGCCAGATGCCCCCTGAGAGTTTTCCCTACTTGCAGCTCTGCAGGGTGTGGATCCCCTCCCCACGGACCCGTCCACCGAGCCTTGAGCGTGGTGCAGGAGGCACCTCTCAATTACACGCAGAGGGTGGATAACAAAGCAGAGCTGGGAGTTCAGGCAACCTCCACCGCAGCTAAAATATAACTCTGCTCTCTGCTAAGTAGAGATGTCTTCTCTGGGCTGGTGGCCTCCTGCGATGGGATGACATAATGCAAACAAAGCAACATAGCCAGTACATTACACCGGGAAACCTGGAGAGGGAGGTTTGGGAAGCAATCTGTTTGATGGGAAAAGAAGGAGAGCCAAGGAAGGAGACAAGATAGCCAAGGTGACAAAGGATATTTTGGGAGGAGGGGAAATTTACTGGGTAATATCTGAAGGCAGATTGTGAAAATCAGGAGCTCTGAGGATGGATAACAAGTTGTGCATTAGAAGAGGACGGTGGCACAGGAGCAGTGACTACCAAGAGACGGTGAAGCAACATCAAGAAATTAGTAGAATGGGAAAGGAAAAACAAAGAGAAAGTTTTTCCTCCTTATTTTACATTTATGCCAGGTGCTTATTTTCTTTATCCAGCACAGTGTAGTTCTTATCCAAAGGCAATTCATTAGGGGTGTTTAAAAATTAGTGTGAAGTTTTCTTCAGCTCTTTCCAGCTTTAGGCTGAGCACAAGAGTAACTCTTTGCTGGACTCACTGGCCTTTGCCATGTTTGTGGCACTGATGACTTCTTTTTGGAAACGTCGATAGGGAGGTGGTTGTAAAGCTCCCATTTTCTACTACCTGTCATAGACTGGTGACTTGCAGCTGCTCCCCAAAGCTGTACCCACACCACTGCTCAGCTTCAGAGAATTCCACCACTGTGAAGGGCAGTGCTCCAGGCCCCTTCTCTCCACAGCTTTTGGGTGTCAGCCAAAGCTGAACAAGGACTTTCAAAGCACTTGAGTGTCTCAGTCTCAGAGCATTAGGTGCGACGGCTACAAAGTATTGTGGAAATTTTGGTGACTAAGGTGCGTCCACAATGGCAGATTTTTGCTTACCAAAGAGTTCATCTGAAAGATGGTCGCATGTAGATGTGCCTAGAGCTGTCCTTCCAGTACTTAAAGGGGGCCTACAGGAAAGCTGGAGAGGGACTTTTTACAAGGGTGCGTAGTGATAGGACAAGGGACAATGGATTTAAACTGAAAGAGGGGAGATTTCGATTAGATCTAAGGAAGAAATTTTTCACACAGAGGGTGGTGAGACACTGGCACAGGTTGCCCAGAGAAGCTGTGGATGCCCCATCCCTGGAAGTGTTCAAGGCCAGGTTGGATGAGGCTTTGGGCAACCTGGTGTAGTGGAGGGTGTCCCTGCCCATGGCAGGGGGGTTAGAACTAGATGATCTTTGAGGTCCCTTCCAACTCTAGCCATTCTATGATTCTATGGTTTATATAGCAGTGACTCAGCATCGCTGTCATGTATTTGTCAGGTATTTACTGAGCTTCAACGAATTGTCTTCGGCAGGCTTGCATCAGCCTGTGGTTAAGTTGGTCAGATGTGGCTGAACTCTGTGGCCCCTTAACTGTGAGTTAAATAGATTTTTTTGTTCCACTGAGTGTTTTTTGAACAAACATATTTTCCAGCGTGCTCCCTGTAGGATAAGGACTGCCATCGCCCACATATTTATTTAGCTCACGCATTGGCAAGTTAAAGTGGAAAAAGCCTTTTCACAGATGCTGCAAAGAGAAGAAAATCCTAGCTATATGCAAAATCCAATTTCTTCTGTGATCCTGCCCTTACAAGGAGTAACCACAATTCTTTTCCTATCTGTACCAAATCAGATAATTTTTGGTACTTGAATATAGTATTCATCTGATTCGTGTGGCTCCTGACTTTGTGAAGAACAGATGGCCCGTGACAGCAGTGGGCTGCTCCTCTGAGTAACTCAAAGCTCACTACAGACTGACTTTAGTCTGCTTTAGGTTCCTAATGCTGCTCTTCTGACATCTTAGTTTATTAAGTGTGCCTTGGGCTACAGTCTTATCTCCATCGCTTCTATTTCCCTCCCTCCTTGGCTCACCCATAGTGTTATTAATTCTAATACATTTCAGATATCTTTGTTCACTGAAACCAGCTTATGGTGCTCTTTACTGAAATGATTGGAGCTGACGTCAGTTTTCCACTCTGCTCTCAGAGAATCAATTTTTATAAGATTTCTGTGATCCGTTCAGGTATGTCGACATAAGTAAAAGATTGCTTAAATTGTGTAGGATGGGAAAACTTTAGAAACAGGAACTAGAGTTTATAGTTATCTGTAAACTATGGAATATCAGACCATTTCCTGATTCAAGTACGAGCACATACACACTGTATGGTAATCTTCATACAAGCGATACTGAACTCTTAAAAAGCATTACAATGTCCTAAAAAGATTTTTTTTTTTAATGTCTTTATTAAGGTAACTTTGTTTTCCCTAATCAGATAGTAAGAGTTAATTGCATTGAAAGAAATATCTTTTCTAGTTTTTCTGCTTCACTATGATGTGGTTTTTTTCAAAGAAAGAGTTTATTTATGAGGAAGTAATTAGTCATTAATTCTTCATTGCAATTACCTCAGTCAATCTATTAACATGAACTTCAGCATGTATGAAACCAGCCTGTTCTGTTTCTCGAAGCCACAATATAAAACTCTGAAAGCACATTTTCAAAGAAATACTAGTTGTGTTCAGTCACTAAAAAAGTTTATTTATTGTGTCCTCTTTTGCATTCTGAATTACTTAGAAACTGCATTTGCACAGTCTTTATATAATGTAAAAAGTAACTTCTAATAGCAGGACCATAATGAAAATCTTCCAAGCGAAAGATGCAAAGCTAACCAGTTTGTGGGAACATGTATTCCAAGTAGACGGAATGTGATGTCAAATGTAGTTGTAAAATTTCTTTGAGAAGTAAGGAAAAACATTCAAAAGATTTTGTTACGTGCTTCCATGATCAAAAGATGACTTCTCTGTGACCAACTGAACATATAAACGGGTATGAACTGAGAATTATCTGGGAGCAAATACTCATTCTTGTTTGTTGTTCATTTGGAGACACACTGGTGGTTACTAAAGTTAGTATTAGCATTATCAGCTGCAAGTGACTGTATTTTTGTTGCATTGCACTTGAAACATTTTTGGCATTCCAAATGTGATTTCACTTGCTCTTAATCAAAGTGACCAAGCTGCCAATGGGTTTTTCCCCTTTCACTTAAATACTAACGGACCTAATATATGGAATACACTAATAAAAAAAAATACTCTTATGAATTCAGGCAATAATGTCCATGACATACTTTGCCTTTGCAAGCAAATCTTTGCTTTTAGAGGGGACCAAAGATATTACTGAGCGATACGTTTCCTCTTCTACTAGGAATATCCCTTTAGCTGTAGATGAGTCCTTGGAAAGTACTATTAACTTGTTACAAATGTGAGACATGAGTAGGACTAGGAACTCTTCAGTAGCTCTGCAGCAGTTGCCTTGGTGTTTTCTGGGTTTTTTTCCACCTTTCCTAGAAACAAAAATATTTCTGACAATATTTTGTTCTGAAACACTATATTTAAATCACATCCTTGGTCCTCTTCATTTACATGCTGTCTTATACCTGACAATCGTTATCATGAGCAATAGAGAAATTTCTGTGCTGACTACGGTAAACCTTTGGCAGTTGTTCCAGTTCTGACTGGTTCGGTGCAAAATCACCTCTCAGTCCTTTCAGAAAAGACAAAATGTGGTCTTCCTTAGCAGAGTATCCTGAATTCTTAATGGGACGTGACTGTGATAGCACTGTTGTGGTCTTGATCCAAAAGGGGCATTACAGTTAATTACAAATTCACAAAGACTGTAATATTTTTTATTATTATTAGACTGTATTTCTCTTTATTTTTATTAGATCATGATCTTTCCTTCTGCCTTGCATTTGTGCCCTCATGATGTGCTTATCCTCCCATACAACTGCTGCTTAACTCATAAAAATATACAGGATAAAATAATCTTTGGATAAAAACATGGCATGCAGAGCCGTCTAGCTGCAGTGCTTTTAATTAGACTACAGCTGCTTTGCATATCAAATGTATCTGTTTGAATTTCAGCAGGAGGTGATGTAATTTACATACAAAGACTGTAAAGACATGTAGAGCCCTTTGTGTTTAAAGATACGGCTGAAATGTAAACCACTGCTCTTTGATATCAAGTACACAAGGTTTGATCAACAAAGCAGCCTGGGGAACACCCGAAGCTGTCAGCTGAGATGAAGCCACTTGGGTCCTTGCTGAGGGGGAAGCATCTCCTCTCCTTCCCTCCCCAGGTCCCTGCTCAGGAGCCCTGGTTCAGGTTCCTTACCCCAGGAGCAGCCTGGCAGAAGGACCTAAGGGGGGGATCGAGTAGTCTATTAAAACGAATTTTCTACTTTTGTTCCTCTCTTTGCTTCCTACATCATCTTTGCTGTAATACAAAGTAAAATTGGCTTTCCATCACACTTCCAAGTCCAGTGCTGGACATAGCACTTACTGAGCCCTTGCACAAAACCATACTGCTGCAGCTGTGTGGCAAATGCTTGCTGTTCACATAAATATTACTTAATATATAAATAAAACTTAATAAGTTTTGCTTTCTCCTTTGCCATTTCCTTGCCAGATTCACAAGTGCAAAGACAAAGGATCCGGGCAAATATTGTCTTTAAACAAGCAAAAGCTCAAAGCAGAAAGAATATCTATGATTTCAGGTGTGGCCGTGGTCTTCAGTCAAGCAACACAAAGGGAGACGTTTTCTTTCTCACCTGCTTTTGATTTCTTTATTTTTTCCAAATAGCTTAATTACTTCAGGTGATTTAATTAACAATCACACTGCTTGGTTTTGCTCTGAAAAGATTTGAGTGAATCAAGTCTTCCCCTTCCTTTTGCAGCAAATTAATAACGTAAGGACCACTCGTTAAGCAGGAGGAGGCTAATCAATCTAAGCAATAAAGAGAAAATGAAGCCTAAAATTTGGTAGCCACAGCTAGCTGCTGGTTTTGGCTCCCTGCATATTGCAAGGGAGAAGGCAGCATGGAAACCAGAGGGTTTTTTTCAAGTACTAACAAGGAATCTACTTTTCATTTTTTACTTTTTATGATACATTCGCTTCAGCAAAAAGGTCTCATCGTTCAGCTGAGTGGCCAGTACGAAGAAGCGTTGCTGCAATCTTAACTCATTGCTGGTGCCACCTGGTGTGGGCCGGGGAAGTGGCAGGGATCGTCCCTCTGGCAGCACTTCTCTGCGGGATGCTCTGAGGAACCACCTGGCTGGTTTTTCTCTGGGAAGCAACACTTGACAATTTGATAGCGACCATGTTTTATCCCCCGAGGCAGTGGGGCAAACCCCGGGCACGGTTTCCACTCGGGGTACTTAACATTTAACTCTCCTCAGAAGAGCGAGCCTCATGCATGACTCTTTTTTGCCCTCCAGCAGCTCCTGGGTTTGTGGAGCAACTTCACTTACACCTGGTAGTGAGGGCAAAGGTTTCAAAGAGACAAAGCCCTGAAGAATTACATGAAAACTGGCAGATGGAGAGAGGATGGAGACCTCCTGTGTTGTGTCCCTCACGAGGGAAATGGGCACCACCAACCCCACACTTGGCCTTCTTTGGTGCCTGGCCAGCACGTGCGTTTTGGAGCCAGGCTGAGGAGAGGTGCCCAGGCAGGAGGTAGTGTTGGTAAGAGGGGTCGGGCATGGTGGGGGCATGTGGCAAGGGACTAGAGTGAGGGAAATGAAAGCTTTGCAAGGGAAGGGAAGAGCATGGGAGGTGGAAAGGGAGAGGAGAGTGACACAAACTCTTCGAAAACCTGGCTTTGCTAATGCATCTACTCAGCATGACTGATTGGCTCCTCAGAGTGATGCCACCCTCTTGCTTTCCTAAACGGAACATGGCTACGTTCCTGTATTGCAAAGATTTAGTTGTTACTGAAGCTCCTTTTCCTCTTGACCTCTGTTTCTCTCTAGTCTGAGAGGTCACTGACATATCAACATATTACAGATATTTTTTGTTTGGGAATTATTTTTACCATTCAGACAATTTGGGATAGTAGCAGGAAGGCATCGCTTGTATTTTGCCGACAGTTGTCATGATAGGTGGTGACAGCAGAAATTCCATTCACTGTGTAGATAGTTAGTTATTTGAGTGTGACATGACCTTCAGATTAGATAATCATGGGCTGTTGTTTTTATCAGATCTGCCAAGAAAAAAAAGATTGTTTCCTTCAAAAACAAATTAGAATTCATGATTTTCCCGAGGAAACTGCGTACTTTTGGTGTATAATAGGGAGATGTTTTTGTGACTAAAATCTGACTTCTTTTATGTATATGAAGGGAATAGAGTAAAATATGGCCTTGACATTTCTTAATGATGCTGTGCACATGTGATGCTGTACCACACAGTGGTTCCTGGGATCTTGGAGCTTTCGATAATGTAAGCACAGGCTTGTACTTCATTTGCTTTTTAATCCACTGGGTAATGTTATACAAGGAAAATATTTATTTCACAAAATAGCCGAAAGCCTGTCTTCATTCAGGGATTACTGCGATTCATTCGTATGCAAAGAAAATATTCTAATAGTCACTATCAGTGTTTTTGGAACAACAGCCCACAATCTGCTTGGTTTGTGTCCCTGAGCTTTCTCTCTTTTATATTGCACATTTTGGTGTAAGATTTGTTGGAAAATAAGAGCTTAGCCAGTGCATCTGAACATCGTAGATATTGTACACTTGCACACTGTGTTCAAACTGTGCCGTGGTTTTCTTCATGGAGTATGTGTTAACTGCCAAGTATTATATTGACATCGGGAAGTGAGCTATCCGCTACTGGAAACATACTCTGCCAAGTGCAGCATTCCTAAGTAAATATGGAAGCAGAGATCATTGTTTATAGTCCACCTAATCACCCATCTGAACCTCTGTACCCTGTTATCTAAAAGCAAAAGGGAGTTTCAAAAGTGCACAGGACCACTTTTCTCCTTGTTTAACTTTGGGCCTGATCAGACTCCTTGTGAAATGAAAGGGCAGAGACTCTACCTCTCTGCCTTAGGAACCCCCTCCAGAGACTTCGGTCCTCATTTGGAGGCGTGGTGCAATTTAGCAGCCATCTAAGGGTCATAGACCTGAATGAGAGACAATTTTCAGCATTATCCTAACTCAGAATCCACCAATTTGATGCAGGCCAGGGCTGACCACCTGCAAATCCCCACTGTCATATTTTTTTTTGTGATAAGTCATCTGTATTTTCACGAGAGGCACTGTTTTCGCGGAAAAAAAGGATTGGTGCTGCAACCTGCACATCGCTTTACGCAGTAGTAGTGGCTGTCTTCCTGGTTTTCCTCCCTGTGAACTGTGATGAAATAGCTTGCAATTTTTACATGCATATGTGTGTGTATGTGTACGCAGGGTAGTACATTATTCGTATAAAATTAATATACATTTGATATAGCATATCTCTTAAAACGAACACTACCTGAAACGAAGAAATGTTTAATTTACTTAGCACTCAGCTCAGTTCTTGCTCCAGAAGAAACTGCCACTAATTTTGCCTGAGTAAAGAATGAGAAAGCAAAAAAGAAAAAGGTTGTGGAAGATCATACATCTCTGTAGTTACAGAAATAACAGCTTTGCTGGATGTATGTCTAATCTGAGACTATATATTCTAGATTAATTCAGGCTTTGGTCCACCTGCCTCAATTGTGGTGAACGCTTCCATTTAAATACGGAAAGAGAAACATACTGATTATATGCAGAGTGGTGATTACACCCACGTGGATGCCGTGGGATGCATTTGGTTCACTGGTCCAAATGGACCCGATCCTGGCTGTAACAGCCAAGGAGTCCTGTGTTAGCATCTGGTGAAGAGAAAGAGGCCATCCTTGTATCCAGATGGTTTCTCCCTGCCGTTCTGGCTTGGGAAGGCGGCAGGCATCCGGCACGGTGCAGAGCAATGTCACAATCACTCCAGCTACTACCAGCCAGTTCTGAGAGAAGGAAACTGGGTTAGTGCCAGATTTCCTCGCTTTTCCTACTGTGATATGCACCCAGCACAGGTCAACCAGTCTAAAAGATCTGGGACATTATTTCAGTTTCTGTCTGTCTCTTGCAATTGTTAACTAACATCATTTGTTTATTTGAGGAGATAGAGCATTTCATTGTGGCTGCTATGTTGTTTATATCCTATTTGGGGACATTGCAGAACACCCTTTAAACAAAAAGCTTTGACCTTTTATTTTTTGAAGGTCTTTGTGCAAAATAATCTGCTGTACATTTACATCTTGCGCTCACCCATGTTACTCTTGCTGTCACGTACTCATTTATTTTTCTGTAAAAAGTGTTTATATAGCAATGTTTCTATTCTATATTTAATACATATATACACTTATGTATATAAATACATAAAGCTGTTAAAACCCTTCTCCTTTGGGGGCTATTATGGCCTGCATTTCAGTAGGCATTTAATACCTTTTAAAGGTCCAATTAACCAGCTTTAAAAGTCCTGGAACTCTGCAACTCAGTTATGCCACACTTCTATGCAAAGCTTTGTGAGGGTAGCTATTACTGCGTTGTACGACTTGTTAAGTGTAGTTGAGTGCAGTGGGAGCCAGGGAGACTGAATTTTGGTCATTACCTTTTAATAGTGTCTGCTTGTTTTTTTTATGGAACTCACGTATATGCAGTCCCTTCTACTATACATCATGTACCACTGTAGTCTGAGCTTTGGCTTAACATGTTTAAATCTTCAATCTATGCTTAACGTCAGAAGGAAGAGTGACGTTTTTCTGTCTGTCCTAGGAAGAAAGCATATCAAAGGTATTACTTGTGGTGGCAGCATGCTTACCTTACTATAGACACTTGCTATCTTAGAAACTACTTGAGAGAATTATTAACTATGATTTATGCTTGTATGACTGGAAAGAAAGAAAATCAATTAGTGCTGGCCATTACATAGCCCTGAGCTGGTAATATATAGGCAGCAGATCCTATCAGTTCTTTTGGGATTGCCAATTATCCAGCTTGGATGATACTGATACTATTAGTATTTGGGACACAATTCTGCTAGGAGTAGTCCTTCAGAACAAAGCTTGGCATCTCTGATTTTGGAATGGAAGGGTTGCAACAAGAAAAGAAAAAGGAAAGAATGAAGCTTAACCACCATTTCAACTGAAGAAAAAGCCTTTGAAACTGAGAAATGACCGTATTTTGTACTGAAGCAGTAGTTTACTTTATTGTGTTAATGTGTATGTTAATATATTTTAATGATGCACATCCTTTATACATGTGATATCATATCCTGAGTCACCTGCATTGAAGGAAGTCAATGGGATTTGGAAATGAGTGAGAACTGAAGTGTGATTCAGGACTTTCACCTGTAGGGACAGACAGTGTTGCTACTGGTACCTTCAGCAAGTTTTTGTGAGGGTGACATCAAGCAGCCAATTTAAATGAGTGAGGAGCTCCTCTCTCTGTTTAGAAGAACAAGTAGCCACTTTCCTTCTCTTTACAAAATATCCAAGTGATGGAATTGGAGCAGACAGAAATTTTACTAAGTAATTTAATTCAAGTTGTGTCAGTCTGAAATAAGAATAGAGCAAGGCACTGCTCCCCAGGAGCGAGGAGCTGCAAAATACAAAGACACATGCAGTTACGGAGTGCGTTTGGGTCTGTATGTCCCCTTCAACGACTTCAGTGGTGTTGTCTTAATTCCTTCTGCTCTGCTGAACCTATGATGGAACACAAGTCAGTTGTGAATCTTAGCAGTGGCTCCAGTCCCGTGACAGCTGTGTAAAACCCATGGGTATGTGATTTTTCCTTGTGTCCTGCCCTGCTGTTTAGGACAGGGCTATAGCTACCCTTGACTTTCACAATCATTAAAAAAAAAAAAAAAAAAAAAAAATCTTGTGTGCATAGCTAATTCCAGTATCTCAGTTAGTGATTTAGAGGAAAATATGTGGAATTAATGCTTGACAATTAGATGTGATCTGTAATCCACAGAATTATGGAGAACCAGAGGCACTACTCGCCTCTCCTGGCTTAGCAGTTCCTATCTTATTCACAACATCACTTCTGAAACCTTTGTTTACAGAATGTTATGCCAAATGCTTTTTTTTTTTTCATTCACCATTTGGTTCCTCTGTCTAAAGAACCTTGAAGAGCTGCAGAGGGAAAAATAATTTTATCAGTTTTGTTTTGAAAGCTTTGGAAGAAAAAGCAAAAAGAATTCCTAAGATGCTGCAGGAGTTCAAGGCTAAAGAGCAGAGGAGCCAGAGAGGGAGGCTCACAGTTATGGATCTGTGTCTGGTTCACATTGTTGGGATCGCACTGGAAATGGCTTTACTGATTTTGCTGAGAGCTGAGCCATGTCCTTTTACTAGATAGGATAGTGTTATGCCACTGCAAACTGGGTGATAAGACTCTGAAAGTGAATATACAGAACTTTGGATACAGGGAAGAATCTGGTCAAGAATAGGTGATGGTATTCTGTTCAAGAGAAGGGAAATGTAACAGGGCAGTTGGATCATTCTTGCAATGCAAATAAAGGATGTAGGAACCTATGGACAGCTCTAGCTTCTGTTGAACTCAGTAGCTGTTTTACCATGGCTCTTAACAGGGCAGGTGTTACAACCATTAGAGGCCAGGTTTTGACCCTTTCCACATTACTAAGAAAATTCCAATTGACTTTAGATAGTACGGAATTATGCCACTCATTTTGTAACACTGAAATAATGTTTAGTGTGTTTGTTTTGTGTAAGAACTGCTACAAGAGAAGAGCCAAGATATAAAAGGAACAAGTTGAAAAAGCAATTCAGTGGAACTGTGGAGCTGCTTTTAGTATTTATATGTTAAAACTTTCTTTTGAAATAGTCTCACTGAGCTTGCATGGGTTGTTTGAAGATAAAAAGAAGACTCAGGGTGGTATTTTCAGCAGGGATTTATCCCTGTTCTTTCTCAAGTCAATTAGATTTCCATACTGGCAGGTCAGGGGAGTGTTGTATAGATAGAGCATAATCTAAACCAAAGCCCACTCACAACCCCCAGTCCATTGGGAGCTCTTCCTCAATGTCAGTTACTTCAGAGAAAAATTTTAAAGAAGGTCACCATTTCTATAACTTTTCTACGGCTGACTGCAGTGATACATCTGATTACTGATATTACTCTGACCAGCAATAAAAACACATCGGTAATTAGCGCTTAGTGCGCGAGAAGCTTGGAAAGGTTATTACAGCCACCTTGCACAGTTCTTGATCTTGTTTGTTAAAATTATCCCATAAATAATCAAGGGCTTCCAAAGACAGGTCAAAACACAATTCAATTCCAGGCACACAGCTGGACTATCATGCAACCCTTCATATGGGACATGAGGATCCTGGTGTGTTTCATAGCCATTATGTTGTGAACATAATCTTGCCTGCTGCTCTTTTTTTTTTAAGCAGGCATTAGGGTACAGTTGGAGAAATCAGCTTATTGCAGGACTTTTCCGGGACAGTTTGGAATGCTGTTTCATTTATACCCTTGCAGACATCACAAACTCATTTAAGCCATGTACACATTTGAGTTCCCCTAGACTGATTTATTTAAACACTTTTTTTTTTGTTTGAAAGGAGGAATCTGGACTCAAGAGCTGTTTGGAAGATGAACTTTCACATAGTAATACCCTAACAGGTATCTCTGAAATAGAATGGGGGAAACCTCTTTGGAAGCCAGGGCTGGTTGAGAGGGTTTTGCTGAGTTCATTTGAGCCAGTGCAGCTAAGAGATGCCTCAGAGAAATCCTGTATGACAGCTCCAAGAAAAGAACACCTTCAGATGTACTTAAAACTTACATTTTTGTATTTTACAACTTGCTTTTGTAGTAGGTAATCTGAGCTGGTAATCCATCACCTTGTTTCTCTGGCACATGGAACAGAGAGGTCTGTCAGGTTGTGAAAGCGAGACAAGGCAGGTGACCACATGGTTTTGGCTTGCTTGTCTGCTCCAGGTTTCATTGGAGGGGAACGCAGTGTACTACTTAAAACGAGAGGTATTCCTCAAAGAGCCCTATGGTTTGCCAGGCAGCGCTGAGGGTGTCTGTGGAGGACAGTCCTGGCGCTGCCACTGCTCTCCCATGGAATGCGGGTAACGGGCTGGTGGGTTTGTCTTGCGTTGGCATTACTTGGCTGCAGCACTATACATGCTACCGTGCAGACTTGTCCACTAAAGCTCTAGCTGGGGATGGAAGGAAGGAAATCAATGAATCACCAAGAATCCGCGCACAGCCCTTCCTGCTTTCTTTGAGAGGTTTCATTAAGCCTCTGACTAATGAAAGAACTGAAAACACATAAGGCTCTGATAATTACTGTGGGGCTCTGCTTTAAGCAAATCACGGGTTGGGTGTTTTCACAATTGTAATAAGTTTTGCTCATATGGCTTCCTTTGCTGCAATATTAAACCGTTCTTTAATCTCCACCAAATCAGCCACACTAGCGAAGAATAAACTCATCTTGCTTTTCAACTACTATAGTTATCTCCCACTAAATAGTTCTTATCAGTTTACTAACTTTATTTTACCAACAAGGATGATGAAACTAAAGCCAGGATGTGGACATTCCTGAATTCACATTGTGAGTCTTGCATACAGGGCAATGCTCCAAGGGAAGCCCTTGAAAATTGATCTGCAAAGTTTCTTAACTTTCTGCTTGGGCATAAGTGCACACTAAGATCTGTGGAACACCTGTGTATGGGTGAGCTCTTGAAAATACAGCTTCAACAGTGCAGTGCATTTGTTCACTTGATCTATGTTGTCTCATATTGTCATCCTCATCGTACTTCGTTCAGCACCCTGCTAGCTCTGCTGAAGTGGATTCCAGAGGGTCAGCAGTTCTAGGAGATAAACCCAAAGCTATTCTACAAAGTCAGAGCTCCACTCTCCTGTGGAAATGTTTTCTCCTTTTATCTAAGGGGTATTTAAGGATTTAAGCTCACATCAGTTGCCTTTTAATCTTTGTTTTGTAATCTTTCTAAGACTCGGCAGCAAAAACATTTGCCACCTTGCTGTACTCACTGAGTAGGGCGGCTACAATCTCAAGAAAGCTTCTTTCTCATGCTGTTTTTAGTGCCCCTTTGGATTAATTCCTTACCTCTCTGTGACTGGTCAACACTATTATCCCACAGTCCACGTTGCAATCCTGCAGAGGATGACTTATATGAATTCCTCTAGACATACAAGTCTTACAGTAAATTCAATTAAGGAATTCAGAAAGATTCTTGCTCTTCATAAAATTATTCAAATGCAGTCACTAAAAAAATCCAGACAGGAAAACATGTAGTATGTTCACTCTGAGGACTCCAGAGACAAAGCTGCCCTGGTCTGTGAGGAATGAATTAAGACAAATCAGTGCAAGGTGTTCTAAGAACAACCTAAAAGAACATAAAAAGGCTGTCCTAATTAAAATAAAAATCAGCTTCTAAAAGGGGTTAGTAAAATGGTTACAGCTTTTGTGTATAGGCGAAGCTTGAGAAAATAAGAGCGTAATTACGTTTTTATGTGAAAAGAGGACTTTCTAGGAATAAAGTTACACATTTGGTTTTGATTTGTGCTTCTGGTTTGGCTTTGACTTCTGGATAAAATTTAGCCTAAGTTTTAGTTTCAAGCCTAGCTGTACCCTGGAGTTATGCTTTCTATGTTCCAGAGGGTCTTGACAAGGAAAGCAGAGCCTCTTTAAAAGTAGCCAATTAAAATAGCTTATTTTTATTTTTATCTTCCAATTCCCTGTAGGGCATCCTGTTACCAGTTACATAGCAGAGACAAACCCACTTCAGCAGAAAAAGGCAGGTGGTTTTGGCTGCTGCAGTGTATGAGATCCCTGAGGCCTCAGGGGTCCGTTGTCTTGCACGGAGGTGGGAATGGTGCCAATGCATGGGCTGAAAGCTACGTGAGAGCCTGTGGAGCCATACTGTAGGCTAGGCAGACAGATAGGTCACGAGTGGCTTTTGCACAGATAACAAGAAGGAAGGAAGGAAGCAAGTGGGGGAAATGCACAAGACCTGAGACAACTTCACAGGCAGCTGGAGGGTGGAAAGGAAGCAAGGCTGCTGTCTTGGGGTGGTTGTGGTGCTTGAGGATCCACCATGGGCCTTGCCATCCTTCCTCTCCTCCACCTACAGAATAACTACAGCAGGGGTGAGATTTGAGGTTGCATCTAAAATGGAACTAGAAAATTAGATTTCATGTTTGACCTGGAAGTAAAACTCCAACAGTAACTGAAAATCCTGGCTCACTTATTTGTCCTTGGTTGAGAATGCACAGCGAAGATTTCAGACTTGAGAAACTAAATTAGGCTACTAAACCTCACATTTAGGTGCCTAAATAAGCTACTTTCCCAGAACCTTCTGGGCGATTACCAGTAGCAAAGATCAAGCTACTAATCTTGGTGGCTAAAAAGGATTTAGGAGCCTAACATTAAGCATCCACTTTTGAAGCATGCTGAAGTTGAGTTTTAGCCTGTTTCTGATTCATATATTTTTATTTTTGCTCATTTTCAATTTTCCAAATGCAAGCCCGAAACTCCTAGGTTCTCTTGATGTCTTGTGTTTAATAGATAGTGTTTGCAAAACATTTGCCCTTGCCCACCCCACAGCTCATCATCAAACATTAACAGGAGTTCAGACATATTGGCTGAAGGCTGCCAAGAGCTCTCCCTGCTTTTACTGACCAAGGAAATGTATTTGGCAAAAGGTGATAACTGTATTAAAATGAAGGAGGACTGTAGCAGTAAAATAGCCCTAGCTTTTCCACATCTAAAGTAAGTTTCCATACTAACTTGAGAAGGAATATCAGCCAGCTACAGAAGTGTAGCACTATCTTCATTTTTCTCTCCTGGCCAATTACTTCTCTTGTTTTTATGATCTCCAGGAGAATAATTTGGCTGGTGAGACCTTAGTTGTGCAGGTTTGCCAGGTAGTCATATGGTCAGAACCCACTCCGGCTGAGTATATACTGCATTGCCTGTTGTATAAACAAGGAAGAATGTTACTTGTTATCGGTGCATGTACAAAGGGGAGAAGTGAAATTTGAGTGTATGAAGGTGCAACAGAGAGGGGCAAAACCAGAAGCAACGCTTGTTGCAGGGAAATGGAAGGCATGTCAAAACTATTGAGGACTGGGAAACAAAATGTTAAAAATCTCGCAATACTGAAGGCAAGACAAAAGGGAGTGTTCAGCTGAGTCTTTAGCTCCATGGTGTTGTGGGAGGTGCACAAGCCAGGGAGAACTGCCCGTGTTAGTGTAAGTGCCTTCTCTGTTAATTAATGTGACAAGTCTGTATGTGATGGGATACTCTTGTTACTCTAACGGTTGGGCACACAGGTATCTGCAGGTTACATTAGCAAGGTCATGCGTGGTCGTAAAGAGCAGCCGAGTTGCAGAAGGGCAATATCAGGTGCTTTAGTTGACATGCAGATCACATCTGTCTCACCTTTTAAAGCAAACATGATGTGCACTTCTTGTTCCGTGCCCTGCAAGTTAGTATATCCTGCACTTACTCCTTTTCACGCACAGTGAATGTCACAGGCCAATAGTTCAGCGAGTTCACAACTAACTCAATCCTAGATCTGATGTGATGGAAAATTCCTATTTGTGTTGGTATTGTTTCTAACTTGCAGGTTCCGTTCTGTCCAATAAATTGGGCTAATGCCCAATGGAAATAAAGATAATCGCTATTCCGTGTAGTTCCTGCTCTGAGTGAGGCCAACATGCTAACACGTAAGAGAATGCAATATGAGGCTAGAGTAGGATGGAGGGGATTTGCAGAAAATAGAAATACAGGACTTCTACTCACATGCCACAGTTCTTTCTCCAGGACCCGATTCTATGAACACTTGCGTGCGTAACTTTGTATGTTAAGACGTCCAGCTGAATTTAGTAGGAATAACTATTATGTACTCGAAGTACAGATTTGTTAACTTGTCGCTAAAATAAGCGTAGAATAGGTGTGAGCAGAATTTTCAAAAGTGATCAGTCCCAATGCTGCTCACTGAAATTGGTGAAAGGTTGGTTTGGGTTTGTTAATTGACTTCACTGGGAGCACAGTTAAGCCAGTCTGGAAGGGTTCGAAGAATCTGCCCTGTAACTTTGGCTAGAAAGCAGATCTGGCCTGGCTTGAGAGCAGATCTTGTCTGGCTGTACACCAGGAAACATTATTTTCAGTTAAATTCCTCAACAAATATTGCTATATACTCTCCAAAACAAGTACTGAAATGATATATATCTCCAGCTCTGAAGATGATCAAATGTTAAAAAAAATTCTTTATCAAATAAATCTTTCAACAAAAAGTAGAAAAACTCACTAAATAGCCAGCTTGATAAATAGTATTCTGGCAGCTCTACTGTTTGAAAGATTTTGTGAAAAAAAAATCCATTTTAGAAGTGGAAATAAAATAAAAATATGGCCTGAAAGAAGCATATTTCCATTGCAATTGCAAATGTTGTCAGTAACCAGCAATCTAGCCTGGATCACGACACCTCCCAGTCTTTGTTATTCTTGAAGGATTTTGTGACTCTTCCTGTTGTTTTGCGGTGGGTGGCTCGGTGACTCACCCCAGGGCTTCCCAGCCAAACAACAGGATCCCAGAGAAACGAAAGTCTTTCTAACACCAATTGCTACCAGGGAATTGAGGTGCAGGAGCCCTCCTTCCCCACCTCGACACCCCCAAAAAGCACGGAGTGATTGCTATAAGCTACTTGATCAAAGTAAGGAGACCCTAGAGGAGGGCTGGCTGTGGGTCGTCGGTGAGGTATTGCTCCTCTTGCTCGTTGGAATTCTCCTGGAGCAGTACTAATGTCTAGATGTTACTTCCTGAAACGCATGTGTACATTCCAAGTCTTTTTTCTTTCAAGTACTGAGCTGATCCAGACTTAGTTGTACAGCAGATCCAAGCATCAGGTTATAATAGTGATTTCCAGCAGCTACAAGCTGTGTTGAAACAGTCTCTTCTTGTAAAGCTCTGTTGTGCAATGAAGATGACAGAAAAGGGTTATGCCAATTAAATGAAATAAAAATGTTAGATTTCCTCAATGAGTTCTTGAACAATTTCCAACACTTTACATTTCTCCTAATGCAGATGAAGCTATTCTGCAAAACTGAAATTTCTATCAGTACGATAATACCCCTGAAAAGGAGTTGTTTTGAGCTACCATTATATCTTGTTTGGTAAATGTGATGATACCACATGTCATCTCACAGGTTTTGGCTATTTCTGCCCATCTTTTGTTGACATAGGGATTTGTTAGTCTGTATATGAGGAATTGCCACCTCAGCTAGCTCTTGGTAGACTTTGCATTTCATCTTGTTACACTCTAATGGACCAACCCCGAGGCTCCCCAGCTGTGGTCTACATACACAAGCTGAAAATAGGCCCCTCTGTCTGTGGGTGATGACAAAAGTTAGATAACTAGTGGGTTAGTAAATTGGTAGATGATACATTTTCCAGGCTGAAATTCTACCTCATAGACTCTCAGGGTATCAAGGGCCCTACAGAAATGGGAGCCAGATCTCTGCCACAAACGGTGCTGCGTTATCTCTGACAGATATTTAACCTGCTTTCGTGTGTTCCCGGTGATGGTGATACTCCCTGTCTTCAGCCAAACTATTCAAACAGTAGCAAGTCAGCTGAAAACAATGTGCTGTAGTTTTATTGAGTGTTTATTTCCTTCGTGAAGGTGATTAGGGTACTCAGCCTGAAACTATAGTTGTGTGGACTGCATTGTCCCAGCCTTGCCATTGTTCCTCCTTTCTTTTCCCATCCCTCAAGAAACAAAAGTAACTAGTCTGTAGAAGCAATTGATGTCCACCTGCTATTCGCAGCACTGAACAGAAATGAAAGAAAAATATTAACTTCAGTGTCTGAAGTGCTGAACTTCAGATTGTGACTCCACTTGATTTATGGAAACTCACTGCTGCTCAGCTGAGCCATGAGGATTAACAGTCTCCTAACTTGATCCAACTGCAAAGGAAAATGTGTTGTCCTGACTTGTTGGAGCGTAACATGTAGGTTGTATGTGGTCCTGTTCTTCATGGAGAGGTGTAGGAGAGAAGCAATTTTTAAAAACTATGCTTTCTCTAGCCATCTTCTCATGGTACCTCAAATTTATTTGCATAGGTCTTGACTCCAAATCAGCATTTTCTGATGTTAAATTGAAAAGTGATGCTGTTGCTGTGAACACCCATGACACTAGTGTCCCTGAGCATAGCTTTTTAACTCCAAATATATGACAGCGTATACCATAAAGTTAATTTAAAAAGTTGATTGGCATAATATGTAGTAGTTTATTAACAGCGTTTTGTGACGACAAGCATTTTCCATTGCTACTGAACAGTCCTAAGTACAGTACGTGGCAGCACAGAATTCTGGTAGTTTGTTTTTATCTGCCATTTCTTTTTTTTTTTTTCTTAGAAAAGTTTTAGTCTTATCCCAGCTGTCTGGAACAAAAATTTAGATGAGTGTAAGCAGAGATGATTGTGAATTGGTGCATTCCTGATGGCAAACTGTCCAGCAATATAACAAATTACCAAAAGCATGTATATGTGAACATTTTTGTGCATTTTCCAGCTATCTGTCGATGATCTGACATACCTGCTTTTATCAGGTGCCCAAGATGCTTTTATTGTCAATTGGCTACTAGCTGCCTAACTATTACATGCTGTGGAAAGCATTTAGTCCCTTCTGCATTGATGAATAAATTGGAAAGTAGAAATGCAGAGAACAGGAGAATGTTTATGATATCTGTGAAGGGGCAGATACACAGTCTGCTAGGAAGCTGAAATGCTGGGGGTATATTTTGGCACAGGGCTTTTACCCACTTCTCTTGGTGACATTGTTTCCTCATCAGACCGGACATGCATTGTATTTTGCATGTGCCAAAAAGTGCTTGCCAGCCCGACTCGTTCTGATAGCGACAACAGGAAGTCTGAAATACACCAAAGGAATGAAGGCTTGGGAAGCCAGACACTGAGAAGTATTACAGAAGTAGTAGCTGTTCTGGATAAGGAGGTTAAGGCACAAAGAGTTCAAGCCTATCAATGTTGGAAGTTGGATTGGAGGAGATGGTAGATAGCTGCGAGAAAAAAAGGCATGGGGAAAAATGCCAAGCAGAGAGGAACTGTCTTAAGTTCGTGAGGGGCTTTGTGCAACAAAATGTCTCCTAGACGTTGTCTTGGAGTATAACTTAGTCTCAAATTCCTAATACGTGAATTCTGGCTTCTTGTTCTGAGTTCCATAAAAAGTCGTTCATTGTGCATCGTCTCTTTACCTCACTTTCTTGATGGAGTAAGAGATGCAGGAAATGAGTGTGCTGGCCCGGCAGTTCCTGCACACTGTCTATCTGCCCAGCACTAAATTCTGCACAGCTGCCAAATCTCTTGCAACTCTCCCTTTTTCCAGCCCCATGTCCTGCAGCTCAGAAGCTCCCAGGGTCCTCTAAGAAGTAGCCCAAGCTCCCCACATTTCACAATGTTGACAAACAAACAAAACTGGGCAATGAGGAGCCTGGACACATTTATTTCAGTGACTCCTTTTATGAGTGGATGAAAACATAGGTTTATAATAAATGCTGGAGTACCAGCATAGACATAGCGTTGGCTGCTGAGAAAGCTGTAATACTTGTATTTAACTACAATAGGCTCTTTATAATCAGATATTTTATAATGTTCTAAGATGTTCTTTTCTGGCACTAGTGGTCTGAAGACAAAGCCGACACTGTTAAAAACTATAGCTTAGACAGACCAACATACAGAGTATCCCCTCATGGGACTGACGAGAAACCTGATACATTTTTCCACTGCTTGTGCAGGGGAAACCAAATGGAAAAGAGAAGCCACAGAAACTCAGCTCGGCAGAAGGTTAATGTCCAACATCATCTTGCCCAGGAAAACTGACAAGTACTGTTGGAACAGAAAGTACATCTCACTTTTCAGTACTGAGGTCCACTGCAGTCTCATACTGCTGCCTATTTTTTAGCCAGGCCCAAGAAGAATGAGCTCATTGCAGTTTACCACAACAAAGATGAGATGTATGTCTGAATAGATAGCGGCTGGATTTATTCAGCTTTTTGGAAAATTAAGGCTTGGTTCAAACACATACTTCTGTTTTGTTTCCTCTGAGACAGCCAACCATATAATCATTCCATGCGTTTCAAATAACGTGAGAAACTGAGACTGACTCACTGTTTCCCATTTCATTAGCTCAGGACAGGATGCAAAGCTTATAAACACTTTCTGTGTGAGTCTTTACATGACATGAAGTTCCTTACTCTAAGTTTGCAAGCCCACCTTTTTTTATATCCCTAGGATGACTGTTTATGGTCTCTCTCTTCCAGCTCTCCTGACTCTTCATATGTAAGCATGAAATACGACTTGGGGCAGCAGTGCCTTTACTTCCATATCTTTCTTCTCTCTGCCACTGTAGTTATGCTTAAGCTTCTCTCTAACCAGCAAGATCGAAATATCTCTATATCAGTAGATCATTAATGGAGAAAGAATGGACCTTAGGAGGACCTTGGCTGTTAAGTAGCACATTGAGACTCCAAGCAAGATGCTCACAAAGTCAAGGCACAACCACAGGGTGACTAGTCAACAAAAACAGCCAAATACAGCTTGTCAAGTACATATTCCAGATCTAAGTAACTCCTGAAGCCAATGAACCAGGTCATCAAGTATAGGGTAAACTGGTGTCCTTCCTTTAGAATATATTGTCTACTGGATTAGGAAATAAGGTCTGAACACAAAAATGAGACTGTCTTTATTGATACCCAAGACTTGTGAGACAGTGAAATAAACGTGGCTCAGGAGGGAAATACAGTTTTGGGAACAAGAACATGAAATACATAAGTGCAGAGCCTTCTTTCTATCTCATGTTTTGCTAGCAGCAGCAACGGGAGCATACAGTTAGAGAGAGAGGGACAGAGGTAGCTCGGGACTGGAAATTTGCTGCACCCTTCTCACACGCGTCAACCGAATATCTCAAACATACAACATCCTTTGAAATCTGGCACTCTAGCAGAACGGCAACGACATTTCTACAAATACGGTCCTGACTTGTATCAATTGCAAGTGAATAAACATTGAGCCAGCTCCTTGGAACGTATTTTCACTCTCTGTAGTACATCAATAGAGTTCCAGGTATGAAAAAGTAGGAGAAACATGCTCTGCACTAACGGATATCCTTACCAAGTGTCTTGGTGTTGCAAGTAAACAGTACTCAAGCCTGATAGCTGGAGCTGCAGTAATTCTACTAGATCTGGCCTTGAAAATGTCTTTCATCTTTCATAAAAAGAGTACTGAATACAACGAAGTGCATTGTTTTCCGTAGTGCCTACATAAAGGCATCTTGGCACTTAGATTGAGTGGAATTTTTCACATTAGCAGCTGGCTCTGAATCAAATCAATGAGATTTAAGCATTTCCGGGCTACAAAGAAAAGGTGGCTATCTTGTTTTTTTAAGCACTTAAATACATTTGTGAGCCTGATCGTTCATATTTTTAGTATTACTGTGTGCAGAGGAATTTGGGCACTGACATTTCTGTTTCCTGAGATGTTCCAATGCTTCCACAAAAAATTCAGAACAAAATACCTACATTTTAAAATGTCTCCCAGCATGAATTTTCAGAGTAACTTCTGTACATGACCATCGAAATATCTTCGTTTCATGCTGTTATTTTCAAGATTTGTCGAGTTCTACTTCATATTAAAATTTTAATATATGTAATAGTCTAAAACAAGTACTTTTAAAAACAATTTTAAAAAGGACAGAAAGCGTAACTAAACAATGTATTTCTACACTATTACAACTGCATTTTGCTGTGTAAATTTACCCTCCTTACAGGAGTGTAACTAAATGTCCAGGTAAATCATAGGTAATTTCTGATAAAATATCGCTTTATATATATTTGCTGAAATACAGATGTAGCAAAACAATAGAAGCTTGAGATTATCTTGCTCTTTTTCTGTCATTCTGCTAAAAGAGTTTAAATAACCATCAGTGGAAGGGATAGCAAGCATCAATGGGAAAGGCCAGCAAATTTTGTCAGTGTGTTTGTTTCTTCATTTCGCTAAATCATCAAAGACTGTGTATCTGTTGAATCCTTTTATTTTCACTTTTGTAAAGACTTTGACAAATTTACTTTTCGTGCCCGCATTGGAAATTGTCGGTAGCCCACAGCAAGGCAGCATGGCTGTCCACCTTATTTCCTGTTTTACGCAGTGGTGCTTCAAGAATATTGAACGATATGTAAAATTTTTACATTCTCTGAATCTGAAGGGGATTATTTGAACCTCATAGGAGAACTGTGCATAAAAAAGCAATGTTTTGCTCCAAGCAATGTGAGCTAAGAAAGAATATATAAATACAGCCTGAGACCAATAAATCTGTAACTGCAAATCCACTGTGGCAGTAAATGGTTTCCCTTTAATAATGAAATACTGTGCTGGCAAAAATAAATATATAACTCAGGCTGCCCCAACCATTATTGGACTACAAAATGACGGTATTTTAAAACAGAGAGTCCTTTCATTCTCTAGAGTGCTCTTTGGTCATGTTTCAAGTTTTCTTCTGCAACTAGGAGGGCTAAAATCTTATTTGAAAAAATGTGGAAACTGAGACTGTCACAGTTACTTGTTCTGGGGCTCGAAGTGAAACTCCAGATATTCCAACACTAGCAGTAATACCACACTTGGCAGCAGTACTGATGACCATATTTCTCTTTATAAAACAAAGCACACGTTGGCACTGAAGCTAAGTTTCTTGGTTTGAGGAAAGAAAGAAAAATATTTATTCAATAAAGGAAAACTTACTTGCCAGTAGAGAGGAAGAGAGAAGATTTCTGTTCCGTGAACGCATAGAGGAATAATCTTTTGCTACAAAGATCGCTGGAAGTTTTTAATACCTTATATGATTTCTTTTTAAAGGAAAAAAATATTTCCACTGACAAGAGTTATGAGACTCTCTCTTCTGCAGCTCAGATACTCCAAGCCAGAAGCTGCAGCACAGCTTTGGCCAGAGTTTTTCCTTCAGTGAGTAATCTGAGCAGCTCCCCGTCTATTCCTATTATTCCTTACGGTGCGTGCTGCTGATATCTAAGTTCGAGCTAGCAAAAGTTGGCTACCTTTGATGTTGACGTTAGTGGGTATCTCAGAGGAGCACAGCTCTCTTGATGCTTCAGGGAGGCAGCAAGTTGCCTTAGGACTCTCGGAGTTACAACTCAAGTTGCATGACAAGATGTAAGGCAAAGACAGTTGGCCCTTTTTCTTTCCCTCCCAACTCCTTGGGGAGCCTTTTCCACACCTGTACCTGTGATATGGGTAGCTACTGCAGGGCTGCAACACTTTGTACCCTTTCTGCCTTCAGTGAGTGGCAGGTAATCACCACGGTCGTCATCTTCAGCAGCAGCAGCAGTGCACTGAGGGCTTCTTGGGGTGCTGCTACTCAGATGGGTGCTGCACTGGGCCAAGTCAATGCTCTCTTAGGCATTCGGAGAGTTTCTCTGTGTCTCAAAATCCAAGGAAGAGATCCTGTCCTCAGGCCTCTTATATTTTGAGAAGTTTCATTTCAGTCAATAAAGTAACATTCCTTTCTGTATCCTTCAGAATTAACATTTCAGGTAGTGGTTCAGCAAGGCAGTAAATAAAAAGTTAGAGTCCTCCTTATTGCATCAGAACAGAACTAACCTGGGATGAATTCACTCTCCATGTTCAGATTTAGCTTCCTGCTTGAAGGCTTTCTGCTGCAGTAGTTACTGCTTTTCTAGCCCATTCTAACTTTAGGTCCTACGTTGGCACAAAACTAGCATAAAAACAGAGCACTGGTGCTAACTCCCTGCCATATGCTCCAAACAACTTGACAAAAGTGTCATTGTGTGGCCCACCTCTACTCTGACTCAAGCTTGTATTACTCTGTGATCCTTTCCAACGGTGGTGAAAACAGTGTCGCTAAGGAGAGCTTACATGCTCGCATCTCTCATGGATGCAAATACCTAAGTTTGTCCCAGTGAAGTGCCAGAAATTCATTGTCTGCCATCAGATTTCTACTGAGCACCAGCTTCTGTCACCTGCAATAGGCAGAGGATGTGTCATAGCCTTAAGATGTAGAAATGTAATTTCTTTAACTAAACAAAAATCATTCTGCATATGACGCTGAGCTGCTACCGTTTTCCTCATCCCATGAATAAAACAGTACTGCTGTTGGAAGCACTGTGGCTTATCTCCTGGGAGTTCCTGCATGTGAAGCTGTTCCAAAACTTTGCCTTATAGTGAGAAACAGTCATGAGGAAAAAAAAATCTTAATTACTGCAATAAGTAGAGTTGACTATTTAGTGAGTCAGGCTGTTTGCGAGGTCAATTTTTCCACCAAATTTTCCTGAGAGTTGACAGAGAGGGAGATGAGCAAACATACTGCACCTCATTCTTGTTGTGGTTGAAGTTTTGTGATTAATTGCCTTTAGCTGCCTTGAATTGTTAAGGCACAGAGCACGAGAGTATTAGTAAATCATGTTTTGATAGCCTTTAACTCTAGAACTCTGCTTGGGTTTCTTCCACAGAAGCCAGAGAAATGGCTGTGAGAAGGAGGGATACCAAAGCTTCCCAGGTCGGCAGGTCCTGAGGAGAAGACAGCAATTCTGTGCTGGCTTAGACAGCTCAGGCAAGCGGCTCACTCTGGGGACTGTATTCCCATCCCATGGCACAGCAAGTGCCTATACAGAAGAATAAAAAAAACTTTCAATTATAAGCTGAGAGAGTTGGGGCTGTTCAGCCTGGAGAAGAGAAGGCTCCGGGGTGATCTTATTGCAGCCTTCCAGTACCTAAAGGGGGCCTACAGGAAAGCTGGAGAGGGACTTTTTACAAGGGCATGTAGTGATAAGACAAGGGGCAATGGCTTTAAACTGAAAGGGGAGATTTAGATTGGATATAAGGAAGAAATTTTTCACTCTGAGGGTGTTGAGGCACTGGAACAGGTTGCCCAGAGAAGTTGTGGATGCCCCATCCCTGGAAGTGTTCAAGGCCAGGTTAGATGAGGCTTTGGGCAACCTGGTGTTAGGATAAGAGGAAATGGTGATAGTACAAGAGGAAATGGATATAAGTTTAGTCAGGGGAGATTCAGGTTGGATGTTAGAAAGTATTTCTTCTCTGAAAGGGTTGTCAGCCACTGGAATAGGCTGCCCAGGGAGGTTGAGTCCGCATCCCTGGATGTGTTTAAGAAAAGGGTGGATGAACTACTTAGGGATATGGTTTAATGGGGATTAGGGACGGTTGGACTGGATTATCTCTAAGGTCTTTTCCAACCTAGAAATCTATGAAATCTATGGTGTAGTGGAGGGTTTCCCTGCCCATGGCAGGGGGGTTGGAACTAGATGATCTTTGAGGTCCCTTCCAACTCAAACCATTCTATGATTAATGGAGCAGACACAGTCGAGGGTCGTTGCACCCTTTCAAATTTAAAAAAAAAAAAGAAACTCAGTTTTCACTTAAAGAAAAAAGCCACACACCCCAGCCCTAACTCTGCAGAGCCCAGCGCCTCTCCCTGCTGGGGCACTTTGCTGGAGGCGCTTCCTCGCCCTGTGCTGGTGGCTTCGCATCCTCTCGGCTGCAGGATGGCAGCTCTCTCAGGGAGACACTCTCTCTGCCTTTCACATGAAGCATCTGTGGTTTTCACCAAGGCCACTTTACACAGCACAAAGAAGAGCCAGGTGAGGGCTCTTGTTGCTTTTTTTGCTCCTCTGTTCCTGGCTGCATTATCCTCCGCTACCTGGGCTCCCGCGCCGACCGTAAATGTCCCCTTTAAAAGCATCCTCAGCTATAGGATGAAAGTTGGTGATGTATAGCATATTCTAAAGAAAGATCTGCCTCTGTTCAAAAACCTTCCTGACCTCGTGGCCGAAGAAGAACAAAATAACGTATTAACAAAAACACGGTTCAGTGCCAAAGAAAAGGAGTTCCTGTAAGGACTGAAACAATAAATCTCCTCCGTACTCAACTCCCAGAGGGAGTATGTTGTGTTTCCTCCTGTTCTTTATCAAAGTCCCCAAAATAAGCAGGAATGGGCAGTGACTAGGCACAGTCTCTACACACCTTTTTCCATGGAGTAATTAAGGCCTGCCTCAGACGGAGAGAGCACTCCCTGCCCAGCTGTGTAGGGGAGAGCTGACAGCACCACCACCACCACCACCACCAAGCATGAAGCTCCTGGGGATTGCCTTCTTTTTCCTAGCTGTATGCTGTGTTTGCACTGTGGGAGGTAAGTTCTTTGGATTTTTGGATACACTTGTCACATCTGTGGGGTATTTTGTGAGCAAAAGCTTAGCTGTCAGTAGCTGGATGCTTTTTTTTTTTTTTTTTTTTTTTTTTTTTTTCAGTTCAATGATTGAAAGACTGTGTGTTGGAGGAGAAGAAAGTACTAACTGGTAGTTGAGTTATATGTGTTCTGTGAAAAACTTTCCTGCCATTGTATTTTTGTGACAGCTCTCTTTCTAGGTGTCGTGAAGTTCCTCAATCTGAGAGGAGTTAAAAGCAGAGGTATATTTACAAAGGTTTTCTGTTCTGTTTTTATTCTTCGCAATAAAGCATCTTTTGTAGAGATGGCTTTAAAGGGAGGATTGAAATGTCTGTCAGATTTTGTGAATACTGCTCTTGCAAATCACATCTGTCCTGATGGATTTCTGTGGCACTATGCCAGCAATAAGTTTGGCCAAGGGTGTCTCTCAGAAATTATCTTAGTTTTGTCCCCGAAGATATAGGGACTTACAGCATTATCGAGTGTCAAATAATGAGAGATGCAAGCCTAGGGGCGATACTAGTTACTGAGTGCAATATCTTTTAAAAATTATTCTCAAATGCACAGATTTAATAAAACTTGGTGGTGTTCATACGGTCACTGAACTGCTGTTTTCATTATTCTTCAGCTTGAAGGATCATGCTTTCAAAGTAGAATTAACTAGCAAAACCTGAAAGGATGAGAGAAAGTGTAACAAGGGCCAGAGTCTATCATCACTTTTGTCAAAAGATACATTTGAAGTAAAATCTGTGTTTTTTCTGTACTTTTGTTTGCTGGCTCTCTGATGTGAATACCTATAACCAAAGTTTCCACAAATGCCTGTAGATTGCCTGTAAGGGATTTTATGGATCAGAAGTTAAAACACTGGTAATGCTAGATTAACTGATCTGAAAAAAGTTAATCAACTTTTGCTCAGATTATGTGTTAAAATCTAGAAATATCTTTTGTGGTGTAGCTTATGCCATTGCTTGGGCTCACTGCTGTTAGAAAAAAAAAAAACCTCACAACAATAAAGGAGATTAAAAAAGATTGTGCCACAGAAAGAACTGCTTTTAAAACTATGTTAAGTAAGTATAAACCCTGAAAGTCTGTGTTGAGGTACTATTTATTCTCTGTCTGCTACTCCTAGTAAAAATAGCCTTCCTGTCATTGTTAAACCTTTAATTTCACAACTTCTGAAAAGCAAAGTGGAGTTGGATCAAAAGGAGGATATTTAACACAACAGTCCGTAAAGCTTATCAGAAAGCAACATGCAAAGGTGGGAGGAAATCTGTCAATTTTGTACAATCCTTCCTTTAAAAACGATTTTCCCACCTTTGCATGGTATGAACGGGGCAGAACTGATGACAGTGAACAAGCAAATTTTATGTAGGATACCTTTGCTCTAAACAGTTTTGGTTCTGTAAAAGTTTGTGGGTTTGTTTAAATGATTTATTGCAAGGTAGACATGGTAGTGAAATTCTGTTGCTAAATTCATGTTAGAAAATGAAGAATATGTGTGGGGAAATTTGGAGTATATCTTTATCTGCCTTGTGAAAGTAAAAGTACATAATCTGATCAAGCTTCCTTCAGACCACTCCATGCATCGACCTGTTAAGACGGAAGCAATTTTATTGTCTGTTACATAAGGTTGGACCAAAGTCTTTGGATTTCCACTGTTTGTGATCTCTAAAGTGTCCTGGACATCTGACAGCAGAATCTTATAGTCTGAAGAGAGGAATGGATGATAAGGAGGCTGACACCAGGCTCCCTCATGATCAGTCTCCCTTTTTTGGCATTGGAGACATTTCTCCAGTTGCTTAGAAACACTTTTAGTATTTTAAAATTATGCTCAGTAAAATTTAGAGAAGGTCAAATCACACCCTGGTGTTTTAATACTTCCTCCTCCAGGTTTTGGAGTAGTTTGTCTTCAAAGCTTACCAAGACAAGTAATGTGTGGGCTTGCAGCCTCTTCACATAATAAACACAAGCTGCTTGTCTTTCTAGCTTTTGTAAATCCTGCAGAAGTGGACAAGGATGTTTCCACTGTGGTTAGTAAAGAACATACCAAGTCTTGTGCAGGGCTTCCAAATTTCATGCCTTGTCTTCAACCTGTATGTTAGCGGTGTTTTCTTGGTAATTTTCTAATTCATCTCGGGATCTTGCATCCTCAGAAGTCCCTAATGTTTTGGTGGGATCTACCTTCTGTTGGCAAATTACTCGAGGCTCAGTTATGTACAGATGTGGAGGTTGATAGCCTCCTGACAACTTGTCCCTCCTCTTGAGGCTTTTCTCAACCCTTTGAGAGCTAAATGACATGCTTAAAGCAGGAGTTCCTTCATGCTCATCTCAAGGTGTTCAGTCCTCCTGGCATATTGCCCTTTATTCTCACCTGCTCCAAAACATATCTCAAATAGAAATGCTTTCTGGGTAGGTTCATAACATTTCTGGCTTTAAACAACAGACAGCACTGGAATGGGTCAAAGAATATGTTGCTAAAGGACATTAATCAAATATAAATGCTCTTGAGTCTGCATTAAGGTGTAATTGCTTTTAAAATGTGTAAAGGTGAAGTTTTTTCTAAAATATGAGGGGAGAGGAACTGACATGTGCTTATAATGTAAGTGCTTAGAAGCTACATCTTCCTGCTCCTCGGCCTTGTAGTACAAGCATAGCAGATGTCCTCCACAGCATAGCAGATGTCCTCCACAAAGTGCTTGTAGCACACCACAGCTTCCTTCTCACTCAGGAACCTAGGTTTCTTTCTTTCAGAAATGATAGCAGAAAACAGTGAGGTTGTGCTCCTCTAAGGCTACTTAGCATCAGTCTGGATGCGTTCAGGTCATGCACTCAACTGTAGGAGCTGGAATGTACTGTCTCCTGTTGTAGATGTACAATGGGTGGGTTTATTAACGTCTGATTAGTGACCCCTGTTGACAGCTAGCAATATCTTTCTCCAAAAGTGCTTTGTCAAAATTGAGGGCACTACAGAAAAACAAGGGTCCTTTTAATTTTGGAAAGGCAGGAGCAAATCTTGGCGTTGAGAGCTTGGTCCAAAGGCCACTGAAGCTATGAATCAACCCTAAGTTACATGCTTCCCAACCCCCTTCTCCATTAAGGGGATGCTGTGGAGCCCAGGACATCATCCCAACCCTACAACACAGTAGATTAATCCCAGCTCCCAGAGTGACAGCTTGAGAAAAGTACCACTGAACCAGGGCTCCTGTAGTGATTACGTACGTTTGCAGCCACCTGAGCTCTGTTCTTGTCGATGTTAACTAGAGGAGATGGATAGCCTTTTCCTTTTCCATCTTCTGTGCTTTCAGCTCACAAGCCTTCAAGTCTTTTTAAAAAATTCATTTTTAAAATTAAATACTAACAAAACCGTTTTGAGCAGTTAAAGCTTTTGAGCATAGTCTCCAACCATTCTGGGTTATATTCACAGCTGTGCTCTAGGAGAGACCAGCAAGGCACAGACTGTCACAATCAGATCATTGTCTCATCTCTGAAAATTTGAGAAATGTAAATAAGCTTTAGATAACCAGCTGCTTGCTTGAACCCAAACTTTGAATGCCTTGAGAGTTTGCCTGTTGTGAAAAAAAAATAAAAATAGTCTTTTGGGTGTTTCCGCCACTCCTAGCAGTTTGGAAGAGTAGCTTTCTCAAAAATCTAATTGTAGAGCTGGAGCTTAGCGTAGCCCTTAATTGAGTTTTTGTTCCTGTAGAGATTTTTATCAGTCGTTCTTCCCCCTCGCCCCCCCTGCTGCCACATTCCTTTCATTCATTAGAGCTTTCTCATGTTGGGCCAGTTTTGCCTAATAGATTTTAAAGGTGTGTTAATTACCGGACGGTAGAAAACTGCTTGTTCTAGCCTTAAACCTGAATGCAAGTTTGCTGCATTTACTGAGGACAGAAGCAGATGGCTTGATACCTGCTTGATAAGGAGATTATGATTTGTAGCCAAAATAAATAGAAACGAAATTTGAAGGGCAAGTTGCCTGCGGCATTCAGCTCCAAACCTGAGAATACATAACGCCGTATAACATGCCCAACAAATGGTTCTCTTCTGAAATTTTACCAGGGTGTTTTCTCTTTTATTTAGCTCTCTCTGTTATCAGGATTAAAACCCAGAGTTCTTATTAATCTTTACTCCTTTGTAAATTAGGAAATAAAGATCTGTTGAGGCTTATGTTTTGGTTTGATTTTGTGGGGTTTTTTTCTAAATAAGAAAGGACCTTGAATTTGTTCTCCAATTGTTTATGTGTCTGAATCCTGTGTGAAAAAAAAATGCAAAAATACAAAGCAAAAATATCTTGAAGAAACTCTTAACCTAGGGAAGGGACTATTTTTAACTGGTACCATTTGGTAGCCAGGCTAACTCTGCACAATCTAAAGATGAGTAAGGACCCACAGTAAAATCACATAGGAAAGACATCCTTATTATTTGTGTTCCCTATGAAGGGAGGGTGAGGTGGTGTGTGTTTGTATTTTTTACTGAGACAACTCAAGGAAGACCCTTTAATGGGTTTATTTTGCAATTCTGTAAACAGAGAGACAATGTTGGATTTGTGTGTGTAGCAGCTGTTATTTCCAAATACAAGTCAAGAATTAAAGACCTGGCTCCCCTAGAAGACAAACATTTACTTTTGGTTTCAGCTAGCACTCTGAAAATAGGTATCTCAGATTTAAAGAGGAGAACTGAGTTGCACCATGTTCTGCCATGCAAACCACTGTCATTGTCGCAGTACCTGAGCTATCTGGTAGCAATACCTTGGCATTCATCTTGTGAAAGTGGATCCTTGGATGCCCTAACAGCAGCACACTGTATCAGCCAGACCTACGTACAGTAGGAAGAGTGGTTTGACACAATTTAATATGATGCTATCTCTACGCCGTGTCTTCTGAACCTACTTCCCCATGTGAGAAAGCACATAGTTTTGCATCATATTTATCTTCTGTAACCTTTCTGCCCTGTCTTATCACTCTAACGAAATTATGTGTTTTGCTGGGATGGGAGCGCTACACCAGCCTTGCTGTCTGAAGATTTCTAAAAGATATGTAATCGTTCTAAAAAGCGCATTCAGTTTGTCTTAATGCCGTGATTTGTCAGTGTGGTACTTGGTTTGAGGAGTGTAAGTGTAACCAAAACGTTAGGGCTAAATTAATTGAATCTCTGATTATATTAATGTTTCCTGCAGATTTTTTCTGTCATAGTCTTTTGCAGGAGATTAATATCATATTTGGGCTTGACAGGTTTGGCTATTGAGGCAACAACTGATCGGAATGGCAAAAGCTTTGGATTTTAGTTAGTCCCAGGAAAACAGTGCCAGATTTACTAACCTTCCTGGCTAAGGATTCACATTATTTTCCTCTGTAAAATGCCATACTTATTTGTTGAGGTGTGTTTTCATTGCACGATAATTATTCGAAGTGATCAGAACCCTATATATTCCTTCATTTTTTACTAGTTTTCTTCCTTCTTCACATGCTCAACATTGACTCTAGGCTTTTATTTGAAATACATTGCTGATAACCTTCTAAATGTTAATACATGTGGTGCTATCTATGCCAGTGTGAGAACAGTCTGAAATCATCTTTCTTTGACGGATGAATTACCCCTCCTCATCTCAGCAGGGGTTATATATCACAGCAATATAGATGATGTAAATATCACCGTTTGCAAACTCATGCAAAGGCTGTGGAAGCAAAAATATCACCAAACATTCTTAGGTGAAAGGGTGAAAAAGTTGAGGATAGCTCTGGCAAGAAATGAGAAATTCAAATGTTTTCATCCCCAAATGCCCCATGTCACATCTAGTAAAGAGGGGCAACGTTGGACATGATCCATGGCTAATACTTCCACTGCCATTCAAAGTCCCCAAAAGCCAAAATTTGGGCTTTTTTTTTTTCCCCCAGGAGTTACAGAACTCCTACCAAGTTGTTCAAACCTCATTTCCCCTTGACTCCTACAGATGGTCGTAAAGGCAGAAGTCTGTAGTGTGTCAGAAGAAATGTTTGGGGCCAGCATGCAATTCAATTGTAGCTACTCATTCCTGCAAAGGACTGTTAAAATCTCCTTCTGAAAACTACTGAATTCTTTGAATTATGGAGTTTTCTGGACGTCCGATGGAATTTAACTCTGCTTTGCCACAAAACACACAGGTCTTGGAAATTGTAGCCAACACCAAAAGCTGGCTGCCCAGAAAGGCTATTACAGTAAAGCAGCTCTAGGTTCTCTTTAGGAAGGTTTTTTCTTATGAGAGTAGTGTCTTAATGTATTTGCTGTGGTTTGGAAGGCAGCAAATGTATTTACCAGGCTGTTGGGCTTCACTTGCAACAACTTGCTGGAGTAGTTTCCAATGTGTAACAAGAGGAAGAACATTAGAGATCTATGCCAAATAACCCAATCCCTGAGATGTGCCAGTGACAGCAGGGAAGGGGACAGCACAGGTGATAGAGGCAAAAACCTCCCAGTGCAGGACTGGTTTTTGATTCTTTGCACATTTTATCCTGTCTAGTTTAAATGGCTTCAGAGGAATCCGTTATTTTCCTTTGCATGCCATTCCCTGTGCTAACGGAGTCATGTGGCTAGTGCATCTTAATGCTGTTGGATTTAGGTGAACTAGTGCACAATTTATCTTATTGGCTTAGTGACACTTTCTTGTAGTGCACTGTCTGCTTCCTCCCTAGTTGCTTTCACCTTGCATTTCCAAGAACTGGCAGAAAATACTGTTTTCAGGTGCAAAAGGGAACACAAAGATTGGTCACTTATGGAATAAACGGCCAAGGGGGAAGAAGAGCAGAAGGGTTTGAGTAGGAATGGAACAAGTCATTCACAATAGTTGTAATTGTCATGGGGAACAAAATTACAGTAGTTGCCCATAAAAGCACAAGTGATGTCTATAGCTGTTCACCAACAAGAGATGATCAGCTCCCAGCTCACTGTGACTTCCCAGTGCACTGACTGGGACCCAGGGTTTTGACAAGCCTGAACATCCTGAATATGATCCATGTTCTACTCCACTAGGAAGCTGGTTATCAGCGTGGGTGCTGGCGTGGCTATCGCAGCAGTTCCTTCTGCTCTTTGACAGTGTCCTCAGTGCTGACCCTCTGCTTCAAGTGCTCTCCTAGTAACAACTTTGATTTTTTAATAGGAATACTTTGGAACATAAAGCACGTGAGAACAGCGTTTCAGTTTTGCATCTGAGCTTAGCAGTTGTATCAGATTGGTAGAAATTCAAAATAATGTGAGTATTCAATCAGCTCAGCAACATACTCACAGACAAGGAGGTCTTCATCAGCTATATGTGCCAGTTACAGAAATCAGATATTTGCAAAGTGTATGCTTCATCCTTACATATCATAGAATCATAGAATGGCATAGGCTGGAAGGGACCTGTGTTTAAGAATAGGGTGGATGATCTACTTAGGGATATGGTTTAATGGGGATTAGGGACGGTTGGACTCGATGATCTCTAAGGTCTTTTCCAACCTAGAAATCTATGAATCTATGAATTAGAGATCATCTAATCCAACCTCCCTGTCATGGGCAGGGACGCCTCTCAACTAGATCAGGCTACTATATAACATAACTATGTATAACATGTATATAACTATATAACATAACTCCAATGAGACCGTACTCCACTTTGGGCTTGCAAAGCCCATTTTGGGCTTTCCTTTTGGGATACCATCTAGCCTTTGTTCTAGGCAATGTGGAAAAGATGAAGAGGGACTCAATTGAGCATGGAATTACGTTAATTATAGAAGCAATTTACAGTGTTTCCACAGAAGTTTTCTAACGGGAACGGGGTTTTGATGTTCCAGAGGCTTTCAGAGCTTTGTCAGGAACAGAGTGGCATGGGCGGGTGTGGCTGAAATGGGTGTCTAGGCTGATCCCGGATGTGCTAAAAATAAATACATCATAGCAGACACTGCGGTGACCCTTTCCTGAATTACACAATTAGTCATGTTGTTGGAGATGCATTCGGATCACAAACACAGAGCAGAAGAACTATGATTTTACCAACTGCCGCAGCACGTTGCAAAGGAGACCTACCGATTGACCTGGGCTCCGCTTCCCCTCTGGCTCGTTTATATCTGCCCTACCCAAACACACTCTTTCCTGGGAAACAAAAATAGGCTTGCAAATAGCATGGTAAGGAAAAAGCATTGTAAGTGTCACCCGGAGAAGGAGGTAGTTTTCTCTCCGCCTTCTGGGTGGGGGTGACTTACACCAACGCTGCTGTTCTTTCCTGTTGCAGGGGAAGGGGCTCTCCTTTCTTTCTGTTGCTCGTCCTACTCAGCAATGCACAATATGTAAAAAGCTCTTTCTGTATAAAACTGCACCCATTAAAGACGTTTCCGAGTCGATTTACCATGACTAACACAAGGGGGGGGTGGCAGTTTGTTTTTCATAGTGTAAAATAGCCCTTAGTAAGTCCTACCTTTTATCTTACACATGGACAGACAAACATATCACCATCAAAGGGCAACGATCTGGTGGTTTAAATAGCTTTAAAGGGTTTAATTAAAACCTATTAAATAGGTTTAACAGGTTTAAATAAAGGGAAGCGCAGAGCTTGGAGCCTTTGTCCAAGGCAGGCTGGAGTGCTGATGAGCATGCTGAGCACATTTACTATTTTATGGAGTGCAAACAATGTGCTCATCCCTCTGTAGTACACAGTAATAAAGATATCCACCAAGCTTCATGTAGGAGCAGAAAGTGCACTGAGAAAGCTTGTGATTAAAAAGCCCTTGATCAGGAGTTTGCATTTCTTCTGAGTCAATAAAAGAAACCATGAGACTGGCTGGTAAGTTCCTAATTTTGGTGCCCGCACATGCAGGGAGGCAAAGCATGCTGGGCTTGGGTTGTTTCAGATACTCAGTAAAACATGAGGATGCTCATCTCACCCTTCTCATTACTGGTTTTGTTGACGGGGAGCCCTCAACATCCTGCAGCCACGTTAGCTGAGGCTGGTCCTCGGCAGCTGCCTTTCCAGCGTTTCTCTGCGTGATGGCTCCCTGTTCAGGAGCTGTTTGCTGGGCACTTTGAACAGGCTTTGTGGAAACAGGGCTGTTTGCTTGGGAAATTAGTAATTCCCAGCAGCTCTCTGCTGCTGCTCGGTGTTGGGTCGTGCTAGCCACACGCCTGAGCAAGCAGGAGGAGCACCGGGGCAGTGCTGGCACCAAAGCTGCGTTTCCTGCCTTCTGCCCGTTCCCTGCTGGAGAAATTGTGGCAGATCCCTCCCTTTCCTTCCTCTCCTTGGCTCTTGCTGCCGGGTGCCCCCAGCCCACGCAGTTTGCGTTTCCTCTGCAGATCCCAAGTCCCACGTTGCTGCTATCCGTTCCCAGGCCACGCAGGAGCAGCCCTGTCTCTGTCTGCCTTTCCAGCTATGGGGCTTCGCATTTATGCTCTCCCTTCCCTACCATCTTCCTCTGCCTCCTGTTTTCACTGCTTTTGCTTTCTGCAGGGAAGGTGCTATGCCCTTCTGACCCAGGAGCTTCTCCTTCCTGCCTTGGTGTCTTACCCCATGCTCCTGCCCATGTTTCTTCCCACTTTTTTATAGCAGGTAGTCTCTGTCCCGTGACACTGGCCTGCAAACCAGGACCAGGAGCTGCAGTGAAGAAGTAGAAAGTTGAACTTAAATGTAAGGTCTCAACATGTAGGATTTGTATAGCATATTTTCAATTTGCTGCTGAAAAGAGGCGTGACTGAAAGGAAGGTAACAGCTTGGCAAGCGGGAGGTGGTTTCCCACCTCCCTAGGCAGCGGGAGTCACAGGCTTCCAGCTGGTTGGCATCAGGCAGCAAAGGACGTGGCCCCTCTCCCTGCCTCATGGTTTTTAGCATTGCCTGTGGTATCTGACTGTATCTCGCAGGGGTTCACCTTGAAGGTGAGCGGTGTAACTTTGCTCGGGGTCCATGTAGTCCTTCCAGTCGCCGTTGTAAGATATTCAGAACGGAGAAAATCCTGAGAAGGAGAACAGCTTACGTCACAGGAGGCTGCGTTAAGAGCATTTGCAGAAGTGCAAAAGCATAGTGAGACCAGGCTGGAAAAACAATTTGCAGTCCTGACTCGTGATGATATGGCAGTGGCCGTGATCCAGCATGGGACTGTTAGTAGGGACGCAGCTTTCTTTTCGCCAAGTGCTGTCGCAGCGCGAATAATTGTGTGCAGATACTATTACAAACGCATCTGAATGTATGTGTGAGGTATGCCGTGCCTTGTGTATTGCTTTAGCACACTGAAAAAATATGTAGACATGGAAGTTGTGTATTTTTCTTTGAGTTTCCTTCAAATTCATGAAGTTTGCAAATGGCTTTGTTTAATCACTACACACTGTTATCAGCTCCAGCCATTCACTGGTTTACATCAGAACCTTGATTCCTGCTTAAAATCTAGCTGATATGACTATAAAGGAAAGATTTAAAGTATGAGTTCTTAAGGATTAAATGTACTAGAAAGAGCACTACTTGTATCAAATTAATTCTTTTAGAACAAAATATCTGCAGGATTTTAATATTTTATTATGTGGTGGTTTTTTTTAATTCTGGAATGTTTAATTTATAGATTTTGTATTTGTGATCTTAGAGGGTTTGAATAGGAAGAAAGGAATTGATGGTTTCAAACAATACTGTTAAAATTGCACTTAAACCTCTTCTAACAGTACATCCCAAAAGGAAGTTTTTGTGATCTGGAAGCATCTATGCTTCCTCTTACGACTTTTCACAGTGCTTGCTGGTTTTCTAAATAATTTACATAGTATAGATTAGTCATTTTTAGGCAACCAGCAACTAACCTATGACCACAATTCAACATTTGTTGTTTGATTTTTGGGAAGTTTCATGTCACAATTTTAGTCTTAACAAAATACTCCAGATAAAATTGAAAGTACTACAGGGATGACTGTTCTTAAGATTTATCAAAGCACTGTAGATAAACCCCTCTGCTCTTAGAAACATGCCTGTCCTGAACCTGCAATGCGTTTCTCTTGGTATTAGGTAGCTCTTATTCCTGCAATTAGAATGTGAGGGGAAAAAAAGCTGTATGTAGTGGAAATAAAATAAACTGCAGAAATGCAGAGGGAGGACTGAAATAACAACAGTTATCTAAAATTAATCCCATTCCTTGCTCTGTCCTACGTTATAGCTTTCTGCAGTATTTTCAGAGGGTTGATTCCGCACTGAACACATGCTCCAGATAAAGCGAAATATTGAGAAAGCTGAGATGGGTTGCAAATGCAAACCTTGCAGCTTGTATCCATATTATTATTATTATTATGGAAGATACAAATGATAAAAACTGCAGATGCAGTTGAGATCTTGACCTGCAAGTATCTCTGTTTCTTGCATAACTCTATTAATACTAGAGTGTGGTGCCACTGCGCGTTGCAGTTTGTAGTCCTCTAGAAAATAAAAAGATAGTATTATTCCTCTTCTATTGATTGGAAAATGGGACACAGGCAGTGTCGACATGTCAAAATGCATAGAAATATCCAAGATGATCAGAATGAGGCAGATTAAGTTCCAGAAGCTCCGTCTAAACTAATTAAACTGCACTGCTCTGCACAGACATTCCAGGGAGGATGGAGTAATCTCTACTCTGCAGTCGTAGCCATTTATCTTATTTGTGATGATATATCCAGGAGAGCTGTAAACCGACAAGCTCACACACTATTTATCGTAGCACAATACTGCAGCGTGGATGCCACAGACATAGAGGAAGTTGAGTAGGTCCTTGGAGAACTGGCCAGCACCGTATCGTTACAGACCAGCCATAAGCATCAGTGGCAGCCGCTTTAAAGCATCTTTATATGTGTCTTGACAGAATATTACCCTGAAACTGTGCAGGAAACTGAGCCTGCATTTCCCAAACACTGCTTTTAGGACTCTGCCTTCTCCCCCTCGACTGGAAGTGCAACATGGGCCTCTGCAAAACAGTACTGAGGAGGAAAGCCCAAGAGCACCTAAATGCTAAACCTCACCAGTTAGAAGGCCCATGTAGAAGGCCTGTTTCTACATCAGGAATTAAACCTTAAGTTTGATGCCTAAATTAATGTGTTCAGATACATTTGAGTTCTGTTTGGAAAGTTTGAGTAGGGTTTGAGCAGTGCCTAAGATTTGGTTTTGCTCTCTGCACATGGAAGCGGTGTTTGTGCAATGACTGGTGGATGGGAGATGAACTGCTCATCTAGGCAAACTGTATTTTTTTTTCTTTGGAGGATGTGTGGACCTTTACACAAAAATTCATTACAAGCAAAAAAAAAGACATTTATCTCAAGGTTTAGGGTAGAAGGTCACGAACTGAGTAAGATAGATGGGTGAGGAGTGAAAACAGAAATAAGAGAAGTATGAGTGACACTGGGCCTGGGGAAAGATCAGATAAGAGAATGAAGAGATGAAGCAGCAATAAATGAAAACGAGAACGAAAACACAATAGACAACAGAACTCCAAGGTAAGAGTAAACAGGTTGTGTACGTTGTCAGGCAGCAGCTATTTATTGGGAACTCTGAGAGTATCAGTATCAGCTTTTCTCACAAGGACAGCTATAACTTTCTCCAGAAAGGACAAAACGACAGATGAAGTGTGCAGTCTTCCCACGGATACTGCTGGAACACCTGTTCCAGGAGGCTCTATCATGGTCATGGGGGCTGGCAGAGTTATCATTTCCTTCCTGGAAAAAGATCACTATTTATTTATGATGGTGTCAAAAGACAGAAAACGAGAAAGCAACTTTGACTTCTCCGTGACTTGTGTATAATTGCAAAGGCCCAGGGTCACACAAATAACCATAACATACAATAAACAAGCGTAATATAACAACACCACCTGTATATTCTGCTTTATAGCCTTGGAGCAAGGAATTTGCATGTACAGGTTTCCTCAGGACACCTCTTTGGTAATTGCTCCCAGCTACAGCCTTTTGGGTGTTGGTCTGGTTTTGAGTGGGAATATCTTAGGTCCTCAGCAGGAAAATGGTTAATACACTGGCTTCTGGATGTTACTCCATCGGCTTGACACACGCACTGAAAAACCTGCAAAGTTTCTGATCCAAATTTCCCTTGTCCGTTACCTCTGGTTTCATCCTCAGTAGATGTCATGAGAAGTTTATTCCTTTGTTGGAGCCCCTCACCTGCTGAGTGCTGTTATCGTGCCTTCCATTAATCTTTCCCTCTCTGGGCTAAACAAATGCCATTTTTGCAATCCTTCCTGAGAGGTCATTTTTTTTTCTAGACTCCTGATGATTTTTATGGCTCTCCATTAACCTTCTCCCCTCCAGGCATCCACACCCTTCTCAACACCCTTCCAAAGCTAGACCAAGTACTTCAGCGGTGGCCTAACCAGTGCTCATGTGAATGGAGAGATTTTAATGTAAACACATGCTCCTATCTACCTAGTGCAAGGTCAAGTGAAAAAATGTCAACAGGCCATTTCACTCTCTGTTTCTGTAATGATAGTAACTTTTCCATAAAAATATTTTCTTTTCAAAATCAGATATTGATGCCAAACCAGACAGCATTTAAATTCAGTAGTTCATGTAATGAGTATGATCAATGTATAGTTTGAATGATATATTAATCTTTTAAAATGTTTTGACTTTTTTGCATTCACTTTTGGTTTTGCTGTTTCATGTGGTGTTTTTAACTTAGGGGTTTGTGCCCTGTGTATCTTGTAGTGTATAAACAGAACTACTGATGTAATATCATGCAGTCGTTTCTGCTTTTTTTCTATCTTGATTATAGCAATAACAGGCACCTAATTAAAATAAGGTCAAAACCCACTTATCTTAGTCTTCCCAGTGTAAAGGTAAAAATAATGAGAGAGTGAGAGGGAAGAAATAGGAGAGCTCCAAGCTCAGACCTTGGAGACTGAAGCCTACATCAAAAGCTGTAGTTTGAGGACAACTGTGGCCGTTGGTCAGCCCTGGCTGAATTCAAGGACTCCTTCTGAATTTTAAAAAAGAAAGCAGATTCAGTGTTTCATTTCAAACTCATGTCTAAGTACAAATGATTGTACTGTTACCTTAATTTTACAACTTAAATCCAAGCTGGAAAAGATAATAAAGGGAAACTCTGTGAACTTGAAAGGAGAAAAAAAAAAAAAAACAACCAAAAACAGAACAGTTACTATTTTTTCATTTTGGCCTTGTGGCCATCAGTCAAGTGTTTTTCGAGCTCTTCTAAATCCCTTCTTACTGTCTCTGGGCCTGCCTGCCCTTCCCCTCTCATCTTCTTCCTGTCCTGTTATCTTTCTCTCAGTTCTGGTTTCTTCTCACCTTGTTATCTACTTTTAGACATGTGTTTTTCTTTTTGGATCTTCCCACCAACACCATCATCCCTTTATTCAGCCCAACGTCACATCTGAGCACCTTTTAGCTCTGTGCATGTTCTCCAAACACAAGGATGCTACATCACAGGTCACCTACGCTCTTTTGGCTGAGTTCATTGCAGGCAAGTATGGTAAATGAGAGAGGTTTGTGTGTGGAAGCAATTGCTGAATAGATTTTCACTACTCCGACATCAGAGTACATCGAGATGCTCTCATATCAAAGGGATCACTGCACCTAAATTTGCCGAAAACCATGCCAAAACCATGTAACTTTACTTGGTTGTCCATCATCTGAGGCTGCAGCCGTCCTGGCTTGAGCAGAAAAATGAATCTTTCTGTCTCTCTCTTTGTCTGGCAACAATCTCTAACGGTCCAAAGTTCTTTTTTCACTTATTTTTGATCTCTTGCTTTTATCCCCCATAGGATTCTCCTTAGTCACAACTCAACATTGCAAATAAGAGCGTAATAAGCCAGCAGTTCTATTGCTTCTTTTAATCAACCAGTTACCCCCAAAATCTTGGCAAGTTTTAAACATTTTTGCTTGTTGCTTTCAACATGTATTTAAAGTATACTTCACTATCCATCATCTAAGAAATCAATCAATTCATAGAATTCTACTTTATTCTACTCTGCTAATCAAATTTACCTTAGTTTATCTCTAGCCCATGATAAGAATCAGCAAATTGTGAATCATAACAAAACTGTGACTTGAATTCTCAGTTTTTTCAGTTTTGTGGAAATCTCGGCCTATCGACGCGGTTATGAAGTGGAACGCCTTTAAAGGATGAGTGGTCTAAGTGTTGCAGTGGGCTTTCCACGAAGTCGTGCTGAGTTAGGGGAAGAGCTAGAGGATGAGCTAATTGGCCAACTAGTGCGTTTAGCTGGTGTTACAGACGTGGTAGTTACTGAGCGATGTTATAACAAGCCATTTGCAATGTAGGCACTGTCGAAAAAACATTCCGGTTTAGTGCCGCGGCCTTGTGGGGCGGGGAATTACGGGAGCTTTGTCAGCAGCTCGCAATGAGAATGAAGAGATGGAAAAATGCTGGTTGTTTAGGGAAAGAATATTGCTTTTTGGTCTATTTGGGTAAAATTTGTTTTCAAAGTACTTCAAGGGCGGGTTATGAAGCATTATTCTCCCCCTCTACTCTGCCCTCGTGAGACCTCACTTGGAGTATTGCGTCCAGTTCTGGAGCCCCCAACACAAGAAGGACATGGACCAGCTGGAGAGGGTCCAGAGGAGGGCCACGAAGATGATAAGAGGGCTGGAGCACCTTTCCTATGAGGACAGGCTGAAAGAGTTGGGGCTGTTCAGCCTGGAGAAGAGGAGGCTCCGGGGTGACCTTATAGCGGTCTTCCAGTACCTCAAGGGGGCCTACAAGAAAGATGGGGAGAGGCTGTTCAGGAGGGCCAGTTGTGATAGAACAAGGGGTAATGGTTTTAAAATAGAGGGAGGTAGATTCAGGTTGGATATTAGGAAAAAATTTTTTACCATGAGAGTTGTAGAACACTGGAACAGGTTGCCCAGAGAGGTGGTGGATGCTCCATCCCTGGAGACGTTCAAGGCCCGGTTGGATGAGGCCCTGAGCAACCTGATCTAGTTGGAGATACCCCTGTTCCTTGCAGGGGGGTTGGACTAGATGACCTTTGAAGGTCCCTTCCAGCCCTAACCATTCTATGATTCTATGATTCTTTGATTCTGACTAGGTAACTCAATGGCAGGAAAAAGAGTATTTTAAATGCGGTGTGCAAGGGGCTGTGCATAGCCTGACTCTATTCACATGGCCTGGGGAGCAGGGCTGGGCCATGTGAATAGAGTCAGGCTATGCACAGCCCCTTGGGAACAGATTTCCCCCCCCCAGCAAGCCCATAGGGAACAGATTTCATTTGATATGGGATATGCCCATATCAAACTGGGCCAGCACATGCCACGACGATGCATTATGAAGGCAGCAGCGTACCTAGAAAAGATACCCAAGACAGTGGAGCTCACTGGGAAATGGCATTATCCCAGTTGAGATCCGTTAGAAATGGGCAGGTGCCAAAAGGGCGGATAACGCCTTACGCTGCTTGAGGCAGGGTTGTAAGGGCTCATCTGACCAGACCTTAATACGTGCCCGCAGAGCTCCTGCAATCGTGTTCTGTGTTATTTTTTTTTCCCAGGTTAGATCGGTGACTCTGGCAGGCCTCGGGTGGTGCTCGTGAAATGTTAATCGGAGCACAGTACGCTGAGCAAAGGGAACAAAGCTGACTGTTCTGCCCTGTAGCCAAAAAAAGAGAGAATGCCAGCAGATATTACCATGAATGGAGTCACACAGAATAGTGACATGCTGTCCTGACTCAGTTTTGCGATGCCTGTGTTACAGCATGCTAATGCAGCGTGACAGGATGTCACGCTCCAGTCCTGAAAGCACTGGGGGATTAGTCTGTGCCATTTTGCTCTCCCATTCAGTCACAGAGCTGATCTCTTCCTCCCTGAATGTACCCATTCTTGTCTCACAGTGGTGTAAAATGGTGAAGAAAGGCCACTGCTTCTGACTCAATGTAGTTTTTTCACCCCTTTCATCACCCCCCAACTTCTTTTGGTGGGAAAATATGAAGACTCAAGCAATAAGAACAAAAATCTTATTTGAAACTAAAACTCTAGTTGAGTTATTTTGTTAAAACTTTTCAGCACAGCCAGAGGTTATAGAAATTATTTCGCTTTTGGTTTGGTGGGGTTTTTTTTGGATGGTTTGTTTGTTTTGTAATATCGGAGACTTTCACCTACTAACTTGAACTAGGATTTTTAGAACTGGCATAATTTGTTGTAGTAAAATCCCAACAGCTGAAGCACTGCTTTGAGGGCAATGGGCAGAGTCAGTCTTTACTCAACCTGATGCTTCCCGAGCCATATTCTGTGAATTCCCTTCTTCCCCTCACCTATAGGGATCAGGGTGATGCTGAAAACCACTCCTGAAGTGCTTGTATTAGCCAGGAAGCTAGTACAATTTTGTTCCTCCAAGGCAGGAGAATGGCTGCATACTCCTGCAGCCAACTATTTTGGTTAATCCTCCACCCTGAAGACCCAGAGCAGCTGTGGTTGTACTCAAGGAGAGGAGGAACTAGCAAAAAACGTTTAATTGCTCCAGGTTTTTTTCCAAACTAGTCTTAGAGACACTAATACCTGTTGGAAAACAACTCGCAGTCCAAGGGGGCAGGCTGTAGCAGATGCTCCCCATTACAGGAGTGAGGACAAAGCTAAGAGATTTAGGATACAGCTTGAAAAGATTGCTAGCAGAGTTATATGATTTGGTTGCTTCTGCTAATAGGCTTCTGAACTTGATTTTCCAGAAATGTCCTTGCTGCTTTCTGCCTTATTAGCCTATGCATTGCTAAATAGATCTAGAAAGTGACTGAATTAATATGATTCTTGCTGTATTTATTGCAGAAGATGGTGTTCCAGCCAGTACTGTCAATGCAACCGTTTATGCGTCAACTCCAGAATCTGGTAAGAGTTCAAATGCATTGCTATCTGGTATTCTGAAGCTCCCATTGTCTTTTTAGCTTTCAGCTTTTCCAGCTTCTGGGAGAAACTAGGTGAATTATTTCATGTAAGGTGATTGTAGAGCAATGTGCTTCCCTCGGCCTCTTATAAAACTCCGTTGAAAAGAAAGGATTGAGGGATCTTAGTAAGGAGAGGGTTAATCTGAGCAGGCTGCATTCTTTGTTTCAGGTGAAAAATGCTGAAATTCTGTGAGTTCCTATGCTCTCAAGGAGCGGTTTGAGTGTGATCGGATATTAACAAATTAGCTAAGACTCTTAGTTCAAGAGGCTGTCAGATTGAGAATAATTTGGGAAACAACATCGGTTAAGGGATATGGCAGCAGGGAGTAGCTGATTGGATCGACATAGAGTGACAGAAGAGGACATGGACTTTGATAGCAAAGAATTACACAATAGATGCTGATGTTGGACCTCAGTTAATAGGAGAGAATACCTATGCATAAAGCTGTCGTTTGCAAAAATGCTGCTGGTAACTTCTTGAAACTATTGATGTCAAGATTCACGTTTGGGGGTAAGAGGGTGGCACCAGTGCCCTCAGTTTCAAAAGCTGCATTCTCTCTGTCTTTTGTTTGTGATTGTTTTCACTAGATCAGACTGAAAGTGCTAAAACTATGACGACTTAACAGAGAAAACACCTGCTTCAAAGGGTAAAAGTCGGTGATTCTGTTCAACTGACACATTGAGTTCTCTTTATTGTGTAGCTTTGTAGTTATGAAAAACCAATATTGACCATATTTCATTCACATGAGCTAAATACCAACTTCTTTATTAGTTTGAATATTGAAGACTGCTGCATTTAATAAGCGATGCATGTGAGAGAAGAATACTTGAACATGGGATTCTATTTTTTTATGACTAGAGATACTAATGAGTCTGTTTTAGAGCTGAAAGCACTGAGATGATTGTGATGTATAGACGTGAAGTGCTAGTAGTGGAGGTGAATAAGATGCAGCTAGGTGAAGTATATGTATGTTATGTTTATTACAGCAGAAGAATTAGTCCTTTTCAAATTGTGTTGCTTTTATGTTTCAAAAACCCTAGTGTTCATGTCTGTTTCAAAGACATTTTGTAAAGGCCCAACGCTTCACAGTGAATGAGCTCCCCAAATGTTTCACTGAAATTTCTCTTGCAGCTTTTTGTCATAGAAGGGAAAACAGTGTTGTTATTCTTGCCTATGAGAAGAGCATCAGAAGCCCACTATGAGATTAAAGCACTTTGTGGGTGTGGAGCAAGCTCCCAAAAAGGTCCATTCTTTGAGACGCTGCTATTCTTGCTGAACAGCCAGCAAACTGAGAGTGGAGGAAGAGACTATAAGTTATATTTTACAAGTTCTAGTGTGAACATTGCATTTAGAAGTATTCAAGTCATATGAAAAAAAATTACATGTCATATCATGAGTTGTTTCTATTCTTTCATGTATCCCATCCATGATAAGTGCTAGAAGACATAGTAGGACACATGTTGGGCTATTGTCAGGGATTTAAATGAGCATCTGAGCTGACAGTAGCACTTTCTGCTTGTATTAGATTACAAAATTGAAAGCTGGGCTCTTAAAATGATTAGTTGAGGGATTTTTAGCCCAGATTCCTCAGCTGCAATATCACCAGTCCATTCCCTTGAAAGTGTGCCAGGGGTACATAGGGTCTGCAGTATGGCATCCATGCACAGCAAGACACACTGATTTAAACCTTGCTATTGCCTTAGCAATGTTTGGGCAACTCTGCTCCCCTCTTTCCATACCAGCAGCAGCAGCTGGAAGTGATCCCTGCTGCCTGAGGGAGCCCTTTCGCCTCGCCTCAGCCTCCAAATCTCACCCTTCTGGAGGAGAGAACTACCAGGAGTCACCTTACAAAGGGCACCAAGTTCACTCCAGGGAGTATCGCTTACTAAAGAATTCTATTCATCTCATCCACGATGCCCTAAGCTTTGCTGCACACCTCAGAGGAAGGCCTGCCAAGTGTTCTTTTTTCCCCAGAAGTCTAGGTGCAGAGGAAGAGAATCTGGGAAAGCTAGCCAGAGAAGATGACTCAACCAGGGCTTGAGGTAGACAGCAAAGAGGAAAAAATTACACAAAGACTAGTAGAGCCTCTTCCCCTTCGCTCTTCACCTGTAATTTATAAGCTGTGTTTCTGTGTGTCACTCACGCTTCTTTCCAGGGAGTTTACATCCCTCCTCCTATTAAACAGGAATTCAGCAAAGTGCTGGTCAGCGGTCTAGTCCAGCGGCACAGTGAACCCAACCATCCATGCCAGGCTCCTTTCCCCTCACCCATTCCCTTGGAAGTCATGCCAAGCACCTCTGTGTAACTCCCAAAGAGCATACGCCTCTTCCTGAGAGGATGGCTGGAAGGTACAGCTGCTGACTTCCAGTGGGCAACTTGCCGATGGTCCGCGGGCCAAACCTTCCCACTGATATCAACCATACGCACTTTGAATCCTCTTTAAAAATGTGTGAGAAAGAAAGCTCTGTAAGGGCTAGACTTTAAACAGAAATTCACTGCCGTTGTGAGAGAAGGCAGACAGAGGTATTTGTTTATTTTATATTCATGCATGATTAAATAAATCAATAAAGATGTGGATGCCTTTCTTGCAGTAACAGAAGCTGCGAACGCATCAACTCTGCAAGCAACGACGTCGCAAGCATCAACGCTGACAACACCTACGATCAGAGCTACAAATGAATCCATCACAAGCAGTAAGTGAAGATTTCTTTGAGCTAATTGTTGGTGCTGTTCCACTGGTCATTCAGGAAATTTGGCAGCAGCGCTTCTTGGCTTGGGAATTTGTTTTACAGATAGTGAACTCTTTGGTGAAGCTTTGCAGATATGTGCAGGAGCTTCCTCCTGGTCAAGCTTGAGGCAGCTCCAAGCCAGGCCTTGTATTATCACAGGCTTGTCTTCAGTGGGATGACCCACCTGTGGGACAGGGCATGGCTTTCTCTGCAGTGAAGGGAGCTCTGTCCCTGTTGATCTTCAATTTAAACGAAATATTCTTTTGATCATTTAAAACTAAGCTGCAAGCAGGAAAATAGGTGTGTTTTGCACATGTGTGTATAAAAAATCAAATAAATAATTCGAATATAGTTTCTTCATTAGGCACCACACCTTCTTCAACTAATGCTACGCAACGAATAACAGAAGGAACTACAACACAACCACCAGTAAAAGCGACCACTACAGCAGCAAATAAAAGTGACAGCACAACAAATGGTAAGTGATGATTTCATTGAGCCATTTCTGACTCATTGTGTGCTACGTTTGTCAAACGGTGTGGAGCAATAAAAGGAGGTCAAAAAGAGTACTTTGGGTTATGGGTTTGGAGGCTTGGGGAAGCAAAGCTGTTCATCCTACCACATTACATATCTTTAATGAATCTTGCCCTAGAATCTTACACAAAGGATGTTATACCTTTTAATTAGTAGTAGAGATGATCTGAAGCCATTACACAGTATTTTAATCTCCCTATAATTGAGAGAGATGTATTTGGAAGGATTTTAATTTTTTATTTTCTTTTGTGTTTTGGTGGGTTTTTTTTTAATAAGTATTTCGTCAAAATAAATGATTCTGTGTGATCAGAATGGTGTCAGAACAACCTCTTTTGTTTTTTATTTTTATGTATGTTACAATTCTACAGTTAATTATGTTCTATATTATTATGAGTCACACTACTGAAAACAGAGAGGTGGTACTAATTACCCTACATCAATCTCAGGAAATACTTTTGTTCCTCATAAATCTTCAGAATAACGTGTGTGTTGGCCCAGTGCATCAGATTGGATTCTAGAAAAAGAAAATTAAAAGAAAAAAATCCTACATATCCAGCAAGTAGTTGGATTCATTTAAGCAAGTATAATAACATCCAAGAGGAGCTCAGTAAACTTAAAATGAAATTCAGTCTCCCTTTTATGTCTATGAATTACACTGTAAATATTTGCTCAAATCTTTTGCTGAACCAGAGCTTTGAAATACTTCATTTTTTTATATATTTAATTGACTCAAAAAATTAACAAGAAATACTCCAGATATTTAACTCCGCAGTCTGTGGTACACCAATGTTCTCGGAATTGATATTTAGAGCATACTGAACTGTGACAAATGATTAGAACTTGACTTCTCTTCCCTTGGTTTCCTTGCCTGAAAAGGGACTCCTATGAAACGGCCTGCATGCCTTCTTTGTGCAAATTCTCCTTTAAAGCCACCCATCATGGACCCAAGCCTGCTAAGCTGCCTGGAGAGCAATCACCCTTTCACTCAGTGGTTACATCTTCTACTGATGCAGCTTTCCTGCTGTGCTTGGCGTAGGGAGTGGTCTGATTGTCAGCCCAAAGTCTTCTGGTTTTTGTCTTGGCTTTTAGACACTGGTATTGGCGAGTCACAGAATACAGTCTGGCTGATGCACAAGCTGCTGAAGAGATATCAAAGGCCACAAACCATCTTTTTAAGTTTGCATTTGTGACCCTGTGCGCCTGTCAAAAGCCCGCAGCATGGCGCATCGCGTTACGGATGCGATTCCCAGTCCTTTCAGTCTGGCAGAGGTTCCTGGCTTGTGGGTACCGGAGCAGCACAGCCACCTGGAACTAAACCTTGGTGACAGGTAGAGCTCCCAGCAGTGGAAGGAAAGCTAATGAGGAGAGGCGTGCCTGCCAGTGCAGCTTAGCTCCGGCCACTGCTCTGCACTGATGCCCTGAAAAACCAGTGCTGGGAGTACGATGGTGCTGGAGTTATGATGGGCCTGGGTGAGAAGTTTGGACCAACGTGCTTCCTTTCTATTCTGCGTGTTCTCTCCCCACCAGCTAGTCTCTGGTTGTTTGGGTCATGATTTATTTTTAAAACTCATTCAAGCTAAAAAAAACCCAAAAACTTGTGATAAAAATGGTTGATAGACGAACCTAAAAACAGGGCTCGCTTGCCTGTCACTCCCCTTTGTGAAAAGGAAAATTAGAGAAGCCATTGGGAACTACCCTGCAGAAAAAGACTCTGTATTTTCTTTCGACGCTGGGTAGTATTTGGAAAAACTGTGTATGTGAAAATAAATACTAGTGTTTTTTAAGACAGAATTCTGGTCTACCTTTCAAGAAAGCCATACCCTTGGCTTCACCACAAAGGAGTGGGAGAGGGCGCAATGTAGCAGCTTTTTGGACAGGCCATAGCACACGTGGCAGATGTGTGTACCAGACCATGCAGAAAACCCAGAGATCCCTCTGTCACCATCGGGCTGCTGGCCACAGCCATCTCTCCGTTTCCACCCCACGCGTTGGCACGGCGAGGTGTCATTGGCTTCACTGCATCCTCCAAGCCTCTGCCAGCATCCCCACTGCATCTCCTGAGCCTCTGCCAGCATCCCCACTGCATCTCCTGAGCCTCTGCCAGCATCCCCAGCAGCAGCGCAGGGCTGAGGGAGTTGCACTCCCTGAAGCGAGCACAGGCGTAGCCAGACTTCTGCTCTCAAAATGGACAGGAGAAGAAAGTTGCCTACTCTCTCTTTTTCTTTTTCACTAGAGCTCACTTGTCCCCCTTTTTTGGCTGGCTTTATGGGACTGAGGCCGAAATTGGCAGTGCCTTTATGACACTTCGAAATTTACCTTTACTACACCTGATTTTTAATAAAAAGCGGGCACTTCTGTTGTTTTGTAACGAAGACCATCACTTTCTCTTCTTCAGTCCCTGCTAAAAGCTTCAGCAAATGATCACGTTCACACAGCAGAGATTTGACAGGGCTTCCTGTCTCCGCTGCAATTTCCGTGGCTGCTGTCACCTTTTATTATAGATTGAGGAAAAGCCCCCAGTGCTTCATACACTGAAATCGTGCAAGTGACTTTGTTTTGTTTTGTTTTTTTTAAGTCCTCAGTATTCTTTTCCTCTGCAGGCCATAAGTACAATCTCTCCCTCTTTGCCCTTAGTTTATTGTGTTGGAAGCCAGCAATTAAATTGGATTTAAACTGAAAGAGGGCAGATTTAGGTTAGATATAAGAAAGAAATTCTTTACATTGAGGGTGGTGAGGTACTGGAACAGGTTGCCCAGAGAAGTTGTGAATGCCCCATCCCTGGAAGTGTTCAAGGCCAGGTTGGATGAGGCTTTGGGCAACCTGGTGTAGTGGAGGATTTCCCTGCCCATGGTAGGAGAGTTGGAACTAGATCATCTTTGAGGTCCCTTCCAACCCGAACCATTCTATGATTCTAATTAGACTTGTCTCCTTAACCCTCTTGTTTATTAATATAAGGGGTTAAATCCAATAGTTCACATTTAGTCAGAGAGTGACTTCACTTGTGCAGTTCAGGCCCCAGACCAAGAATTTATATGGTGCCATACTACAGTAAGTTGCATCTGCAATCAGGATTTCATATCCTGGGATGCTTGGAGTTATCAAAGAGAATACAAAATGAAATGCAACGAAAGATTATGTTCTTCCTCCCTTGCATACGGAGCAAGCAGCTTGTGCAAGGTCAGTGCTCAAGGTATTAAATTACAAGTAAGAGTGGATTTTTGCCTGTTACATTTCTGATTTATATCATGTCACTCTCTTGGATGATGATACATCATGGTGCAATGAAATATTAAATATTAAAAAGTGAGAAAGGGAAAGAGTGGAGGAGATACTTTTTCTCTTTTTAGCAAACTACTGGTAATTAAGAAGAAAGCTTTCCTTCCGTAAGACTACCAGAAGAGGGTTATGGTAACGTGTATTGCTCAGTTGTCCTCAGGTCATTACCACATGCTGTAGATAAGCACTGAGTATAGTTGGCCGCTGAGACATGTTGGGCAGGGAGATGTTTTAAAACATGTATTCTTAAATACTTGGGATTTTTTGCTTACTGGAAAATGTGAAGCTGGCAGACAGCAGATGCCGTCAGCTACGGGGGTAAACATTAAAACTGAGATCTGCTTAGTTACCTCCCTAGCTGATTTCCATTCCTCTGCATGGGTGTGAAGTTGCACTGGTTTTACTACACTGGGATTTTCAAAAACTTTCACGAATGCATTTGTTGATGCAAATGATTTCTCAGGCTACTGATTACAAGGGCGAGGCCTTTATGTGTGTTTATGCTGAAGATACGAACTCAAGGGAGAAGGTTTAGTCTTCCATCTAACAAAGTCCTCCTGTTGGCATTTTAATATGATTTTGGTGCAGTTCCTTCTGTCCTATAAAGGTGTTTCCTTGATTCATTGATTGGCGACGGTTTTGACACATGTACAGATGTCTGGGGTTGTTTGTAGTGCATAGAGTATATGCAGAGTATTTGCTGCTTACTTGAAGCATCCTATGATGTCAAAGCTAGTTAGGAAACAGCCTGCTGTAAAGAAAATCTAAAGTATGGTTGGGAAATGCCAAAATATACGTGGATTATACATAGGTTAAGTAGAAAATTATGCTAAGATTGAGTGAGGATATGTGTCGAATTTCAGCTGTTTGAAGAAAATGAAGGGTTTTCAGAGCACAGAGAGTAAGGAAATACCTGAGGCTCAGACAGCAGCTTTGCAGAGCAGCTTCGGGTTCCCTGTTGTTGATTATCCCTTTGACAAATACGTGTTAACACACTGTCATTTGTCTTACCAAAATATCAGCAGGGAGAGCTGCATCACCACCGGGGAGTTCTGCCGCTGCAGCAATCATCCCCATTTGGACAGCTATTTTACAATCTTTACTGCTTTACCATTTTTATTCATAATCAGCTGTTGACAACAAGCCCATGAACCGATGATGCGAGCGCTTTAGCAGCAGCAGCCGCCCTTCTCTGCCGTGCTGCTTTTCTGGGAGTCCAGGCCTCCCCCTGCCAGGCAGGCAGAAATCTTTGCTGCAGCTGGCCGAGCTGAAGCGTGATGAATTACTGCAGCGATGTGTCGGTGGGGACGGCAGAACTGAGTCACCGCGCGCCCGCGCAGAGTCCCCCGCCTGTTCTCACGCAGAGCACGGGCACCGCTTGCACCGTCTCCTCCTTTTGAGATCAAATTAAACCTTGCACACATACGAGTTATGGGATTTACCAAAAAGGCAGAGCTCTAGCAGTTATACTGTGCTGTCAGTGCTGCCGTTGCGTACGTGAGCAGTGGCTGGATATGGATGCTTCTGTTCCCGTAGGCTTTTGGCACAGAAGCTATTCGATCTGCTGAACATGTTGATGGTAGAGCCTATGCTGTGTATTAGGTGTGAGGCTTGGATGCTGCTTAAAAGCCCCTTCAAAGCCACAAGTCAGCAGAGAACTGGGTTGCTGGGATTTAATCTTAGAGCAGTACAGTGGAAGGAAGGGAACCTTCCCTGTCAGGCTGCGTTTTTCGTCTCCGAAGTAATGAAATCTGGCACACAGGCTTTTGCACCTTCTCACATCTACTTCGCCCCTTGACACCAGGAGCGGGGAGCCTGTTCTGCAGTCTGCCAAAATTAATGCAACAAACTTCACGCCATGCCCTAGGTAAAGGTGTGAGTCATACCTGCTGCTACCCGAGTCGCAGGAAGAATCTCACTCAGGCTGAATTAAAAAAAAAATTAAATGGAAATACTCTCTTCTCTCCTCTCCTGATCCCCCACCGAGGCATATCCAGCACACAGCCCATGTTCCCGAGAACAATCTGTTCTCACAGCTCCCAAACACAAGAGGAGCACCCGGGTCTGGGCTACTGCCAGGACTGATAGGGCGCCTGGAACGTGTGATCCCCATGGGAAAACAGCTCTCTGTGGGGTTACAAGGCAACTGGCTGCCTCCCTCCTCGTCTCTCCCACACACCTGGTTGTTTTTGCAGTGTTCACAAAGCGTATTTGTGTTCGAATGTCTCTGCACATGAAGGCTTACTGTTATTCTGCCTTACTTTTCATTCTCCCATGCAAGCTTTTACTAACCTAGGATAAGGAAGCCACAAGATGGTTGCTGTTACGGTTACAAGCCCATGCATCTTGAAAGGAGACAGACATTCTTGGGTTTTTTTGTCTTTTTTTTTAGTGGACCTCAGATTAAAATTCAACATCTAAAATTTGAGTCTGAAGCAAACACAGTAAGAACCAAAAATGGAAAAGTTTGTTTTTAAAGATTCATTCAAGGCTCCTATGAGGAGAATGCAGGAATTGTTAAAGTTCTCAGATCCTTCCATTATACCGTAGTCAAAAATGAGATAGAGGAGCTTTTTGCGCTCATCTCTACTGCAGATTAGGCTTGTGGTACAATGCTGAGGTTTCTGGAGGGAGCTGACAGTGAAATTATGCCTCTCATGAGTAGAATCTCATAGAATCATAGAATGGTTTGGGTTGGAAAAGATCTCGAAGATCATCTAGTTCCAACCTCCCTGCCATGGCTAGGGACACCTTCCACTAGATCAAGTTGCTCAAGGCCTCATCCAACCTGGCCTTGAACACTTCCAGGGATGGAGCATCCACAATTTGGATGGGAAACCTGTTCCGATATTTCACCACCCTCATTGTAAAAAATTTCTTCTTTATCTCTAATCAAAATCTGCCCTCTTTCAGTCTAAAGCCATTGTCCCTTGTCCTATCACTACATGCCCTTGTAAAAAGTCCCTCCCCAGCTTTCCTGTAGGCCCCCTTTAAGTACTGGAAGGCTGCGATAAGATCACCCTGGAGCCTTCTCTTCTCCAGGCTGAACAGCCCCAACTCTCTCAGCCTGTCTTCATGGCAGAGGTGCTCCAGCCCTCGGATGATCTTTGTGACCCTCCTTTGGACCCATTCCAACGGCTTCATGTCCTTCTTATGTTGGGGGCCCCAGAGCTGAATGCAGTACTCCAGGTGGAGTTTCACGGGAGACTCCACCTCAGGGAAAGTTTTAGTCGTTTAAGCTTGTTTTGCGTAATTTTCAGTACAATTTCCTTCTACGCCTCAGCCTTCATAGGGAATAGGGGCTTTTGGGTGTTGCGTTTGATTTTTTTTTTTTTTTTTTCTGAGAAAAAGGATTCTGTGAAGGGCCAAACTGGTAATCAAGAGCTTCTGAATGAAGCATGTGATGAAACATTCCTCAAGATTCACGTGCTGCATGTGCATGATGTTACACCCGTTTGACTAAACCATGTCTTAAAGTGTTTTTTTTTCCAGTGTTTGAAATTCCTATGAAGAGGCACTGAAAACAGTTTACAGCTCAGTTGCATCTCTGATTTATATCAGAAAGGAAGTATGAGGTTACTCTTGGGCACCCCTATGTTTTATTCAGTAGGCACTGTCTTGCCTGTTGTTACGTTGAGGTTTGAGTGTAGATGAATTATCAGCTGTGCTGGAACAGCTTAAATTCTTTTTTGTTGTCATTCGGTGACCTTCAGTTCCACAGGCTCAGGCAGTGCCCTGCATCATCTGGAACTCACCTTAGGCTGCAGATCTTGTGACACAGATGGCCTTGTTCCTCTACTGACTGCGTGAGCGCGGAAATAAGACGCTTCAATTTTTCATACATTAATTTGCAGGAATATAGTAGTTCCTAGGCCTTAACAGCACAGAATGAAATAATTAACTCTGCACTTAACTACAATCCCTAAAACTTTTTACAATATTACATTACGTAACAGCTGTGACTGAAGTTTGCTTGTTGGTTTGTTTTTTTTTTTAAATGAAGGTTAAAGATGGAGGGCAGTAAGCAACCTTCTCTCCTCTGCTCATGTTGCTCTTGGTGCAAGACTGTCTAGTTATTCTGGACTCCCAAGTCAGTGCTCTAGGCTGTCTTCTGGAACAGATGTGAGGCTGTTTCTGATGCTAGGATATGCTTTAAAGATGCCTCAACTATGCCGGTAATAACAGCTCCGGGGGATGGTTTGTCACTTGACAAGCAGTTACTGGAAGCTGCAGAGCTTTCTGACCTTAAGACTCTTCTATGATGGTCTGAGGGATGGTTCAGGATCTAAAACAATGCTTATACAGGTGTATCTTACCTGAACATCTGTCTTATTTGCAGCTACACAAGCAAGTGGAACACAGTTGGCACAAAATGAGACTTTGGAGGCTTCTTCTACTAAGGGATGGTGGTCTTCTTCTACAGTCTCTCTACAAAAAAACACTTCTGTTCCTGGAACCTCAGGTAAATCTTGAAAATATACACTCTATTTTCCTATACGAACAATTAAAAAGATAAAAATAATTTCAGATCTCTTCTTGGTTTGTTGTGCATTATCCTAGAATGAGGGTCACCTCCTTATTCATGCAGGGTACGCTGTGTCCATGTCATCTAGCTATTAAGTTGTGAGGAGTGATTGGTGAACTTCAAAACGTTCAGTTGGGATATGCAATGTCATTACAGGAGGATATAAATTACAGAAGATAATAGCAATCTTTACATATGCTCTATGTGGTCATTGTGTAGCATTGACTGCCAGAGGAGGTCATCAAGATAAATTCTCTGGCTGCAAAGCAAAGGAGACAAAGGAGAAAACAGCTATAATTTTTACAATTGTTAATAAATCTGGAGGGCAAGTTAATGCATATTACCAATTAAATGACATTGTTCAAAGTACAACGTGGTTATATGCAAGGTCAGAAAGCTATTAATCCCTCCCAACTCCGGTCTAGTTTTATTGTTTTTCTGGGTGTGTTTTGGTGTATTTATCCACTAAGTAACACTGTGGTGAACGTAGATGTCACGTCATGTGAGTGTTCGTTTATTATGCTTCTAGCTGGCTTAACTTTCCTAGGTTTCGAAGAACCACTTATTCTGGTTTTCTTAAGGTCTGTTGAGCCTCCACTTCATTCAGTACTTACTTACAGCTACATGTTCAGTACATCCAATAAGGACACTGACTTGTTTGCATATCCCAATTATTATTAATGTTTAACATCCCCTAAGGGATACGAAACTCTTTTTACAACCTCTGGATTGTGTTTATAGGAGATAAGCATGCGCGTGTACTGTGATTTTTTCCCTCACAGAAGATGGAATTGGATATAAAAGTGGAGGAATATCATATGCTCAGTATGCACTGAAATGCTTAGAAGTGTGCAAAAAGATAGTATAATAATAAGCATTTTAAGGAAGTTGAGATTTTTTCATTTTTAATCCAAGGCCACCAATTTAGAGAGGTTTCTTTGCAATTATTTCAATAAGCCTGTGCCCCATAATGCATATATTGTGAGTTGTAGTTACTTGATTATCCTATTGGGTTTCGTGTCTTTTGGCAGACGTGCACGGTATGGAAACCTTACCGTTGGTACACTGCAATAAAGCACTAAATTACAGTGTTTTTAATTAAAGGTTCTCTCACACAGGTAAATTCTCCAGGTTAAAATGAAATGGAACATATCTGTTCGATGAACGTATCTGGCTCACATGTATTGAATTACCTATGACATTGTTTGTACAATTACATTTTACGTTTAAAATTTGCCCAGAAAGTTTTACAACCTTCCTTTGGGTCTGTTTGTGAAAGTCATCATCTTACTCAGCTCACTTTGCTGTAAAACCAATAAATCTTCTCGAGCTCAGGGGCTACCCAAGATGCCAGGACTGTAATTGCCTGGCTGAGGAAGAAAGGGCCCATCTATCCAGGGGAAGTCAGTCTAGGCACTTGGTATAGCCAGTACTCTGTGTTCCCATAAAACTGCCATTTCAGAATCACTTCTGTGGCTGGATTTCCACACTTACAGCTTTCCTGTCTGCTCACAGCACCAGCTCCTCACTTCTTTCTCGCAGCTTAAATATGCAAGAAATCCCATTACTTACCCCGATGAGTTAGGTAGCTTACCCCAAATGGTGCACCTTTAGACCACCTTTGCTCCCTTATTCTCTGTATATGTTAAAGACTTTCAGAAAAAAAGGTTTTTGTTCCCTCTAAACAGATTTCTTCTCCTATATGCAATCGCTCAGGGCCAAGGGAAGTCATATGCTGCACCTTAATAACTTTTAATGCAAGACAAGTGTGAAGCCAGTTGTTTCATTCTATGCTGAGACTAGAAGAAATGCTGGCTCTCTCACTGCCATTAGATTATTTCTTCCCAGATCTTTGAAATTTCACATTCAGGGGCTTACATAGGGGCTGGGTACCTTTTGTTCACCAGAGCAGAGGCTGACATGTGCCATGGGGCTGGTGCTGCAGCCCATAGGGAATAGCACAGCTTGCAAGCCAAAGGCACCCAAGCCACAGCTTCTGCGTGGGAGCTCAGGGGAAGACAAATTAATGTGAAACCGACCCAAACCAGAACGTTCATATTTGGTATGCTCAACCAAAATAATTCAGCTGGCTAACCTCAGTGCAAAAGAATATATTTAGTTTTGAGACCATTTTCCATTTTTTAAAAAAATGTCATTTTGGTGAAAATCTCCTTTCTTGCTGCAGAAAAAGAAAAAAAAAAAAAGCACACTTTGAAGAGAAATTTCCAGTCAGCCATATCAAAAGATCAGGGTGTGGGAGGAGTGCCACAGAGAGCTGGAGAGCAACTGAAATGAGTGGGGGAGCCTAGGAAAGAACTTGGAGAAACATCAGAAAACGGTATTGCTGTATTAAAGAGGATTGAAACCACCAGCCGTGGAGGAGGGGCTGCACAGTGCTCACCCGGGCTAGAGAAGGCAACAGGGACTGTTTTTAGCAAAGAGAGCAGCCTGCATGCATGCCATTGACACATACACTTTTTCAGCTTTAACTTTGGCTGTCATGAATAGTGTACCTCCTACTCATTCTCCACCTCCACAGAGGATTGCTTGCTAATATTTCATTTTCTCCTTTTGTTTAAGTAGTGAAAAATTGGAGATTTAATGGATCAGTTGGAGTCTAAATACACCTCAGAAACTGCAAGTGTTGTAGCTTTTTATTCTGTGACCTAAACAACAAAAAACACATAAAGCGGTATGAGCTTAAGTTCACCCAGCAGAGTGATAAGATCAAATGATCTATTATAATAAACTGTCAGATGAATCAACCTGCTGCATCTATTGATATCTTTATTGCACTCCTCCAATTATGTATCCTACACACTTGATTCACAGGAGGCATCTCCCTAAGAAATATTCTTATGAGTAAGGCAAGGAGGGTTTGACTCTTTCTGTACACAAACTGCGTAGGAACTCTGGATAGTGATATTAGGTAAAAATTACCAACCCTATCTTCAGATTCTTCACAAAAAGAGAGACACAAAAATCGAAGTGCCTGGGAGATGGAAAATAGAGCAAAGCCTCAATTAACACAATTACAGATCTATGGCATGGTCAGGGCAAGGAGGGTTTTTTAAAGTTCTTAGTTTTGCTTTGATTTATATTATGGTATCCCCTCTGAGTAAGCAGCCAAATTTATTCATCTGTTTTGCCAGTGAACACAGTTTCATGTGGCTGCCCTCCAAAAACAGAAGCAGCAAACTGCAGGGTATCCAGGCTGCTTAGGTAGCGGTTGTTGGAGAACAGAGTGAGGAGAGGTTAGTTACTGGTCTCTTTCTCCATCTGTCAAGCTTCTAACCAGGGCTGAACTGACTCAGGCAGGTATTTTCAAATCAAACCACCATCATTTGCCAAATTTTTTATCCTCGTCCTCCTTATTGCACAACGAGGACTCAGCACAGCCAGTGTTGCACACCTCGCTTTTCGTGATGAGTCTGGAAATCTTCCCAGATTATTTATGCAGAGCATCTGCCCCGTAACTCGCAGCACCAAAGGATGTGGTAAGCTCTGAAGAGGCAGCTAGAACAACTATGGAAACTATGCTAGTGAGCAAAATGCTGCCTTTCCTTCTGTTCTTCTCTTTCTGTAGAACAGCAGCGTGTGACCCCACCATGAAAAAGGGCACTGGATGGTTATTTAGAAAATGCAAACTGAAAGCACCTGCTGAACCGCTCCGATAAGCACAGCTTTGTTTGCGAGCAGCTTTGCTGAGCAATCTTTGAACAGAGAGTGAGCTGGTGCCTTGCTTGCGTACTGGAGATGGGGGGGAGAGAGAGAAAGGCACAAGATTTTTCCTATTTAATTTTTCATGCTCTAGCAGAATCTAGGTGAGATATCTTTGGGCCAGATGCTTGTAGTTTTATGTGTGCAGCTTTTAGAAAAATAAAAAGCTCAGGAGGCTCTGACAGTCCTTGAAGGAAGGGCAGGGGGCTGCTGTCACGTTTCCTACCTGAGATCATTTCTGCTGTCTGAGTATATTGACATGGCGAGGTCTGGCCCAGACAGCAGTGTGGGTTTTGGTTGTGCCCGTGAATACTGACCCGTAGGTTGTCCAACCCTTCCAGTTTACAGAGCTTAATGTCACCTGCATACAACTTTGACAAACCTGAAGTATTTGGGGTGAACTTGGATATCAGTCTCAGGCTTGACATGCTTTTTCTATTTATTTGTTTGCTCTAATTTGAGCCAAGATTATTCACTTTTTTTGCAAGAGTGAAGTTAAGGGAAAATATTTTATAATTTTGTTATAATCTTGGGAGGTTTTCTTGGGAAAGCTCAACTCTCCTCAGGCTTGGGAGACAAGAGTTGAGGTGTCATAGAGAAGTGACCTATTTGTAAGACTTGACAAGATCTTCTGCCTTTCTCCAAAAATATGAACACACAAGGCTTTACCATTTGCTTGTTCAGCCATTACTGTGTGATCAGGTGGCATTTTTTTCCATGGGTCTCACTCCGTACAGGCTGAAGGAAAGGCAGTGTTTGGGTAACCAGCAATCATATCATATATTTGGATGTTTCTTTAATGCTGGGTGTGTGTCTTGCTGCGTTCTGTACTGTGTGTCATTCCAAACCTCCTTTGACAGGCGAGTTTTTAACCTCCCAAAAGCTTTTCCTCGGCTTTTGTTGTTAATGTTAGAATCATAGAATGGTTAGGGCTGGAAGGGACCTTCAAAGGTCATCTAGTCCAACCCCCCTGCAAGGAACAGGGATATCTCCAACTAGATCAGGTTGCTCAGGGCCTTGTCCAACCTGGCCTTGAACGTCTCCAGGGATGGAGCATCCACCACCTCTCTGGGCAACCTGTTCCAGTGTTCTACCACTCTCATGGTAAAAAATTTTTTCCTAATATCCAACCTGAACCTACCTCCCTCTATTTTAAAACCGTTACCCCTTGTCCTATCATAACTGGCCCTCCTGAACAGCCTCTCCCCATCTTTCCTGTAGGCCCCCTTGAGGTACTGGAAGACCGCTATAAGGTCACCCCGGAGCCTCCTCTTCTCCAGGCTGAACAGCCCCAACTCTTTCAGCCTGTCCTCATAGGAAAGGTGCTCCAGCCCTCTTATCATCTTCGTGGCCCTCCTCTGGACCCTCTCCAACTGGTCCATGTCCTTCTTATGTTGGGGACTCCAGAACTGGACGCAGTACTCCAAGTGAGGTCTCACGAGGGCAGAGTAGAGGGGGAGAATCACCTCCCTCGACCTGCTGGCCACGCTCCTCTTGATGCAGCCCAGGACGCGGTTGGCCTTCTGGGCCGCAAGAGCACATTGCCGGCTCATATTGAGCTTCTCGTCCACCAGTACTCCCAAGTCCTTCTCCTCAGGGCTGCTGTCGATCCATTCACCACCCAGTCTGTATTTATGCCTGGGATTGCCACGACCCAGATGTAGGACCTTGCATTTGGCCTGGTTAAACTTCATGAGGTTGGTACGGGCCCACCTCTCCAGCCTGTCGAGGTCCCTCTGGATGGCATCCCTCCCTTCCAGCGTGTCGACGGCACCACACAGCTTGGTGTCATCGGCGAACTTGCTGAGGGTTGCCCAAACATGCTGTGAACATCACCTAATGGATCATCACAGAGATCCTCTCTGATCAAGGCGACACTGCTTTTTGCAGATGGATCGATGAGATGATAAAAAAGCTTAGGAAAAACGTCTCCTCTGGATCCTAGGAAGCCAGGGTGAGATAACAGTATACCTTCAGAGTACTTAGCTCTTACTGCTGACTTTTAAGTGCTTGACTTTGCAGCCTGAACATGCTTTTCATACATGTCTGTGAATAAAATGTGGTTAAACCTCTGTCACAGATATCATTAGCAAAAGTGGTTATTTGCACCCCACTGGGTCAAGTGATCCATGTTTTTAATTGGATGCAAAGAGGAGGAAAACCAAGAGCAGCCATTCTGGTTTTCAAAGAGTACACTCACACCAGGAGAATGATGTGCTTTACTCACGTTACGGCTCCGGCGGTAGGAGTAGTCTTTGCACAAAGCATCAATCCACAGCACAGAAAGTGCAGCGAGGGTGTAGAGGGGACTTGTACTCCCTGGGGACCCCAGCTGGAGGAGGAGCACTGCAGCCCCTGGCACGCGGGTGGGAGACTCAATGCCCGCCCGCGGTTGCGGCTGCCTTCATGCTGCTCCCTCTCCAATCTCCCAACCTGGTACAGCTGGGACATGGAGGACGTGCTGGTGTGTCACGTCCTCCCAGGGAGCTCTTGGGACAGGGTCAGACGCACCACGTTCCCCACAGATGCTGTGGCAGCAGTGAGCCCTGAAGAGACCCAACAAGGGGGCTTTTATGGTGCCCTCCAGCCGAGAGGAAGGTGACCGAACGCTGTGATTTTATACCTCAAAATAATGAGCGACTTTTGAGGATATAGTGCCTGAGGGAATTTTTTCCATGGTAGCTCCAGTAATTCAGTGTGAGAGGCCTCACCAGACGGGCAGAGTGCCAGTCACTCGCCCCTGGCAAGAGACAGTCTGTCTTGTACAAGCAGATCAATGTTTTGCTGCCAGTTCACACAGGTGGATATTCTCAAAGACAGGGACGAGTTAGGTGCCCGGCTCCCTTTGGCTTCAGAGTGATTGCAGAGGAGATTTAATGCCACGTAATAAAATTCACTGTGGGAGCGATGGTTGTCCGTGGCCAGCCTCCAAATGGGAAGTATTCACAGCCGCCTTCATTTCCAAGCGTGCTACAGTCTAGACACACAAAAGCAGCAGCATACTAACAAAAAACTGGCAAAAAATTAGTGTTCTGCACCGAAAACTTGTGAAGTGGCTGGGGGACGCTGACAGCAGTGGGCCAGTAAGCATTGTTCACAGCTCTCTGCAAGGCCCGTTTCTTCTTCGTCACCAATGCCTCTTCCTCCTGCTGCTCGGCAGTCTGCTAGCCGAAAGCACCGAGATAATTAATGAAGATTCGTTTTTAAAGGATTTTGTGACACTTGAAGACATGTCTCAATTAGGCATTTGAGGTTCTTTTATTAAAACACTTATTTGTCAGTTAAATGCCAGCTATTCATTCCCAGGCATTTACTCGGTTTTGGCAGGAGGAATTTTTTAGGAATGTATCAATTAATTCGGGTTTTTCTTGTCTTAAGCAGAATAACAACCCGGTGTAGGCTGTGCTTTGGATTCTGCTCCCATCTATAAGAGATGTCTGCAGACTTTCACAGCTTAGACTTTCTGGGCTTGGGAACAACGTCAGCATGTCAGTTCTGGGTCAGCATTTCTCGTGGGGTTACCGAGCACGTTGCTAGAGTTCCACAGGTTTGTATGATGTGAAGGCTCTGGACATCTAACCAAAAGACAGTTACTAACAAACGTGTTCCTTGTTTTATTGCAGGCTCTCACGTGAGCTCCCTGACAGAATCGACAAGTAAGAGCTCTGTGCACACGGGTGAAAAGGGCTGCCGTGGGGTGGGAAGGGGCAGCCTGAGGAAAGGAAACGTTCAGGGAACAAGGAGGCTCTGGGGGAAGAATGAACCTGAAGTGGAGTACATAGAAGCAGAGGAATGATGCTCAACTAGTAGCAATGAGTAACCTTGCTGTGATTTCAGCTGAATGCCGTGTTGGACTAGCAGAAACTGAAAAGAAAACAGGGTGGGAGCACAAAAAAAAAATCAAGCCTGACATATTGCTTGATGCAATGGGAAATTGATATAAATAGAGTGTTTTACCAAGGCCCTTGTTCTTCTCTATGGCACTCTTTCCTCGTTCTGAGGTTAGAAGCAGCAGGCCCCAGAGTAAGGCAAGAGTTTCCTGTGCTAGTGAACCTGTATTGTCCCATTTTCATTTCTCTGGGGTTATCAGGCAACATGTTGTCTCTTCTGTACTGGTCCCTGCAGTTCTTGCTGATAACAAAAGTTTGTCCCTCTTGTTTCCGTGATGGATGTATTACTCAAATTGTTATTCTGATCCCAGATCATTCCATAGCTGGAAAATGTCTTACAGATTCATTTTCCTGATACGGAGAAATCAGACATGATGGGCTGGCTTGTGAGAAACTTCAATGAATGAAGTGGATAACTGAGTTTAATTCCTTAATCTATTTTATTCATTCAGTAGTGCTTCTTTTTAGCTACCATATTTCTCATTCATGGTCTCAAGTAGTTAAAATGTTAACCTATGGATTTCTCTTTCCTGCATTATTCATATCCTGGTGATTTAATAGAGAATTAGGAAAAAAAAACACAAAACAGTGAATGTGGATCCTCAGGTTTTTTTCCTGAGGAGATGCTGCACAAATGCAAGGATACACATTTATGTTTTTTGGAGTAATTTGTTGCTGTTGACATTTTCAGTCAGTATCCAGGATAACTCATTGCTGTGATAATTGCCTGCTTGCCCTGTATATCATGCACTATATCAGGTAAGGTAGTGAAAAGGGCAGCAGAATTTCCCTGGGAAATCTAAAGCAATCACATGGAACTACAAATTCCTAAGAATTATTTCAGTCACTTGATGATGGCTCACAGTTTCCATCCTTACATTATCACCCCTCAGCAGACAGGCACCACGGAGAGAGAACTTCTGCTTTAAAGAAACACGGTGATTTTTCAGAGATAAGGGTCTCAGACAACGATTGTTTCCTACATTACAGCATCAAAATGTGTCAGCTGTGGCTGTATTGTTTAGGCACCACACAAGCACATAGTAAGCGATCATTTTTCCTCAGGAGGCTTTGATCTCTGGCCAGACAAATAAAAGCATGGGGAGGGGGAAGGAGAGAAAAAAAAAAAAAGGAAAGGAAACATAGAAGCTAAACAGTCTGCCCAAAATTCACACAGCTCTGCAACAGCAGAACAAAAATGAAAACACAGTGCTCTCAGATCTTTCCCTTTGCACTACCATTCAATCCACTTAAATTTTTAAGTAGGACTATGTGGCTCCTAGTTACCTGGAAAATCCAGTTTACTGGCATATCCAGCAAATGTGAGGAGAAACTGGCCCCTGGCTGTTGCCTCCTTTACTCCTCTGGTATCAGGAGTCAATGTACTCTTACATAACTGAACAGACCAGTATGTTGTGAGAATGGGAATACGGGCAAAAGGAGAATAGTGGAGAAAAAACAATCACCAAAATATTTATCAATAGTGGGCCTGAGTTTTTAAAATCAGTGCAGCAAGGAACCCTTACACAGTTGGGACAAAAAAAAACTTGTTTGTTACTCTAATTCAGCAAACTAGAATTACATGTACTGCCTATAGAAAAAAATAAAAAATCCATCTATAAAAAAAGATCACTCTCACATTCAGAGACTTAGCAGAACAAAATTGTATTCTAGCCCTCAGAGGGGCCCTGGCAAATTTGTTTTAATGACCCAGCTAACTTTGTAGTTTCTACCCATCAAGTTAAGCCCTCTTCTGTGCATCCCTACAGGTGGATGGGGCATGAATGGGTACCTGGGCAATGGATCAGAGCCTGCAACAGAGCATCAGTGTCTGCTACCATGTTCTCACTACTTGTATACAGAGCTATACTCTCTACTAGACCCTCTGCTTAGCAGACTGCCCTCCCTGGGTGCCATTGCTTGAGAGCCATTTCTGATATTTAAGTGGGAAATGCTCAGCCTTGCATTGCAACTTCGACACTAGGCATCGAGCTATCCATTTGTCCAGCTGGTTGGCTTCAGTGGCAGTAAGCACACGTCTACTCAAGCCCTGGTCCAATATGGAATACAACCCTGTGTGCTGCAAAAGTAACCAGGGAAGCACCTATGTTGCTTTTTCTTTTTTCTCTCTCAAAGTTCAGTGGTTTAACAGAGACTGTATGCAACAAGGTAATAAATATCTTGGGTTGTTGATACCTGACTCAAATTCAGATTAGCACCTGAAGGTAGAAATGCATTCCTTTCAACCCTGCCCAGAGGCTCCCAACAATCATTGCTGTTCCCACATGTGGCAGAGAGACCACACACATCCCTTTGTAACACTTAACTCTCTAGAAAATCACTAGCTGCTAATATTGCACCTCTTCAGACTTCTTCGTCTACTATTAGCACTATTTTAATTAGCAGTGAAAAACGTTGGTCTTTCTTCTTTTGGAGACAGGTCTAATTTTCACTCTTTTGCTTGTTTATTTGCTTGTCAAGAGATCTCTTCTAATGTTGAACAGTACATTGATCTCCTAAAAGTGAAAAAGTTTGTAGCTCATAACCTGTAAGTGAACAAGCAGATGATCCTAGGGAAGACCTTGCACCCACACAAAGTGTGTGTTTCTTCTAGGTCACACTAGACAACATTTCCACCCCTCTTGCCAATTTACTTGGGTATTACTGGGAAAAATTATAGCTGTGGATCACCAAATGGCTCCAGAACTGGAGACACAGAAGTTGTTTTGGGAGGGTAAATTTTCAGGAGTGGTTGGGGAATTCTGGCAATTACACGTTAACCTGAAAGGCAATATTTCTTTTGCAAATCTAGATTTTGGCAGTTTTGGAAACAAGAAGGAGCTAGAGAGTGCTATCCACTATTCTAGTGAGTATTCATGCTTTATTGTCCAGCTTTTGAGTTTTCAGTTGGTCAGTTTGGCTTTCGGTGAGTGATAGGAGTAGCAGAGAAATTAAACTGGCAGCTTTATTTCTAGCCTTACCAGACGTAGACCGTATTACAAACTCAATTTAACTGCCTGTTATAAAACTCCTCTCAGAGAGAAACAGAGCTTAACAAGTTGACACCACTCTTATTGGAGAACAGCACAATTATTCCCAAGGACTGAAGTCAAAGTGATAAAACCGAAAAAAAAACAAGTGAACAGAGTCATCCCCTGTGGGAGAATGCACAAGAAAACATACAAAAATGTTGTTCATATACTGTTATGAGTACGTATTATATGAATATATTACATGAATTTATTGTTCATATTGTCATGGGAGAGGACTGGGAGGGGTTCTGCAAACGCTTCAAGCACTTGATATTTGCGTGATGCATGTTACTTAATCTTTTATTTTAATATTATGCATCTCCAGGACAAGAGCGTTGCTGCAGATCTCCTATTTCCTACCCAAAGTACTGGCTTAGTAAAATATGTTTCTTGTTTTTCCGCTGTAAACTTGTCTCCGGGTTCTCCCCCTAGTTCCATAGATGCACACGCATATCTATATGAATATTAATTGCATCAAGGGCCATCAATGATGCCATTTCTAAATATTGGGTGGGCATGACAACTGGTTCTGAGGAAGGCTGCGGGAATTTAACTGTGGCAACTCACTGACAGAAGAAAGATAAATGGGGAGAAACTGAGCTTATATATTTCCCCAGGAAAGCTTTTCTTCGTTACATAATTCTTTTCTTTTTGCTTCTTGGCTGGGAAACACCTGTCAGGAAATGGCAGATGGTGGGAAATAATAAAAGGAAAGAAATGTCCTCATTTAAAAAGGAGATCTTGCGTTTTCTATCCCTGGTTGTAAGTGCTGTGGGGAACGTTACTGAATTATGTAACTCCTTGGTGTCTTTCTGGGCATACAATGTTAAAAGAGAAATAATTGCTTCGGTTGCTGAATTTCAGATGAGTCTTGTTTGCAAAAAAAAGAGAGGAAAAAAAATTGTGTGTATCAAAAATTTATTCCTGAAACATTTATTCCATCAACACTGGCCCCCAAACTGACACTATGTTCTCTCTCTTTTGCAGGCGTTATCTTGCCGATTGTCATCACCTTGATAGTCATTACCCTTTCTGTCTTCTCACTGGTGGCTTTGTACAGAATGTGCCAGAAGAAAACTCCAGGTATTTGGTTTGCTTTCTCTGTGGGGGAAAAAGATCCATGTGCTTTTTATTATTAAAAGATCTCTGGGGTCTTTTTAGATTACCTTAACTATAGATGTTGCAGTAGTCTGATAGGAAAGCTTCTTGTATTTCAAAGTATTTTGCCTGAAGTAGGAAAGTAACATTTTGTTTACAAAATTAGTAAGGAGAACAGAGGGAGCAAAAACGTCTCTGATTTTTGGAGAATATATTATGCCATAAAGCTTTTTGTTCACACTTTTGCAGCTACAAAGAGCTAACAAACAGCTGTGCTAACGCAATCAGTCAATCAGGTAGAAAAAGACAGTGAAAACTAAGTTTGGAGATATTTTTTAACAAACTATATTTATTTTATCTCTGTTTTAGATACAGGCAAAGAAATATCAATACTTTCTTTCAGGAAATACCTGGTATACACACACACATATATAGAAGTAAAATTTTCCAGTTACAGTATAATGCACATAAGCACAAAATCCCTTAGCAAACAGTATTTTCAGAAACAGTTATTTTGACAGATCAGCTAAAGCCATTATCTGTCTCACTGCTGTCTGTCAAATACTTAAGATAATGGGAGGTGTTGTTAAATGCTATTTGCCAAGTGTTTCAGAGAGTTGCCCGAGTGGGCCACAGGCAAACGTAATTCTTCATTAAGTGAAAACCCAGATCTGAATCCAGACTGTGGTTTTTCTCTCCCTGCAAGCTGGCGTGGATTGGGAGAGACCTGTGCAGAGCTTCAACTGTGAAATCACCAGGCCTTCGAAATATAAAATCACAACAGGGTGTTGAAGCTGTAGACTAAGGCAAACTGTGTGTCGCAACCAATTTAGCCAACGACATGGAAAACCAGACCCAGATAAACAGAGGAAAGTGTGATCCTTGCTTAGAAAATTACTGAATATTGGGAGTCAAGACGTAAAGATACGAGGCGAAGAACATTTCCTTGCCAGCCTCCCCCATGCACAAATGCCAGCAGGCACAATACTAGAAAATTCACTCGGAAGCTGGAGTAGATCAATACCTGCGGTGCTTCCTGCAGGATTTGTTCAGGTCTATCCAGTTTGCATCCCCTGTGGATGGAGAGCCCTGTGCCCAGTGCCATGGGGCTAGAATTGGCTCCATGGCTCAAATATAACTCCTCAACCCCATCCATCTGCCTGTACTTGCACATAAAAATAAAATATGTTTGATATGATTCATTTTGGGGAGAAACCCGTTCGTTATCAGTGGGGATGACAGACTCTGTTCTCACATGTCGTGCCAGGTTAAACCCCTCAGAGCATACAGTCTGGCAGCTTGTTCCCTCACTCCCTTCACCCCGTATCATTTAGCTCAGTTGTTATGTACTCAAGAACTGTTGCATGCTCGCCTCCTCTGTGCCAGCTACCCAGGGATTTGGGAGCTGAGGGGAAAAATGCGCTTCTGTTGTGCTCTTGTGCAAGTCGCATATCATTCTCCCTAGTTTCCAGAAGTATCAGTTCGAGCAGTACCAGTTCACTTGCATAGATGACATGGTTATCTTTTGGGAAGACACTAGAAAAGTACCAACTACCACTCAACCTGGTTGATTGTGTTAATGTACGTAATGCAATACTGCAAAATCACAAGTAAGCCCTCTGCCAGCAACTGCAATAGCTGTGTCTAAATGTTTACTTAATGGAGTTCCAGCACTCAAAATGATTCTAACTTTGTTCTTTCTTCCAGAGAGACAAGAGAACAGCACTGAACAGTATGTTGAATCCTGTCTTTTCGTTGCTTTGAGTTCTATCATGTGGCATTTGTGAATGCAGTAGATTCTGCACGAGATTTTCTTTGATCTTTGTCTATTTAAACATAATAAGCTGTTGCCATCCCAAAGAGAAATATTCTGTTGCAAGTGATGCACTTGCAGTTATTGTACACCTGTATGCATGATAAGCATCTGTTCCAGCGTGGATAGAAATGTGATGGCTCTCAACTGTTTTGCAGGGAATCCTTTTGAAATGGGTAAACTGCTTATGCTATGCCACAGGACCAAATGGCCTAGTCTTTTTTATCTTTTTTTTTCAATTTTTGCCCCATTGATCATTTTTTCCCCCTCCATCCTTTCCCATCCTCTTTATTTTGTTTGTTTTCTCTCTTTTTAATGTTTTATTTATTCTAGATTATTTTTCTCTTTCTTTTTCTCATGTTCCCCATTATTTAATTTTCCTGTGTCCCATCTTCTCACCACTAGTCCATTTGCAGAGGCTCAGTTAAAACAGCATTGGCAGAAAGGGTTTAAGAACAGTAAAACCAAGAAAGATCCATTAGGAGATACATACTAGAGGCCATTGAGTCTCACAGTGGCCTCTATGTTTTGCACAACCAAAACCAACATTAGGGCTGCTGATTTGCTTGGTAGCCCTGACTCCTTGGACATCTAAAGTGTCCTTCCTCTAGTTCAACATGGCTAAAAGCCTTGTATTGACAAAGAAAAAAGATGACTCCCTCCTTTCCCCAAGATGTGCTACTTCTGTGCAGCACTAGACTCATGCAACTTCATTTCTCACATATTTTAAGAGAAAAGTGTTTTCAGAGATATTGGTATATGGTGTTTTCTACCACTGAGACTAACACACGATCACATGCAAAGCCCATTTCAAGCCTGCCAGTGTAGACTGGCAAAGGTGCTGCCTCCTCAAGATCATAATCTTAGAGTTTTGTTTGACTGACCAACATGCATGCTGAGCTTCATGCTGACTGTCTGCCTAAATGTTTTCTGACTTCAACAGGGCCCAATCAGATAAAGAAGGAGTGAAACTTCTTTCTGTGAAGACAACTTCTCCTGAGACTGGTGAGTGTTTCCTCTGTGTGCATGTCTGTCTCTCTGAGCCCAGAGAGGAGCAGTTTTAGGATGTCATTTCCAATAGTAAAACCATCTTCAGCTCCTGTCAGGTCAAAGTCACTGCAAACAATTCCTCTACTGTGCAAATTCCCAGACTGGGACCCTGTAGAGCTGCAGTGCAGCTGCACTGTGTGTGGTATCGGTATTTGGAAGTGAGAGGTATGACTGGTTTAGGGAAAATCATTTTTTAACATTATTGATGGTAAGTGATCTACAGCTAGGCATGTTCAGGAGTAACTGCGAACATGGTATTTTCAGCTAGCCCTGGCTATACAAGGAAGTTTGAGGACTGGTCATATTCCAGGGGCCAAAAGGTTTGGGAGTCAGTGCTGTGCGTAAACAGGGCTCTGCTGGAGTTGGTGTTGGCAGTGTTCAGTTAGTCCTGTAGCCAACCACCCTTTGCATTCAAAATTCTACTCTCATTGCAAATTCCTTTATGCTGTGCTTCATTGATCCAGCTTCTCACAAAATATGTGTGTAATAAAACCTAAAGGAACAGACATTATAGACATCATGCACAAAAAAAAGACAAAATCTCATCAATATAAGCTGAGATGAATGCAGTTATAGTTTCTGCAAAGAATAGAGTAGCACCAAATGAGACTGAGGCAGAACAAAATTCTGACTAATCTGATTTCCAGATATTCAACAAAATAATGAAACCTCTCCTGGTGAAACTTACCCCCTTCATCCATTGAAGTTTGCTTCCTCAGCTGTGTAGGTCCTATCTTTTCTCCCGCCTCATCTGCAGAAGTTCTCCAGGAAAAATAGTCTCTTACTTTATGCTTTTCTAGGTATAAAACCTTTTTCTTTTTAAGATTTCTGACCATCTGTTTCCCCTACTGACATTTCAAAGGTTGCTCTGCTCTCCCCTTTCCTCTAAATTCTCGAGAAGTCCTCTGAAACACAGCGCTTGATCTGAACTATCTTCCACTTGCACTTTGCAGCCTTCTCTGAAATTCCCAAAAGGTTTTGCACAGTCCAAAAGACCTACAGGGCAGCTCTGGCAGCCGTTGCAGCAAACGGGAGTCGTGTAAGGTCCCTGCAGCCTCGCAGGCACACAGCAGCATGCTGCTGAGCAAATGCAAACTCCACTCTGGCACTAAGCGACTGCACTTCAGACATTTGTGATTTGGGAATTTTTTTCTTTTTTTTTTTTTTAGTATATGTCTTTGGGAATAGACTTTTAGCTTCATTTTAAGGAGTATGGAGTTGTGTGTATGTTTACATTTAAAACCACAGGGTTTTTTTTCAAAGAATTAAGTCAGAAACTGGAACTCGTAGCCATTTTTTGATTGATTCTGCCCTCATACTGGCTTCGACAATAAAGTAACCACATTGGCAGCAGCAGAATTGTTTGTGTTTTACACCAGGGTAAATGAGAAAAGACTCAGGCTCACTGTTTTTTTCACAACATAAGGTCTGGTGCCTGTTAATCAACTACTGGTTCACCAAGTGTCTGAATTTCTTCCATCCAGAGGATGCTTGATATTCTTTTTTACTGAAGTATGATGTACGCGTGCTATAATTGGAAGGTATGAGTCATAACCACTTAGAAGACAAGATTCTTGCCCTCTTCTCATTAATACAATTCATATTTAAACTAGACACCATTTTGTCTTGAATTCTTACATCTTTATATGTTTCAAAATTAAACATGCTTTCACAGAAATGCAAGTCCAGTTTTTCCCCAGTTTTTTAGAGACACTTTAGCTCTTAAATTAGAAACACTCTGAAAGAAGGGCCTGGTTTTTTACAGAAATATTTGTCACTCATACAGGTATTTTTGACTGTGTTAGGATGTCTGCCCATGTGAATAAGGGTTACTCACTTCATTAAAAGCTTGGACATAAAGGCAAGTGTTTCTTACGGTACAGGCAGAAACTTGAGAAATGTCTGACTCGTGGTCCCTCTTACAACTACCAAAAACAATTGCAACTGTGTAGAACTTCTTTGCATGTGTTCTTTCTCCTTTTCAGACACATAAAATTCAGCTCAATTAAAAGGTGAATCATTGTCCAACCATTTAGAAAGTGTGCGTTATAGCTGCCTCTGTACACACCAACCAAGCTACAAAAGATTTTGACTGAAACTAGAAAGTTCTTACAAGCAGCCTTAAGTTTAGAGATAGACCTACATCATCCTCACTATCAATAGGCTGCTCAGCTGCCTGAGGTCAAAACAAAGTTCTGCTTTGATGTGTATTCAGTTTAAGCTTAATTATAAGTATGCTTTATGATGTTGGGGTTTTTTAACTTTTATTATTCCAAACAGAAGATTTTGAGATTGTGCAGTTGTTCCAAAAATGTGTAAAAACCCTATATACAAAGCAAATAAGGATACAATCTACAAACTGCTCAAGCAGGCAACCTAGAAAAACCCTATGTCAGTGTTGTGCATGATACATCTTGATCAAGTGTTATGGTGAGTTTAATCTTACCTTATTTTATCTATCTAAAACCTAAGCTGGCTGCACATAGTCAGTTGAAAGAGATACATGTGTCCAGAGGGCTATTTATCCCATCTGTCTTGGACATGAATCTTGAACTGGAATGAGCTGACCTATGGAGGTCCATTGACTAGAGAAGGAGCCTATTTTAGGACTTCCAAAATTAGGTTCTGACCATAAATTAAAAGAAAATATACTCCTTTTTCAGTAGGATAGCTGAATTAGATTTGATCAGGAATATTATTTCAAATACCTACAGTTAATGTGAAAGAATACAGGAAAAGAACAGTCTTCAATTAAGCCTGGACTGAAGTAATGTTCTTTAATTGAGCAATGTCGTCAGGAACATTAGGTAAAACTGAGCTTTAATATTCTCATTTTTTAAAACTCTTATTAGAAAGATGGAGTCACTGATGGCTCATGAGCTCTAAGGAATTACTGGTTGAGAATTGATGTAAAGTAAAGAGCCAAACAGACAAAACTAAACAGTTTGAATTTTTCACACACATTTGCCAGTGAACTGCAACAGGTGATGCAAGATAAGTGCCTGTGCATGCTTCTTATGTGAAAACTCGACTTGGATAAAAGTGCTCATGATAGCGAATAGTCTCAAGAGTTTTACACTAATGTGTAAATACAGGATTTGCTACAGCCAGTCTGTGTTGACTATACAGGCAAATTTAGGGTGGCTGTTCCCGGGGATGATAAACGGTCTTCTACAATACAGAGCTCTAGAAAATCTACCTGCAAAAATATTTCTTATTTGGGATTCAGTACAGCCCACAGAACTGCATGTTTGGCTTGTCAGTGGTAAATTTGTTTCCCAAAAATATAAGATGGAGGGTTTTACTTGGTGACTAAGAGATCAATACCATCATCCATGATGTTAATGATAAAGTGTTCCCTATCTTGAAAATGTACTTAACTTTTGCAGTAAGGGTTCTTCTTCACTGATAACCAGCGAAGGTATTGATCACCTTTTAGGACTCATAAAAAATGTTGAGGGATGGAAATTCCTCAGTAACAGAAAGGTTGAGGAATAGAAATTGGAGAAAGGCTACTCCATACAGATGAATGATGGGTGATACCTGAGTAATGACCTGACAATTTTCTTTTATGGCAGTTGCCTGGACTACCCATTCTAGAGCAGGTAAAATGTATGAAGGGCCTTTATAGCAGCAGCACAGCAGTTCAATATTCAATATAAAGTCTCACAGGAATGTGGAGGGTGACATAATGTTTCAGAGCTGTTAGGTGTAATCCTGGCACGTAAGCATAAGCTGATTGATTATTGCATGTTTTCTAACCAGTGTGTGCTCTTTTGAGATGATAGGGTAGGATATGACTTACTTGGCTTCTAGGGGATATTGTCTGTTCTGCATTGAATTTGCTGGGAGGATATTAAATGTGTCAAAGCTGATGTGGCTCAGATCTTGGTGAGGCATCTGGAATGGAAGGTGGCTGGAGAAGAGTCCATAGTACATGTCTGCTTCCCAAGACACCCACTGTGAACACAAATGAAAATTCAAGTGTTGCTATGAAACAAAGCTGGGAAAATGTACCAGGCAAACATGGATATTTGAGAAGACATCCGACCTGTCACATGTGAAACACCCTTAAGTTATTGTAATCATATTCAAGAAAGGGATCAGTCAGTCTCTAGAGACGCTCTCAGACAGGAGTGCAGTACAAAATAGCATGAACTGAGGATGTAGAACAACCAGCATTCCCCATATGCTCCGCATCTCTTCCAAAAGCTGCTATTGATTAACAATATTAACGACCTTAGAGCTGTTACCTGTGTCTTCAACTGGATGTACCTCCTGCCTGTAGATTTCATAACGTTTCTTGAGTGCATCCCTTGCACAGGATGAGCTACCTACCTTGAACATATGTGGGATTTCATGACATGGATTAATTGGACCTCATAACTTCATTCACTTTTGAGATAACCCTAGTTTGTGCTGCAGCATTCCTCTGGACTTCCTCAAAACCTTCTCTGTAAAGGCTTTGAAGATTCCTAGCCTTAGGTGTCAGAGGCTGATGACTCTACTATATGTAGTGACCAAGCACCAAAATCATCACAGAACCAAGAAAACAACCTTTGTTCTTATTCAGCACAAAATCTTGCCTCGGTCATTGGAATACACATGAAGTTCAGCACCTGAAGAGATGGTCCACTGTGGTGCTAGAGTTTGGATCTGGAAAGTCCTGTGGTCTTCTGAAATGATGTGCTTGAATGACAATATCTTCATCACTGCTTTCCATTATGGCATCCAATTATTATTACCCAGCTGGCTTGAATTGAATTGAATGTAATTAACTAATTAACTAAGGTTTAGACCCTGCCTACAAAAGGCGGGCCATTTCCTCCTGGCTGTGGAAGATGTAATGACACCCAGGCTGGTGAGCAACATTCCATGAATCTCCAAATGCCAAGACTGTGTAATTATTCTGCCTATGGCTATGGTAGAATGGGACAAATCTGGAGCTGGGGTAAAGGATTATTGCTCCTTGGTTTGTGTTGTGCTGAGCACATCTGAGCATGGACCATGGCATTTAATGAGGTGAGAAATCTTTTCTTTTTATCTCATGGTTCCCTAGCAGACCATGGGATTTCTCAACATGCGTTGATAGTTTCCTCTATCTCTCATTTTGTCTAGGATGCAGATGGATGCCTCTAGGAGCAGGTGAAGAAGCCGAGTCTCTAAGGTGAGGCATTGTCACAGAAAATTCCCTTCCCTCCTCCTCTCACTTGCAAGATAAGCAATGCAGGGCGGCGGAGAGCAATCAGCTGGCATGCTGCATGCTTGGAAGCGGTAAAAGTGGGTGTTCCTACTAACATGAGGATATCATATTGATTATTTCTTTTTCCTATCATGAGCTGTACTTTCAGCGTCTGTCTTTTTTCCCTGCAGGTAGAAAACCTTGAAGCTGCTTCATAGAAAAGGGTTCCCTCACAACAAATAAATAGGTCAACTACCTGCTTCCCTTTCAGCTACGTCTCTTTCTCATTTTCTGATGTTCTATTTTTTTTTAACCTTGTATTGTATAATGGCCTGAAGTTGTGTTTTCTTTCTTTGTAGAAACTGAAGAATAAACTTTCTCAGCTTTTTGCAGCTCATGGCTGGATTCTGTTTGTGTTTATTCGCACCACAAAGATCTGACTGCACGCACTTCCAGCTGAGACTTTTGGGCAAAACTGTAGTCAAAAACATTACAGAGCATATGCTTCTATATTTCTAATTCAGTTTGTGAGCTGTGCATATCTGCCAGAGTTTTTAAAGCGGTCTCCTACAATCAGAGACCGACAAGGGTTAGGTGATGTTTTTGTCTGCGGAGTGTTTGCTAACTTCCAGTCTGCGGCTTTCTGAGATGCTCCTCTGTTGGGGGAGCCACCTCCCCACCCTTCAGCAACAATCACCTTCCTATCCTTCACCTGAACATCTCCATACACGCCGTCTCTGCCGTGGGGAATTGCACAGAACCTTCTGTGCTGCCGACAGTGTCCAGGAGCAGTTTGCCGGGGCATGGGTGAGGTGTGTGGCAGGGGAGAGCTGCAGCGCATCGCGGGTGCTGGACCCACTGGCCCACACCAAGTCCAACCAGTGCATCCAGGTGCTGGGTCCTGCTCTATGCTGTTCTCCAGCATCTCTAATGCACCCCTCTTTCTTTTAGTTCAGCATGGCAAAAATAGACGTTTAGATTCCTGTGTCTGCAGAGATAGTTTTATATTTTTATAAAAGATAGGTTTCTGCAATCGTATTTTATGCAAAACTTGCCTTAATTTTTTGCTCCAAACCAGATTGCCACTTACGAGCAATTTCTCAGCAGCAGATATTACCGTGAAATAACTCATTTTTTCTTACAGACAATGTAATCTGAGATGAAGTACAATCTATCTTTTACGTCAAAGACTATTTTTTATAACCTTTTTCTTCCAGTTTTCCCAACAATGCCAAAGAGGGCTTTGCCCAGGTCAAAGACTTTCTGTGCTCATAGTGATATGACCTGTTAAGTCTCTTTTATATCGTTATGTTCTGCAGTGTATGTGTATTCCAAATAATATATTCAGATTCTGGATCAAACGCAGTGGGGAGGAAGTTACAGTGAGATTAATACAATAGCCTTCCACAAAGGTGAGACAAAGAAATGTTTGCTTTGGAGTTTCAAAATTGATTTTATACAACCTGTAATTTCAACTATTTATGTGCTCATTATTTATTCACATATACTGGCATCAAGATGCAACATGCATAGTCAGAAACGAGTGTATTCATGGGAGTGAAAAAGCAAATCAAATACTGCACGAGTGGAATTTTAATTAGGAAGAAATCCTCGTGTTTTCATTGAAGTACTATTACTTTCCTGGTTCAACATTTAACTTCGCAGAGTCCTCAGCAGCTGTGTACTCAGCACACATGCACTTAAAAGAAATATGTTGAAGGATCAGGAGTTATGAATAAAAAACTTTTCTATTACATCTTCCTCATCCTCATCCTTTTTAAGCATGACAGCGTTTCAGAGAAGGATATATGCAGTGTGCATTGGATCCATCCGAGTTCCTAGACCGCTCATTTACCTGGGTGAATCAGCGATCGGGGCTCCAGCAGGAGTGTTTGAGGGACGGTGCCACGCGGGAGGCTGTGCCTATGAAAGACTGGTGCTGAATTACGGTAGTCACCAGAGCACCTCGTCTTTAAATGTTGACACCAAGATATGATCTGAGCCACCTTCACCTGCTCAGATCCTGGGTCTCTGTAGCCCCAAATCCTGTCACCGAGGGTGGCTAGGGTCAGAAGTGATGGGAAGGATAACAGATAGGGAGGGAGTCCAGTAACGTGCCCTCTGCCATAGCCTTCCAGCAGTCTGTGGCTCGAAAACGTCCCGAATCAAGAGGTTGTATCCTTGGTGCTTCAGTGGTTATCAGTGGCTTTTACTTCCACGAATTTTTCTTATGCCCTGTGGCATCTGCAGCCTCCCGCAGCAATAAGTTAGACAGTTCAACTTCAGATCTCTGTGTGTTGTATGACAGTAACACTTAGAGACTTCATGGTGCCTGTGTCTTTGTGTTTACAATCCAATTTCAGGCAAAAAATCAACAAACAGATGCAACACTGGAGGATGAGAGGGAGAATAAAAGGTTTAATGGAAGGGTTTGCTTGTCAGCTAAAACTTCCATGTCAGTATCAATCTGATTTCATTTTCTAAATATTCTGCCTAAGACCTCTTTCTCCAATTGTGCATCGTTTCTTTCAGTTTTTGTAGAAGTGCGTGACATATATGAGGTTGGCTTCTCACTGCCCTCTGCCAATCTATCTGATCCCACAACTCCTGCTCCATCAGGAGAGGTCACAAGGCAGGACCACAGGTAAAGGGGATCATGTTGCCCTTGCAGCTGTGCAGTTGACAACACCTTGTTAGCTGCAGCAAATACGTTCTTCCAGGTCCCTTCATCTCCCACTTTCTGCAGTTTGCTTGTTTACTTATCCAAGTAGACAAACATGCAATGAATTTTCAGCCCGTTATCAGAAAATTATTGTCATATTACCCACCAGATTGGATGAACCGATACCTTTATGCAAGATGCTCTTCAGCTATGTTGTGAGAAGCTGATGGTTCAAGTCTGTCTTGATAGCTTCCACCTTCTAGTGTACAACACTAGAGTTTGTGTGTCATCCTCCCCTAAACGAATAATCCAGAATCAACAAATGCCAATTGTTGTTGTCCAGCAATTTTACTTTTATTGGTATATTTTGCACAACTATACCCTTTCTTGACAATAGCCTTCAAAGCATGCAGGTAATCTATCCAGACTGGTTGAGCACTGCCATTGCACTGCGTATTTTCTCCATCAGCCAACAGTTTGAGGTGAAATAATTTCTTCAGTCGATTAAAATATCACGTGTTCTAACAAAATACTAAACACAAGTATCTGTTTTTCATTTCCTCTATGGGAAGCAAAGACTAATCCATTGGTTTTAGTGGATGATGGTCTGGGGGTAAGTTTGGTTTTTGCAGTCTTGGAATTTATTTCTGTTGGTTAAGGCTGTTTTAAGATCAAAAAAAAAAGTCTTTGTACTCGTAACTAACCTGAATGTTCTTCTTAATTTGCTTTTTCTGTTGCAGCTGGATATTTACCACAACATCAAACTGCTGAGCCATTATTAGACTCCAAAACTGTTCTAGACACCTAATTGTTCTAGACACCTCTCTTGCAGTCTCAAGGCGTACTGCAGCCCTGTATCTAAAACCATGTGTTACCCGCGTTACCCTTGAACAGAGAGCATCTGTGTGACCATTTCTTCTCCAGGATATAATCATTCTCTCTTCATCACTGAATTGTTGGTTGGCACTAACAATTATAGACCCTATAACGCAAATATCTTCAGACACATTTGCAACCGTGGAGTAGCAGTAACTTGGTTTTGTTTCACAATTCTTGCAGGCTCCTGCCCTCTTGGGAGTGCAGTGGCAAAGCAACGCAGAGCATCCCTGCCTGCATCAAACCCTCATCAGACAATCACTGATATTGCAGGGGTCCCTTAACCCCAGCAATAATCTGTGGCAGTTCACTGTTTCCAGGGATTATGTGTATAGCACCAGGAAACCTAGATAGGGCATGTGAGTGCCCCATCTTGGAGGGATTCAAGGCCAGGTTGGATGAGGCTTTGGGCAACCTGGTGTAGTGGAGGATTTCCCTGCCTATGGCAGGGGGGTTGGAACTAGATGATCTTTGAGGTCCCTTCCAACCCAAATCATTCCATGATTCTATGATTCTATGAGTGCCTGTGTGCTGCAGTCTCAGGGTCTGCAATAAGGCAAGTTCACCACTCCTGTTCCAACCACCACTGCCTGCTGCAGCCAGCACTGCCTCACCCATTTCATACTCTGATCCAAAGCCTATTGACATTGATGGGAAGTTATCCCTCCTCTCCTTAGACATGTTATTTTCCTGTGGTGCAGAAGTATCAGTCTTCCATGTAAGTCTGCCCAATTTCTGGCGTGGGCAGAGCAGCCAGTTGAGTGGAACTGATAACAAAGTATTGATATTCATGACAACTATTGAATATGATCTTCATTATGGTAACATATTTCTCAATGGATTTCTCCTACACCTTTTTTTTAAACAATCTTGCCAATTTCTCCCTTTCACAAACTGTTAAATCTTCTCTTTCTGTGTATTGAACAAGGAAGGTAAACACATGTAGAAGGAAGATATAATAGAGGAAGAAATAAATGAAAATAAGAAGAAATAAGAGTTCTTGAAAATCTCATTCCTTTGTTAGTACAAAACTATGCAATATTTGAACTGATTCACTTTAACTTTTCAAAACAAGATTTTTATGTAACAAAATCTTTTCACCTACCAAAAATGTACAAATCTCATTGAAATGCTTCATTTTTTTCTACCAGAAACTTGTGCTTTCTTTTTCTCTAAAAAGTAATATCATAAATCATTGAAGTAGTTGCTGAAGGCCTTTTTTAGCTGAAATTTAACATCAGAACTTCTGAAGCTCTAAATTAGCAATATTTCAGAATGTTTTTAAAATAATTTTATCCGAAATTGAACACCTGAGGAGTGAACACTATTCTAGCACGTCATTGTTGAACACTTTTCTGTGTTTCTCATGGAACCCCATTAGATACCAAGTTTTCTACTCATCTGCAAAAGGCTGCACGAAATTGAAGAACCCTTTTCACTGCCAAGAAAAGCTGTCTGAAAACCATTGATGAGTCTTTTCTGTTTTCTTCGAGAATGCAACTGTTTAATTTGGCTGCTAATTATTTAAATGCCTAATCAGTGAATTTGTTATAATCTTAATTTGTATTACAATTTTCAACCCCAGGCTGTAGATCATGTGCAAGCTTTTTAACACGTTTTTCTGGAATGTCGTACCTCTCTCCATTTTCTTGCCTCTTGTTCTGTGTCAGGCATTAAATTTTCTCCCACCGGTGGGCAGAGAGGCAGAAGGCAGTTTCCTGGGGAGACGTTTGGGTTTTCCCACCCTCATTCCTGTTTCCATGGGGCTCTGTCCAGTCTGGGGACGCCATTCCTTGTTCATCTCCATGTACAGATCTCTGATGCAAAGAAATCTCATTGCCATTCCTGGGACATGCATTTGGAAATAGGACAACTGTAAAAATGTCCTCATCCAGAGGCTTATTTCTCTGCCTATAATTGCTGGCAGTTGCTCCACTTCTCCGGGGAAGGAGGAGTGAGAACTGCCTGTAATCCCTGACTGAAGCTGTTAAATGTTCATTTTCCTGATTTGGAGGAAGTGAGCTGCTGCCAGAGATATCAGCAAAAATTAGTTTTATAGTCGTATCTTTTTATAATTTAATGTTCTAATCATAGTTAAAAATTAATTAAAGTCTTATGCCTTTTCTAACCCCTTGAGAACTGCCTTGAAAATACTTCGTGGTAGTAACCCACCATTTGAGAGCAAATCATAGGGGAAATAAGCTATAAAACACAGAGTAGTAAAAATCTATTGTGTGGACAGTTTGCTGGTTAAGTAAGTCTGACAAGGAGACTGGCTAGTTTATACAGTGATTGGTGATATGTTCCCACTAGACTCCTTTGTCCTTTTGTCTTTGCATGTTTAACTGACACAAATATATTTTCTGCTTCTTAGGAGAGCACTCGTCTCAGGGGAAGAGTAAAACTCGGCAACTCTTCGCATCTCAGCAATAAAACCGTAAGTTTATTGCTTTTGTCTTACGTCCTGTAACGTGAGGGTTTCTTATTCTCAGTAATACTTGTTGTCTCAGTATTGTGCCACGTAACTAAACAAAAGGGTTAAAAATTCAAAACAGGAAGAGCAATTACTTCATTTGGTGGGAGCCTCAAGGAGCAATGGCTTGAACAAAGCTCATCTTGAGCACTCCATCATGAACAGGATCCCAGGCAAACCGAGGGACTGAAGAAGCTGCCACCTCGCTGAGGTGGACCTTTATAGGCATAGCATTTGGCTTTAACTGTTCAGCATTTCCTGGTTGTAATTCCCTGGGTGAATTTTCTTTTTTGTTTGTGTGAGAAGTGAGAGATTTTTAAAAGCAGTTACGTATAAAAAAAGGAATTTGGTATCCAGAAATGTTCAGCTCCTTTGGTTTTGTTTTCCTTCATGTATGAAGCTTTCTCAGGCACCACAATCTCTGCTTCCCATGGAGTTGCTTCTCACTTGTGGGGAAATGGGGTCCTTTGCTGAGGGTGGGAAAAGGAAGCAGCTGCAGGAAAGTGGGTAGGCTGTGGGAAGGGCCCTGTATGACCAGGGTAGTGTAGGGACGTAGAGGAGAAGGATGGCCTGAGGAACTAGGTGTCATGGCATATGTGGGGTGGACCAGACAGAGGCAGCTATGTTAGACCCAGATGAAGCCCAGTCTTCCACCATCATTGCAGGATGAAGCCTCTCTAGAATGAGTCCCATTACCTTCCACTGAGAGAGATCTGGTTGACCAGAAATGTGGAGAGACCCTTTTACAAAACATCTTTGTTGTTTTTGGCTTGTTCTCGTTTCCCCCAGTATGCACAAACGGAGCTTTCCTGATGCCAACAGTAAGGACAAAAGAACTTTCTTTGTCCCTTGAATTAGAGCAGCAGAATGCAATTTTGCCTACATTACTGAAAACCCAGAGGTGGTTCGCTTTGTGCAGATGCAGGACAATGTCCTGGACAAGGGCTTTACTCCTCATTGTCTTTCTCATGCTGGATTTACTTGATGTTGTCCATTTCAGCTTATTCTTATGTTCTTGAACAACCTTACCTGGAATAATAATCTTGGGATATTGTTGTCCTTTCAGATGTGAAGCAGCGTGCTTTATCACAATATGCAGGATCATCTCACCAAAGTTGCTGTTCCACAGGAAAAGTGGAGCAGCTGAAGCTTTTTACCAGGCAGGACACTTGCATTAATGACCAGCTCTTGACTTCTAAATCTCAAGTGTCTTCTGTCCCTTCTGGAATGATGCATATTTTTTTGATGGCTTAATAACTGGTATATCATATGTATTTATTATTTTCATGTATAGTAAAAGCAGGAAAACTTTCAAGAAGGTTGAAAAGAATGTAAAAATCAGGTGATGTTTGCATAGTAGTTACTAAAAACATTTTCTGCACATACAGAAAGGAATATGTTAGCATACTTTGCTGAACTTATGGTAGATAGAGTTCGTTTAATTCTATGTAGCAAAATACAAACAGGGCACGACCCTTGAAGCTGTACTGGGCAAATTGCCACTATGAAAATTAATTCAGTGATTTCCATGAGACTCCTCATTGTAGCACACGCTTTGTTTGTCATAAATGTTTACAGGATGGGATGCCTGGGTGAAATGCTGAAGTGTGTGCTTTTTTCTGCAAAGAGGGGAATGTACCTTGCACTGAGGCTCTTTGAAGTTCTGTAAATTGCTGGATGTGATCCTTGTAATGTAGCAGGCAATGTAGCTTATTTTCACCTGTTCCTTGGCTAATTGCATTACGTGTGCTCTAAATACGTCTCCTATACAGCCTGGGGCACTCAGTGGGGATCAGCAAGATAAGCAATTTTACAGATGAACCTTCTTGCCTCTGTTCTGAGTAATGCGTGGGATTCCTGCAGGTTATTGAATAACTCTGGAAGTTTAAAGAGTGTTTCAAGTGCTAATTACACACTCTCTTAATTTGTACAGAGCTGGCAATTCGAAAATATCAAGTAGTGCTTCTACCTGCATGTATCCTACTTTTCCTAGAACTGCAAATGTTTGAAAATCATATTACTGTGAGCATCTGCTCAGTCTCAATCCTCTGACTCCAGTAGCATGCCAAGAACCTCCCTTGTTTTACTGGCGAATGGAAAGAAGACAATTGGTGGTGTAAGTGCAGGACCAAGAGCCAGGATGATGATCTAAGTTTTGATACCTATTGATACAGTGCTTTTGAGGAACTCCTCTCTCCAATATCCCTCTCTGAAATAATAAAACTTACCTAGCAGCATAGTAAGAGATGGAGCAGATTTGTTAGTTCCTGTTTATACACGAAGCTGAAAAGCCTTCATTTCGCTGTGCCTGACCATTCATCTTATTTTCACTTGATGGGTCTAATAATCCTCTGTCTTAGAGGCACCAAGAGAAACATTTGATGAAGCTCTGCAAAAGATGAGGAATCAAAAAGTGTCCTCCATGCTGCAGCTGAACTTACGTTGTTCATTCAGGTATTCCTAGATCACTTGGGTTGCTCAGGAGCAGAGGAGTCTTGGATGCCTACTTTGGAAAGGTCGGGCCATGTAAAATACACTAGTTGGCACCTGCAAGTATTTAGATTCCTGATTGCTGAAGTTTCCTGTGAAAAAAACAATCATTGTGGATTTTCATGTTGGTTTTTAAAATAACTAAGTATTTTGTAGCATGTTGCATCATACTGACAGGACAGTAGAAAAAAGCAGAGAAAGATTGTGAAAATATATATATGTTTGCGCAAAATTTGTTCAGAAACTACCATGGTGTGTCAAGAAAAAAAAAATTTAACTGCCTATTAAAAGTTATTCTCTTTATTAAGCAGCTCTTATTTTTCTCTTTGCAGAAGTGCAATTCATTACTCATACCTAATACAACTACTGTTCATTATTCTGCATTCCTGTGGCACACTGTGAGTGGAACTCTTCACGGCGAGCCTAGAGAGCAGACATTAGATATTCTGGGCATGGTGGTGGCAGGGGGGAGCATGAGACCTTGCAGAAGGCATGCTGGGGGTGGCAAGCAGACTACAGAAAACTCCTCCTCATTACTAGAGTTGATGGGGAGAAAGCAGAGCTCACTGCAAATCTTGGTACTGGAAAGATGAAAAACACCAAAACAGGGGAAAACATTTGGGCTTTTCATGATAAGGGGCATGGCAGACAACCCAGCTCTCATCAGAAGGCTGGGAAACGTACCTCAAAGTGACGGGCTTGTGTGAGTGTGTGTGAAGCAAAAGAGGTGGCTTTAGTGGAGAGCAGAAATGAAGAACCTGTGATCCTCTTAACCCCTGAGGCGACAGACCTTGTGGAGCTTGTGGTAAAGGGAAACATATGAACTTCCATCCTTGTGAAGGATCAGGAGGGAACTGATGTTTACATGAAGGAGAGGAGACAGATTTTCTTAAAGGATATCTGTAAAGCACAGTAAGGATTTGGAAGAATATTCGGGGCTCTTTCTTCTGCAAAGCTGAACATGCTGGAATTGGCTTTCATGGGAGGTGATGAACTGGCTGCAGACAGAACTCAGTTATTAAAGGACTTACATGTCTAAAAGATCCACTCGAGTTTTTCTAGTCACTAGCGTGGCCAAAAAAAACCCCAAAAGTAAAAGTTGGTCCTCCACACGTGAGGTTTGTCTGTGTGAGGATACCTAGGGAAGTGGATCTACATTTGTAGAACACTTTCCACTAAAGTTTGACTAAATCTTCTGTGGACAGTCCCACCTAAATTGAGTGTTCTTCAGCTTCTGCGTCGTGCTGCAGAGGTGAATGACATCCACTTCAGTGTGGAGGGAGCATGCCCACACGAACGTGATTGAACTGGATCCACTTTCAAATTAGTTCAGCTCGTGAGTCACTATTTAAACAAGTTTTTAGGTCAAGCATATGATTCCGATCTACGTGTTACAGTCCAAGACTAAAGAACATAACTGGCTGGCAAAGACTTTGTTTGGGGTATCAGTACGGCCGGCGGGGCTCAGGTTTGCCAGGAGAAAGGCGTTTTCAGCACTGTCCATCTCAGGCTCAGCGTGGGAAGGCGAGTCACTGTCTTCGAGGATAGAAAAGTTTCCCTGAGCCCTTCCCGAAGTCCTAACCCTGTTTCGTTAAAAGACTTGCAATATTTTGGGAGCGACCAACTGCAGCACACTGGGATTTTGGATCCAGTCCCAAAACAGACAGGCAGGCACTAAAGAAACAAACAAACGAAAAGGTGTGGTACTGTGTATTGACTATTGCCTTTCTACTCTAAGATTCTGTACCAAGCAACTTATTTAACTCACATAAGAGAAAAAATACCAGAAAAACAGAACAAAACAAAACACCTTTGATCATTATTTACAGGAAAAAGGTCCAGAAATGAGAAAACATCATAGAAAAATGAAAACAATTATTTCTGAAGAGTAGGGGCTGAGGAGATAGGCATTAGGTACTTTTAAAAATCCCACAAGCAGCTTATTAGCCTTCTAAGTACTTAAATATTTATTTTTGCATGTTTGGCCAAGGACCTTGTGAGCTGCTCATGAACGAACAGGTCAGTTTTTTGTTCATTATTCTGGTTTTGGTCATAGGAATCGTTCCGTCCCTCGACACTCCAGGGTCTGTGGACGAGACTATATGCAGGCTGCTTATGGCACTGCTCAGAAAGGTGCTTAAATAAAAAATATTCCTTGGAGGCCCTCTGTTCGGTGTGGGAGAGCCATACTGCCCACCAGCGAGGCCGCTGTGAGGGGAAGCAGTGGCACTGTCCGGATACTTCACCCTCCAAAACCCCCAAAGACTATTGTGGTTTGAGAGTGGCAGTGATGACTCCACTCCACTGAAGAGGGGTGAACCATTTCACCACACACCAGTGCACAGAAGACTTAGAGAAGGTCGTAAAGCACATACTTCTCTCTGGCTCAGGATGAGGAGGGTGTTCACAGCATCTCTGGAACGCCTCATTTGCCAGCAGCCTTCTGCTGACCCCAGGATCTGGTTTTTCTGCTGTGCCTTGCAGCAGCAACACTGCTGTTTGCAGCCTGCCCATCAATTTTGGGGCAAGGGAGCAGCACAGCACGCTGGCTATTGAATTGATGTTGGATTTCTGCGGCGCCAGGGCATCCCCTGGCCCCACTGCTGTGCACCAGCGTGCCGGGTGCTTCCAGCACACTGCACCCTATGGGCAAAGCGTTCTCCTCGGGAAGCTTTAAGCATATATCTCAGGACCTCTCTGGCACCGTTAATTACAGCTCCTCAATTTCTTCAAATTAGGACTCTACATCTAATAAAATAAATGAGCTTCAAGATTACTCTATTGATTCCCAATTGAGGCAGCTTTCCAGTTTATGGCCAAGGGCAATCTATAAAACACAGGCTTTAATTAACCCCGGCGAACACAGCTGACATGAAATGCCAATGCCCTCAAAACATTCAGCGCAGACAGCTGAAGGATCCTCTCAGCTCTCTCTTCTCTGCCCTGTACGCTCCCCTGGGTGAAGAACTGCGGCAGAGGTGCTTCCCACCAGGCTGCACGGAGGCCGGGTCCAGAAATCTGTCTGCTACCACCAGCATCTTGCTATGCCTGTTGACGTGACCATCTGTTTGCCTTCATCTTGACCATTGGATTAGATGACCTTTAAAGGTCTCTTCCAACCCAACGCATTCTATGATTCTGTGATCTTAACCACCCATGGCTTTGCAGGTAGCCAGGAGAAAGACCCACGAGCAGCTTGCTGGTGGCCTGCAAGGGACATCGAGCAGATCCTGCTGGGGTGTGGGGACCCCACGCCATGGTGGGCAGCTCCAAGGATGTTCACCAGGCAGCTACAGGTCACCCTTCATCCTCTGGCTGTCATGTTGTGGCTGCCACCTTGTGCTGTACTGTTCCCTGGAAGGATCTCCCGTAACTTAAGGGTATTTAGCAGCTCCAACTGCTGCAGTTTCATCCATTATTTGAAGTAAGAGCTACTGTGGTGCCTCAGCAGGGCAGCCCCCGCATGGACTCTGATGCACTTCAGGACACTCACAGGTGGCAAAATTCCTTTCTTTCCTCAACAGCACATGATCCAGCCTTTTCATTCACCCCTTTTGGTCCCCACAGGCAGGCCTTCCAGAGGAGAAAAAAAAGATGCACCTTCCATTCAACCGTGCAAGTGCAGGGGGAACCGTGTCGCACCCATCCCACTTGCTCCATTTCTGCCTCTGCCCCGCTACTGTCATAGTTCCCTGTGCCGTGGGACAGCGGGCGATCGGCCTTTTCCCTCAAAACCTGCCCTAGGGATTTGATCCTGCAGCATCTTTTGGGGAAGCAAAAGGAGCAGCGCTTGGGACCTCTGGCCTCTGGAAAAGCGTGCCTCGCTGCTTCGGGCAGCGGAGTTTCTGTAGCAGAAATGCCAGCTTTTGGGGCCACATCGCAGCACTCAAGGGAACAGCACTAAAGAGTGCAACTACAGAAGTCACCCCACAAAAAAAAAATGCTAAATAAAACTGGGAGGGAAGACAGGGCTATGCAGGCAAGGAGCATTTTGCTGGTTTTCATCTCTGCGTTCCACCGTGCATTACTTTTTTCCAGATGTGGTGGTTCCTGAAAAAAAAAGTGACTGTGTTATGGTGCTCTTTATTTTTATTAACAACTTTCAGCTTTCTTATTACATCAGTAGGACACTTCCCCAGTCAGAGTTGCTGTTCTTCTAATGAATGTGGTTCATTTGTCTGCCTCCCTCTCTCCCTCCCCACTCTGCTCTTTGTCTGCTTGCTCTTTGGGTAGTAATTTTATGTGTTGAGCTCTCACCACCTCCGCTGCCCCGGGGCTGAAGTTCTGACGATGCTAAACAATTAAAATGCAATGCAATTACAGGCAGTACAGAACAGCAGAGAATAAGCCAGCAAAAATTCAGCCTTGTGTAGCGCTGCGGAGACTGTGTGGCTGTCAGTCTCCGACTCCAGGAGATAATTTGGTTTTTCTGAGAAGCAATAATTGAGCCTTTCGCATGTGCCACAATTATGAACCAGTCAAAAGCCTGGGAGCACCGGATGGATCGGATAGTCCCGCAGCTCTTCGGGGGCTGCCAGCTTTACACTTCAAGCCTTTTCTACCTCCTGTACTTGTAAGTTATTCTTTTGACAGCTTCTATGCATATGAGTGCCTTGTCTGAATTTAGCTGGCGAAGTGAGGGAGGAAGGGTGAGGAAGAGCATGACAAACGAAACCCATGTAGCTGGGGGGAGTTCGGAGCCAGAGCCGAACTCTGCGGCTCGCATCCACCCGAGAAAAACCCGTGGGAGAGACAAAAGTGTCTCCGATCTTCAGCCCTCAGATTCCTGCAAGTGCTGTTTGCTGCGGGTCGGGATGCAGCCACAGGTGCCACGTGCCAGTCGGATCACACGCAGGTACTTTCGGTCCTATCTTCATGACCCCCATGCAGACCTTTCCAAAGAAGTAGTACAAGGGGGCTCAGCAAAGAGCTGCTGCTATCAAAAAAGTAATTGGAGAGAGACTTTTCATCTGGGATTTACCGGTTTACCTCTGTGAAGCTCTCCCCGATGGAAGGGGCAGAGGGGAGGTGATGACAGGTAGGGGCAGCCGCTCTGCACAGAGAGTGCTGAGCATCAGGGATGCTTGGACTTGCAGGTCAAATCCCAAAGGTGAGCTACAGAAAATCCTAAATGTTCCCCCCTGCTTAGCCAGAGCCCCTGCTCTCCAGGTGGTGGGGGCAAAGAGGCGAGATCGGGAGGGAAAGCACCCCGGGTACAGAATCCGTGGGGCTGCCCGGGGCAGCTCGCCTGCCCCGGACCTGCCAGGATCACTTCCCACACCCTTCCCAGGTCCCTCCCTTGCACCCCTGGGAGCTGCATCCCAAAATCCATTGCAGTCGTGGACAGCAATGACTTAATCTTACTGCACTGAAGCCATTTAATCCGTGCTCAGCGCTCTGCACGAGGGGCCTGGCCTGGGAAATGGGGATGAAACAGGACCTGGATGTGAACCAGGCTTTGCTTTCGTGCTGATTAACCCAAGTGCTTTACAAGCCATGGCAAACTTTCATGCTCTTGTGCCATACTGTGCTTGACTGAGGGGCTAGGAGAGACACCAGGGCATTTGCCCTACAGGGACGCTGCCCTTGAGGCACATGTGCCCCCCATCACCCTGATCATTTCCTGCAGGTGCCACCCCTATGTGATCACCAGGGATATTTGGCCCCTGTGCACTGCCCTCCCTCCATTCTCAGGCAGGTTTCTTAGTTCTGGGGTTGCTTTGCACCCTCCTCCATGGCAGTAAGTGCTGCTGTTTGCAAAGGATGGAGAATCTGAGGTGTCTTCCATGCCCCTAAAACCTGGATGTGCTCAGGCACCCCGCGTTTGCCCAGGCTTGGCTGCTAGCTTAGGAGCAGGAAGGCTGAGCTCTGGGAGGAGGGGTTTGCTGGGGGTCTGTGTGGTATTTGGGTGCATCTCAGTCCCTGGTGCACAAAGATGATGTGTCTCACCGAGTAATTACAGCAGGTGAGTGGAAAAATTGTTATTATCCTGTATCTGTGTTTCTTTTCTTTTTGAGAGCTGCTGCTTTCGGCTGCTCCCTTGGGCAATTGGCTTTTGCCTCCTTCTGAAAGCTCCTGGTGTTACAAGGGGGAAGGCACAGCATCTCTCCGGGCTGCCCCCCCTGCCCTCACACAGCCATGGAAGCAGCTGTGTACTGAGCAGGCACCACCGGGCCCTCCCTGCCCAGCCACCGTTGAGCTCTGTCCCCAAAAAAATACAGTTAAAAGCTCCAGTTTAAACTCAACGTTAAATTTTGGAGCCCAACTTTCTGCTTTCTGTGCCCAGCCTCGAAACTTGTAAAAGAGGTAATCTGGAATGAGCCTTGCCTCCTTCAAATGGTTTCTCAAAACTCATCGTTGTCTTTTTAAATCTCTTTTAAAGAGCATTTTAGCAGTTCTTTGCGATTTTGCTGGTTCTTTGTGATTTTGCTGGTTTGCATGTTTGCTCCCTGGGTGGAGCAACATGGAAGGAGTAGCAGAAGCAGGAGCCAGGTAAGCAGGCAGGGATTCAGTCTATGGCTGCAGAGTCTTGGGAGCACAAGTGAGAGATGGCTTTGGATGAATGAATAGTGCAAATACACAGTCCCTCTGGTCTGGGCTTTCAAAGTTTCAAAGAATTTTCATGTGCCTATAGATCACCAACGGTGTGAGCTGTCTGGGGATCATGCCCTTGGTGGAGTATGTGCCATGAATTGTTTGGAGGATGCAGGAGCTGGCACTGAAGCCATCCCTGTGATGTTTGTAGGCTGGAAAACACAGCTCTGCCTTTCTCAGGATGGCTTTGCCCACCACTGGCCATCTCAGCGCAGCAGGACTGGGTCAGGTATGGCGACGCTTTGTCCACACGCTTGGTTTTCCAGACCCACACAGGCTGTAAATTAAACCCAAATTGTAAGGAGGAGAAATACCAACACTAAAAGAGCCAGTGGTGTTTCTGCATCCTTGGGGCGAGGGGGTGTGTGTTTATGTACCCATGCATCCTCTGACAGAATAAAATTAAAGCATAATAAATAAAATATTTTCTTGGACTACACCAGGTGATACAATAGTGTCACAGTCGCCTCTGAGGGACAGAAGGGCCGATACTATTACCAGGACAGAGGTGCAATTTGGGAAGAGGAGAGAAGTATCTTTGTTTTCTTGCACTTGCTAAAAACCTGTCTGAAAAACTGCAGCTTTCAGAGGCTTGCTGTGGCTTGCAGAATGAAGGTGACTTCTAGATCTAGAAATACTTGATTAAAAATATTCCAGACTTTTTTTTTCCCCATTAAATGAGGGCACCTAACCAGCTGGTTTACTGTGCCAGTTTTAGGAACACGATCATTAGGATTCAGCTGCCTTGCAAAGGCAATGCACTAACTTTAGCTGAGCCTCAGTCATTAGGCACGTATGTTTTTTTATTTTCCATAGCTGGGTCTGACATATAGAATTAGCTTTTTGCCCATGTGTGTTGGAAGTGGCAGGAATTAGCGTAAGTATAAACAACATATCTGACAAAGCAAAATAAGGAAACGTTAATGGACATAATTAGTGGAGCAAGCATTCCGTGTACTCAAGGTGGCGTTCAGAGAAGATGCAGAAACTGTAACTATCATGGATAAAATAATTTCTAAGCTTTCAGAGATGTGAAAGTATTATACTTAGAGTATTAATGTGCAAATGGAGCACATTAATACTTAGAGTAGTGTTTTCTAACAGAAAATAAGTGACCTTATCACGATGTTACTGAGAGGAAAAATGAGAGCGAAAGCCTCAGCTCTGCCCACCCTCCGAATCACACCGCATGGGATTTGGGATCAGCAACTTCTGCTTTTCTATGAGCAAGTCACAAAATCAGCCACCTTCTGTTCTCCAGCAGACGATGGGGAGGGAAGACGCAGCACCAAAATAGTTTTATCATGGACTAAAGTGGCTGCCAGCAATGCTTCCTGTGGCATGCTGGTGGGAAGGTGAGAGTCCCAGGGATGGTAGCAAGGCATGATCCCGGCTACTGGCCCTGAAGCCAGCTCGGCAAGGAGCTCAGATCATTAGGAAACTGGAGGCGGCTTAGCTTTGTGCTGTGGAAAATTAATGGGAACTTCTCTTGCAGAGGGAGTGATGCACCACAGCAGCTCAGTGTCCTGGATGTATCGGCACCCAGGTGGGGAGGGCTGGGCTCAGGCGAGAGCCCAGTGGCATGTTAGGAAGCAAGAGCTGGTTTGGCAAGCCGATGCCTTTTAATAATGTATTTTAATACCTGGATAAGAAGGCGGTGTTCTTTGTAAGAACATCACCTCTGGCTGTGTCGGGGTCTCTCTTCTGTACCAAGCTCCCCAAGCAGATTTCTTGACACTCAACAAACCAACGATTTCTGCCTTTGTTTCGCTGCACTGCAGGCCATTACAGCTGGCATTCTGACTTCAACCAGCAGTGCCTCCTGCTACCTGTTGTACAGCCTCACCAAAATGCCTTCAAGGTATGAATGGCAGCTGAACTGCTTCAACGATCTCGCATCCTTCTTGTTTTATTACTTTGTGAGAGCTCTAAAAGAAAGAATAATAATCTTTGCCTTTTGGTCCGTGCAGCACGTGCTGCCAGGTGGTGTTTCATCTTTGAAGGCAGAGACTGCCCTGGTCAATGGTTTGTGTCTAAAGGAATTGGGTACAGGGATTTCGGTGACAGTGCTTTAACATGTTGTTGTGGGTCCTAGGTGCCTTTGAAGTAGCAGCAATTTAAGATTCATTAACACTATCACGATAAAGCACAAGACTAGATTGCACGATTTTCTAACACTTAATCAGTCAATAATCAACAATCTGTTACGATTAATACAGAGGCTTAGTGAAAGAGTCAACAAAGTTTTAAACACACACAGAGAGATATAGAGGTTAACCTATGATCAAGATGTTTCTTTCTCTGCAGAGTATGATAAATTTTGATACCCAGTGATCTTTGAAACATCGGGAAATCAAAATACAGTAAATTACTCACTCTTTCCCTTCGTTGGCTTCTGTTAGCAGACAGTTCTTTTCCTTCTGTCAGCTTCTATTAGTGGATGGTCTGAATCACCTTGCGAAATCTGCCCCAAGAGGCATCCCTGCTCGAGGGGAAGAGGGGAAACAGGGGGAAGGGATAGGGGGTAGCAGCCCACTGCGATCCCAGAGAGCTCTAAAGGCTTCTCTTAGGATGAGTATTTATAGGGTCGCAAGATGATTGACTTTGGTCAGTACTTGTGTTCATTGTGGCCATAATTCTTGCCAGGTCATCTTGGCAACTTTCAGAGTGGGCTGCGGTGCAGGTAGGAGTGGTCTTGGTTGAGTTTCCCAGCCTGCAGGAGTTCCAGGAGGGGTTAGGGAGGGCCCGATCCTCCCAACGTGCTGTACTTGTACCTTGGACGGGAAGTCACCAGGTGGTTTCAAGGCAGGGCTCCAGGAGGCGAGATCAGAAAGTGCCAGATTGTCCCAGCCCACCACACTTGCAACCAAAATGAGAACAATGTTAGGCTCGTTGTGCTTGTAATTAAAACAAGCACAATGTTGGCTGGTGCTGACAGGGCAATGCAGCCCAAGGCGGAGGTCTGCACCACCGCACACGGCCACCCCACCGCCGGTCATGCTCCTGGGGAGAGAGCTCATGGCTGGGGTTTTTGTACGCAAAAATGGAATTTCTGTGTGGTTTTTCCTAAACCTCAAGTTTAGGCAGGCACCAGCACAGCTGTGAAGGAACGAAAAGTTTCTTTTAACGTGATGTGCAACAAAACTCGGGTGTTAGTGTGTTGTGTGGTGGGCTATTTATTTGCAAGTAGGTCCATCGCTTTGGGTCTGCAATTAAAGATAAGAACAACAGCCTGAAAGTGGTCTCTTGAGATCTCTTTAGGTTTCCTTACAAGGAAAGGAAAAAAAAAAAGTATCATTCCTATTGGAAGAGATATCCATCCCTGTCTTTACCCAGGACTTCAGCTGGCTCCTGAGCTGTGCATCAGCGCTGGAAGCACAAGGGCATCCAGCTCTGCAAGCAGCGCCCTCGCTCTGCACCTCCACTTTCCTCAGAAAAAAGCTCATACCTGTCTGAAAAATACCACTGCAGCAGGATGGAGACGTTCGCTTTCCAGGTCATTTGTTCAGCAGATGCGGTGGAAGGCAGGGAGCGCTTCGAATTTGCTTCGAGTTAGTTCTGGAGACGGACACAATGGCGAAAAGACTCATCAAGAGGTCTCAGTTTTCCAGAGGGTTTTGACATCTTGACGTGGGAGAAGGGAAACAGCCCAAAGCGTTAATGAAGTTCAGTCCTGGGGCAGAGAGAGAGGGAGCAGATGTGTGATTAGAAGAGCTGAACACCCTTAGCTGAGAATTGCAACCAGGCACGCTGAGCACTTTTGTACGCAAAGAAACCATTTCTGTTTCCTAACAGCCATTTGCAAACCTACTGCCAGGCAGATAACCTTCCCAAAGACGACTGGGCTTAACTAAAACGTTACATCCATCCGTTTTACCAGTTACCTCATAACACAGATGTGGAACAAGCTAGGCAACAGCTGTTCACAATAACTTGCCAACCTAAACCATAAGGCTTTCAGCCTTTGCTCTCCTACCCTAAGGCAGTTTGGTGCCTTGTTTCCACCCCACTGTTTGTTGATGGGGTTAGGGGGTTTTTTTCCTTATGTCATTTCACCTGGGAGATGCTCTGGGGAGCAGCGTTTCACACCACAGCGGTCTCACAGGTGTGATTTTTTTATTGTATTGTCTTTTAGTGGGAGCATTTGCTGGGCTCTTGCTTGAAAAGGAAAAAATTTTTTTCTTCTATCTATCTTCTGAAAAACAGGATGGTTACCGAGAAGGGAATACATGCAATTTCTTAGGGTGTTTTCCCTAGCTGTGTCCCTGCTAGCTGGAGCAGCTGGTGTGAATGGTTTCTCACCCTCCTGGAGACCGTTTACATGCTGCCAGAGTGGTGAGGTGCAGGGGCTGCCACCCCAGCTTGTCCTGCAGCTGGGCCAAGAGGAGCACAAACCTGCAGGCACTTTGGGGAGTGTCATGCCAGGGCTGTAGCAGCACTTTGCCAGGTAAAACATCTCTGAAGAGGCAGCAGCTTCCTACCCGCTCTGGGACACACGGGCTGCCCCAAGGTGATGCTCCCAAGGAGGGTCATTGGGGTGGGACCGGAGATGTGTCCCCTCTCGGCTGCCAGCCCTGGCCTGTCCAGGTGACTTCTGTTCATATCAGCTTTACGTTTGGTTTAATGGGTTTGGCAAAGGCCCATCTGCGTGACAGGCTGCTGGTGGAGCAGGTATAAAACAAGTAAATATAATCGAAGCAGCAGTTTGGATTGAACTTCTGTGAGATCTCCTGGAAGAAGTAAAGGTATAACTTACCAAATGTACAAACTATGAAATCCATAAACTGCAAAAGAGGACTAAATGATGTCTATCCTAAAAATACCTATTAAAAAGTTGCTTCACAGAAGAAAGCAGTGCTTTTTGTATAGGACAACTTGCAGCAAGCTTGTTTCTTTTAATCCAAATAGATCAGAAGCGTCAGGGTAATGATGAAACCATCGTTCTTTGGCTTTTGTTTCTCCCCAAGCAGAGAGAAATTTGGCATTTGGGTTGCAAATGCCTTCTAGGTCAATCCTGGGTGCACTGTATGCAGCAGCAGTGGGTAGGTAACAACACCTGAAGTCTGTGCTGGTTTATTTTTTCCTGAGAACATACAGGTTTCTATCCCCAGAAACTGAAAACCCTGCCGATGAATTAGAATAATTTTTCCAGGAGAAACTCAAGATGCAAAGCCCCTGTGCAGGGCTCCCACATGGAAAAGGATAATTTGGCCGTGACAGCCCCTGAGCTGCAAAGTGCCACGGCCAGCTGGCAGATGGAGATGTTTGCCAGCAGTGAAACCAGAGCTCGGGAAATGTGTAGGTCTCACCTGGCCCTGAAGGCAATGGGAGAAGAGACCTGTGCTTCCAGCACAATGCTTTCTTCCAAAAACATGGAAGGGTAGATGCTGTTGGCACCCACTGGCAAAGTGCCGAGTACCTCCCTGTGACCAACGAGGCCAATTGCTGCCAGCCCACGTCAGCTCTCTGGGTCCAGAAGCTGCTGCTGGCTCCTTGTTCCCTCTGGGAATAATTTGCTTTTTCAATGAGACAGTAGATGGTGATGAAGACAACAGTGATAGTAATGATCACGGTGATGGTGTGCTCCCCAATGGGTTGCTCAAATTCCTCACTCCACTAATTAGTTTCCTTTGTTTTGCAGACTACATGTTGAACACACCAGTTTATACCACTATATTCTTGCGGTTGCCCTCAAGTTTACAGGGGTTTTAGAAGGAGAAGAGCTTCGCAGGAGCGGGCAGTGCTGGTCTCTAGGTAAGGATTCAGCTTGTGGAAGGGCTCGTGCTTTCTAAACGTATAGATTTTAGTTTGATAACTAAACAAAAAACAACAACACCAAAACCTGAAAACAAAACCCTTCCTTATCCCTCCTGAATATTTATTAGTCTGTTGCTGAAAACTCTTATGAGACTGTTTTAACCTTAACCCCAGTAAACAGCAATTAAAATGAAAACAAAGGATTTGGTTATTTCGTTTCCTACCTGATGAAAAAATAACAATTTATATCCTTATTTCAAGTCCCTGAAGTCTTGAAGTTTTCTGCTGTTTGGCTATTCCTCTGCCTGTGTTTCACAACAGGGTTGGGAGGAGGTTTGCTCTGCTCCTGGGAATGACACCTTTCCTTCCTCCTGAGGCCCTGCTCTGCTATGAAATAGGGTGTGGATCAAGAGGTGATACAGAAAAAAAAAAAGGGAAATTAAAATTTGATTTACCTTCATGTCAGTCTGCAGCCATCCCTGCATTCGGAGAGACCAACTGGGGGCCCTGAGAGCAGTGGTGACCCTGTCTCAGCCCTGTGGATGCGGGGATGCTCCTCAGCCACTGGTCCCATGGGCACTCTTGGGTGTGGAGAGGACAGTGGAAATTCATCCTGTGCTATGGGCAGTGTAAGGATATTTTCAGCTCATGTTCTACATGAGGAGGATCATTTCTTATAAATTTCTCCTTTATTACTATCGTTACTTTTAGTTGATTGGCAAAGTACTGAGTGTTTAAGGGCAGGTGAAGATGACTCTCCCATTCTCCTCAGTCCTGTGTCTGGGAATTGAAGCAAAGGCTCGTTTCAGCTGTCGTATTCGCATCCTCATTTCTCTCGGTCAGTGCCTGGAAACTGCTGGGTATGAGGTACTTAATTACTCATATATTAAATGTGTATTTGGAATTGCCCTAGCACTTAGCATTTTTATATCACAAATTAAATCTCTTTGGGGCTTTTTCTTATCTAAACCTCTGCCCTTTGTCTCCAACGTTTTCAGAAAGTGAAAGCAGAATCTTTTTAAGCTGAGATGAAGCACAAGTGGATTTACTGGAGCTTGAATCATCCCACATGTTAAAATCTTGGCAGAGACCCTGTCCACGCACCGTCCTGGGGACAGCTGAGGTTGGCTGAGCAGACTCAGCACCTCCTGTATTTTGGGGCAGGACTGGATGGCTTTAGGAGGAGTGGGTTACCAGAGGTGAGGGAGGAAGAAGCACTGAGGAAAAGGAGGGGCAGCTCTTAGTAAGTCAGGCATTTCAAGGTGCTAAGGCTTGATCTTCTTCATCACTGCTAGACAATCGCAGCAGGGGACGGGGAGACGTTTGTTGTAAGGCTCAACACTTTTTAATTAAAGCTGCTATTGACAATATTCATCACTCGGTGGTGGGAGGGAGAGAAGCCTCCTTCACCTTCTCTGCACGTAGCAGGGAAGCTGAAAAGGCCACACATCTGTTTTATCTCCTCCCATGCGGGCCAGCTTTGAAGCAAGGTGGTGATATCGCCTCTGAAACACCACTACCAACCCACCTTGCCATTTCAAGAAAGAAGATGTTTGCATCTATTAACTTCCAAAAATAAAATGGTAATTAAAGCCAACAACCTCAACTAAGCCCCAATTGAGCTGGCTTGGTATATTAATCAACTGGAGCTACAGCATGAGGATTTTCACACAAGGGCTAAGGTTTGGCATGATTTTTCGGCAGAAGACACCTCAGAAAGGGAGAAACCCACAGTTCACCAGCCAGGGGCCATCACCTCTGTACTCTCCCGAATCAGGAGTAGCCTGGGGATCAGAGCAAGTGTCATAACGTAGTTTAAGCAGAGTAAATTTCATATAGGATGTTGTATACCAAAGGAGCCTCCTGCAAGGTTATCACTGATGACAAGAAACTCTACAATGACTTGAGAAAACTCACTTGCCACCGCAGCTGAGTTGGTGCTGTTGGTGCTGCCTCTCTCTTCAAATCACCATTTTTAATAACCAAAATGATTTCAAGCTGTGTGACTCCATGAGGCAGCAAAGGTCCAGCAACTAGCCCAGTTCCTTCAGTCCCATGATGCTGGCTGTGGTTGTCCATGGGGAACCCAGCCACAGGTAACTTGATTTTGCTACCAGAGGGCCCAAGTGAGAGGGCTGCACGGCCCTCGCTGCTGCCAGGGATGAGTGGTGGGTTATTGACAGGAGGGAGCACAGCACCCGTCTCCCTGCTCAGTACCCGGCTCCTCACTCGGCTTGGGACAGGGAGCATCCCCAGTGCAACCCTGCAGAGCAGTCCCTCTTAGTCTACAACAGGGATGCAGGGAGATAGGCAAGGATTACCAAAAGAAGCGCCCAAAAAAGATGATATTACTGACTAATAATAATTTGTACTAGTCTGACTGAGGATTGCATTTCACTTTCTGTGTCAAAATGTGCCTTTGCTTGACAACAGCAACAGTTGTGACTTCAGAATATGTTTCCCAAAATCTTGCTTGACAATAGCAACGGTTGTGACTTCAGAATACATTTCCCAAAATCTTCCCAGGGAAGTACTGGTAGATGGACTATTAGAGAAATATGTATTAAGACGATGCAAAGTCAGTAAAAACATTTTTTTAACTCCCCTGATTCTAAGCAATAGTGGGTGGTTTGTTCTGCAGGACAAACATGTCTCTGATTTCTTCTTTCCATTTTTTCTGAATCTCCACAGAGGTTTGAAATTCTACAGTCTACATGGGCTTGAAAGCTGAGCAAGATTTGTAGCTTGCACCAAATCCGAGACAACGTCTAGGAGTGTGCTTGCAGGGAAATGTGCGTGTAAGGCTCTTCAGGCAGTAACCAAAAGGGTGTTATTTTTCCCGTATAGCCTACACTGCTTTTTCATACTCAAGGCCTAACATTTGGAAAACTCATCTTCCTAAATTTCTTTCTGTGAAGGCAGGTATCACATTGTGTATTATACAGCGCTGGGCAAAAATTATCTTTAAGGATTAGGTCACTATGGTAACCACTTCTTATCTCAAAATCAAAAAGTGGTTATGATTGTGATTAAAAATTGAATGCTTTCTACCAAGAATTATTCTGAATTACAATTCATTTTCTGTCACATACTGGAGTTATTTTTATTGCCCCCAAAGGCACCAGCATTTGTCGTAATTCAGTAAAGCAACACTTCACAGAGAGAGACTGCAACCTGCTTCGAATGTACTGTCAGAAATTGTGGTCAATGACATCAACCTCTTAAATACTTCAACAGACTCCAGCGAAACCCCAGGAATGCTTTTTGTTCTTACAGAAGGGAGAGCATAAGATAAACAATGCCTCCTGAAAGCTTGTGTTTCATCACAACTAGCTGCACAACCCAAGCCCAGTGATGCACGGAGAGGGGTCCAGGTTTGCTGCTGTAAGCAGGTGGGTTGGCCACAAATTCAGATTTGCCTCTGGCTTAAGCAGAAAAGTGGGAGTTTTTTGTAACAAACAAACAAAAAAAATCTCTTAGCTTTTCTTCCTTGGGCATCTATACCCATCACTTCTCTTCCCAAGACCAGAGTCACACAGAGAAACTTTGGCAGATTGCTGGGATGTGGTGGACCTTCACAGGTAAATCACCATGACTGCCTTTAAAGACTGTACCAGAAGTAAGACGAGCATAATGCTCCAACCAGCCCCGATTGACTCGGTGGCAAAGCTGGGTTTCAATCCAAGGGGAGCAAACCCAGGCTTGCAATTGGGTGAGCTGCTCCAGCTGGCTCGGGCAGGAGTTGTCCACAGGTGGCTTCAGAGAGGAGAGAAGCCCCTGCTGCTAATATGAACCATTTCCCAGCGGATAGCAGCAGGATGGTCCCATCTCCTCCGCTCCAGCATGGGTCTGTGCTAGGCCAGGAGATTTTAGCAGGATTTTTGACACTCATCTCTGGTATTTCATTTGGGGGGAGGCTTCAGCCTACTCATTTTTCAGCTCACGCATTACAGAGTAAATATCTGGGTATGTTTTATGTAAATAGTAATATAATTGTTTGCCTAAACATTTCTTTTTTACTCTCTTTCCACCAGGGAGGCAGAACAAATGTTTATTTTCCTAAAAACCTGTAGCTTTCAACATTATTTTTTTTTTTTGGCTCATTTCTCCGTAATGCAGTTGTGAATCCCCACAGACTCCTGAACGTTTTCTCCTGGAAGTGGATTTACTGCTCGGTGGCCACAGTTATTCCAGCAGGACACCGCAGAAAGACTTTTTGGTGCCCAAAACGAGGGGTTTACTCTTCCTTGCTTGGGGGAGCAGGCTCCTGCGCTCCAGATGAGCAGTAATTAGTCAAGTTAATGACCCGTGGACTAATAATTTTTATCCTTTCAGAGCCATTCCAGCCACCCGAACAGCTCTTGGTGAAAGAGGAGTTGTAATTCATGGAGACGGCTGAAGGCTTTTGGGAAAGGACCCTGTAAAAACCCTGGCCCCCAGTCACCCAGAAGAGCCCAAAGGCACCTGTGGGGCCTGAACACGGCACCCAGGCTGGTGGCAGCTCTGCTGGCAGTGGCACAGCCCCTGCCTGCATCTCGGGGCTGGCGCAGGGATGCTCTCCGGAGGTGAGGACCGCATGCCTGGCTACAACCTTCCCTTCACAGAGGCTAACGCCATGGGCTTTCCAGGTGAACCTCTTGCCACCTAAAGAAGGTAAATACTTAATAACAGCTATAATAAAGTCAAGTGGCAAATGACTTCGTTAAGCCTGGAGCAATAATTAGTTTAATCAGCTGAAGTGCAGCTCAATAAAGCGCACTTCAGAGGCGAGTTAGCTCCGGGGTGCCGTGCTGGGGGCGAGGGAGGATGCAGGCAGCGGATGCTCTGCGGACCCATGCTGTGGTACTTCCCAGGCACGAGGGACTCCAGCAGGGGGACTCAATCCTCTGGCCTTGAGGCACACCTGTGGCTTCGCCCTGGCCATCCATCATCCCTCAGCTCCACTGGGAAGAACAGCAGTAATTCGACCTCTTCCCTGCAGGCTTTTCCCAGAGCCTCCCCGGGGGTTTCTCTGTTCTTCTTTGACAGCTCAAGCTGACAGTTTTGTCCCGAAAACCAAATATCCTGGCAATTCCCTTTCTTTTGAGCTGCTGGGAGAGAGTGACAACTGAGCTGCGATTGAAGCTGCAGGAAAATCTTCTATTGTGCAAGTGGGTTTTGCACCCATGATGGTTTTAGTGTAGAGCAATGCCTTCAAGTGTGGTACCACCTGCAGAGGTCGGATCTCCTGCAACTGCCATGTGCTGTTAGCTTCCTCCACCACCCTGGCCTTTCCAGTTTCACGATGGCAGTCACTTGCTGGCGTAGCCCTACCCTTAGATACAAGAAATGAGTTTGTCTGTGTTGAGACTAAAGACAATGTTTTTGGTTTTCAATGTAGGGTGTCTGTGGTGTGAAATCCTGCTTACCACCAAGGACCTGCATCATCATCCTGGCCAGCGGGGATCACAACTCCCTTAACAAGCTGCTCCATGAACAGTGGAATCAAGATGTGCTGCAGCGAGCTGGGCAAACTAGTGCTTTAGTGCTGCAGCCTCAACACAGAGGAAAGGATGGCGCAGCTCTTTACCCTACCCAGGTATTGGGAACCGACCTTCTCCTCCTCCCTGCTTTCCCAGCAGTGCTCAGGGTCAGAAACACAAAAGCCTGTCAGAGAGGGTTTGGAGGGAGGAGGACTGCTGTGAGCACAGAGGCTTTGACAGTCCTCACACTGAGCTCTGAGGAGCCTTTGGCAATGGTAATTACTCAAGATTGCGGAGGCTACAGCAATCAGAGTGATGCTAAGCTTGGAGGAGCCTCCTTCAGTTTTGAAGTACATTAGTGTGCCCAGTACTGCAGAGCAGAAACCAGTGTGACACACCCTCACGTTGTGAATCGAGAAACATATCCTTGTCGTTTGAGCTGGCTGCTGGGATAAAGTTGCCCTTCAGCTACTTCCTCAGCCTGAATTCATATCCTCGTCCTCTGGAGAAAGTAGGACGTGATGGTCCTTGCCCATGGGGCATCAGAAAGAAAGAAACAAAAAGGATTTGCTTGCAAGACAGAAACAGCGTGCTGCCAAGGTAGGACCAACTTGTCACCTATCTTCCAGCAAACAAAATATCAAGCAGAGAAAAACCCTCCTGGAGCTCCAACACCCACAGTGCCCATCCCCTACCCATCGTTCCAAAGCTGAGTTAATGTTTTTAAAGAGCTTCCCTGTGCAGGAGCACCTACCCTGCAACCTGCTGGTGGAGCAGCTCAAAGGGCCAGGGCTTCATGTTGCCTTTGCTTCTCGAAGTGACATCCTGCTGTGCCATGACTTTTTGGAGACTTCCCCTAGACACGCCAGCAGGCTGGTTAATGGGGTCAGGGAAGAGGAAAACCAGGAGGAACATAGTTTAGGGACCCTGACAGTGCAGGGTGAATGGTTGGACTTGATGATCTTGAAGGTCTCTTCCAACCAGACGATTCTATGATTCTATGGCCGCACCCTGGCTCGTGCTTCTGCAGGCAGTGGGGCAGGAGAGCGAAGAAGAGGGCTGGATTTCAGCACAGAGAGATGCCAAAGTTTGCAAGCAAATTCTGCAACGCTGACACATTGCACAGCAAAGCCCATGGAGATGGCATAAGGCCATGACGCGTCGGCAGGGGCTGGCGGGTTTGGCATTGGCAGCAGCAACAGCGGGATGTGTTTTGGTACTTTTTCCTCTCTTGCACCCAAAGCCCACTTGCAGTTTCAGCAATGGCTGTATCAGCTTTACAGCCACAGCTCAGACTTCTGCTGCCAGAAAGACGGGGCTGTGGGCAGCCGGGCGCTGTTGTTGTGGCCGTGGGCATTAACGCACCTGCAACTCGCTCACGCTTTTTCAAAGGAAGGGCTTGCACTGGGGATCCTGGATGGATCACTGGTGGTCTCATTGCATTTCTTTAGCGATAAAACTCCAGCCAATACCTTGTGATCCTGCAATTTGAATTACGGGTTTGTTCAGGCTGGTTATTTTAGGGAGCGGTCACAAGCATAGGCATCCTGCAGTGCCTTTTATTCCAAGGAAGTTAGCCCAAAGACTTTTCCACTCTGCAGATGTGGGATTGCATTTAGTGATGGGAAGCCTCATCATAATCACCTTAGAGATGCTTCTGCTGAGGCGGAAAAATTCAGTCTCCTGCTGTATTCCCATCTGCCTGAATCTGCTTCCCCCTGCTCTCATCAGCACAAGTATCTCCCCACCTCTTTGCTGAACAAATGCAATGGGAAAAGGCAGAGAAACCCTTCGGGACAGTGTTTTCCTGCACCAAGCAGGAAAAGCCTCTTGATGTTTTGCTTAAAATGTTTCATAAAAATCCTATTGGTAGTTATTACTGGTTTCACTGTGGGGCTGCAAACTGCGGTCAGAGCAAACAGCAAAACCACATGCATCTCCCATGGCAAGGGCCGAGGCAACAGTGGCTGCCGCTCAGCCGCCTGGCAGCGGGGAGGGAGCCACAGGGATGCGAGGGGTCGCACACAGGTGGGAATTAGGAAATATAATAATAGTTATTGATAGTTCCTATGTTATGATATAAGAAGTGCTGCCACGCTGGCTGTGCACTCTACTCCCATTATGTTGAAAATTCCCCTTTTTGTTGTCTAGGAGGAGGCAACAGGATGCTGGTGGACGTATTGGTGATGTCTGATGGTAACATGTCTGTGCTGGTTTTAAGACGTTTAAAGCTCACCAGGGCTACATTATTTCATCTGGTCAAATCATGGCAGCTCCCAAAGTCTTCCCAGAGAGAGTTCCTGCCAAGACCCGCTACTTGCGAGGATTGGCCATGTTTAGCATTAGGGCCAGTGTGGGGTGGGTTTTTTTGCCACGGTGGTTTTGACTCAGCAATTTAGACCAAGAAAGCTTTAAGAGGAGCTTCCAGCGGGCCTTACGCCAAATGCCGCGGTGGGTGGATTTAGCTCCGCGCGTCTGCTGCAGCGTGCTCCTGCGATTTGGCCAAGTGACCTCAGTGCTGGAGTTGTGATGGTGAGGGATAGAGAAATACACAAAATTTCCATGCTCAGGAGCCAAGAGAAGATTCGGAAGAAATGTCTGAAAAGAAATTTCGCACAATCACTCATTTCCCATTTATTATCAGTCCATTAACCCATGGGCTGACATTGCTGGGCAGCTGAGTACTTGCCAACTTCCAGGGAAGCTGTTTTCATAAGTGAATATAAGGATAGCAGAGGCAGGAATTATCATTTTATATGGGCAAGAAACCCAGGGATCTGCGGGATCTTTGTACTCAAGCCTGAGTGACAACTTGTCACCGCTCCAGCAAAGTTTGCATGGAAACACATCACAGCAGCTCCGTGTTTACTTAACCAACAGGAGCCTGCCCTTCGGTTTGAATTTTATTAGCTGTTAAATGGGACTTGCAGAGCACCACCCTGCACACCTGACAGGTTCTGAACATGGGTTTTGTTCACAAAACTTGCTCCCCTCGTACAGCCAGGTGTAAAGGTAGTGGGGAAAGGGCTAGTTGGACTGACTGTCGGCACTGGCAGCGCTGTGCTGGTTCTTGGTGGCCATGGGGCCTGTCCTCCACCCCTCCGCAGTTTCCCTCTGCCAGGCACTCATCCTTCGGGTGATGGGAATACATTTTAGTTGGCTTTTTCTAAATTCTGGAGCATCAAGGGGCTTTTTATTCTACAGTTTTTCAGTCATTTTTTATATATAGATATTATATATATGTATTATATGTATTTTTATATCTCTCTCTCTCTCAAAAATAAGAAATCCTAAATCCTATCTTGCAAATGTTTTTGGGAAACTACTTATTGGTCTGGTTCCCACCCCGTGTAAGAAGGAAAATGCGCACTTGGGTTCCACCCCCCCTGCCCCACCTCTGAAAAAGTGAGTTCTATTGCAGTTGTTACTGCTGTTTTCTGAATGAGCTTTGGGCAAACAGCCTGGGAAACGCTGAAGGTGCCACAGAGACCTAAGGCCTCGAGTCAGCTGCGCATCCTGCTTTATAAAATAATTTAATATAACATAATTTAAGCGTGGACTTAAGTGCATTGCTGAATTGGGACTTTGGGGCAAAACCTGCTGGATTTCGTTCATGTTAAGCAGATATTTATCAGAGCATGGGCAAAGCCACTGATGTTTTGCTTTAAGTGTTCCATAAAAATACTGTTGGTAATAATTTGGACCCATGCACAGGCATTTTGGGGAAACAAATGAGGGTTAACCAGTGTTGTGCTGGATGAGTCATATGAAGAGGGGAGAAATTGGCTGATTTTGCTATTTTTAAGGCAGTCAGCCACGCTGATGCAAGCAGCAAACGGAGAAGGGCCGGGTGAGAGCCAACCACGGCGGAGACCGTGATGGCCAGCTATTCATTTCGGAGGAAAATTGGCAGTAAAAGGGATCTGGTCAGCGTTAAGCTCCGGCAGCGTTTACTCTAATTTTGTTGAGCTGACTCCTTAATTAAACGGTCACTTTACAGGGAGTAGGAGAAGCATTGGCTGTGCAGCAGCACAAGGTGGAGGCTGCCATCCCAATCCACCTATTTTTTCTGAATGAGAGAATGTTTTCTGTCTCTGAGAGGCTCTTCTCCCAGAATCTACCTATCCTTCCCTGGGCAGCCGCAGTGGGAAGACGGGCGCCCGTTCCCTGGGGGCACCACAGCCGCCCAGTATCATACCCCAACCACAGAGGATAATTTTGTCTCTAGTTTTCAGATGGTACCCAGGCATTTGCCTTTTCCTGAGGGACAAATTAATTTGTTTCCTGGACTTATTTTGGACTATAACATGGCTATATTTCAACGTCTCATACTAACCCTATTTTGAAGGCAAGCATAGTAAAGGTGTGGAAAAAGAGTTATCATTTACTTTTTTCCTTGCTGAAGGTCTTGTTTCCTTCTCTCCATGCCCAGGGCTTTCTCCAGGTCTCAACCCAGCAGCCCCTCCATCTCACAATGCTCGCCCAAAAGTCTTGATATAAACCTCAGATGCACGAGAAATACAGTTGTTTTTGTCTTTGTACCACTAAGATGTGACATTGGGTCTACATAACTTAAAAGTAAAGTTTTGGAAAGTCATCTCTATGGTCAGTGTTGAAAATATGACTTACAGGCCAGGACTAGGATTGCCTTTATGGATGGGGCTACCACGGAAAACTGTCAACTGGGAAACCTTGAAGCTGGCCTCCTTAATGGCATACAGCAAGCTCACTCACCAGTGGCAGTGGACAGGGCAGGGATGGTTTCCTGCACAGTTTGGATTTTCCAGGTCTTCAGTGCTTGGTTTCCATCAGCTCAGGCCGGGCAGTGATGGGAAGCTGAGGTTTCTCGTGCAAGTCACTCCTCACCAGGGAAGAGCATCCGCATCCAGGTGAAACTTCAAGCAATAGGTGTGTGCGTCCGCCTGCACACGTGTGATGCACATGTAGGCAGTGAATTCAGTGGTTTGCCCCACCACTGTAGTTGATGTGATGGCTTATGTGTGTAACCGGTGCCTCTTGCTGATGTCTGGATGACAGATGGTGATTTTGGGGAAGAAAAACCAGGTTTGCAAGCAGGTCCGTGGCAGATCCAGCCAGTGCCGGAGCCGGGAGGATACCTGCAAGGGCGATGGGCCGGCAGTGACATGTGAGTACACAGACAGCACTCGGAGCCGTTGTGGATCTCACTTTGGCTTCTTTCTTAAAATGAATTAAACGTCTCTTCATCACAACTGGCGCTCAGCCAAAGAAGGCTCAGCTGCAATGTTCCCTGGGACGAGCTATGTGCCTTGTACATGGTTTGTTTTGTTCAACAAACCCTAGGCAAGGAAAGAAAAATTGCCCAAGCCTGGAAGAACTGGACCTGTTATTTCTAAGGCCCCTGAGCTAAAGCATCATCTGCCCTTGGCAGAGTTATTCAGGCTCAGTAGAGGAGATCAATTTCTTTAAAATGGGATCTCCTCAGCCCTAGGCTCCATGTTACCACATTACTCTTGGCCAAAACACCTAAAGTATTACGTGGCGGATGCTGCATCCAGAAAGATGAATACAGCATCCTGTCTTTGTCTGCTGTTGACCCCTGCGCAGCCGACTCATTTTTTCAGTGAGTTTGGAGGGACTTCTGTCCAGCCAGCACCCACAGCCGATTTGCAACAGGGTGACTGGCTTCAGGCACCACAAATACCATCAGGTCCTTCCCTGCAAGCCACTTTCTTGCAGATTAAGACCAACATCACCAGCCCCTCACCCTCTACACGGCACCGTCTGGCTGAGGAGGATTATAACACCATGCCCTGAGGATGGACTTCTATTTTGTCTTGGGGGTTTATAAAGTGCCGTGGACTCTGTTCTCAAGCTGTTGGGGCAGCTCAAGGAAAATAAAAGCTGCCTTAGCAGGAGGTATTTCTTGCTGCTTTTAGGCGACGCAGTCGGCAGTGTCTGCTGTTGCGACTCTGTGTCAAGGGATGGCTTTATTGAGATGCTTAATCCTCAGCAGGTTATGTCTTACGGGTAGTAACGCTGCATTGATGTTTTACTAGGCTGTTAACCCTCAGCGCGATCAGGTATTACAAACATCATTTATCTTCTGCTCCGTTACTGGTAACGCACTCTCTTGCTTGGAGCCATCTTGCCAAAGCAATGACTGATACGATGCAGGAAGCAGCTTGCTTCTTGTGGCCATCGTCTTTCATATCGCTCTTATTTTCCATTCCTGTGGTTCTGCCTCTGTTCCAGCTCTGCCAGGTCTCGCACCATAAAATGGAGGCTCCGGCTGCAGGATGAGGCATGGCCTTGCTTTACGGTCATGCCTTGCTGCTGCACAAATCTCATAGGGTCTCTTATTTTCGTAGCTGCTCCTGCCTCTTTTCTTTGTTATGCTTAAGACAGAAAAATGTTGAGGAGCATCATGGCTTTCTACAAGGATTTACATTTATATTCCATCAAATACTGCCATAGTTCCCTGAAAAGCAGGATAGAGACATGTTTGGATCAATCTATGAGACATTTCCCATGTGGCAGGTCACCTCTTAATATGGTGCATGTTGCATCTCCTTGGTTCTTCCCTCCCCAGTGAAATTATGGAGCCTTGACTACATTTCAGTGGAGGACCAGGGACAGAATCAGGTGCATTTGAGTAATGACTTGTATGTGCATGGAATATTTTCCTGATTATGGTTTCAGATAGTTGGGAATATTTTCACAGGATTTAGAGGCCACTGCGTGGCCTGTTTTACATAGTAAGTTCTGATTGACTGAAGTATGGAAAATAAACACTGATGAAAACAGCCAAAAATTTAGGGTACCACCTTTATACCGATTTGGTCATTACAACTCTGAGAGCTTTGTGGCTTATAAATCTACAGATCATCCTACAGAAAACTTCAATGGCGTGTTATTCTTGGGAAGTCAGCGCTACAGCTGCAATCCGTCCCCCTCCTCTGCATCTGATTTTTGCCTTGCTCTTGCTCCTAACAGCTTGCTAGGGTCCCACCTTTGTGGCCTGTCAAGGTTTTCCCTTGGGTTTCTGTGATCCAGTCACCCCCAGTTCTTTCGCAAAGACAGATGAGTGAAAGGCCACGGTCTCATGCCAAGGCTAGGGCCGTGGCTCTACCTCCACTGCACGGCTCCTGCCAGGGCTCCCTCCACCTCCTCCTGATCTCTGCTGCCCATCCCACCTTCTTGGCAGCCTCGAGGCTGGATCACCACCCATGGGCAGGGTCGTGTAGATATTTGGCAGCCAATGGCAATGTAGGCGCTAGCATCACTTATTTTTAAGGGGGGCTGCTGACTGTACAAACAGCTGCACCATTCATCACCGTGTTTCTTCTAAACTGTGGCTATTCCTAAGATATCCTGGCCATGGCCATCCATCTTCCCTGGCGCTCTGCCACAGCACGTGCCCAAAGCGAGCCCCAGAAATCTCCCAAAGAGCATCTGGACCCAGGCCCTCCCGAAAGTGCATGGGATTTCCTAAAAACCTTCTGAAAATCTCGCTTTGGAACTTTTTCCTGTGCTGCAGCCTATTTGTTCCCAACGCCATCACCTCCCTCCCAGCCCTGGCTACAGGACATGAACTGGGGGCACTCAGCGGAGCAAACAGGAGTGAATTGGGGTGTTTGCAGCTGCAAAGCTGCCACCTTCACCCTCTCTTGGAAAGGAGGGAGTAGGTCATAGCCGATTAGTATCAGTAACCTGTCGCAGGTAGGTGTTTTCCAGCCGGTTTGTGCAGCATGCGGTGAGTTTTTATCAGATCCCCCTGCCTAATCATGAGCAAATTGGAAAACAGATGGCAATTATCCTCGGCGCTATGGGAGGCTTGGGTGGGAAGGCGCCGTGCCTTTCCTTCCCAGTGCCTCAAGCATGGAAAGAAAGTAGTAAATCCTTGTTTACTGGGATGAGGTAAAGCTCACAGCTAGCGAGGGCACCCTGATCCTTGGCTTGTGGCCGAGGGAAGCAGCCGCTCAGAAACGGGTTTGAAAAGGTGCCAGATTCAAAACCTCAAGCTTGATGTTGTCATGTTTTCAGTAAGTCCAGGTTAAGATATGCAGCACTGGAAGATGCTTATTCTGCCTGCACTTGAGCCGTTTTCCAAACAGGTTTTGGCTTTGAATGCTCAGGAGTATGTATGGACATACCCAACAGTGATAGAGTTCACAGAACCAGGGAATCACAGGTGCTTTACTGCCTTCGGGAATACCCCAGCGATCATCACATTTGGCGTTAATTTCCATCATTTATTTTACTGTCTGGTGACAAATTCTGCCCCCTCAGGTGTGGATCCATGTTTTCTACTGGTGGGGCAGAACTGTAGCAATATAAAGACAGTTTGGCTCTCCAAGCCAGCGGGCTCTGTGCTGCACGTGAGGCTGTAGGGGAAGGCATCAACCCTCTTGAGGAATAGCTGGTAACCTGTTGTTGCAGTGGAGCAGAAGAAAACTTCCCTCAGAGGCACCTTGATAGTATCAGGGAAACCGACACAACCTGAAAATATTTGGATTTTATTTTATGATGGAGATCTCAACGCAGCCTGGGTTTTGCGTCGCACTGGTTTTCTTCCCTGTACATCCAGGGCAGAGATCTCGGTGTCTCCTCGTAAGGCTGGGCTCGTGTTACGGGGCTGCCATGCTGTGCCAGGGCTGACACCACACTGCTGGCCCTCGGGAGCCACAGGATCCCCTGCACTACGGCACCACTCAGCCTTGTGCCAAGGGGTTATTCCCAGGGAGGCTGCAAGGGCTGATACCCACCTTCAATCAACACCGCCCCATCCAGCCTTCAGAGGTGTTAGGGCTTTGCCACTTGGACCCTTAAAAAATGGGTTTGCGAGTGGAAAGGAGGGTTGCTAAGCCCTGTTCCTGCAGTATCTGCTGCGTGGCAGAGACGGTGTTTGTAAAAGATCCTAAATCCTGCTGGGAGCAGCTGCCGGAAAGCACCGAACGCAGAACACCGACCGAGCAGAGATGTGATGCTTGTCTTGCATTACGGAATTCTTAACGCACTAAAGATACGCTCTGTGACAGTATTTGTCCCTTTTTAATCTGCGAGGGGAAGCGATGTGAGTTATCATACGTGATAATCTCCGAGAGCTGAATTACAGAGCTGTCAGCGGCGGGACGCCGCAATGACAGCCCTTTAAAGTGCTGTCAGGCTCTTGTTGGACGTTTGTATCAAAACACTCGTTTTAGCCTCAGGAAGACAAATCCATCGTGCCTTCCCTTTTTGGGAGCTCCTTGATTTAAAGTACTGCTACTCAGTAGTGGGAGAAGGAAAGAGGGAGCACCATCCCCAGTGCCACCGGTGCCCTGGTGGGCTGGGAAGAGCGTCACCAGCTCCCGCCTGGACACGGACACCAACGCTTGGCCTCTCCCCGTGCCCACCTGCCATCATCCGGCCGCAGCCCGGAGGTGAGGCCATGCTCTCATCGCAGCGCCGGCAAAGGACACGCCATACTCCTCAGGGTGGGAGAGCAGAACCAGGGAATGGCTGGGGTGTCCCGTGCACTTACGGCATCCAACGGATGGGACAAGTGCAAACAAACTGCCTAATCTCGCCGCCGGCTCCTCTCCTGCAGGAAAAGCCCAGCTCCTCGCTGGATGGAGGAGGTTTGACGCAACATGGCAGTGCTGTGCAGGAGCTTCCCCTGCACCTGCCCACGGCCATTAAGTCTCCATTACAGGAGCTCTGTATTCGCTCTGTGAATGAAAGATAACATCTCCTGAGGAAAATAGATGAAAAGGTGGGGGGAAAACCAGCAGCAAAACAAGAAGAGCCCTTCAGACTGCAATAACACTTGCAATTAAGAACAAAACAGGGCAGGAAGCTCTGAAGCTTGACTTTGGGCAGGAAGAAAAGGCCGTCCCCGAGAGCCCCGGGTTTCTGTAGGCACAGCGCGGCGGCTGCTGCCTTTGCTTTACGTCAGAGCATTAATGCTGCTGTTTCGCCCCTGGTATCAACAGAGCTTGCCTGGTAGGTGGGTGGGGTATTGGGATTTATGTTGTAGAGAGATTCAGGAAGGCTTCAGTATTTTTTTTTTTCCCCTCTACAAAGCTTTTGAAAGTCCACTGGGGACCCCTAATGTTCAGCTGCAGCTGAAGCACACGCTTCAAAGCCAGAGCTGCCCAGCTTCTTCTACGGGCTCGATTGTTTCGATGGGCTCTTATTATGGGCAATAGCACTCCCTTTCTCCCTGTCTTGCTGGGAACCTCTGAGAGCTCCTGAAAATGTCTGGTAAAACATTTCTATAGTCGGAAAACATGCCAGCCACATCAAATGGGAACGCCTCTGGAGATGCTTTGGGAGGCAGAATCCTCCGTGCTGCCCACGTAGCGTGTAGGACCCCTTCCTGCCCCAAGCCGTGGTAGCAGACATGTCTAACGTGTCCAACAGAAAAGTCTGCAGAAGAAACGTGGTCAGAAGTCATGGTCGTCGTAAAAGGCGTTGGGAGAAAAAAAACTCTGTGGGGTTTTTAAGGACGCCAGTGACAGATTGGCAGGCACTCAGCCCTCTACAAACTCCCACTGCCTAATCCCTATTCCCACACACCTCCCATGGCTGCCTCACTTCCATCCCCCCAAAAAAATCTCCACTGCCCACCTTCTAAGGCGAGCTAGGCAGCCTCTATGACCAAAACCTACCTTCCTCCTGTTGCGCTTAGTCAGGGCAGACAGGAATTGCTGCTTTCTTGGGAGTTCATCCCGTTTTCCTAATGCCTCTGCTGGTGGGGTCATGCGGGACACACAAACACCTCCACCACAGCCTGGTTTGGGGGATTTTTAATCCCAAACCCCTGGGGTCAGCCTTCCTCCCTCATGTGGCAGAAAAGTGTCATCTTTCCCAGACCAGCATTATTGTCATTATAATTTATCCCTCATAGCCAAAGGCAACAGCGTGGCCAGTTGCTGGGAGCGGGCAGCCACACCAAACCGACCTCAACATTTGGGCAGAAAAATGTTAGAAATGCAGCTGGAGTAAGTCACCCTCCTCTTTCACACCTCCATCCTCAAACCCATGAAAAATCCGTGCTTTCTAAGTGGCTTCTAACATAACGAAAGTCAATTAGAGTGATGAGCACGGAGCTGATAACTGCGGGTTTTCATCGCTGACTCCGTGCTAAACGTCTGTTCTGTGTGGTTTGCAAGGAAGTAAGAGTGCACGGAGAGGAAAGGATGGGGTTTTTTAAAGCAGTTAAATTGCCTCTAATTAGCAACACAACTGTAGTCAAAACATAATGTGAGGATAATAAATTGATATTTGCATAATGGAAATGCTACCAAAATGTACTTCAAATAAGCTGAATTAGATTATAATTAGAGCTGTGTTTTGGGAAAGAAAATCCTTCTAATTGCCTGCATACAGGCAGTGCCAAGGAGGAGAGGGCTGGTAGCTGCCAGGGAGGTCCAGTCGGTGCCATCCAGGACAAGTGCCTTGTGACCAGGTTTGTTCTTTGGAGAGGGACAGGGTATCTGCACCTGCCAGGAGCCAACGCAGCCACAGCGAGGCAGGTTGGTGGAGAAAAGGCAAAAAGGTAGGAAGAATGTGAATGTGCACGCCCTCGGCCATTGACTGCGAAACTGTGTTTAGTGGGGTTAGACTGAAAGAAAATCCAGGGAGAAATCATACGGACAACAATGAGGGTGGGAGACACTTGTGTCTCAGGGGAGGTGGAATGCCGATTCTGCAAAGCCTACGGAACTGGTAGGAAAAGTTCCCCTGCCTTTGAAGGGTCCTGGCTTGGGGACCTGGTCCACAACCGCTGCAGAGGCCGTGGAAATAAGCTCCTTTCTGAGCTGGCAAACGCTGTCTGGCTTTTCTGCTTGAGGGGGAGGGAAGAGAGAAACTCTCCTGGTGCTCTGCTCTGCTCTGCTGCAGGTTTTGTGGTACCAGATTTAATAAAGCGATGCGTGGGAGGGAGCGCAGAAGGGAAAGAGAAAGGAGAAAAGCGGGCGGGGGGAGCAGGCGGCTGCGCTGCACACTGTTGGTCTGCAGCAGGTGCTGCCAGGGACAAGCTGGGGGAGGCAGAAGGACAGCCAGGCTCCAGGTCTGCTCCGCTCTGTCCTCTCCTCTTGGGAGCAAGACGCAGGGCTAGCCCCGAGGAGCCCAGCCTGGGGACAGCCATATGGAGCAGAGGCACAGCCCGGTCATTTCTTGCCTAGTGTGTGGCCACCTGCCCCCACTGCGCTGGGTGCTGGCATGTTGTGCCTGTAGGATGCCCCCCCAGGCGTTGCCAGCGTTGCCCTAGCAAGATACTGAGGCTCCCACCTGAGAGCGGATGGGGAAACGGGAGCCTGGGCAAAATCCTTCACACCTTTGCCTACAAGTCACAGCACAAAAGCCATCCTCGGAAACCAGAGCCCAGTCTCTGCCACGGGCTGGCTGTCCCATTTGCTCCTTCAGTGGCAGCCCCCCAGGTCTCGGGCTCACCAGCATGGGCTCAGGCACCGGGGGGAGCACAGGAGCGGGTGTAATGCAACAAGTGAGATGGATAGTCACAGTAGGAAAAAAGGAAAGATTCCACACCAACAAAGGCAGCCCTGGGAAACAATTTTATTGCTAGCAAAACGCTGCGGAACTTGGCTTAGCGAGTGCATTTCCCGTGAAATGCAATTGCTCCCACTGTGGTTTTAAACCGAGACCACCCTGAAAATGAAGGCAGGTTCCATTAAATTGAATTACTTTTTCCCGAAACTGGAATGGCAATGCTAACATTGATAAGGAATGATAGCTATTAAGCGGAGGCATTATTTATATTTTCTATTAAATCACTGTCATTTCTATTGCAAATGACATCACGCATGCATGTCATGCTGATTTACAGTGATAAGGCCTCAGTCGTGACCATTTATTGCAATGCATAAGCAGAACACGAAATATGGGCGGCACAAATGCACAAGCATCAAGCCCAGCTCAATATTTGGATCTAAGGTAGCACGAGCAGACCAGTTGGTGCAACACTAGCGGTGCTTTTTCAGTAACATTCATACGCCCACTGCCAGTGCAACCCTGAAGGCTGCTTTTCTCCTCCACCCCACCTTTCCAGGGCTGTTCAGAAGCAGTGAGCCAGGAAGCAAAAGGAGAAGCAGCAGCAACACATCACTGCCATAGATCTGACCGTGGAGATACTGTGCAAAGCAAGTGTAATGTCCCACGAATGGTTCAAATGCCTAAAGACTAGACACTCGGCAAGGAGAAAGCAGGGTTGCTAAGTGCAGAAGAAGGCAAGGTTGGACGAGCACTGGTGCTGTTGCAGTGGTCGTTCAGTGAAGGTTTCTGCTCTTGAGGATGTTTTCTAGAAGTTGCTGAGCTTCTCGGAGCCCATGGGCTGCTGCCACACGGAGGAGTTTCTCCACTTCCCTGAAGGACATGAAACTTTCATCAAGAAAATCTAGGAGGAGGTTTAATTTGCTCCTAGCTAAATTTTATTTGACCAGGCTTTTATGCCAGGACCACAGCTCCTGGATCTGAAAGCATCTGTGAAGTTAACTCTCCGCTATTCAGAAAATGATCTGATTTTCTTTCTGCTTTTCCCTGTGGTCTGAGCACGTATGTTTTGGGTTTGGTGATTTTCTCACCTTAGTTGAATTGACATAGAGATGGATTTGGAGCTCTTGAAATACATATTCCTTTTACCACTCAATACATGATTCTGCCTGATCACACGACATGCAGCAGAGATTGAAATGAAATGCGCTGGCTTTAACTCACAGGGTTTGCCCAACATTGCTTTTTCAGTTTCAGTTAGCTTAAGACTGCTCTTTCCAACCTCAATTTTAATTTTCAGACTTGGAGTAAACGTAAAAAACCCAAAACAAAACAATACAAAAAAAAAAAAAAAAAAGGACTGAGTTCCACTGTGATGGGAACAGCATCAGTTGTTTTAGCCTCACTTAGTCCCAGGACGAGTCACCACAACAAATACACAAAGCACAAGGCAAGTTTTCTTTGGCTGTGGGCCTTGCTGGGAACGCTGGCGTGCAGTGTCCACAGGCATGTCAGGGAGAGAAAGGTATCCCAGGCAGTTTCAACCCAACCGCTGGATGGTCAACAGGGAACTTCTCATTGACCTTGCTGGATGGGAAGCAGAGCAAAAAGGGGGTTTCCCAAAAAAGAAATACATCTTTCTAGAAGAAAATTCACGTGTCGCTTTGACAGCTCTTTCTGTACCCGTATGGGTTTTGTCCCTTGCCTTGACTGGGAAATCATCAATGGAAACACATGTCATCAGACCACAGGCATTTGAGGTACTGTGCCACCTAGCTTTTAAAATCTCATTGGGCTAACTGGGTTTTTCAGTTTTCTTGCCACAGGTAGAGCTGCACTACTGACAATAAAAGGAGAGGGCATTAGAAATGTTGGAGTAGCTTCATGCCTGGAGTATCTACAGCACTGGGTTCTCCACCTCCCCAGGAGGAGCTGGGAATGCAGCTGTAATGGAAAGGAAGAGCGATAGCTCAGGTTACCCTTCTTCGAGTGCCACCGTCATGTTCCTGAGTGCCCCCACTGCCAGGTTGAAGGAGGAGTGGGGATGGCCCTGCCCCGCAGCCTGCCTACAGGAGGGAAGAGAGGAGCAAAGACAGCGGTAAGAGAAAGTACAGAAGAAGAAAACCTGAGTCTGAATGTTTTAAAGAGAGGTAAGAGCAAAGAAGGAGAAAGGTGTGTATAAATCAGCTTCCTGAAACATGACAGCTTTAAAATTTTCAGGCTCTGATTTGGGAAACATCCTCATTCAGAAAGGCACCAAGGCTTCAGGGTTTCTCTAAGTACAGATGTCCTCAAAGATGCCTTCTTGGTTCACAACCGCTGCTGTCACAGGCACAGTTATTTCAGCTCTAAAAATCCTGCAGCTTGATGCTGTTCTGCGCCTTGAGCAAACACAACGGAAACATCCAACGTGCGCACCCCCCCTCTCCTCCCACTTTTTGGGTAGCTCAGTAACTTTCTCCGTCCCTCATCCTGCCCATTTCTCAGCAGGAGCGGGAGGGTTTCAGAGGATGCAGCGCAGGCTCCCGTAACCACGGCAGGTACCGCAGCGAACGTGCACGCCGGGCACAGCTGCCTCGCTTACGTGGCAGAAACCCCTCGGGAGCGTGAGCCGAGAGCAGGAAATTAATACGCTGACGTAACTTGATTTTCCGTTGCCTCAGCAGCTCCTGGCCCTTTCCCCTCCTGTGCCTGTGCATTTCTGCAGCTGCCCACCTGCAGCTCAGACCTCCCCAAAAGGCTGTACGGCAGCATTGGCATCCCTCTGCGTTCTCACCGTCAAGGTACTTACTTGCCTCCCGCTGATTTAAAAATAGCAATAGCAAGTGGAGAAAGTGGAGCGAAGCATCCGACCAACAGCAAGAAGTTGGGAGGTCCAGGTCTCCCCGCTGCCATCCCACGCACCTCGCTCCCACTAGCTCAGGACAGCTCAGCACAGCAATCCTCCCCAAAGCACTGCTGGCTCTTTTTCCTCCTCCCACACCACGGTAGCCTTTCCCCAGGAGAGAGCAATTTGCCGTGGCAAGAGTTGGGGTTTTTTTGCACCTCACCTGAACCAGTGCATGGCCATGTCCTCATTTTTTTCCACTCCAGCTCCTGGGTGTGAGACAAGGTAGCAAAGTAATAATTAGGATATAAAATACGGTGTCCAAAATCCATCAGTGTGGTGGTGTACCACACAGCATAGAGCCACGTTTGTGTTTCTAGCTTATATCCATACATACTCTAGGAGCAAGTTAGACATGGCTTGGAGAAATATTACCTTGCAAATACCTCTGACCCACGATGTGCTGGGCGTTGGGGTACCCCAGGCGAGCATACACATGAGCCACGTGGAAGTGGAAGTCCTCGTAGCACAGTGGGATGTAGAGCAGGAGAAGGCCAGCGGTGATTACAGCTGCTGACTGTAAAAGAGAGGAGCAGTCATGATGCAAGGAGAAAAAGAAGCTGAGGACCAGCTACAGGAAATTTCATCTGAGCTCTGAAGCCTTCCGAAGCTATTCCCCAGAGAAACAGGAGGAAATGTTTACACAAGCACAGAAAATCAAAGTCTCCTTTGATAGAAAGTCAGTACCAGCACCCACTGAAGCTGGCAGAAAAGGCACCACCAGCTTCAGTGAGCAGCAAACCAGCTCCCGAGTTAATATCTCCTTTAAGCTCAGCTACAGCAAAGGAAACTACAGTCATTTCATTTTCTAGGGGGCCTCTTGAAGAAAAGAAGAAAAATAAAAATCATAACGCGGTATCGAGCTTTATGAGCAATTCATCGAGGGGGTTTGCCAGAAAGAGCCTCACTCCTCAGGCAGCCAGGTCCTCCGCCCACCGCTGCCCACCGCCGACCATGGCATTGCCGTATGGACGTGGACGCTCCCTTTGTGACGGTGCCTGGTTCATAAACCCTTTCATCCCGCCTTACAGCGAGTACACATCGTCAATGTGGTGAGGCACTGGCACAGGTTGCCCAGAGAAGCTGTGCCCATCCCTGGAAGTGTTCAAGGCCAGGTTGGATGAGGCTTTGGGCAACCTGGTGTAGTGGAGGGTGTCCCTGCCCATGGCAGGGGGGTTGGAACTAGATGATCTTTAAGATCCCTTCCAATCCAAACCATTCTATGATTCTATGATTCTATGAATGTCCACACCTGACAGGAGAATGACCTTGGCTCTGAAACTCTTCTTGCATTCAAAGTATAAATGAGCAAAAACCTGATGTACTGCACCAGAAGGAAAAAAAAAAAGATGAGAGGTCAGAATTGGGCTGTTTGCTTTTTGATGTCAAACTGGAATTTCTTTGTACATCATGCTAGCTATTAGCTTCCAGTGAGAGAAGCTGGCACCACGTCTTGGTGGGGTCAGAGGTCCCTGGCTGGGGAAAGAAGAGCAGGGTTAGGGAAGGCTGTAGGAGCCCCACGCAGAGCCTCCTGCCCGCACAGTTTACCAGAAGCCCTTTGCATCTGTGTCGCCAATGGCACCAGCACTGCAGAAGGTAAAACCCTTTCCTGCTACATGGGGAGATGGAGGCCAGGTATGGCTCTCGGTGGGAGACGTGGGTCTTCGAAAACTATACCAGAGGCGAGTGCTGATCAGGTTCCTCAGTGCAACCCTGCGCTGAGAGAAACCACACCGATGGTGCGTGGTGCGGAGGAGACGGCTAAAACCTTGTCCTTCAGTTCTGCAGCTTTGGTGCAAGTGACGCCGGACTCTTGGGTCTGGTTTTCCCAGGGACATGCCAAAGCGCTTGCAGGCTCCCTGCACCCCACGGCCCCTCTCTTGTGGATGCAGGAACAGAGCAGATACGAGCTGTCTCATTTCAATGGCCAAGTCAGAAACAGGTCCTGAGGCCCATCCAAGTGACCACGGCTGTTGCAGAACAAACTTCTTCATCTGGGCACAATTTATTGTTCCAGGTACTTGTGAATAGTGACTGCAGCATCTATATGGGTTTGTGTCGTGGTTTAGCCCAGCTGGCAACTAAATGCCACGCAGCCACTTGCTCACCCACCCCCACCCTCAGGGAATGGGGAAGAGAATTAAAGAGGAAAAGGGAAAGAGACTCACAGGTTGAGATAAGAACAATTTCTTATTATCATTATTAATAAGAAATTAAAATTAATAATAATAATAATATAAAATTAAAAGTAATAATTATAATAATACATGAAAACACATATATAGAAAAAAAAGATAATAACATATACAAACAAGTGCACAGTGTAATTGCTAACCACCTGGTGACCAATGCCTATCCCATCCTGGCAAATGATCCCAAAACAGATAAGTCCCGACACTGCAATCCCGGACAAGTGAGACCGAGGGAGAGATAGAACTCTGAGAGACAGGGAGTCCAAGAAAGAGCCCTTGGAAGAGAATTCCCACCTTCCTGGTCCACCCTCGTCTGTATACCAGGCATGACGTTGAATGATATGGAACATTCCATGGGCCAGTTTGGCCCTCAATCCTAAGTCTAAGTTCAAATCATTAGAGGAGTTGTGGACCCCCCTGTCCCAGCCATGCTCCCCTCCAGCCTGTTGTGCTCCTGCACGCTGGCAAAAACACGGGAAGCAGAAAAGTCCTCGATGTGTCAGCACCAACTACAAACATCAGTGAGCTGTCAACATTCTTCTCATAGCAAATCCCAGATGAAAACCAAAACACAGAGCTCTCCTAGCTGCTAAAAGGAAGAACTAACTCTGTCCCAGTCAAAATCAGGATGGTTTGTCACCATGCCATGCTCACAATGAGCCAAGGGGACAAGAAGCAGTTGGAAAGGATGGTGAGATGCAGGAGCTTTAACAACTGGGGACTCCTGCAGCCACTACAGAGGGTTTGATGTGACTGACACAGATGGGCGCAAAAACCAGCTCCCCCTCATTTTGGGGGGTACAGCACACAAGGCATATGCAGACCATTGCAGAACAAATGACACATTTAGGTCCTGATCTGCTTCTCAGCTGTCTGGAGAGCTTGAGGGCAGAGGTGGTATGGGTCCAGCATTTCCTCGCTGTTCTGCAGGGGCTCCTGCGCTCCCATGTACCATGATCAGCTGCAGAGACCACTGGAGGCAGTAGGCTGCCAAAAGCTTTTTATCTCCTAATTGGGACCCACGTCCTGGTTCAGGCCTATCTCTAATTGGGATTAGTTAATGCTGAGGATTAAATGAGCCTAGTTAGCTAATTAGGCTAAGTAGATAAAATAGGTAAGCAGTAATAACATGCAAATGCCCCAGCATTTGTTTTTCTGGTTGCTGAGCTGAGGGATGTAGGAAATTTTGCTGTTCTGTTTGAGACTCCCATTCAGCCCATGGGATGCCATTGCTTGGACAGGGATGACTCCCAGATGTTTCGACAAAAAAATCCTCCTGTAATGCACCGGGGACCTGCAGCGCCTGAAAGCCCTGAAGAGTACAGAAATCCCTGGAAGCCAATGCCAAGTCCAAGGAGAAATGCAAGTCATAGATTAATCCAGTTACTGCTGAACGCTTTTGTCTTATTTAAAAGTTGAGTTGAGAGGCATCCCTGCCCATGACAGGGAGGTTGGATTAGATGATCTCTAAGGTCCCTTCCAGCCTATGCCATTCTATGATTCTATGATAAAAGGAGGAAATGATACTCCTGAAAAAAAAATTATGATGTCCAGAAATATGGTAAGAAGTGCTCCTTGCTGGAGATGTGGCTGATGCTAAAGATCCAGCTCAGGCAAAGCTGAGCACAGCTCTCCAGTGAAGGGAAGGGCGGTGTTTCTGGAGAGCAAAGGCTGCTGAGTGAGATGCTGGTTTCACACTGTGCCTGTGGGCTGCTTACCACTGCCACTGCACTGTTTTGACACTGCTACAGAGGCTGGAATATGTCAGGGAACAGTTCAGGTGGTTGCAGGAGATAGGGTGCACAAAGCTGCAAGAGGCAGTGGCAGTCCTTTTATGGGTGCAGATCTGGGGGGTCCAGGATGCTCAGGGCTGTGGTGTCTCCTTTACGCTCTGCATGAGGCTGCCTGAAGTCTCGGGAGGAGAGTGGGAAATGTGTTTGGGAGGAGCTGTTCTGTTGCAGGTCTGGTGCATCCACCACATGTAACCACAAACAAATGACTGACTGTTTCTAAATGGAAGGGGAAAGGACGTGGTGGGAAAGGTGCTGCAGGTAACGGGGGAAACCCTTACAGCCAGGCTGTGACCATACACCACTGCCACAGGGGTACAGCCCAGCACAAATTCTCCCTGCAGGACCCCACCTCTCCGTGGTGATGTCCGTGACACTCAGCCATCCACTGCTGGAAGCTGCAGCTGAGCCTGGTTCCTGCAAGGTGGGTGGCCTGGGAACCACCGGATGCCCACTTTTTGTCCCAGGCTGGTTTTTGTGGGGAGGCTTTCAGCTTTTCACAGTTGTGTAGGCACTGTGAGGTGTGGCAAATGAGACATTTTACAGGCAGGTCCTTTCGAAATGGCCCACTGAGCATCTCTAATCTGATTTTTTTTTTTTTTTTTTTTTTTTTTTTTTTTTTGTGGGGAGAGTGTTCTGTTTTCTTTTCCTAAGCCTTTCTAAAGGATCAGGAAGACCAAGACCTATGCCCGGCAAAGGGCAGGTGCACGAAGTGCTGGAGTGCGCTGATGCCAGCTTTGGGAGATGGCACCACAGAGTGTCCTCGCTTGGCTGCCCATCAACACATGAAAAGGCATCTAAAAGCATGCAGCTAGTCCCACAGCAAGCAAAGATGTTAGCACACGTTTTCATCATCAGTTAGTAAAAATGCTCCTTTGCCCTCTGCTGTGGCAGTGGCTACATCTGTGTTCAGGTAAATGTTGTGCTGTTTTAAATGTCTCCAACACCAAGAGAGAGGGGAAACGTTATGATGTTTCTGAAGAAGCAGCTGCTGACGGAGGGTGAACACCCTGAAGTAGGATGTCCCCTGGGCTTCCTCCAGGCTGGTTGTCCCCTCATTTTCATGGCTGGTGCTGGGGACTGAAGGTGCAGTTTGTCAGTGGTGCCTGAAACCGAGAGCTCCTTGGAGACCCCAGCTGGGCAATGAGCATCAGTCTACCACGAATTCAGGAATGTGGGGAGCAGGGGTGGGAGGCGGACCACTGCCTGAAACCACCTTCGTAGTCTTGGGGGGAGCTCTCCTCCACTCTTTTCTTCCGTAGTGACTCATTTGGAAACTACTTTGCATGTTTCAGACCTTGCATGGTTGGGGCTGCTCTAAAGCAAGAGGAAGCTCAGTGGGATCAGTGGGGCTACGCCAGCAAGCTGGGCAGTGAGGGAGCCAAACCAGGCTGCGCATGCATATTTAAGCAACCTGGTTCCTACAGCAGCTTTGGCCATCTCACCCACACCATCACCCATGCACCAAAGCCAGGTGATCAGGATCAAAAAGGTGATCAAGAAGATCACCTAAAAATCTCACTAGTAATGACTGTGCTGGAAGATGCCACGTTACTGTGCTCTAGCAAACTCTGCATTACAACAACTGCTGGTGAGTCCTGCGTTGTGTTTCCCCTCGCCAGTGACCAGAAGGTCCTAGAGACCCTGCAGAGGTTTTGGTGACATTACAATCAGGTCTGGGCAAGGCCACGGCACTGAGAAAGGCATTGCAAGACTCATATTTGAGAGGTTGTTATGTGCAAGCAGCTCCCTGTGGTTTTGAGCACCAGCACCCTGGCACGAGTGGCTTTCAGGGGCATGGCTTTCCAGCGTGCCCTGCCAGCTGCAGAGTCCAGGGCATCATATAACACTCCAATCCCAGTGCTCCCATCCCAACCCCAGCCCCACGCTTACCTCCCACCTGCTCCATGCTGAGCTGGGGGACTTCCCACCCCCTAGAGAAGGATTTGTCCAGCAGGTATCAGCACAGTTTCTTCCCTCCAGTCGCCGCCGTGCTGCAGGCTTTGTGTCCCCCATCTCTCTCTCCCACAGGTGGTCTGAGCACCTCGTTTTAACCTGGTCTTCTCCCTGTCTCGCTGGGCACTGCTGCCACCCTGCCATAAGTCTTTGCTTTCACTGCCCCTTAGTTTTGCTTCTGATTTATGGTAGCAGTAGCCCAGCTGCTTCACTAAGATAAGCGGGATGGATACGCATCCCCTCGCAGAGTCATGGAAAAGGAGAAGATGCTCCTGCTGAAACCCTTTCAAACCATTGATGTTTAACTCCCTCCGTGCTGAATATTTCTCTTTCTTCAGACTGCTCACAGGTGTTGCAAGCCCTCACCAGTAAATCATTGTATTTGACAAACTTGATGAAGTTTTTTTCTTTCTGCTCGTTGCATGAGAAGGAAAGTGCTTCACCATCAGTGACACCGCTACTGACGACTGCAAACGTTCAGTGTCTTGCTGTTTCAATTGCTTGAGGTCCGATGCATCAGGTTTTGGACAAATGCAACAACATGCAGGCCCAGCCCCAGGTGAGAAAATTAGAAAAGGTGCCTAGACATATAATCAGGAAATTAGCAGAACATACCAAACTCCCACAAAAATTGCCAGGATGGGATTTATTTTTTTTTTAAGCTAGAAAAGAGCTTACTTGTTAAAGGCAGTAATTTTATAGCAATATAATTATGCCTCTAGTCATCTGCAGTAACTGCACCTAGTGACTTTCAGACACTAGATACTGTTTTGCCTTCACATCTAAGAAAACCTCTGTTTTCACCACAAGATCCCTGACGCATGTTACCTTTCCGCCCTGAAGTCCTAGCAGAAGCCCTTAACCAGATGGCTGTCAGACAAGGTCCACCTTGTGCAAAATGCTGACCTTGCCAGGTTGCCTGACAGTAAAAAATAAAATGTTCTTTCTTTCCAATTTTACAGGAAGTTAAGTGCCGTGCTTTGGTTTTAAAGGCAACCCCACCCCCAGAGAACAAGGATACCTCTTTGGCAGGGATGACCCAGCCTAAAAGCTGTACTGAAGAGGAAACCCTTCAGCCTTTCGTGTTTTATTTCTTATGTTATGCTGCCACCGTTGGGCCAATTTCATTCCCTCAGCCGAATTGATCCATCTTTATGCCCCTGGTCAAAGTGTGAAACCATTTTCACAGTGTATCAAATTTAATTGGACATTAATAGTCATCCTGCAGGATCAGTTGCTTCCAAGTGCAAACCTCTGCATTAAGGAAACTAAAATAACTCAGAAATTTCTAAAACGAGTCTAGAGCAGAAGGACCTTCACTGCAGCAAGGAAGAGATGAAATAACGTGAGGAGTCTAACACTCACCATTCTTTTTCTTTTTTTTTTAAGCTACAATTATTAGAATTTAAAGATGAAGAAAAACCATCTCTCAGGGAGTCATTATTCTTGGGAATGAACCACCCTATAGCTGCAGATTACAAATTTTGGCAGAATTGAGCTTCTGAATGATTCTTACCGTTGCTTGTAAAGGCGTATCAGTAATAATCATACTGACACCTCACCTAGGTCCACAAAATCAGTACTTTTCTTGGTGTAAAACAGACCCTGGGGCTTGCACTTCCTTGTTGCAGGTGACTAAAAATGAGAACATGTTATTATTAATTTTGCATTATTCAGTTAGGACTATGCCATCTGTGTCACAAGCCACTTGCAGTACAGGGTCTCATTTCAGCTGTGTGAGCTCGAGTTAATTCTCTGCAAAAATCAACTTACACCACAAGGAAGTAAACCAGGTTGTTGATCTAGAAACACATGATGGCTGTAGTAGTTGCCTCCTACCAACAAAAATGAATTGGATCCCTTCTAGCTGCAACAACTTTGGCAAGGAAAGGACAAACCCCTCAGTGAATTTTCTCTCTGCTCTTCCAAGGGGCGGATGGCATGTCTATTTTCCTTTCATCTTCACAGAACAGTTTGTGAAGAAATGTTTGCAGCTCCTACAAGGGAGTATTTTGATTGAAAAGCTGGAACCAGCCATGTTCAGGAAAACACAATTTTCCTCCCGCTTCTTTTCCACATAAAAGATTTCCCTAATCACGTGGTTTCTCTTTTCCTCCTTTGCATTGGCATGGTCAGGGCTAGAAGTGCTCAGACACTCTTCAGTTGAAAGGTGGATGTCAAGTGCTAGAGGAAAAATGGGTGGCTGTGAGTGTAAGGAGTTAATAGGACAAAATTGCTATTTGGAAGAGCTGGTGACTAGACAGAAGTCAAAAGAAGAGAGGAGAGGATTTTATTTTCAAAGGATTGCACTGAAAGCCAGATGTGAAACACTGTGTTCATCCTTTCTCATTTTGTTTTTAAAGTTTGCTACTCTTTGTTCCAAATTAACTGAAACCTTTTAGTAAGCAGACTGATTGAAGAAACGTACAATTATTGAAATAATTATATATTATTGAAGGAATGAACCAAAAAAAGGACATGCTCGTAGCAGACTGTCAGTTCAAACCAAACACGTTTACTTTACCACCTCAGACGCAGACTGTTTACAATGTAGGCTTCCTCTAGGGGTGACACCAGATTAAACAAGGAGTCAGTGGCCCAAAAAGATTTTTCCAAGTTGCTTTATTAGGAAAAGAAATGGATATAACCAAATTGCTGCAACTGGCACAGGTGTGTACACTGTCCCCTGGGCATAGGTACCACAGGGCAAATTAGATCTGCCCTGGGAGTTCCCCCATTTGAACACAGTTGGAGTAGGAACTCACATACGACTTTATAGCACAACACAAAATATTGTGTAAATATTACTTACTTCACTCACTGTACTGAACAGAGCTTAAATACGGGTAATGAGGAGGACCAAGGCACGCAGCAACAAAAACGGAGTGGAGGAGGATAAGTTTCTGTGCGAGACGATGGGAAGGATAAGGGTAAAGGCTTCTGGCTGGCACCATTTCTGACAGGCACTAGATTCATTTTCCCTAACTAGCTATAGCTTCCTTTCACAGCTGGCTAAACAAGAACAAGATAAAAATCTATTCAGACTAGTCATTATGACGCTATTAATAGCAGATACAAGAGCGTACAATGAACACCAGCATAGATATAAGGGGAGTTCAAGTCTCTCTCAAATCAGTATGCAAGTGCTATCTGCAGATCTATTACACAGACGTGCAAAGCTGTTTCCAGATACCAGATTAACAAATCATAGAATCATAGAATGGTTTGGGTTGGAAGGGACCTCTAAGATCATCTAGTTCCAACCCCCTTGCCATGGGCAGGGAAACCCTACAACTTCTCTGGGCAACCTGTGCCAGTGCTTCACCACCCTCTGAGTGAAAAATTTCTTCCTTATATCTAATCTAAATCTCCCCTCTTTCAGTTTAAAGCCATTGCCCCTGTCCTATCACTACATGCCCTTGGGAAAAGTCCCTCTCCAGCTTTCCTGTAGGCCCCCTTTAGGTACTGGAAGGCTGCAATAAGATCACCCCGGAGCCTTCTCTTCTCCAGGCTGAACAGCCCCAACTCTCTCAGCCTGTCTTCATAGCAGAGGTGCTCCAGCCCTCAGATCATCTACGTGGCCTCCTCTGGACCCTCTCCAGCAGCTCCATGTCCTTCTCGTGCTGGGGACTCTAGAGCTAATGTATCTGTTAAACCAAACAGTTGCATCCGTTCATCACCACGCACAACACAACAGTGCAACCGGAGAGAATGTGATCTTCCTGAACCCAAATACAGCAGCCGGCAGGGAGACCCAGCCGATTAGAACCCTGTTATTTGAGAGAGGTCCTGCAAAAGGGCAGCAGGGAAGACCTCTGCAAGGAGGGAGGACCCCAGGGGCAAATACAAGCTGTACTGTAATTGATCTCACCACAAAAATAGAACCTAAATGAATGTAAGCAGTGGTTACAGACTTAAAAAAAAACAAAACAAAACAAAAACAACAACAACAAAGTAAATCACTCACCTAAGGTAGAGTTAGGTCAAGTCAGGCATACTAAAACCTCTGACTAAAAACTGTATGCTAAAAACTAAACCGTCTCTGCTTAGGTATCACCTAAAAAATTAATTCTCCAAGTGCCTTTCCCTGTGTGGCTTTGAAGTTCCCGAGATAATCAAATTTGTATCCCGGGAATAGCACCGCAGGGCTGAGCACCCAGGTGTATATCTCCCACATAAACTCGTTCAGGATCCGGAAGCTGCAAAGTTCCCTGATACAAAGAGCTTTCTGGGAGTGCTTCATTTGTTAGTCTTGTGATGAAGATCATCTCCATCACTTCTGCAAAAACTAAAACCCTGCAAGAAATGAATTCAAGAGAGAGTCCAAATAATACCGTGGTCATAGCGTAGTAGTTACTGAGGGGGGAGAAGAGACTCCTGCTTTAGAGAATGTGTCCATATTTTGCAGGTGAGTGAAAATGAGTGTCAGTCTCCAAGGAAATCGTATTAAGTAGTAGACAGAATAGAAAGAAAAGTGGCACTACACCCCAATTCTCCTAAGACATGTTGAAAAACATGCTCTGAGAATGTAGCCAGGTGACTGAACGCCCCTCGGCTACAACTCTGTCTCCAAAGGGAAGGTCCTCTCAGCGAGGACCTGCACAAAGCCTGCTGAGGCAGGGCACAGCGCTCGGTCGGAGCTGGCAGGTGTCCCATCGGCAAAGTTGCCCAGCTCCATGGGTGTGAAGCACCTGCGGTCCAGGATACCGTCTCAGCAGCCTGTCTGTCGGATCGTGTGTGACGTACTACAACGGAAGGAGGTGAACACAGGATGCCTTACCGAACGCAGACAATGGTTTGGTACAACGCAACATCTTGTAACGAGAAGCATCAGAAAAACTTCACACTAATAAAGCAGTGGCACGAGGACCGGGTAAATGAGACAACGCCCTTCATCACCGGCATTCAGCGATAATGAGAAGATACCCCAGCACGCCTCTCCACTGAGACCACAGGGCATGAATACTATTACACAAGCCCAACTATCCCAGCTCCCTGGAAGTGTTCAAGGCCAGGTTGGATGAGGCTTTGGGCAACCTGGTGTAGTGAAGGGTTTCCCTGCCCATGGCAGGGGGGTTGGAACTAGATGATCTTTGAGGTCCCTTCTAACCCAAACCATTCTATGATCCTATATGATTCTATCAGCGATTCCCTTTCTAGACCCATTGTATGATTGCATCTTTCCTCCTCAGGTTCCCCATAACTTTTCCTTTCAGAGGGATTTTTCACCTTCTTAAAGGGACCTATTAATGTTAATTGGACCAGTAAAAGCCAATTACTCTGCTCGCCCATGAGGCATATCTTCCTTCTCCCCTGTGAGCTGGGTAAGACACTGGGGGTGGTAGGCTTGGAGTACTGGTTTCATCAGGAAGATGGAGGTGGTAAGTGCTGCCTTTGTATATGTGGGATTGAGGTTGAGCCATTCGTGCTCACAACCGAAGTTGCTTTGGGGGTGTTCCTGGTACCTAAGTCAGTTTTAATTTCTCTCTCAAAATATCAAGGGGGGAGTTCAGGTTGTGCTTGTTAGGCTTGGTAGCTGGCGTAGGGTGATCTGAGGCTAGTTTCAATTACTCTACCCGACATGCCCCTAACTTGATCTGTTTGGTAAATACACACCCTTGCGTTAGCTTAACCATTGGTGTGGGGCTGCCTTGCCCCCACGATCCCAGCCGCAAGGAGCCCTGAGCAGCCGAACGTGTGCAGCCGAAGCGAGCCATCGGGGAAGCTCACGCAGGAAGCAGGGAACGTCCACGGCAGGGATTATTTCCACCTAGTAGGAGGCCTTTTTGTTCCACTTGGCTCTTCTGCAGACAGAAACCAGGGAGGAAAATCAGTTTTTCTCCTCCTCCATCTCAAACGCTGTTCCCAGAGGGTCTCATGGCCTGCAATTTGGCTTCTCTTCCCTGTAGGGAAAAGGGCAAATGGATCCTTGCTGTAGGCACTTTGGATAGAAACAATTTTTTAAAATAGCAAGTCGAACGAAATCTTAATTTCTACGGGCTTCTGTAAAATCTTGAGGTTTGTTTTAAACTTTAAAAAAAAACGCAAACCCTCTTATCTTCTTGCTTGTGGAAGGAGAGCATAAACAGCTAATGCTTCAAATAGACGGAGGCACCAGACAGTTACATAAAAACAACCCGCCAGATTCCTGCATGTAGGAGTGTCTGCTCCCAATTCCGGCCTGCCTCTCTGCGGGTGTGCCTGGAAGTAGGTCTCCTTTCCCTGAAGCAGGAGCAGCTAGCACAAAATGCCCAAACTGGAACTCGGGTGTCGAAGGCATTGACCACATGGCCTTAGGCTGTCTGAAGGCTTGAGCAAAGGGTCCTTTGTAACCAGGGCGCCAAGTGTTTGGGGTCAGCCGTAGGAGCAGAAGAGCCATAAAGTTTTAAATCATTATTATTTCAGTGAACAGCTGGAAAGACCTTGAAGTGGAGCTCTAGGGATCAGCACGTACCCTCCTATCTCAGAGCTCTGAGTATTTCGCTTGTTGTAGACCTGAAGAAAGTGGAAAAGTTATGACCAGGAGAAAAATGGTGAGTTTGTGGTTAGATTGGTAAAGCACATGACAGATGGAGCTAGTCTTCTTTCTAAAGAGATATTCAGCCATTGAAGAGCCAGGGTTTCTCCATGAGCGTGCTGCGTACTCACAGATGAATGGGCTATCTCTCAAGTAACGGATTTATGGTGTTCCGGGAGAGAACGATGAATTGTTACTTTTTTGGAGTTAAAGGAGGTGGATTAACTGAGAACACCCACAGCTGAACACCAGGGTTAAACAACTAGGCTGGTTTTTGCTAAGTAGAAACAATGATGCTGTACTGGGGAAAAAAAAAAATGGGGCTAAGGCTTAATTTCAGGGAAATACAGGCAGGGATTTGAAGAGCCCAAGCTGAGGACATCTGCACTGCATTCATTAAACGTTACACTTGGAAGCAAATCATGGTGAACAGTTTTTAACCACAATTTGTGAAATACCCAGTGGGACAAACGGGTCCGAGGCAAGGTTACCCTTGGTAATCACACGTCTCTTGCACAAGATGGAGGTAAAAATAAAAACCAGTGCACATGTGTGGAGTTGGTGGCCATGCTGGCACTTCCCCGCCCCCAGCATCATGAAAAGTAGATGTGACTTCATCCTCGTTCAAGCGGCACCGGGCAGCCTCGTGCCTCGGCTAATGCAGTGCAACAGCTCCTCATCCCAATCCCGGGATGTAATCTCCTTCGGGCTGCTCCCGAGGCGCCCTGCACGCTAAATCGATTACCTTTATCGGGGAAGGGTTCAACCAGAGCGCTGCGGAGCTGCAGCAGCGTGCGTGAAAGGCTCGGTGCGGGAACGGGACGTGCCAACACGTAACCCCGAAGGAAGGAGCTGGGGCACCCATCTCCCGCCGGCGATGCCACCGCGCCCCGACAGCCGGCCCCTTGCAGCCGCCGCTGGAACCACCGCCGCGTCTCTCCCGCTCCAGAAGGCCCGGGGCGGGGGCAGCGCGGCAGGTCCCGGCCCTCACGCCTGCGTTCCCGGGAAGGCGGGAGGGGGCCGGGCAGGGGCGTGCGGCCGAGGGAGGGCCGGCACCGCGGGCGGTGGTGGCGACTGGGCGGCTGACCCTCCCAGCCCGCTCCTGGTACGCTCGGTTTTAACGTTCCTTTATTCCAGTCACACTGGAGCTCTCGGAGAGTGACACCCGCCATCGGAGACCCGCGAAGCGATGTCCCCGCCTGGCAGCAGCCGCCTCGCCCGAAAGCCCGCCCCGATCGCGGGCGGCCGGACCCGACCGGCGGACGGCCCGCGCCACCGCAGGCAGCACCGGCGCCGCGGGAGCGCGTCCCCGGGCCGGGCCGTGCGGGGCCCGCGCCTCCGTCCCCCCGACATAACGGCGGAGCGGGGAGGAGCGGCTCGACGGGGGGACGGCCAGGCAGAGCCCCGGCCTTGGCCAGCGGCGCCGGGACAGGCCGCGGCCACCGCAGCTGGGACGGGCGAAGCCGCCCGTGTTGGGGGTCGCCGCCGCCGCGCCCCCCCCCGCTCCAGCCTCTCCCCCAGGCCGTGACAGTGCCGCCCCGGCGCCTGTCTCTTTAAATAGGGGCGGGGCCTCCCCCCTCTCCCCCCCCCCCCTCCGCGCTCCTCATCCTGAGGCCGGCACCGCCCCGTCCCGTCATTGGTTGTTGCTGGGGAAGAGCCGCCCGCCCCTGCCCGCAGCCATTGGCTGGGGGCGAGGCCGGGGTTCCCGGATGTAGGCACGCTCGGCGGTTATAAAGCGCCGGGGGAAGGCGGGAGCGGGCGCAGTTTGAATCGCGGCGGGTCGGGACCGGTCGGTGCTGCCGCCCGGGTTCCGCGCGTGCAGGACGCTCTATTCTTCTGCCTGCTCCTGCGCGGCGTTGCGGTCCGGTTCGCGATGGTGAGGAGCGGTGGGGGCCGGGGGCTGTTCGGGCGGGGGCGGGTGGCCGCCCCGCCGCGGGGTGGCGGGGATCACGGTGGTGCGGCTGCCGGAGGGAGGTGGGAGGGGAGCGCGGGCGGCGCGCGCTGGGAGGCGCGTTACCTGTCGGTAGGCGCGGGGGGGAGGGGGGGGAGGAGGTCGCTCGCGCGCTGTTGCCGCCGGGGAGAGGGAGTGGCGGCCGCGCATGCGCGCGGGGTGCGGCCTGTGCCGCTAGGTAGCGGGGAGCGCGCACGCGCCTCGGCGTGGCGCGTGCCGCCCCGCGGGAGGTGAGGGAGGGGGGAGGCGCATGCGCGGTGGGGCGCCGCCGCGCGGGTCCTGCGCGGGCGCGCGGCCGCCGTCTCTCGCTGGTGCGGTGCCTCTGAGGGAGGATGGCGGGCGTAGCGCAAAGCGGGAGGTGCGTCAGCGCTTACACACCTCTTCTCTTTGCCAGGCTGGTGGTAAAGCTGGGAAGGACTCCGGAAAGACCAAGACCAAAGCGGTGTCCCGTTCTCAGCGGGCTGGACTGCAGGTGAGCAGGGACCGAGGTGTGGGTGACTGACCTTCCATCTCGTGGCTGGCACAGTCTGCCTGCTGTCTGTTGTCAGGAGTGGCGTAAGGATCTGTTTGATCCTTGAGCGCGTTAATGTCTGGCTTTGCTATTTTTAGACCTTTTGCATATCTGTGCAGGAGGGAAGAGAATTCCCTTGTGGCTGTTGCTGCTGCTTGTGGTTAGAATTGTGAAGCTGCTGATTTGAACTTGGCATACGGTGTCCTTGGCTGGGTTGTCACGTGCTGAAATGTGGTCTAGTACCAGTTGTACTTCTGCCACTGGGTTTCTGTTTCCCTGGTTTAGAGTAGCGGCTTTCGTTTTCTGTTGCTGTCGTCACAACCTATTCATACTTACGTTGTTTTCCAGTTCCCTGTTGGCCGCATCCACAGGCATCTGAAGTCTAGGACTACTAGCCATGGGCGTGTAGGAGCCACAGCTGCTGTGTATAGCGCTGCAATCCTGGAGTACTTGACAGCTGAGGTAAAGCTGCAAGGGGTGCAAGCAAGTCAATCAACTCCGAAATGGCATAATGACCAAAGCCTACTGTATTTTGCCAGTTTGGACTGCCCGGTGAACTCTTCGCTTGCTTTGAGCTAGTTTTAAGTGTGTGCAGCATCAGGAGACCATGAAATATGCATGGGACCTTTTGATCTGCAAAAAAAATGCAGAGCAAATAGCTGTGACTTACAGAAAACATGGAAGTGTGAAGTATTTTACAAAATGTGCCATCACAGTATGTTGTATCTGCTGTAAAACACTCGGTTCTTGAGGAAGACCAAATGCAGAGCTCCAAAGAAGGAACTCTTTCAGAAGAGACATTGTGTGCTGTCTCGGTGTTAATACTAGTGTATTTGGTGTAGAAAAGAAAACAGCTAAGGCTGTGCAGTTGTTCTCACTTGACTTGTGTAACTGGGTTTAAAAATGGTCTTGTCCTCAGGTTCTTGAGCTGGCGGGAAATGCATCCAAAGACTTGAAGGTGAAACGTATCACTCCCCGTCACTTGCAGCTCGCAATTAGAGGAGATGAAGAGCTGGACTCTCTCATTAAGGCAACAATTGCTGGTGGTGGTATGTAAATTGCTTGCTAACTGTTTGTGGTGAGTTGGGTGGCAAGAACTCAAATGTAGAAGTTGCTCAACGCTGTCATTTGACATGCAAAGTTTAGGAAAACATTGAAGAGTAATAACATGGTCTTAATTGTTGCTCTTTCTTAGGTGTAATACCGCATATCCACAAGTCTCTCATTGGGAAGAAAGGACAACAGAAAACTGTCTAAAGGATACCGGGATTCCTTGTTATCTCAGGACTCTAAGTACTTAATTGTCCAGTGTTGGTGATTCCAGTGGACTGTATCTGTGAAACACAATTTTGCCTTTTTGTAACTTTGAGAAGCTGAAGCTCCCTCGAGCTTTCTAACAAACCAAATTTCTGCATTGAAGTCTTAACCGTATTTAAGTGTTACCATGGCTTCAAAGAAGCTATTGTATTTGTAGTGGGTTTTGATTGAGCTGGCTGTTTTTAGATTGGTTTAAGTAAAGGAAATGTTTGGGTTTGTACAGACTTTTCATCCACTAGAGTGGAAATATTCAATAAATGTTATATCAAGACTGATTGCCTCTTGTCCACTAACTGGAAAATACTGGTCTTGACTATGTGGGGCTCTGGAAGAGTCATTCTAAGAACATGTAACTCTTGACAATCCTACCAGCTGTGCTTGGGCCATCTGGAAATGCAGCCCTAGAATATTGCAGTTAAATACCATCAAGGGAAACCCTGCATGGGTTTTATCCTACAATGTTACATTCTTGCTAATGGAGCCTACTCTGTGTGGTGTGACAGTTGCCTTTAGCAGGGCAGGTGTAGGGCTGGTGCTGTTTAAGACCAGCTGTACACGATGTCAGCTGTTGTAGAGGGAAGGGATCTATCATGAAGAAGATAAACTGAGTAGAAGTTGAAAATCCACAACTTCAGTTGATTTTTCTTTATGGTAGAGCCTGAGCCCTCTCACTGTTTCTTTTTGTAAATGATCAGGGAGAGACACCCATAAAAGCAGGGGCTGTGCTCCAGCAGCCTCCGTTGGTTCACAGCACGTGAACTTTGGAGGAATGAGTCTAAAACCTGCTTCCAAGGTTTTATTTCCAGGCAAATAGATCTGTCTTGGTGTGGCTTTTTCATGGGTGGGCTTGACCTGTCTTGGCTGCAGGGATCTGAATTGGGAAGCACTTCCTTCCTTCTTTGTCTGAAGTTCCGTAGTGGTGAGGGGCCAAACTACGAGAGTGGAGTTTGATGGAGGGTTAAAGTTATGATTTTAACTTCTGACTTACAGTAGCATCCTCAGTAGCAGCAGATTAAAGAGGGTTCTGGCCACACCTCATTTAGCTGTGCTTCTCCAGCCCTCGGCAAGCTCATTTCTTACAGTGAGGACCTGCGTGTTGCTGCAGGAAGGGAAACCTCATCCTTTTGGTGAGGCAAAAGGTCTTGTCAAGATGGGTTCCTGTGGCAGGGGGTGGTGAGGTCCAGGCTTTCCAGAACTGCTTCACCCAGCAGTGAAATACTTCAAGATGCTTCTGCATTGAACGGGCTAATCTTTCTGTAGCCTCTTTCAAGTCGTAATCTCTGCTGCAGCACTGTAGCTGGAAGGCGTTGGCCTAGATTGTAAAGGTTGGTGAGACCTATATTCACTGCACTTGTCCTCTGGAGTGCCACCGGAGTGCTTTCTTCCCAGCAAAGCAGTTTTTGGCAGGATGGAACTGATGTCGCTAATTATGGCGAGCGGTTACAAGGTGCTAACGAACACACGGTTAATGCGCTGCGAGGAATGACAACGCGTGGGCTCCTCTCGCTTCTGTACGCGCTCCGGAGGGGCCGGTGCGGCACTGCCCTGGCTGCAGTGCAGCGCCCGCACACGGCCGGCCGCCTGCCCGGTACTTTTCCATCGCAGCCGGCTCCCTCGGGCGGGCGGCGGCGCTCCCGGCCGGCGCCATCCCGGTCCCTCACTGAGGCGGCTGGCGGAGCCCCGGGGCTGGCGGCGGGGCGGGCCGCCCCCGAGCCCGGGTCCGGGCGGCGGCGCATGCGCGGCGGCGCCCCGGAAGCAGGCGGCGGGCCGGGCTGGCTGCCGGGGCCGAGCGCCACGCCGGGGCTGCGGGAACCGCCGGCGCGCAGCGGCACGGCGGGATGAGCGCTGCGGCGTAAGGGGAGCCCCTGCCCGCCCTCCTGCCCGCTGCGCTCCGCTCCTCTCTCTGCCCCTCTGCCCCGCCCGGCTCCGCTCTGGCTTCAGGCCCCTTCTCTCTGCGCTGCGGCGGGCGGAGGCGGCGGAAGGAGAAGCCCATGGAGGGGAACCGGGACGAGGCCGAGAAGTGCATCGGGATCGCGCGGGAGGCGCTGGAGGCCGGCAACCGCGACCGCGCCCTCCGCTTCCTCGGCAAGGCCCAGAAGCTCTACCCGACCGACACGGCCCGAGGTGAAGCCCGGCCACCTCCCCGCGCCCCGTCGGCCCTGCTGCCGTGGCCGCCCCTCCTCCTCCTCCTCCTCTCTCCCGCTTCTCCGCTGCCCCGCTCCGAGCAGGGGCACCGCGGGGCCTGCGGGGGCGGAGGGTCCCCTCACCGCGGGTCGGCCGTTATCCCTCCGGTGCGTCCCGCCCCTGAACCAGCCCGGTGCTGTGCGGGACTCGGCCGGGGAAAAAGGCCGAGGCGATGGCTGTCCCGGGGGGAGCGCTTAGGGCGGGGGGATTCCCACCGTCGGGCGGCGGGCAGGACTGGGGCTGCTTCCCTCCTCGCCGAAGGGGTTTGCTCGGGGCCAGCCCGGCTGCTCGCCTGCATGCCCTTCTCTTTAGCCATCAGTAGTCACGCAGGCGAGGCTTAGAGCCGGTTAACAGCAGGACACCTCGGGCCCCCGGCCCAGACGGGCTTCTCTTCTGTCACTGCTAATTACTCCTCGCTAACAGCTTGCGACAGGAGATGCTGCTCCAGGCTGGGCAGTGTCTTCATCCTCTGGCGTACTTGTGGTTTGGGTTTTCTCCGCTTCGCTCCCCTTCTGGTTGTACAGTAGCTACGTAGGAGGAGTTGCACACGGGTGTAACTTTCCTAGAGAAATTGGGGTAGGGGGATCCCCCTATGACTGAATTGGCTCTTCAGGCACTTCAGTGCTAAAACTTGAAAAAAATATTAGCATCTTCCTAGCAAAACGTGTTTAGAAATGATTTTTTAAACGAACAATAGTAAGGCTGCAGTGCCTGCAGAGGTGTTACCTGTCTTGGAGTCTTTCTGTCACAAAGTGTCAGAAGTCGGCTCAAAATACCTTCCAACACAGCGGTGACTTGTTGCGTTCCTCTGGTTCTCATTTGCATTGTCCGTCCCATGGAAAAAATGGGATAGATTGCAGTGCTCTGTTCTGACTTAAAGGCCTCAGCATTTACCGTTTTTGGAACATGACTTAGGGTGAAATCCCGACTGGAAGTGTTCTGTACTGTATTTTATTCTGTTGTGAAGCCTTTAAGTCAGGTGAGCAGATGCAGAGAACATTTTCTGTTGTCTCTTATCTCCTGATGACTTTTTATATGCAAACAATAAGCGAAGATCTCATTAATGCTTTTCTTTTTTTAGAGTATATAGGTTTTTGTGTATATGGTGGTTTTGGTTTTTTTTTTTCTCCCTGCAAGCCAGGCGGGATGTTGCTGGTAAATCATCTGGAAGAAGGTAATCATTGCTTTGGATCAAGAACATGGCACTGTTTGTTTTCTCACCACATTACATACCTCTCTGAAATAAAAACAAGCAGGAGTTAGCCATATTCCCCTTAATTTCTGTGGTTTAAGATGACGACATGCATGAAAATACTTTCATCTTTCTGGAAGCCGTGTAGGTCCATAGGCAGGGAGGCTGAGGGTTTCAATTCAGAAAGAGTGAATTGCTTTGTCTGCTTCAGGTAGCTTATTGCCGGTCTTCTGCCTCGAAGACAGGAGTTACAGTAGCTCTCAGAAGAAAAGATAGCTCCATCTTGATGTTTTGAGTGTTTGGGTTTTTTTTTTTTCTTTTAACTAGGACTGCTACTGCATAACCACCGTTGTATTCAGTGCAAGAAGTAGATGGCTAATTAGGCTATTGTCTGTAGGACCTTGTTTTATTCGCTGTGGAAATTAGCAAAGTGTGTCACAATTGAGGTGTGGATCTGGTGAAAAGAAGATGGTCTTGTGGTTATGGTAGTGGACTGTAATCTGGGGAATCGAGTACTGCAACTAAATGCTTCACAGAATTTCTCTGTGATGTTAAATAAGTCACTTCACTTGGTTTCCATTAGTGATGGCTAATTGGTTTTACTTCGTTTTTCAGGTATTCAGCTTGAAACAAGGGCCTGATTTGTGGAACTGGTGGGCAGTTAAAGCTCCATCTGAAGCTAATGAGAATTGCAGATGCGCTAATACCACTGAAAAAAATCAGGCCCTAGGCCTGGTTTGAACTAGGTACTTAGACATTAGGGGACTCTGTAAACTTGTAATATCTCTCTGCCTCAGTTTTCTAGCTGTGGAGGTTGGTAATTATTTTCAGCTCATCTCATTTCCTCCCAAAACAACACCAACTCACTGAATTATTTTTTTTTAAAGTTTCTGAGGCACTTAAATAGCCCTGTTAAAAGTGCCATAAGCTGCAGTGACACAGAATGTCCTGTTTTCAAGGCAAGAACTGGAAGGTGTGCAGTAAATTAGATGTGGAATTTTACACTGACCAAGAAGAAACAAAATGCTTCGTTATCTCTTTGTCATCTTTTAGATAAATTAAGTGGCGGTTCCACTTGGAAAACAAACAAACAAATAACAAAGCAGTAATTCATTAGATAGTTAAGAATGTGTCATAGCACATACCCAAGAGAAAGAAACCTTTAAGGTTTTGTGAGCTTTCTTAGTTTTAACACAAATTCCTGTTTTACGGTCATAATGTGTTGGGTTTATATGGTGATAGGACAACATGGTGCAGTCCCAGTTGTCGCTGTGCTCACTTGTTTTCTCTTCGGGGTATGTATTAGAAGGTCGTTCTTACCAATTTCTCACTGAAGTCATGGCTTCTTCATTGGCTGTATCTTTCCTATCGTTTGGAGAACAATTGCCCACCATTTCACAAATGATGTTCCATCAGTGATAAAAGCAATGCGAACAGTAGTGCTGAATCCCTCACTGATGGGAGCTTCCTCCTCCTCCTGATGTTATAGTGCATTATAAAAGGACAGAGAGTAGGTTTTAACTCTTTTGTCTCCAAAACAATACTATGTGCCATTTGGGTTTAGCGACATTTGCATTTAAAGTGCATTCAGCACTAGTTCAGTCATCAGTGAAGTTCAGTTTTGCTACACAAAGCTTCTACCTGAAATACCTTGAGTGCTACTTGAAGGCTTTACCAGTGTGAAATGTGAGGTCAGTGCTTGTTTCATGATACTCCGCTAGTGATTTCATAGTAGCAGTGTTCGTGTTGATGTCACACTTTGCTGGAAAATTGTTTTTCAGTTCAGCTGTTCAAAATACTGTTTGATTATGATTTTTGCTAATAATTTGTCTTGGAGCTGAACGGAAACTAATTGCTTGTCTGGAAAAGACTTGTAAAAGTGGATTTAAAGATAACAAAGGACAAGATCTCCTTTTCCAAGTTAGGTGACGTTCTCTTCAGCATCAAAGGCAGAAAATGATGTTACGAACAACTTTATTTTTCAGTGCTGCTTAAGATTTTCTTGCACTATTTCTGATGCTGCCTTTACTAACAAACTTATCAGGAATGTGGGAGCTTAGTTTTTTAGTGTGTTGTGTTTAGTATGAATTCTGAATTCAACAGTTCTTCCATTAGTGAAAGTGAGAGTCACGTTCCATGCATAATGGAATCAACTGCAGTGCAAGGATCTTTCATTCAGCAGCAGGTAACAGTGCACGAAAGAGAGCCTTCAGGCACAATTGGAGATAAGATTCATTGTCTTACCTGCTAACAAAGTAAGTCTTTGGTCCCTTGGATGGCCTATTTCGAAATACCTATATGCACAGTGAAAGTTTTCTTTAATACACTGTTAGTACTAGAGTTCTAACAGCTGGTTTTACCACCAGCAGTTCATGGAAGAGTCAAAGTTGTTTCTGAACACCTGAACCGTGTTATTTGAAGAAGACAATGGCCCCAGACCCTTTGTACCATTTTCTTTTTCAACATAGAACAATAGCATGTTTGTATATGCTGTGTCCTGCTATCTCCAGAAGTTAACGTGGATTTGATTTTTTTTTTTCCTAGTTATTTTTTTGCAAGCATCCTGCATTGTCTTCGCAGCAATGCAGCTCCATTATGGGGATGGGAGGTCTGAGAAGGTGATTAGGAAGTAATAATGTTGAAAGTACAATGCAGACAAACCAATTTGTGAAAAGCCTTACCAACTAAACTTGTTGTGAAGAAACACCAGGCGTTAAAAACCCATACTGTTGTCTATACCTGCCTTTCAACCGTTTTTGCTACTGCTAATTTTGCACAGGCGTTAGTGCAGGGATGGGGAATTTCTAGAGTGATGCCAATATAAAGGCAGGATTTGCAAAACTGTGGAGTAAGCATTATTTCTAGAGGGTAAGTCAGAGTCACATGTTCAATAGGATCCCACATGATACTGTTATTAAATATCAAACGTCACAGGATAGAAAAACAAGAATTTTGTTTCCGTTATCACTTGTCTGGAGCGCATTCGGACTGAAAACTCCTCATTCTGAGGGCGCTGTCTGTTCAAATCTCTTCTTGATTAGTTCTTAGCCTGCAGACACAGTCACCTTATTGCAGTTGTTACTACTTCATTTAGCTCACAGCTTTACATGCCATAATGGGTGATATTAAAAGAAACTAGTTCAAATATTTGGATACGTGCTTCAATTGTAATCCATAATCATAGAATCATAGAATGGTTTGGGTTGGAAGGGACCTCAAAGATCATCTAGTCCCAACCCCCCTGCCATGAGCAGGGAAACCCTCCACTACGCCAGGTTGCCCAAAGCCTCATCCAGCCTGTCCTTGAACACTTTCAGGGATGGGGCATCCACAACTTCTCTGGGCAACCTGTTCCAGTGCCTCACCACCCTCTGAGTGAAAAATTTCTTCCTTAGATCTAATCTAAATCTCCCCTCTTTCAGTTTAAAGCCATTGCCCCTTGTCCTATCACTACACGCCCTTGTAAAAAGTCCCTCTCCAGCTTTCCTGTGGGCCCCCTTTAAGTACTGGAAGGCTGCCATAAGATCACCCCGGAGCCTTCTCTTCTGCAGGCTGAACAGCCCCAACTCTCTCAGCCTGTCTTCATAGCAGAGGTGTTCCAGCCCTCGGATCATCTTCGTGGCCCCCTCTGGACCTGCTCCAGCAGCTCCATGTCCTTCTTGTGTTGGGGACTCCAGAGCTGAACGCAGTATTCCAGGTGGGGTCTCAAGAGAGCTGAGTAGAGGGGCAGAATCACCTCCCTCGCCCTGCTGGCCACACTTCTTTTGATGCAGCCCAGGACATGGTTGGCTTTCTGGGCTGCCAGCGCACAGTGCCGGCTCATGTTGAGCTTCTCCTCCACCAGCACTCCCAAGTCCTTTTCCACAGGGCTGCTCTCAATCCATTCTCTGTCCAGCCTTTACTTGTGCTTGGGATTGCCCCGACCCACGTGCAGGAATGCAATAATAATAATGCAACTGTAGCTCTCCTGTTTTCAAGAACCTTACTTTGTTTGTAGTGAAAACATCCCCTCAGTGTACGACTGGGCACTTAAATGTTAGTCGTTTCTTTATTTCTGCAGTAAAAAGCCTGCTCTGATGAACTGGTGAGGCAGGCAGGAGCACAGGACCGGCACTGGAGTCGGCTCAGGCCGAGCGTAGCTCTTCACCTGCAGTACTACATGTGGCTGTGGCCAGTGGGTAATAAGTGAATTAATAAGTAAAAGCAAATACTGGAGAGTTTTAAGAAGCACATCTTAGAGAAGTGATTATTTGCCTTTTAAACAAAGCTGTACTTTCTTTTCTTTCTTATGCTTCTCTGAGATGAAAGCCATGACGTGTAGGATCTCAGTTTTCTTCTGCTCTGAGCGAGACCATGCTAGTCAGAGGAGAACTTTTAAAATGAGGTTTAGGAGAAAATCCTTCAGGCTTCTTCTCACTAGCTTCTAGAAGAAAATGCTTTTTAACAGTAAAACTGTTAACACTTTTTCACAGTGAGTGGGATGTTTTTCTTTGGGAATTTTTATTAGGGTATTTTTTTAATGCAGATAGTAACTTTCAGTTGTTTATGAAACAAATTTGGCCTATGTGGTTGCCATCTTGCTCCGAAGGGATCTCTCTTCAGGAAAGATAGTCTGTTTAATAGTCTTTGATCCGCATTCTGCTTCACGCGCGGTCCCTTAAGTTAGAATGGTACTGTTTTTGATTTATGGATAAGACACATACCCCCAAAATACAAGCTTATATCCAGAAAAAGACAACTTAATGTCTGGTGATCTAAATTTGAGATCTGTTGGAACATGGAAGGAAAGAGGATTTCAAGACCTAGCAAAAGCACGCTGCTTTTCAAGATTCGTGTCCCCAGAGTTGGGTGTAGTTGGCTGGTCCTGACTTATCTGTGACATTTAAGAGGTTTGAATTTCGGCTAGTATTGCCTGGGAGGGCTAGAGAGCATCAGTTTGTGGCCACTAATGGCTCAGGTTACAAAGAGCTATGTACTGTAGCAACTGAAATGTGCTGGAGATGGGCTTGGCCTCTGTATGGAATAATTTGCAGGTTCTTTACAGTGTTAGGCTAGTTCCTTGTTTCTATTTAGAGTTGCTTATTCAGGTATTCTGATTTTTTTTTTTTTCCCCCCTAAAGAATGGGTTCAGTGCCTCTAAAATCATCTAGAAATGGAGGGCCTGGGCAAATTCTCTCCAGTATTAAATTACCTTGGCTGAGGTGGAGGGGCGTCCAGTCACTAATTTCGAAACACTTTTTCATAGTTTTGCCACAAAAAGGAGTTGCTAGGCTGGTTTCAGGAACATTTGTGATTCAAAGTGATGATCAATAAGGAGGATGTAGCAGGTAGTCTTTTGCAATGTGGTGCTCCCATTTAAGGCACTTGAGAGCCCCGACTTAATCGCTGATGCCTATAATGATACTATGATATACTGTTGTTTTATAGTTTTGTTGGAAGCCATTATGAAGAATGGAAGTACTGCTGGCGGAGGCGCTTTCTGCCGAAAACCAGCCAGTAGCAATGATCAAAGTAAGCCCAGTAGCACGAAGGAGAGCAATGCATCTGCTGCAGGTGAAAGTGGAAAAAGCTACACCAAAGACCAAATGGAAGGAGTATTCAGGTATGGCCTTGGTTAAATACATCACTGCTTTTCATTCTGTATATTATGTACTTGTGCTTTCAGCTCTAGCGTCTAAAGAAGCAACGGAAAATTCAAGCGTAGCTGAGAGGGGTTACTGGTACTGAACTGTGGCTAAAAGGAAGAGGGGAGGTTTGCTGTGTTTAAACACAGTGTGAGATGCTGTCACTTTGTGCAGGATGAGTATCATCTTTATGTAAAGTAACCTTGATGGTTTAGAAAGAAAATACTCAAAATAGTTATTAAGTAGATCTCATGGTAAATGGAAGAAGTGATGAAAGTTCTGTAGTACCTCTTGCAGGACAGTGTTTCTGTTGTTGAATATTTTTATACACAAGTTATCTAAGTTTACATTACATGGTCATTCTTTGTTTTCAAGCTAATCTTGCTGTACAGGCTGGTCTTAAACCAGTGTTAAAACTACTTCATTCTAGAAGTACAGGTATCTGAGAAGCACTGAAGCACATATTCTGAGTTGCGTTATAAACTCTGTCTGGACTTCGTGCAGCATGATAGTATTGAGATGAGGTGACATCAGGAAAGGAGGATGCACAAAAAGAAACAAAGATCAATAAAAATGTCCTTTTGAGGCGAGTAACTCTTAAGTCATGTTATATTACAGACTTGTTGGCGGTAGGAGTGAGAAAAATATTGTTTGATATGCACCCTGGTCTCTGCTAAAGAAACATGGATACAGCTGCTCTAAAATTGCACACCTTAAAACCCACCTGTATTCTCAGATAAGCCTAGCCCAAATATTTTCAAGGAAGCTCAAAGAAGGGAAATTGAGGTCCTCGTCTCCTAGTTTGTGTAGATTGGATGAACTGTCGTACAAAACAGAAATTTGGGGGTGATTTTTTTTTTTTTTTGTTTGAAATATATGTTACCATTGATTATTATCTTGGGATCTTTTCCTGAGGATCAATAATCTTTTCAGCTGTGCTTACAGTAAGGAAAAAGTAGCTTTTTGTTATTGATACAGCAGCTCTGCATTCAGGCAGGTAGACAGTAGCATCTCTGGCATAGTTTTCCTCTTGGTGTTGCTGCTTAGTAGAGTTTTTCATTCACCATCGTCTCTGCTTGATTAATGTTATTGCCCTTCATGATCCATCTAAAATAAAACCTGAGTAAGTGTGTACGTTTTTGGCCACCTTGAAATATTAACTGTTAAAATGAATGCAAAATGTGTGTGTGTGTGCTCTCACGTGCATGTGAGACAAAATATCCAGAAAGAAGTCCTCTGTAAAATGGGGCTTAGATCAAATTAAGACATGTAACACGTTCTCAGAAAGCTGCTACAGGGAAGGCTGTATTACTGCCAGTGTTCACTCACCCGTGATGTGCCATTCTGAGCTGCAGTCTGCTTTGACATCAAGCTCCTTGCAAGTTCTTTTTTTTTGTTCATGTTTGTTTTACCAAAAAGTAACGTTACCTACTTTGTCTTGAGTAAAATGATTTTGTAGAGCCAACTTTTCCCCCTGGTATGCTTTCACAGTATTGAGTATTGCTTCCTTGAAGGGATTTACTAGGTAAATCAGGTAATTACTAGGTAAAACTACTGGACAAAATTAATCCAATTTGTTGAGATCAGAACCAGAATTAGGGGTATTCACGGAAGTTGCGCATTGAGGATAATCTTGATGCAACATTGCTTCTTAGTACCTATTTCAACAATCAGCTTTGTGAATATAAAATTTGAGTTTTCAAATAGTACCCAGATTTCGGAAATAAGCAATTGTAACAGCTTGCAGAACAACTCAAGTTTGTTTGTATTTTACGTAGCATTTAGAAAATCAACTGTTAAAACAGTATCTTGGCCTTAGCTTGAATGATGCTGCCATCCTTTAGTATAGCAGTTTATAAGCCTTTGGAACAAGGCTGAGTTTTGGTTTAGATGTGCAGTAATCCACAGAGCAAGTCCCCAGTTCTTGTTGGAAGTTTTGAAAAGTATGTCATCGTGTCAGTTAGCGACATCAACGTACCACTTCGAAAATTTGTGGTTAGGAATTAGAAAACGGGTGCGCCTTGCCAAGGAGAACAGGATTACATACAAACAGTGGGCTAAAACTTAATGGAAAAATAGAACACATTGAGTGATGACAGCTGAGTGAAAGTACATGTTTAAACCACAGGGAGAATGAGCATTCTAGTTGGAAAGATGACAGGCTGTGTATGTTATTGCTTCAGTCAGGCCCCAGACTTTTCCAATTAAATGAAACGTGCCCCTCTGGGGAGGGTATTCTTCAGAGACTAGAGCTTGTCACCACCATGTGCTTCTGCCATACCACAGTGGAATGGTTTTCAGACCTTTGAATTGGTTAAAGAAATGCTGCTTGAAGAGAAGTAGTTTTAAATATTGTTTCATGCCTGATTTTTAAGTTTATTTTTCCTGTGAGGAAAGAAATTTCTAGATAACAAGGTAGCAAAACTCTTCAATTTTTAATAAAATTTGAATCTTACCACGAATTTGACTCTGTCAAACTAAATTGTTTTGTATGTTTATGATTTGAAAGAAGGTTGTTATCCTCAAGCATCCTTCCCTCTAGGAGTTTTTGTTTCTGTATTACTAATTTGATATAGATTGAGCAAGAGCATTTCTGATTTAACGACACATGCCGTTTCCCACCCTTTTTTATAAGGACTAGTGAGCAGTCGGACAGGGGAACTGGCTCTGAGCTTTCTGACTTGGATCACTGATTAATGTTGCTGTAGTTGTCCAGCTATCTTGACTTTGTTTATGACCATAGACTTAAGCAGCATAGTGAAGACACATTTGGAGCAGTGTAACTAATTTAACCGCATACATTTTCATCAGGGTTACTCTAGTATGAGCACAAACAAGCACCTCAGTGCTGTTTTTGTTTTTTCCACGTACACAGGGGACGCCGATCACCAGCAAGCACCATAACACTTCTGCAGAGCATTACATGAGCTAGCAAACAAGTTGCTTGATAGAGAGAAGCATAAGATGCAATATCTTTCCACCGATTGCATAAGTGCTGGGTGGTGCTCTGTTCTTTGTGGGAACTTTGCTCACTATTTCAGTGTGGCAGTTTGGAGCTTGAGATGTCCAAAAGCACTTTGTTAGTTTTGAATTGAAGTGCTTTGAACATACCATCTGTATGTAGCACATGCATCTTTTTCTTAATGATGCTTATCTTTTCACCAAGGGCTGGATCGAGTTGCCTTAACACTTCAGGTGGCCTGCGTGTCACAGACACTGACAGGAGAGTAGCAGAAATATGGTAGGACCCACGGTGGACTTCTGTCTCTTTAGAGAAAGTGCCCTAGAAGCCTCTAGGCAATGGAATGCTGTTTGAGCAATGTCAACTTCAGAAAGTGCATGAGAATCATATGCATGACAAAGAAGGGAGAATGTGCTTTTGGATTCTGTGGGTTTTGCTTTAAAGCAATTCCTTCACTGTTAGACATAGGCTATTGGAGTTTTTTTTACTGAGACAAACGAAACATTTGTGTAAGAAAGAAAATTTAAACTTTTTTTTCTTCTAGTTCACTTAAAACAACTGAAGTGCTGATCGGGATTGCTGTTGTCAAAGAGTTCTTAATTACTTTGAAACAAATTCTGTTCATCATATCTGCCTTCTCCTACCAAGTGTGCAGACCTTTTAGAAAGGTTTTGTGAACTGGCATGAAATTAAAAAATAAAGGATCTGTTGCCTGCTCTGTATTAATCTTTCCCATTTCTTATTATGCTGTCAAGTGTGTATTATCTGTTATCTACTGCATGATTTTTTAAAAAATAGTTTTGGAGGTATAGATAGGTTGTACGCTTTCTACAGACCCCCTTCAGATGATCTTAAAATTTGTACGGTGTCTGATATCTTTTTAGTAAATAAGCCACAGCATAAATTCTGTATCACCTTTTTGACATCTGAAAGACGACTGCCATGATCAGTAGTGTGCTAGAGCTGGATTGCTGACTTGTGAAAATTGTAGTGCAATACTGCTTTTCCTGCCCTGCCAAGGCCTGCCCCTAGGAAGAGAACACAAGAATGAAATTTTGTGTTTGGGTCTTTGAGCTAGAACCAAACCAATGGAGGCATGAGGTCTGCAGGAACCTTGCAAGGCAGGATTAAATGTCATCCGGTAGTGGTCAAGAATAATCAGCAACTTGATTTGAATTCTTAGAGGAAACAAAAAAAAAAATGCCTCTACACGTTTCATGGATCAAACTAGAAGCAATGTAAGTTGTGTGACTGACTTTTTCCAGGCCTTCTGCAAATTCAGCAAAAAGATATAGTGTTAGTTTTTTAACATAGGGTCAAAAAGGTAATTAACTGAAAGTCGAATAACAAGAGCAATCAACAAGTGCTAAAATGGAGGGAAAAAAAAAAAACAGCAAAGAAATCAGGACATGCCTTTAATTAGGCTGCCAGAATTACTGTGAATTGTTGAAATATCCAGTTGAATGGTTGAAAAAAATCAAGGCAGAAATCACAGTCATAAAGCCCGTTGTGGAAAAGTGGCACAGAAAATACGGTGGACTTAGGGAGAAAGCTCCTGCTTTTAATCTACACTTTTTATACCCAAAATAAAACAAAACAAAATTTGGAGAAAAGTATGCTAATGTACACACAGCCTTGAATATGTCGTGTTATACACACAGGAGAAACAAACTGACCAGGTACACCCAAGAGCAAGGTACCAAGACCAGCACCTTAATGTGTTGTTGAATCTGTCAGTGAAACAGAGATCTGAAACTTCTGGTGCATTCCTTCCAGAAACTAGGAGTATGCTGAAATACCCAGTGTACTCAAACCTTCATGATTATGGATCACTGCAGGTATTTGATACAGGAATGCAAGCATCTCCGATAGGTTTTGTTAACCTGATAAAAGCTGTTGATGCTGACCTAATCTGAATTGGAGATGTGAGAAGCGAAACAAGAAGCACAGCAATAGAATCACATTGTTTTGGAGTCACAGGAGAACCAGTGGTGGTAGTCCCAGAATTTCTGCAGGTGAGAGCAGACATTTCAGGGTGTGAAGGACTTCCTCTGCCTTCCGCTGTCAGAGCGTGGAGAGGAGCCCAGCATCAGGCAGAACCGGCTGTTGCTGCAGTTGGAAGCTGGCTGACCGGTTCTGCTGCAGCTGGCCTGTGAGCTGGGATAGTGGAGCTTCTCAAGTCGCAACGAGATACCTCTGTCGACAGATTGTGGATGGACATAGGCCATCACGTGCCCTCATGCTGTTTGAGAAGTCTGTTCTCTAGTCAAATGTTCAGGAACATCCAGCAACGTGCCCTCCTAAGACAGCCAGCAAATCTGTTAACCAGAAGGACAGTGCCAAGGTGCTGGCAGGGGACTAACAATTCAGCAAGGACAGAAATTAGCTAAACAACAGAAATAATTTGATAGCAATTCAGGTACAGAAGTGATCCAACCAGGAATGAAGAACACAAGAAAAGCAATTCACAAAAAAACAAAACCCCAAACAAATTAACAGTGAAAGCACCAAACTTCAAATAACCCAGAAATAAACAACAACTATACAAAAAGGAAAGTCTATAAGCAAGTGATATGTAAATTGCAATTTTAAGAAGAAACATCTGTGTGGCATTGATGTATGCAAGGATATTGGCACTAGGGACTACAGTGCCTTAAGTGCAGGAAAACCAACCAAACAACGATTTGAAATGCAGCTTTCAGAAAGTTAGTTGTTCATGCTGAGTGCTGCAGGACACGAGTTTCAGATGTGGTTAAAAGCCGTAAGTAACATCGCTGATCAGTCTTTCCCAAAACCTCCACTGGTTTGCCCCTAGATTTTTCCCAGCCTCTGCTGGCTGATGCTGTGTGGCCTGAAATAGAAGACCAGTGGGAAGGGGATGGTTCCTTCTCTCCATCTGCCCTCCCATGATAGATCTCCACAGGACAGTTCAGCATCCAGGTGAGGGATTCTGGCAGAGTGAGGATTGTCTGATATCAGTCTACTAGAGACAAGGGTGAGGAACATGTCCAAAAAGGCCTGCTTAAGACGAGACAAGAATCAGAGGTTGGCCATGGCTTCCAACAGCTCCCAGCAGCTGGAGATTAATTTCTCATCAGGACAGTGGCAGTTTGGGGGAAGAGGACTTCAGCCTTGGACAGTCTTTGTGCTAAGCCCATGATCTCCATCTTTTCAAGGTGGAGGGAGGGATGTGGCGTGTCAGGCCCTGGTGGGGTGGGCTGTGTCCTCCCAACAGTGTTTGAGAGGCCTGGTGACTGCACAGCTCATGCACAACTCGAGGATCTGGTGGATTGTCCTGGTAATCCCGTACAGTTTGGCCTGCTATAAACTGAGTTCCCAGGTTGAGTTTGTGATGCTTTAAAGTTTTGCCTCTCGGGAGTGCACTGCCAACACTGATGATTTTGTTTAATTGGAAAGCACCTTCTAATCATCTTTGCTTGTCTCATCATCCTCAGCGCGAAGCTGCTGTAGTACAAGTTTTGGTGCAAAACTTGCATGGGCTTTGCTGAGGCGGGGAAAAAATGAGCAGTTACCCTGTAATGATTGCCCTGAACTGTGCTCAGCAAGGGACCTGCTGGCAGAAGTCACTAACGCCCTCCCTGTAGGAAACTTTGCGTTAACTAGGTGCTAGCTACTTACGTCCTGATGCTTTTTGCCTCGAAGTGGTAAAGCGGTGGTATGAAACTGTTGTCTAATGGCAGGGTGCAGTAAGGGGTTTGTAGCACAAGATCATTGCTGAGAATCCTAGGCTTAGGTGTGATTTTTGGCCCCTGTGCGTTTGTTCAGTCTTTTTTTGTATTTTAGCTTTAAAGCTTGATCTGCCTAATCCGACATCCTGCTAAACTCTGCAAAATTGCCTTATATACCTGCGTGTTGCACATGGATCACCATGAAGTCACATGCAGCAGCGCTCCTCAGGCTATCTGGCAGAGTACTTGCAGCTCATGGTTGCTGCTGAGGTTTCCAAGAGCCAACACTGACCTCTTTGAGGTGTGAAGGTGACCATGGGCTATACAGTGAACAGGAGTTACGTATCTCAGCGTCGATCCCGTGCAGTGGAAAGGAGGGCGATGTAAATGATCTGGAGGATCGGTTACAGGTCTGTTGCAGGCAGAGTTGCTGTGACAAGAACACCCAAGGGAGAATGAAAGTCAGGGGTGGCCGTCACAAATTCACAAAGGCGGCTTTGTTTGAGACTGGCCGTTTAGCCTAGGGTAGCAGGTCAAGGTGTGAGGGTGATTTGATATAAGATGTGTTTGAAATATTAAATCATAGCTTTGTACAAAATCGGGAACGTTGGAATAGAGATGCTTGTGTACTTGTAGCATTTTTTGTTGAACAAAGCAATTGCTAGCAAAGACTTGGGAAGAGAAGGTAGAAATGTGTTATCCTTGGCTGAACGCTTTTTTCTTGATAAATAACAATAGCTCATTTGCAGACCAGGTTCAGGATAGCTGTTGCATGGAGGGTGATGACATTCATCTCTTTGGAGGGCAAGTGCTGTATGACCCACAAGGCAGGTTCCCCCTGCACTTTCTCATCAGAAAGTCACTCTGGTTTGGTGCACTGGTTCTAAGCACATCATGGTGTCAGAAGCTGGTCGGTCATGCGGTGACCTGAACATCATCTGATTGATACCCACCATTCCTACTTTTCCCATGAGGATAGCCAGCTGTGGGACTTTCACTGGTTGTGAATGGGAAAAAACTCTGGGGTGAGCTTTTGAGAGTTAGAAGAACAGATTGGCATTGGTTGTTCTTTTTTTTCCATTTTTCTCCTCTCTGCATCCTAGAGTAAAATAAATTATGAAATAAATGTATATCAGGTCTGCAAAGAAGTAAACTTTCATGTGTTTTTTTTTCTCCATGTTTGTTACTTCCATGAGAAATGACCATATGCTGTTGGGGAAAAAGCTTGTTGAGGATGCATGGTGCTTAAAAACACCTGAACAAAAGTTTTAACACACAGTTTTAATGCTAATAAAATAACAACTTTGCTAAACATTGATGACACACACCTAATTTTATATCAGCCAAAGTTCTGAAGAGTCTGGTCCACAAACAGATAATTCAGGTACTGAACTATTGAAGAGAGAAACTTAGATTGCTTCCTGAGATAGCAATTTCTTAAAATAAAAGCTTAATTTGTTGCTGTTAGGCTTTTAAATAAAGCTGCCTGTTCTTGATACAGTTCATAAGTAACCCAGGTCTTGAGGCTAAGGGTTTTTTCTTATCCTACAAATTAACAAACAAAAGTTTCCAGTACTCAGAGTATCATTTAATGGGTTGTTTTTTTTTCCATTCATTCTTGATGATGGATTCACAGTGTTGTTTTTAGTTAGCTTTATCCGCTTCCTAACTGGAGCTTATTAAATGTCACTTCAATATAATGAGCTATATTTATTTCACGGGGTGTTCGTGCTGGCAGCTGCCTGCATACATTCAATTCAGGGCTTTTGTGAGTGTTGCACCAAGACTTCCATAAAAGCTTGTGTTATTTGAACGGAGGAAAGGGGATCCCTCAAATGAAGCTTGATTTGATCAATCTGTGAACTTTGAAGGACCACACACGCCGAGGTGGTTGTACTTCTGATGCTAGCATTCCCTTAATTACAGGGTACCCATTCTTCTTTCATGGAAATGCCAAAGGCTTGCTTACCCCCTTTTTTTTTCCACTTCACTGCCCCCGTATAGTCTTCATGACACTAAACCCATATTTACTTAGAAATCCGTGCATTTAAGAGAATGTGGACACAGTTACAGCCACGTGAAGAGGCTCACATGAAGCTTGTAAAATATTTATGGATGTCATTTCCATTTCTTGCCCTCTTCTTTTGGTGTGCACCAAATGTCAGCGTGCCTCATTTCTGCAAGGCAAGTTTGCGATTCGGACTTATTTTTCTAAGTTTCAGAATTCTTACCCAGGTAACTTGGTTTGATTTTAAGGTGTATTTATTGGTTTGGTCAGGTCTTCCTGCCCACGTAAAATTAATGTGTTCTCTGTCCCCTCTAACTGCTCTTTCTCTCTTCTGAATATTGTAAAGCATACCAAATCATTACATCATTTCCAGATTTTGCTTTTCCTGTCTGGGTGAGACTGCCTACAGGAAGAATATTTCCGAGTTTTAAAAAATGCTACATTGAACATATGAGTTGAGCTGAATCCGGAATTGCTGGAGCTGTTATTGTTTCTTTGAATTGATATGAACACTTACAGAAAGTCTGTTAAGATCCAGGTACACTCCCAGCAGCAGAGGTATTCTCACATGCTTTATTTTCCTGAAAAGTCCTGAAAAAGGAAATCCTTGAATGGTGGTGTGACTTGACTTTTGTTTGGAGAAAGGGATGTTTGGTTTGGTTTATATCATACATACCAAAGTGCATTTGCTGTTGACAGTCAAAACAGGCCTTCCTACCCGCCAACTCTGTGAAGGAAATTTGGAATCTCCATTTTATGCATTATTAACAGCAATATTCATAGAACTGGGCATGAGGAAATGGTACAGTAATTGCAAACTGAAACCTTTTCTTGCAACTACAGTAGAAGTAGTAAAATAAATAAATATATTTAGTAAGTAATTTGGAGTACAACACACTATTGTGCTCAATAGTTTATTGCAAAAAAATGGCATTCTTTGTTTCTAGACTGGAATTCTTTTTGTATTTTATGTTGGAAGTGAGACATGTAATGTATTGCATCAGTGCAATGTATTACCTCATTGGCAGCTGTGTTCTAACATACCACTTTTACATCGTTTTGTTTACAACATTTTACTTCATTTTCTTTTGCAGTATAAAGAAATGTAAAAATTATTATGAAGTCCTTGGCGTGTCAAAGGATGCAGGTGAAGAAGACCTAAAGAAGGCTTATAGAAAACTTGCTTTGAAATTCCACCCAGACAAAAACCATGCACCTGGAGCAACAGAGGCTTTTAAAAGTAAAATTCCGTTTTTACTTAAAATTTCTTTTTGAAATCTGAACTTTGTCGGATTAGAAGAAATTCATCTGCATTGGTCACTTGTCTTTTTACAAAATTGTCAGTTTGGTGTTTGGCAGCTAATATTAAACTGACATTTTTATCCACAAAAATACTTTAAATTTATAATCTTAACATAAACTAGAAGTATAGATAAATAATGTGGACTTTTCAGAAGATTGACTGTAATTTTCAGGTACTTGATCTGTGAAACCCAATTGCACTTTTTTGCTGTTGTTGACTTAACGTAGTCAGTTGAATCTTACTGTCTTCGAACTTTACTTCAGCTTGAAACAAACCAAAATAATCCTTGATAGCAAAACACAGTTTTCACTGAATCACATGCCATGCTAAGTTACATTTTCCTTAGAATTCTTTGTATGTGTGTAGTTTTACTACTTTTTCCACACAAAAACTCTTGGGTTCAAACATATCCTTATTAATAGTTGCCTTTGACCATTTCTTAGGTAAAATTTACAATCTGACTTGACCCGATCTAAAGCTGCCAAGCCTTAGCCCTGCACAAGGAAAATTGTTGAGGAAAAGCTTTTTAAAGAAAACTACACCTTCATCTCAGACACAGATGAAGAAAAATGTGAATCTGTAAGAAATGCTCATGCATAAAGAAACAATCTGATTGTGGTACATCTTTTTTATATTTTTCCTGTGTGAGGTTTACGTGCAGACACTTGAAAAAATCAGTCGGACGAAACTCTTAAATGGGGGGAGGGCAAAAAAGAAAAAAAAAAAAAAAAGAAAAAAAAAGAAGAAAGTCCTGAGCAAGACTTCTGATACAGACATTAAGGGGTAGTTATAATAATATATTAGCAATTCCAGATGAAAAGTAGATAGAACATAGCAGGAAAGTTGATTGCTTATTATTATTTCAATACAGCTGTGTGATGGCTTTATCTGAAAAAGATATTATTCTTATAAAATTGCCTCCGGTTGAATAATTCTTCTTTGTTAATAGCATTTTAAATAATCTTTAAAATGTTAGGAATCATTTTCTTATTATTTAATCTTTTATTTAACATTAGCACTTTGTACAAGTTTTATTTCTTTGGCTTAATTTCACTTTCTGTTTTTTAACTAGATGAGTAAATGAACAGAAAATTTGGTAGGGGAATCTCGTTGACTAAAAATTGTTTAATGAAATCTAGCGTATTTCTTGCATTGAAATTGTCATCATCTTTTTGTATGGCTGAGTAACTTTATGATTTAGTTTGCCTTTCAAGGTGTCTGAGTTTCTAACACCCAGCTGAGAAAAGGAGTTTCATAATAATAGCTATTATTTCATAATAATGCTTTATTTTAAGGAAAGGTCAGAGTAGAAAATAGAATTGAGTTTGGTGTTAGGCCAGGTGCTTACTTGGATCTCGAGCTACCCAGTACTGCTCTTCTGTTGTATTAAGCAGTCTCTTTGAGGTTATATTTTAGATTTAAAAGTTTTGTGCAAATATCACTTTTAATCTCTTGGAATCTCTTTTACCAACTTCTTCAAAAATCTTTCCTTTGAAACGTTCAAGCAGTTTTTTTAATTTTTGCATCCTTTATTTAAAGAAAATTATATTTGAATCAAATCTGTTGTGAATGAGCATCAAATAATCAAAAGCAAATAGTCGAAAAAGATTGCTGGTGTCTTCACTTTATGTGCAATCACCTGATTTATGTCTCCCTAAATTCTTAACTGTTGGGAAAATCTGAATTTTTTTTTTTTTTTTTTTTTTTTTTTTGAGATCAGTCCTCATGCTGAGTAACAGGAACCAGGTAGCAATATTTGGTGTCAGTAGTGAATATCATGCTTTCAGTGCAGATTACCAGGCTTCGTTTCTTTGGGTTTTCTCCTCCTCTTGAAGGAATTACTAATGATTATTTCTAATGGGATTCATTAACTTTTTTTTAGATTGGATAACGTTGAAAACATTAATTATGCAAAGCCATAGCCTTCTTTGCCTGTGTTGAGGTTATAGTGTTTCACCTTTCACGAAGTTTTGATGACTGATGGCTTTTCAGCACTGAAAAACGTAATCCCTGTGCCTCGTGTCTGTTGGCTGCAAAAGAAGTCTTTTGTTGGTGGGGCTTGGAGGAGAAGAAAGGAAAGGAAGAGAAGAAAGGAAAGTGGGAAGGGTTTAAAGAAGATATGACCGAGTGAAGATTGTTCATTGAGCGCCAACAGAAATTTTCCTTCAACCTACAAGAATTATATGTCTATACGCAGCAGCTAGGGTCAAAGCTTGTAAAGTCAGCGTGTGATCTTTCCACACTGGTTCTTGCCGTGCTCACCTATCTCAGTTTTTCCCTTCTCACTGTCAAAATTCAAATTGTTTGTTTGTGATCAAGCAGCGTGAATGGGGACGAGTGTTGAGGCCAGGCACTCTGAACATGGAAGTTGTATTGACAACCTTGGGAACACAGGTGTTGCTGCCATGCACACTTCATGTTACATCACACAAAAGTTTGTTGTTAATATACTCCGTAAAATACCTTAAGAAGCATGTAAAAAACCACATTCAAACTCTTGTAGACAATAAAGTTGATGCATTCGAAGAAGACACCACTTATTAAATGAAAGCAAAGAAAACCTACTGAGTCTATGATGTTTTTAAGCTAGGCTGCTAGAGCAAACTGAATTTTGCAATCACCCAACTTCAAAGCTTTCATTGTAATGCTTGATGCTTTTTTTTTTTTGTAATTGCAGAGGGAGAGAACATTTTCACAGGTGTAGGTGTTCCCCTAGAAAAAGGAGCAAAGCTCTTCTGCCTAGTTCAACGGGGTAAAAAGCCTTTGAATGGTGTTGGTGGGAAACTTTGTGGAAGCTGCTAAGAAAAGTCGAGATGTTTCTGGACCTTGTTCTACTATAGTTGATTTGTAACATGCAGTGAAGGACATGATTTGCTGCCTGTTCTTTGAATGTCAATTTTTGTGCTGGAATAGCTCTTGTCTTTCATTTATGGGAGTTGTCTTTTATTCATTGCTTCAGAAATTGGAAATGCATATGCTGTGCTGAGTAATCCAGAAAAACGAAAGCAGTATGACCTTACTGGCAGTGAAGAGCAAACGTGCACTCACCCTAGCAATGGTAGATTCAACTTCCATAGAGGCTGCGAAGCAGACATTACTCCAGAGGATCTATTCAACATGTTTTTTGGAGGGGCCTTTCCAACAGGTATTTGTACACAGGAGTATAATCATCAGGATACAGTGGTACTGCTCGGAGTGGCATTACAGTTTGTGACATTATAAAACAGTAGGATTACTCCAGCTTGTCTCCAACCCCAACTCTCTAATCTGCATCACAATTTACACTTCCCCTAAGTGTTGCTAAATCCCAAAAATGTGAGTTTAGTTCTCTAGGGTTACTATGGTGATTCTGCAGTATGTGAAATAACAGATCAGTTGTCTTAGAGCTTAAAATACTTGTTTTAAACAACTTTCAAATTGTAAGATATCTTAAAGTTGAGTTGGTTTATATGGCATTGTGCAGTGATGTTAAATCCTTTATGTCGTTGCTTCTGTAGTGACTTCCAAATAGTTATTTTACATGATGCAAATGTGGATGTTTCTTTCCTTAGGTAGTGTCCATTCATTTTCTAACGGTCGTGCTGGCTACAGTCATCCGAATCAGCACCGTCAGAGTGGACATGAGAGGGAGGAAGAGAGGGGTGATGTATGTTTAAGGACCGTTGACTTTAAACTGTGGATTGTGAAATTTTCTGGTAGCCGCTTTCAGTGATGTAGTTGTACAGGAGCTTTGTACTGTAGAGGAGGACTTACACTTGCCAGTTTCAGGTTTTAAAACTTTGGCAGGTGTTACACTTACTGATTGGTAAGTAGACGTTCAAATTTAAGAAGATAATAGCCTGGTTTTGTGAATCTGTTGTTCTGTGTCACTGCCTTACTAGTGACTGGTAGTATTAGCCTAAATATGCCATTAATTCTGGTCACTAATCTTTGTCTGCATTTAAAAAATTATTTGGGCTGAGGTAAGAATTGTACTTAAAGCTCAATGTTCATATCTATGAGTTATATCTAGTCCTGTGTAATTGCATATTAGTTTATAGATGAGACCAAATCATGGCGTACAATGTAACTGAATCCAGCTATTCGTTTGCTTGTGGCTACTCTTGCAGCTTAAGCATTCTATGAATATTGTTTATGCGTGGGAAAGTTAAGATAACATCACAGTGTTTGCAGGTTTGCAGTTACAGTTTTCCTAGGAGCTTTCGATGCTTAAAGCAGAAAGTCATACGTAGCATTAAATCTTGCCAAGTTTACCTCTTTACTTGATGCTGTTTATGAAATACCTGAATCTGTTTTGTTCCTTAGGGAGGTTTCTCTATGTTCATTCAGCTGATGCCTATTATTGTGTTGATCCTTGTCTCCTTGTTGAGCCAGTTGATGGTATCTAACCCTCCTTACGCCTTATACCCAAGATCGTAAGTAATGCTCAATTTCATTAGCTTAAACAGAAGGGAGAGTATTGTAATCCCTCTCTCACTTAGAAGCATTTTAGAGAGCCTTCCATTAGTTGTTCCTTGATTTCCCACAGTGAGGGGAGGGAGCAAAGGTATAGATGAAGCAGCTGTGAAGCAAAACAAAACTTGAAAGTTAGGCACTAAGAACGTGCTGTTCGAACGCAATGGAGAAAAGAGGTCAGCAATACCTGGAGTTTAGGAGATCTAATACAAGACAGCGAGTCCACGCAATGTAGCACGTTGTAAAGATCTCTGACGTATTCAGTCAAATCCTGGAACCTGCTCAGGCTCTTTATTCTTGTATTGGTCGTCTGTGCTTGTAGCAAGTGACGTGCTTGTAAGCAACTTTCTCATCTTTATTTACGTTTTGAACTAGATGAGGGCTGAGGAGTTCAAGGCCAGGCTGGATGAGGCTTTGGGCAACCTGGTGTAGTGGAGGGTTTCCCTGCCCATGGCAGGGGGGTTGAAATTAGATGATCTTTGAGGTCCCTTCCAACTCAAACCATTCTATGATTCTATGAGGAAGTTGTCTATCCTTTGCTTCGTTCTAGATGATGGTAAAATAGCTTATCTCTCTTTTCTTGCAAAGAATTCTGATAGTGAAACTTACCTGTTTTGTATAGTAGGTTATACAAATCTTTTTACCTTGAGAGAAATAACTTTAATCAAGTGTGCAACTAGCTAGTAGGCTTAGCCCACTCGCTAGAACTGTTTTCAAGGTCCTTAGTTCCTTGCAGAGCTCTCAGCCTCACAACAGAAAGCTTTCTTTTCTCCTCTTATTTTTCGGTGTTATTTCCAGAGTGTGATGTTTTTTCCCTTCTGCAAGTAAGCTGTTGTGATGCTTATAAACACTCTACTGCCAAAACGTTTGCGCACAGTCTTTGATTTTTAATCTGCAGAATGCCAGCAGAAAAATGGATTTGTGAGGGCTGGCAGAAAACACTTTAGAATGGAGATGCCTGTGCTGGGTCGCTACAGAATAGTGGCTGGTTTTTCTGTTCAATTACCAAAGCTTATATTTGTCTAAAGAGGTGTGAAACAGGTGTCTTAAAGTGGGTTTTTTTTTTTCAAGATCAAAGGTTTAAGCAGCAGGAGTTTAATGTGCAGGTAAATGTAGTAATTTTTTCCTCTGGCAGATTATACAGCCATTCATTTCGTTACTAGTCTTGAAATGGCAAAGTCAGTGATGTGCTGTTCTTCTGTAATAGCAGTGTTTTTTAACAGGTGTATTTGTAGTGTAAAAAAATCAAATATCTAGTATCTGTCTCCCCCCCCCTCCCCCTCCTTTTTTGCAGAAGTACAGGGCAGACCATAAAAATGCAAACAGAAAACTTGCGTGTTGTTTATTATGTCAACAAGGACTTTAGAAATGAATACAAAGGAGTGTCATTACAGAAAGTGGAAAAGAGTGTGGAAGAGGATTATGTGTCCAACATTCGGAATAACTGTTGGAAGGAGAGGCAACAAAGTAAGTTTGGTAATATGTGTAATCTCATGAAAGCATGCATTACTACACAAAAAGATTGCCTCAGGCTCGAGTGAAGTGCTTGTGTTACTAAAATATCTGAATGAGAAAGCAAGTGTAAGGTTCCCCGTGTCTCACTTCTAAAGGTGTCCCAGCTAGTGTCACTTAATTTGTGTGTTTTACTTGGCGACCTAGTGACCATTTGCAAATCATTAGCAATTTTTACCTGCTTCTCTAACATCCCTGACCACTTCTCAGAAAAGTAAAGTGGACAGTGAATTGATAACGAGAAAGAAGTTGCTCTAGGTTACGGATGAAAGCTAAAAATTCTAATCTCTTCCACATTATTTTATTGTGGCAATGTCTCTCTTTTTTTTTTTTGTGCTTTTATATAAATAAATAAAACAAAAGCTTGCATAGGTGTTTCTGGAGAAGGAAAGAATAATCTGCCTTGGACCACAGTACAAACACACACTGCTTTTCCAGGCAACCAAGGACACACGGCATGTCATGTAGAACATCATAAGCTGTAAATCCGTGCTTGATCTTTTCCCAGTGCTGAATAATTTTTTTCCCTAGACTTGGTACCTTGGCTATGTCAGAGCTTAAAAACAGGGTTTATTTGGTTTACCATCTATTTTTCCAATCTCATTTAATATTATACAAGGAGCTGTTTTCTTGCAGGAGGCTGTAATTCAGTGCTAAAGCATAAGAGTACTGAACAGCATCGGCCATCTCCAAATCATCAGCAATTTTAACCTGTTATTACCTGTGACCATTTCATGAGCCTGTCAGGCTCTGTGAGAACAGCGCTGCTAAAATGACAACAGTGTTGAAACCAGATGGTTTCAACTCTCCAGCTGATAAACTTCAGTAATATCTTACTGGATAAATAATTTGGTCATGAACTGTCAGTAAACCGACCGGAAGCAAACAGAATGCTCTTCTCCGAGTGATATCGTATGTTCCTGCACAACTTTTCCCTCTGCACTCCAGTGGTGCCAAGCCGTTCAGCTGAGATGGCCCCTTAGTTTCTCCCAGTTGTACAAGACAGCCCAGCATCACAGCTAGTCAGATGCCTGAACGGGACTGCCCACGTTCATCACAGCTGGCCTGTACATACACAAATACAAACACAAACTGCATTGCCCATGTAGAGCAGGACCAGTGCTTCCTGGAGGTGTTTTGTTCCTTGTTCATGAGTACGTGTTGCTTACCATCTCTAAGCAATTCTCTACAGTTTTACAGAAAACTCTGCTGATGGCTCACATGTAAGCGAGAGAAACACCAGTGCTTTGGGGGAAAACTCTCAGATTATTGCCCAGACTACTAGATATGATTAGAATAATTTTTTTCCAGATTTTTCAAATAGAGGAAAGCATCGGAGAACCTTTGGGTGTAATTCATATGCAAATGTAAAACACTCTAGTATTTTTCCAACTAGGTTGTCCTTTGATCATCTTGAAATGTTTGACTACGTTCGCTCTTCATGAAATGAACACCTAATTTTTCATCTACAAGTGGTTGCTAAATGAATTATTAGTAATCTTATAATAAAATAGTTTACAAACGTGGTAGATGGTTGTTAACAAAATATTAAAGACAAAATATAATCCAGCGCAATAAAAAGATGACATATTATTTGTACATTTTTTCAGCAGAGTGTAGATTTGGAAGGATAGTTTGCTTTTATTGACCTAGTCATTACACTTAGATTTACCAGCATGTTATATTTGTGTCTCCTGTAATACACTTACTGTCTAAATATCTTTGAAAACGTTTAGTTGATATGCAGTTTCCACCTGGGGAGGGAAAGAGAAGAAAGAATACCTTTCCCATTTTTCAGCACTTATTCTTGACGTGCCTACTCTTCTAAGCATGAACAGTGTCCTGGACAATGCAAAGAGGCCCATGATTCTGTATGTGCATATTTACTGGGGAAAATGGGATGACTAGAGAAACGTCTGACCCTAGTATAAAGGAGAAAAATAACCTGAAGGTGGTGACTGTCCTAGTGTTTGCTATTTGCAATTTATCAGGTTGTGAAAACTACCCAGATTGATTTTGAGAAAGCAGCCCCTAATAGATTTTCTCTATTTATAGAAACAGCTGATTTTGTGGTTTTAAGGATTCAGAATACCTGTTGTGTGTTGGATCTCCTTGACAGTTAAAAATCTTTCCAGCATTGATTGATTGACATTAAAGAATGCCTTGCTAATCCATTTTGAGTTGAAGCCTGAAAAAGATTTTATGGAATTAAAATGCTCAGCAACGTCAAGCTATTGAACACCAGTATAATACCGAGAGCTCTTTTATTAATACCTCTGAACACTGGCAGTTTCGAAGCAGCGTCAGGTGAAGTGATGAGCTTAATGTTCAGAATGGATTTTTGGGCACAGACAGGACGCTAGAGCTGTAAATAATGTGCAACAGCACTGAGTGTGCCCTATATTTGTGGTGTTTAATGAGGTCTGCTAGAAGTAGTAGTGGGGGGACTGCTGCATGAAAGGTGCTGGAAGGCCATTACCACTTTAGCTGCTCAAAAAGGTGAACTGCTCGTGAGGATCCAGCAAAGGGAAGCTATAGCAGTGCTGTTTTGGTGGTGCCTGTGGGTAGTTAGAATAGGCAGAAGGAAAAAAGGGCAAGGATCAACCCTGAGGTGTTTTGGACAGCTCTGAGAAGGAACGTATCATGTGCAAAGTATTCAGGTTTTAACCTGAAAAACCTTTTCTCTTTTTTTCATTAAAGAAACAGACTTACTTTATGCAGCAAAAGTATATCGAGATGACCGTCTCCGAAAGAAAGCAGACTCCATGCCCATGGACAACTGCAAAGAACTAGAACGGCTGACCAGCCTCTATCGAGGAGGATGAACTACAGTTCCACACGTCCATCTTTACGTATGCCGTTATCTCTCTTGTAAATTAAGAAGAGATTTAGTTTCACCATGAATGCTGGAAAAGAGGGGTGGAAGTAAAACTCTACTGTGTAGCTGTTTCCAGAAACCTTATGCTGACATATCATTTAATGGCTTCTTTACCTACTGTGAAATATAGGTAACTTTAATTGTCTAGATTCTACTTCAAAGCTTCTGTGAGTTCTTTCAGCAGAGAGGATAGCTCAGAAAGGATGCTATACTTGTAGAGACTTAGTCATAGTGGTTCTCCTCTAACATATTTGCCATGTAAATATCTGTGGAAAGAACACTTTGTGTATATACGAGTTAAATGACTTTCTATTTAAAATCTCAGAAATTTAGTTCCATACAACATTTTGTCTCACTGATGGAATAAATAGTATAATTACGTCACTGCTATTCAGATGTCAAGTGTGTGGAGTTGAAACAAGAATTTTTAATATTTTATCTCTATGTAAAATCTTCTAGGTTTGCCAGCTTAGAGGAACTTGGTATTTTTAAATATAATGGCATATATTCCTGAATATCTGTTGGGTTATATTGATCTGGTGTAGAGTAGCAGTTAGCTGTTGTAGTTTTTTAGCGTTTCTAAGCAATGCTGAGAAAACTAAGAACTATGCTGATCTCTTTTCAGAGTAAATATTTGCAAATGCTGTACAGACCATTATGAGCATTGCTTTTAGTACTTGCAACAGTTTACAGCAGCTCTACCATTTGGTATTCCAGTAGTAGTAAGTCCATACGTATGGCTAACATGCATCCATAGCTTCCTTAATTTTCACTGGAAAGGTAGAGGAAAACATGCAATAGTAAAATCTTAACGCTTTAAAAGAAAAAAAAAAAGCAATCTGATTTTTTTTTTTTTCCCTGGGAGGCTTCCATTTTCTTACTATTTTTTTATTTCAAGCTAGGTCCCAACACTGATTCCTCAATGGGCACCACAGGTGGAACAGGGAAATATTGCTAAGGACAAGCTACGTGCCTTTCAACACTTTTGCCAACTATTTTAAATGCTTTGCTAGTTTGCAGTGTGCTCCTATGGTCAGAGCCATATCACTTGTCCCGGGTGGAACAGGTAGGGCATGCGTTTTTCTGGAGCAGGACGTTGCTGGGCTGACTTCCTAGCAAGGAGTAAACATACCAGTCGACTCCTACAGACAGTATCATGTTACTCAGTGGCCTGTACCTGGAAACTTTATGTAGCCACACCTGCTGATGCAAAGAGGTGTCTTGAAGCAGCTAAGTACAATGTACTTAAAGTTTATCAAAAGAGGGTTGAAAATGTTTTTACGCTCGGTAGCTGATGTTTTTACATTTTAACAGTGCTATGCGGGAGAATGTTTCTTGTATTTGAAAAAGCCAGGTGGCTCGTAATAAGGGCAGTATTTTTTGTTTGAGAAAACTGCTGTCTTTGAACAATGCTCTCAGGTTATGTGGAGCAGAATTCTCCTCCTAAAGTGAAAGTTTAAATACTTGACTGACTTCATTGGAACTGCTTCTGATCTAGAGCGGGATTTGACTTTAGAAATACGCTACATGCTATAGCTCTAAGTGACCCAGAAATCATTTTGCATATATACCTTTTCTAAACTGTCCCACTGGAAATGTCCTCTATTGAATTGGTGTAACATGAGAGAGACTAGCTGCAGGCTTTTAACTAAGCAGCTAAACCAGCATTCAAGGTGGATAACAAAGCCTGAGGCACAAAGCGGAACTGAAAACTGCTAAAACAAAAGAAGAAAAAAAAAGAGTTGCTGTACTGGATGTCCTTACTGAGATGATAGGAAAAGTGTGCAGAAGTAATGAAAAGGCACCCAAATGTTTGAAGTTTGCAATAGAAATTTATGGAGAAAACATGATTCCCCAGATTTTGTAACTGTCCAGAATGTATTGTAATTATACTAATGAAAACAAACTATCAAAGTACGTATTGGTACTCCCGTGTCTTCTTCATAGAAGAAAATCCTTCCAAAAGCTTTAACAAGTAGTCGGGCCTTCCCGTTCACAAAGGAGTCTGAGCTTGCAGGTGGTCTTTTAGTTAAGAGCAAAAAGGATATATAACACATTTGACAAATATCGGAACAGTGAAGTCAGAGTGGAGAGATGGTCTTCATCTTCATCATGAGGAGATGGTCTTCACCTTTCCTATGAGGACAGGCTGAAAGAGTTGGGGCTCTTCAGCCTGGAGAAGAGGAGGCTCCGGGGTGACCTTATAGCGGTCTTCCAGTACCTCAAGGGGGCCTACAGGAAAGATGGGGAGAGGCTGTTCAGGAGGGCCTGTTGTGATAGGACAAGGGCTAATGGTTTTAAAATAGAGGGAGGTAGATTCAGATTGGATATTAGGAAAAAATTTTTTACCATGAGAGTTGTAGAACACTGGAACAGGTTGCCCAGAGAGGTGGTGGATGCTCCATCCCTGGAGACGTTCAAGGCCAGGTTGGATGAGGCCCTGAGCAACCTGATCTAGTTGGAGATATCCCTGTTCCTTGCAGGGGGGTTGGACTAGATGACCTTTGAAGGTCCCTTCCAGCCCTAACCATTCTATGATTCTATGATCATCTTTCTTATAAGCAAAGCTGCTCGTACTAATGGGATGGGTTGCGTCTGCCCTGCAGTTACTTCTGCTGCAGCTGAGGAGCAGGTAAGTGGACGGGTGTTGAGCTGGGCTAGGTTGGTTATGCTGCTATCAGCACCTCAGCAAACTGGAATAATGCAGAGGCTGTGTCCTGTGGCATCGCAGACGTCCCAGTAGTTCAAAAGTGACATCTAGGCTGCCACATTTCCTTGGATTATTGAAATTGCCATTTTCAAAGAAGGGAACAATTAATATGTTTATACTAGTGGAAAAATGCTACTTAGCATTTAACAGATTAAATAGTTTCAGACTTTGAAATGTGCAGTAATATGCAGAAGGTTGCTATTGTTTCCAATAGCATAAAGATTAACCTGCTCTGAACATGGCCTGCAAACATTCTTTTAATATTCCGAGTGGGTGTTTCTCTCCTCATGATTGCTACTTTTTTCTGAAGTCTGAAGGTTTTTTTTTCAGAAATGTCATTATCTTCCCTGAGTTTGTCGAAGGAATCTGCTGGAAAGTCCGGAATTAATTTTCTTACCAGCAAGATGCTAATTGAGCAGGGCGGAGTACCTGAATCTTTTCAGATGACCTTTCTTCAGAAGGTGAAGTTCTCATTAAAATAAGGTATTGGAAAGAACAGGGAAAACCAAAACTGGTTTTGAACAGCCTGACAAAAAAATCCCTCAACTTTTCTAGCTACCCAGAATTAACTCCTTACTCTTTTTATTTAGTCATTACCTCTGTTATTTGAAAAAAAAAAGTGGCTTATCTCTAGTTGTTTCAGGCTTTTTTAAAGCTTCACAAGACGTATACATTCAGAAACATTAGAAATTTTCTGGTGAGCTTTTTTTTTTTTCTAATTTAAGCTCCAATATTGGCACCTAAGCAAAATCTTCAAGTATCAACAGTGCTTAGCACGTAGCAGCAGCCTTTCCAAGAAAAAGCAGGGTACAGGCTGAGCAGGGTTCTTTTTTAATACGGTCTGAGACTCCAGTAGAACCAGACTTTACAAGTACATTCACAGTTACCACCATTACACTGTGGGCACCTACTGGTTTTGTTTCTTCACCTCAGCTGTTAAATTATGAGCCTGCAGGTCCATGGCTGGATGGACTAGATCCAAAAGTATGGGAAACGAGCATCACTGGATGAATAAAACTAGATATAACTGTACTCAGCAGAAAGGAATGTGTTTTTTTTTGGTTTTGTTCCTTTAACTTAAATTCTATGTTGTTTTTTTTTTTTTTCTCCAAGACTGTGCTGCCGTTGCCGGTGGTGCCGAGAACCGGATCAGCCAAAACCTCACCTGTCAGAGGGGGAAACCCAAGGGGCTCATGTAGCTTCGCGGGGTCACCAGAAAGCACGAGGTTAACTCTGCCACCTCTGTGCCCCCCCGGCCGCCTCCCCGTGCCCCCTGGGCAGCATGTCCTGGCGGGGGCGAGCCCCTGGAACGAAACCCGTGCCTTCCGCGCTCCCGTGCGGGTGGTCCCAGGCGTCTCGCAGCAACACCGGGATGAATTTTATCAGCCTTACGTTACGGATAACGCACAGCGCGGCTCTCAAAGCGCGGAGCGGGGCCTCCAGCGGCAGCCGAGCGCTGGAGCCAAGCGGCTCCCACCCACCGACCGACCGCACACGCCGGGGGGGGCCGCCCGCCGCTCCGTAACCCCGCGCCCCCGCCCAAATAAACGCGCTCCCCCCGCCCCGCGCTGTGCCGGCAGCTCTCCCGGCGCCGATCCGATCCGGCGCTGCCTGGGCGGGGCGGCGGGGCGGAAGCGCTTCCCGGCCCGGGAGGGCGGCGCGCCGTCATGTGACAGAGGCTGAACGGGGCGGCGGCGGCGGCGGGGCTGTGCGGTGCGGTGGGCGCCGAGGGTGAGCGGCAGCGCGGGGCGGCACTCCCCCCGCGCCCGGAGCGGCGGGTGGTCTCGACCCGACCGCTCTCCCTTCGCGGGGCGGGGGGCGGCCTCTACCATGGCGGCGGGGCGGGGGGAGGCGGCCGGGCCTCAAGGAGGGAGCGCGCCCGCCCGCCCGCCGCCGCTGACCGGGCGCCCTCTTGTCTCGCAGGCCCGCGGAGGTGGCGGCGGCAGCGCCGACAGGGCCCCAGCCATGGCCGAAGTGAGTGCGGCTCCGCGGGGCGGGCGGGCGGCGGTTCGGCCGGGGGTGGGGGGCCGAGTGCCGGGCCGGGGGTGTCGGGGGAGGGGGTCGGGGCCGGGCGGGGAGGGGAGATCCGCCCTGGAGCGGGCGGCGGGGCCTGCGGAGGAGCGGGGCGCGGGGAGCTCCGCCCGCTGCGGAAACGAGTAACGCGCCGCCCGTCTCTGTCCGCAGGACCTGAAGAGGTTTCTGTACAAGAAGCTGCCGAGGTAACCGGCGCGGGGGGCGGGTGGGCGCCGGGGTCGGCCTCGGGATCCCAGAGGCGTTCCCCAAGTGCCGAACCCGCCGGCAGCCCCTTCGGCGCGGGGGGCGGCTGACCCCGGGCGCGAGTCTCGTGGTTTAAGTGAAAGTTAATGAGTAGCACCAGCCCTCCTTCCGAAGCGAAAAGTTCCGTCCGCTTTTCAGTATTTTGACTTTATGTTTTTCTTTTTACTGCTCCGAGAGACCACCTGTGCTAAAGAGAACGAGCCCCTTTCAGGGAAATATTAAATTAGTGAAGGCATCGATTTTTTTCCGTATTTTCCCCTTCCTCGCGTGTTTGTTCAGGAAAAAAAAAAAAAGGTCTTTGCTGATTATTCTGGTTTTTAAATGGTGCCACCTCTTCCTTTTTTGCAGCGTTGAAGGTCTTCATGCCATCGTAGTCTCAGATAGAGATGGTGTGCCTGTTATCAAAGGTAACTGACTCCAGCTTCTCACTGTGCCCCGTGACTGGCATCCTGGTTGAACAGCAGAGGGTGGAAAAGTACGGCAGAATCTTTTCTGTTTTTGCCTGGTGCCTGATTATCCAAAGTTGAAGAGTTAAATCAGATTTTTTTCTTCAAGTTCAGTGGTTGGTTACATACTTCTTTAAATTTATCCTCTTATTTGCGTGTGTGCAACGTCCTCAGTAATTGTAGGCTGGAGAAATTTTCCTGAGTGAGTAGGGCTGGAGAGCTGTAAGGTGCTTGTATGTCAGGTCACTCGCAGGCTGATACAAAGTACCAGAGAGCTACCAGTAGTTGGTTGACTTGGCCAGTCAATGCTCACAGGCAGTTGCATCCAACTTTTACACACGTTACTTAATTTTGTTTGCTTTTTGGTACTGTAATTTTTATCATATCTCTGCAGTTTCTGTTTAAAATGGTTTTATGTTGTGGGTAAACCTAGTTTAAGGGTACTGATTCAAATACTGCAGATGGAGCTGCTGGAGTGGGTCCAGAGGAGGCCACAAAGATAATCTGAGGGCTGCAGCACCTCTGCTATGAAGACAGGCTGAGAGAGTTGGGGCTGTTCAGCCTGGAGAAGAGAAGGCTCCGGGGTGATCTTATAGCAGCCTTCCAGTACCTAAAGGGGGCCTACAGGAAAGCTGGAGAGGGACTTTTTACAAGGGCGTGTAGTGATAGGACAAGGGCAATGGCTTTAAACTGAAAGAGGGGAGACTTAGATTAGATATAAGGAAGCAAGTGTTCACTCTGAGGGTGGTGAGGCACTGAAACAGGTTGCCCAGAGAAGTTGTGGCTGCCCCATCCCTGGCAGTGTTCAAGGCCGGGCTGGATGAGGCTTTGGGCAACCTGGTGTAGTGGAGGGTGTCCCTGCCCATGGCAGGGGGGTTGGAACTAGATGATCTTTGAGGTCCCTTCCAACCCAAACCATTCTATGATTTTATTATTTTTTTTTTAGTGACCTGAAGTATTTAAACACGTAGCAGAACTTGCACTTCTTCACCTGTGTTCGTCTAAGTGACTGTGCTGGTGATCAACTCAAGGGCTGGAATTGGCGCAGACAGGGACACAGAACCAAAGCCACAGCACAGGCTGTGCGTTGTAAAGGGAAAGGCTGTTTGTTAGGCGTGCTAGGGAGGATGCTGGTGTCGTGAGCACAGATCGTGTACGGAATATGAAATGATGTGCTGCTCATGAGGATTGTCCTGCGCTCGTCATGGAAGCATGCAAGATGTGTTATGTGTTCCCCAACACCAGGTGTGGTTTTGGCATAGCACCCAGCTGGGTAAGGATTTGTGGTGCAGTCGTAGATACCATGTAAAAATAAGAATTTTCTTGGTTTGTTCCAGTTGCCAATGATAACGCTCCAGAACACGCACTGCGGCCTGGCTTCCTGTCCACTTTTGCCCTTGCCACAGATCAGGGCAGTAAACTAGGGCTTTCTAAAAACAAAAGTATCATCTGCTATTACAATGCGTACCAGGTGAGTAACCTCATCAGTGTGGCCTGTTCTCAGTGACCAGAGCTCTTCCTGAGGGAGGGAGAAGGGGTTTAAACTCTGCTGGATTTCCATTTGGCTGCTGTTGAAGTATGTGTGTGTTATTTCACGTGATGCTTAAAAAGGCTAAGCTAAACTTTTGCACTGTTGAGTTTTTCTAATGTTTCTCAAACCTGAGATTTACTGGTTGAAAATGGTGACTTTTTCTGAACAGGTGGTAATGGAGTATTTGCAGCAAGTGCTGCTCATTTTGGCCTTCTGAATCTGTTATGAAGGGTTTATGTTGTCTTTTACAAACAATATTTGTTTATAGTTTGTGACACCTGAAGTTAAATAAGCACATGCAGCCTACTGCGTAGCTGATCTTGCTGCCAGTGCGACTTTGAGGTAAGAAAGCTTTGAAATAGCAGTCAGTTTTTTTCCAAACTGGTTATTTGTATCCCGAAATCCACCATCTACTGCGTTTCTGCTCCTTCTCAAGTTCTAGTGGTCTTGAGAGCTTTTTGTTATGACTGCAGTAAACTGGCCAGCTGTTTAGCCTACAGTATCTCGGCTTTGTTTGGAAAATAAATGGGTGAATGAGTTAGTTTATGCACAGTGAGTACCTTGCTTTGATTCTCTTGGTGTTAGTAGCTTATTTGTTGTGCTCCAGCTCCCTGTTAATGGAAGAAGAGATACTGCTGCACATGGAATAGTATTTTAAAACAATAAACCTGCCTGCCCTCGTTACCTCTGGAGAGCGTGGTCTCCGTAGTGTACTCTGCAGCGTATGAAGCTGAGTTAGATTTCAGGTGGATAACCCTGCAGAACACAGGAGGGAGGGAGGACAATGCCAGGCTTTCCACGTGCAGCCTTCCATGTTCACTAATGTGGTGTGAGTTCTGTTGGTGTTTTTAACTGTGAATCTTATGAAGCAGGTACACTGAAAAGTTGTCTATGTGGCTCTTGCTCCTGCCCGTCCTTTAAACTGAGGAGGCTGCCTGTTTGGGAAGGAATTTACGTGGCAGAGCTCTGACATCCAACAGGCATTAGCTGCTGGCTAAACACTCTTCCCTCTCCTTGCAGGTGGTGCAGTTCAATCGCCTGCCTTTGGTAGTAAGCTTCATTGCTAGCAGCAATGCCAATACCGGTATGTCTTCACGTGGGTTTTCAGTGTGGCAGTATTTTTTAAGGCCCAGGTGTTTAAGTACTTGAAAATAAATTACCTGAATTTCCTTGAAGGTGTATTAACTTTGCTCTTGCTGTGAATTTTGTCAGCATTCTGTGAAGGGGAGAAGGGAAAGGCGTGAGTAAACATTCATAGATTTCAGGCGACTTGCTGAAGTTGTCATTCTGTCAGAAGCACGTTTCTCCTGTGTTTAGCCTTACCCTGGCTACGTGAGTGCTCGCTGCACCAGCAGGGCTTGTACCGTACCAACCAGTTGTTCCGTCTCTTCCCATCGGTTCCAAGTTATGTTCCACAGTAACGTGTGGGGCTTCATCTTCTCAGTTCTGTGGGGTGGGGAGAGCCCTTCAGTGAGGCTTCTGCGCTTGCTAACGAGTGTGAGCAAAAGGGATTTAATTCCTGCACAGCTGCTTGGGCCTCAGTAGCTGTGGGAAGCTGCAGGGTGATAGTGGAGGCAAGCAGCAGCCCGGAGAGGAGCTGTGCTGCTGGTGCTACCGGGGGCTGCAGGCACCCTCCCTCTGGGTGCTGCCCAGTGCTCCCATGGACAGAGCAGCTGAGGTGAGAAGTTTTGTGTTTTGGAAAACACTGCTGGTGGCTTGGAAGGGGAAGGAGGTGCAGGGTTTGGAGAGAGACTTCTCATTTCTGTCGTTTGATGGGATGTTCTGTCTCTTCTCTCTTTCCAGGGCTGATTGTAAGTTTAGAGAAGGAGCTCACGCCCCTCTTTGAAGAGCTGAGGCAGGTGGTTGAAGTTTCTTAACCTGATGGTGTAGCCGGAGTGCAGCATCCCTCTGCAGCCCAGTGGACAGAAAGATTCAATAATCCTCAAATAACACGTCTCAGAAGAAATTCCACAGCTCCTTAGTATACTAAGTAAGAGTAAGTTGTACATAGTGCTGAATCTGAAATGATCTACTAGTGTGTTGTAGGTGGGTGTTACTTTAGGCCATGCTTCCTGTACTGCGCAGCACTGGAGAGACCACCACAATAGCTCCCATGGAGTTCAGCTCAGCCAGCTGGGCCGGATCGGCACGGCGCTGTTGGCTCGGACGAGCAACCCGCAGATCTCTTGCTTGACAGGGAACCAGCCACACCGTGGGTTTGTCCTCAGGCTGGCGACCACCACGGGTTGAAAAGCAGATGGTTTTTGGTGTTAGCAAAGATGTGGTGGAAAGAGTGTGGTGAGAGCAAGTTTGCTAGCAGTGATGTGTCGGTACAATCAATAAACGTCCCAGCTTTCTTGTGTGGGTGATACTTTGGCAAGGGAATGCTAGCTGCATCCTGCTTCCATTACAAAGAAAGCGATTTCTATGGAAGCCGTTGCTTCAGGGGTTTTCCTGATGCCCAGATAAAAGCACCTGAACAATGTTTCACTTTTTCATGTTTTTTTTTTTGTGTAATATGGTTGTGAAGATCTCATGTCTCATAGTCTTTGTGTGGTTCATCACCGGTGACACTCTCAGCTCATTTACCCTTAGGTTTTCCGAAGTAAATAAATAAAATAAAACAGTATTTTTAAATGGCAGAGCCTTGTCCCCTCTTCTATTGCACCGTAATGCTCTACAGCACATCAGCTTTTCTGTGGAGAGAATGGGTCTCTTAATTGTAAACGTGCAAAATCTGTGAGTTTACGGGCTGAAAACTCACCAGCGTGTCTCTCGGTGGTGGGACACCGATACCGAGTGCTGTGCCGATGCAGAGGTTAGTGCTGACTGGCTTCCCATCGCTGGGAACGATCCCGTGCTCTTTGTCCGCCTTGTTCTCTCCCAGGTTCCCCTTGTGATGATTTCAGCGCTAAACCAGTGCTGCTGGTGGAAGGGAGAGTTTTTGGCGGGTCTCTGCCTCAGGCTGGGAAAGGGGGTGCCACTGCCCCCTCACTTACACCTCACCCACCTTCAGCATCAGGCAGGACAGGGGGAAACGGTGGTGTTGGAAATCAGGACTGGGAATTCTTGGCTCAGAAGTTCTCTCGGATTGAAATTTGTCAGTCAGGCCTTTTCTGTTTTCAGCTTTCTGTTGCTGGTCATTGCAGCAGCAGCTGGAAACCGAGACCCAAGGGTTCAAAAGCATCAGAGCCTTTTTCCTAAATGGGAGATGCCAGTCTGTTAAACCACTTCCTTAAGGGATAAGGGAGGACAAAGCCTTAACAATACAGCACAGGAACACAGAAGACCTTTGGTAGTTTTATAATGACGTTTTATTCAGAAAACAATCTGTATAAAAATATTTACAGATATTTTTAAGTTGAAATAAAATGCTATTCCTATGTCCAAATCTGGATTTTCTTTTTTCTTCCGGTGTGTTTTCCCCTCCTCCTCTTCAGCCCTCTCACAGCAAAGGCACCTGTTGAATGCTGACGGGCTGCGTGAGCGATCCCGAGCCCTGTGCCACAGCACTGGCACGGCGGGAGAGGTTTCTGTGCAACGTTCCAGCAGAAGCCTGTCCGTTCCGCAGGGAGAGGGGGGCTCCCATGTCTCCTCCCCCCTCCCAGAGGAGCAGCGTTGCTCAGGGGGTCTTGCAGCTGGGTCAGCCAGGAGATCAGGCCAGGCTGGTCCTGGGACCCTCCAGAGTGTCAAACTGCTTCCGAAATGTAACATCTGTTTTGACTAAGGCACCAAAGTCCTGGGCTCCACTTCTCGATTCTGTAGCGAGTCACGGTGCTGTTACGTGCACGCGAGTGTTCCAAAACATAGATGGGAATTTTGGGAATTTACGTCAGGTTGTGTAGACAATACATGCATTTAAATTCATATTTTTAGTGTACCTGGTGCTTTTTCATTACTGATCTTGTTCAATATAAAGCAAGCAGTGCTTAATTCTACAACGCAGTTCTGGACAAAACTTTTTGAGATCTCTGCATGAGGGAAAAATACAAAATCCAGCCCATTTTCAAGGGGGACTGCAAGGGGCCAAACTCCTAACGCTACTAACAACGCTGGTGGCTGCGATGTCATATGTGCACTGGGAACCAGCTGCCTTTTTCTCCCAGTCCCAGCTTGTAAACAAGCACCTCGCATGACGCCGCTCACCACTACCTACAGCGCTGTTTGAACAACTCGGTATGGATCTGAACCACACAAAACCATACGTGACCAGAACTAACTATTACTCATCCATCACCTTAAAAAGGGCCTTGAAATATTCTCTGGATTGTAATGTAGACACTATTTACAAAAATGTAATTACCTCCATTGTTTTTCTTTTGGTTTAGAGCCTAAACAGGCAATACAGAAGAAATATTTAACGTTTCCAGAAAGGACCTGTTTTAAATAAAACAGGCTCAAGGTTGCAGAATATGCTGCCAAGGGTTAGTTGTGATGGAGCCTGCAATAAATTACGGAGAATATAACCTGAATAACCACACGAGTTTTAAATAGCGACCACTTCTGTGGCCAGTTGGCAGGTGTCTGCACTGAGCGCGCTCTACAGCCACACGCCACGCGTGCCAAACCAACACTGATTTTGCAGCCGTCTCCACGCGTGACTCGGCAGCGTGAGAGCGCCCGGCTGAGCGAATCCTTTGCGTGCCGGGCGGGAAGGAAGCGTCTGGGTGCACGTACACACGCCCGCGGTGAGTAACGGGGACGTTCGGAACCCTCCTCTTGGGAGTGACGCCTTCCCCTGGGCAAAGAGGCAGTTCCTGCCGATGGAGCAGAAGTATCGGAGGTGCAGCTAGGACTCGAGGGCGGCACTACGCTGCTCCAGTTGCTTCCGTATTTGTGACTGGAACAGAAAGAATCCGTTATTTGTCTGCATGCACGTGGATGTGGGTGAGAACGACCAACTTAAGTGCTGGTATTTTTAAGGAAGTAACACTTTCAAGCTTTTACATTGGTCTTCTCATTGCTTCTTTCATGACCTCCATATTGTTTACCATCTACACAACGACATCCTTAAAGACAGAGTAATTTCCTCTTCCTAATGAGCATGTGTTAAAAGTGCATCCCCAAAAATGCTAAAGCGGGTTTGCAGGCACGTACATTGTGCAAAACCTCCGTATTCCAGTCTAGTCCGCCTGGAAGCCAGAACAAGTTTCTTGCAGACACTGAGAACTGCAGCACTTGGGTGCTACAATACTGGGAGGGGTATGACGGCAGTACCACGGGTACTGCTGCCTGGGGCATACTGCCACGTAATGCTGCACAGCATCTTACCAGTTTCCATCGCAGTATCTTAATCCACTCGTCAGCTTCTATTCCAGTTTTCGCGCACAGGTAGTACGTCCTTAGTGGGAACACTAAACTGTAAGTAAACAATTAAAAGAGCAATGAAACTAGTTAAGGGTTTGGAGAACTTGTCCTATGAGGAGCGGCTGAGGGAGCTGGGACTGGTCAGTCTGGAGAAGAGGAGGCTCAGGGGGGACCTTATCGCTCTCTACAATTACCTGAAAGGAAGTTGTAGGGAGATGGGGGTCGGTATCTTCTCCCACGTTATGAATGACAGGACGAGAGGGAATGGCCTCAAGTTGCGCCAGGGGAAATTTAGGTTGGATATCAGGAAAAATTTCTTTACAGAGAGGGTTGTGAAGTATTGGAACAGGCTGCCCAGGGAGGTGGTGGAGTCCCCATCCCTGGAGGTGTTTAGAAACCGTGTGGATTTGGTGTTGAGGAACATGGTTTAGGGACACTGACAGTGCAGGGTGAACGGTTGGACTCGATGATCTTGAGGGTCTCTTCCAGCCAGGTGATTCTATGATTCTATGAAAACTTTCTTAAATTGCTAGAACAACTGGTAGTTCTTCCTAAACCAAACCCACTGGGCCTGCACCACCAGTTGTTCAGACAGAGCAGGGCAGGGAGGCCCTGCTTGAGTTCTGCCACCAGGTTCACAGCCAAGAACAGCTTACAGTCATTTACAGCTTGAGGACACGCTGCCCCTGGCCCATGTGGACAAAAGAGCTGCATTTGGGCACAGAAGTGGTTTCTGCGTGACCGTAGCAATATTCAAACTGGGAACTGGACTGCACCTAAATTCCATGGGTCTAGGTGGTGATTATACACACTCAGAGAATTAGGAAAATAAATGCCCACTACACATTGGCCAACACCCTTCCTCGCCAAGAAAAGACCCTTTTGCCAGCAGTGATTTGGCAAAACCGTGCACAACTGACAGAGGCTGGTTGACAGAAACAGCCTTGTGAGTCAGAGGAAGATGGGGGTCGCAATGGGCAAGGGAGCTTTCAGGAGCACCCAGTGGTTACATTTCAAACTTCTCTGGCTATTTTGATCTTTCCAGCAAGGTGGAGAAAGCACAGCAACTTACCAGAAACAATTGACTCTTTCCTGGGAATAGTCAAATTGCACAGCTGAGCATTCAGTTAAGTCAAGTGCCCGAATCGGTTCCGTCGCCTTGAAAATAAAATGGTTTTAAAATGGGATCACATGAAAACAGAAGGTAAGGGAGCTCAGCTCATCTTCAATGCACCTAGACCTTTACAGGCACACTAGGTTTTTCCAGGCATAGGTGCTCCAATAGCTGTAACACCATAAACCCAAACTAGCAAACAAAACATCAGTGCTAACACGAGATGAATTGAGCTAAATACAAAAAACAAACGAAAAAAAAGGACAGTCAGTTCAGATGTAGACAAACAACAGAGATCTACTGCAGGAAAGCGTGAGCTAGAAGCAGACTGCTGAGGGTTTGGTTGATGCATCACAACGTAACTGACACAGCAGCAAATCTGGTATCGTTTCCAGGTAAGGCTTACAGAGACAAGGGGATGGTTAGAGGTCTTACCACACCTAGCCAGCTGTTGGAGATTTAATTAATCCCTGAGTGCTTTAAAAGGACAAAGCTGGGTAGGGAGAAATGCACAAGCAGAGATAAAGCAGTCCTTGTAGCAGGAGTGATGGGTCTGGCTGTAGGACCAGTGTGTGCACACCTAACTTTCTTGGGATGTAGACTGTCTCTGTATGACTACAATGCATCTCCATTTCCCTTTAGATTTTTTTTTTTTCTCCCTAGAGTGTAAGAGTCCTTCTTTGACTTGTTTCTCTCAGCTGCATGCTGTTAGGCACCATGGAAGAGGCAGCTGAAGGAGAAGGACAGCTTGCTCTCTGCCCAAGCACCCTTACCTGTTCCCATGGTCCTTCATCAGGTGTCTGGTATTTTCTCGCTTTTCTTTATGTTTTCTTCTGGCTCAGTGGCTGTTAGTTATACACTACACTAGAATAAAGCTCGTGCTGAGGTGTGCTAGCAAATGCCAACCCAGGGCCAGCAGCAAGCTGCTTGCCTGCAGGTATCTGCAACCCCATGGCACCAATGGGAGTACCAGGAGACACTGGAGCTGCTGCTCTGGAGGAGGCCGTGTCCCTGACAAAGACACCTTCTTGCCTGGTAAGTCACAAATGCTGCTCAAATGTTCGGAGTGCTGCCCTTTGAACTGTTATCCTGGAAACTTGGATTAAGTTGGCTAGAACCGAAATGAAAACTGATAGAAGGTCCTGTAAATGTGGTGGTGTTTATAAATGCTAATGTTTGGGGACAGAGGGCAGTTAGTTGTGCTGTTAAAATCCATTAGATGCCTGGAACAGGGCTTGGCAGAGGTATGCAGCCTGACTGCTTTTATGAAGGAACCTGAACTGGGAAGTATTGCAAGGGTGGAGAAACTCTAGAGGTACTTCTTATTTTTACTCAGTTTAAGATAGAAGTGGAACAGCAACTGTAAGGACATGCTGTTTCCCCCAGGTTAAATCTATGTCAGAGTGTCAGGAAGGAAGACGTTTTCCCATTAATGGTTTTATATGTCTGCTGTGTGACCGCTTGAAATAAAAAGGATGGAATCAAGGGGTGCAAAATATACTACTAGTATTTGCAGAAATATTTTAATAGCACCGCTGTCTGTTAGGTTGTGTGCCAAAGCTACTGATAAAAGCTGTGTTGTGCTGGTAGCTTAAAATCCACTGAACAAAGCAACCAAAAATGCACTGTAAACAACAACTCTCTCAAGTATGTAAGACTGACAGAGCACAGTAAATGTTTTCCAGCTATAAAACTTACTTTCTCTTGTTGAAGTCACCAGCGAAACTGACTTTATTTGCAAGATTCAACCCCTCTGACAGTATGGGAAACTTTTGCTCGAGAAGCTGTGATATAGATGCGAGAAGCCAGAGATACAAGGAGGCTGCAGCTGCCTCTGTAGAGGTTTAAAGAGTTGAGCTGGTGTTTGCTACTTACTGTCTGGTCTTTGAAATACTTAAGTTCATTCCTGTGCAGTGTAAACCACCTTGTCTTCCAATTCTGAAAGATCAAGAATGGATGGTGATTGTCTCGTGAGAATTTAGTGTCACGCTTCTTAGGAAAGAAAAACCTTTAGAGCCGTTGACTTGCTCTGGTTTACAGTTGTGCTTTGTTGTTGCTCAAAATACAAAATTGTTCCTCTCTGCAGGGGAATGCAGGTGGAGCTATTTCAGCTCTGCATCTTCTGTGAGTGATTGCAGAGTTGAAGCAAGGAGTGAGAGTTTTCCTTACCTTGACTATTTTGCCTTGTTTTGTCAAATATCCTTCTTTTGTACCAAGCTGTGAAGGAAAAAGGAAAGGGATCGGGGTTAGAGACTGAGCTCTGCTTCTATTTCCCACATCCCCCTCTCTGCCTACACCCATAAGATGGAAGAGCACCCTGTTCTTGGGGAAACTTCCTGTGGCCACTTGCCTTGTCCTCGCTCCTGGGCTCCCCTCACACGACTGGCTTCACCACTAGGGTAAACAGGGACCTGCGCTAGCGCCGAAGGCAATCCCTTAGACCATGCCTCCCTCAGCAAGCTTCTGGCCTGTATCTTCTCAACCAAATGCAGCAAAATACTTGCAGTTACAGTTTATTTAGTAAAGTTAGTTGGTTGTCTCAGTGCATGTTGTACCAGAAGCACCTGGGGTTCACCAGACAGTGGAATGATCCACAGAAATTGCTCTTGGAATGTAAGGGTAAGGGGGAAATGTTGGTTTACTCAGGCATTCTCTTCTCTCCAATAGCCATATGCTCAAGAGGAAAAACATTCCATGTGCTTATTGAGAAATTCTTTTTGAACTGTTTCACTGTCACCATGAGCGACATGGTTGAGGATATGGTTTAATGGGGATTAGGGATGGTTGGACTCGATGATCTCTAAGGTCTTTTCCAACCTAGAAATCTATGAAATCTATGACACTGCGACCTTATGACTTCTCAGATACTGAAACTCTGTGTAGAGACCTAATTGTGAGACTGCTGGCCTCTGAGAAACAAATTCTTGCCACATTAATTACTACTTGCTCTTGAAAAAATACTGCCTTTTTATTGTTTGTATGTGGAAGTCAAGGTCCTCTGGAGGTTAAAGTGGAACTCTGCCATGAAGGGTTGGTTGTGAGAGACATCACAAGTAGTTCTTGTATCAACTTTGTTAACCCGTATTAATGTAACTCTTCCTCTTTTTCTCTAAAAATATAGTATGTAATTAAAAATTTTCCTCTCTATTCTGAGCAATACTGTTCTGGACAACCCACCTGTCTCGGTTTTAACATGACACAGCCTTCTACTGGGCTCAAAATTACTAGGGCTGAAGGAGTGGAGGCTCTTCTCTGTCATACTGCTCTACTTAGGGTGTAAGTGTGTGTCAGAATACAGCAAGCCATCTTCCCACTTTAAGGTGATTCTCAAGTAATAAAGTCCAAATAGGAAAATGCAAAAAAAAATCCTTTTGAGTAATGTACCTATTGGGATATAGGTACTCCTATTAACTTGGTTGTACCATGCTTCAGTTGGTGTTTCCTTTTCCAAATGCATCCCCGCCTGTCTTGCACATCTTTGAATATTTTTTTTCAAAAGGTCGCTTTTTAACTGACCCAGAAATTCAGATGCTCTTTCCTTTCTTCCTTCCTTCTAGTTAGGAAGGAGGCTGTGATTTGCTAACTGGGCAAAATAATTTTATCAAACCAAGACTACAAAACCAATAATAGGTAATGAGTTTGTCTGTCAGGACTGCTATGTGCTTCCTGTCCACTAATCTTCGTATTGGATGAGAGAGTCAAAACGTGGTAAATCCTGTAGGTTTTACTTGGTTTTGCTATTCAGTGTATTCCTCTCCTCACCGGTGGGAGTGGGGAAGAGAGGGAGACACTTCCCACTGACTGTAAAGGGTGTTTGGCAAAACAAGGGCTTACTGTGCCACCTGACACATGCAGTGTTTCACACAGCCTGATGAGTGTTGTCAGAAAGATGTGAGAAGTGTTGTGCTTGTTTTTTGTGGTGTGTTTGTGGTTTTTTTTTTAAATTCCTGACAATGTTACTGCTAAGATGGCATTCTAAAAGGAAGATAACAGGAGAATGAAAACTTTGTGTATATTCTTTGTTTGGATGGTCAGATTCACCTAGGTTAGCTGCAGACAATGTTTTCCCAGTGACAGCACTGGAGGTCTCAGTGACAACAACTGGGAAAGGCTTTATTTGTCATGGGACTGTACCTCGCAAGCCTGTGTTTATTTTGCCTTGGTTGACAAAGACTCCCTGTATTTACGAACCCATAAAGGGATGAATTACCGGTGGTGTTCCACAGCTTACTCCAACAGTCATACCAAACTCAGGTCAGGAGAAGCACCCCTTGCAGTAGGACACAACTTACTGAGGGAGCATTTGGAACAAGATCACTCTCTGTCCTTCCTGTCTGCATCGCCGTGTGAACTCGGACAGACTCGTAAATGGAAGGTTCTTCCACTTTCCGTGGGTAGGGATGCTTCAATACAATTAAGGTCCCTGCAGAGAAAAAGAGCAGGAGTAAGTCACCTGGCAAGACAGTCTTAGAAAATAACTGGCAGTAGCTGCCTGTTTGTAGAACAATTATCTTTAGCTCTTATATCTTTTTAGCTTTAGGAAAAGGTAATAACCTCCCCAAGATCTCTGTGACACTCCCTGTAAGGGTTTTTCCTTGGAAGGGGGCAGGACTCAGGCCACATCCATGTCAGAGAACAACCAGATGCTATAAATGACTCTCCCACACTGATACAACTAGACAAATATTTCTAACATGCATCATCTGAATAGTTTAGACTTTGTGAAGGGTATTTTCTACAAAACTCACCCATGCAAACTACTGAGGGACACTTGCTGTTGGATTCATTTGCCCAGTCTCACTTCCTTGGCTCTATTGTGTTGCTCAGAGTCCTCAATGCCTTGGGCACTTGGACCTCGCCTAATTCCGTTCCTTCATTCCTGTACAGTGGGAGTCAATTTGTTCTTACATCTCTGAAAACAAGAGTGAAAACCCTCTTCGATTCTTCTAAGCAGTAGGTAATTAAACCCCTTCTGCAATGCATGGTGAGCAGCGAAAAATCAAGACAGCAACAGAACAGGACCATCAGACAGCCCTTGAAGGCAAGTGTCTCCTGATCTGCTTGAACCTCCTTTCCAGTCAGGGAGTAACTACGTAATACAGAACAAACTGAAACACAGATTTCACAGTTACAGCTGAAATGATGACCTACACCTGGCCTATGCTTCCACTGCGTTCATGAAGATGTGACTACAGACATTATCACACCTGCTTTATGCAACTGTGAAAACTGTAAATATATAGTACCTTTTTTACAACCTTTACGCTTCTTAGTGCTTGCAAGGAAACACCTGACATGTGAAATTCGCTTCCTGCACGGAAGACTGGCTGGGTGGGTAGGCAGGATGCTAGGCTAGATACGAGGGCTGTAACAGTCATCCTGGTTTTGCCAGGAACCCACTGCTTGCTGCATAAATCACTTTATCTGTCAGACCTTTGGGTACAGACTTCCCAACAGTAAGCCCACGTTACCATTGCCTTTAACTGTTTTATCACAGCTCTTTCCAGTTAGTAACGTTCTTATCATAGCCATTCTTTGTTCTCTAAATAAGGTCATGTTTATTGCACATTCTCTGCAAAAAAGTGCATTCTCACTAGTGAATTTATTACATTATTCGCTACGCCATCTAATCCCATTCTTTAATAATATCACAGCACACCAAATTCTACTCCATTTGCATTTTATGCTGGTATTGCCAGCTCTTAAAGAAGAGGGATGCTAGAATTAGTAAGAACTTCCGACTTGAAACCTACAGATGATGGAGTAATTTAAAAGTGAAATACAGTTTAAATTGTATTTTGTAATGGGAAGGGCTACTGAAGGAAGTGGAAAAATTGTATTTGAAGTAATCAACTGAAATCTGCACACAGGTGTGTATGCAAATGTGATCTATTAAACTTGCTACAGGTGAAAAGTCAAAATCAGTTCAATTCTCTCTGGCCTTGCAGAAAAGAAAATGCTTTATGATCTAAAATGAAACTGAGAACATCCCCATCACCAGTGTACAGAAACTATCTGTACACCATGGATAAAGAGCCCTCTTGCGGAACTGGGAGGACTAATTTAACATTTCATACAAGACTTGCTTTCTACTAAGTTCTCAATGTGTTTTCTCCACAAAAGATACTTGCACAGAATCATCTGGTAACTGTACAAAAGAACTAGTAAAAGCTGCACTGTAGCAATATTCTTCTTTCATGTTTGCGTGTGATATCTATTTCTAAGGAAAAGTGAAAATTAGTTTTGTTGGAAACGTTAGCTTCAAGTGGCTTTGGCTTTTTTGAGCTGGGTAATGACTTGAAGCTTTTATATGTTTTCAAAATAATTTAGGTAAAAACTGATAAATGAAACAAACAGGTAAGAATAACATGTTGACCTTGTCATTTTGAATAAAGATAGAAATATAGAAAAATTATAGTGTATTGCTTTAACCTTGTTACTGAATAGATTCAGCCTGCCTGTTCTAGAAACGAACTCACAGAACACAGCAGCTCCAATTCCCTTTTAACTACCTGTAGTTCAGAAGGAAGTGTACACATTACACGGCACAAAACCAGATGTGAGTCCACATAACAATTTGAAGTGACAAATGAAGCTGTAGGAAGACAAGGTTTGTTGGGCTTGAAGCACAGACCCGCAGCTGTCCCAGCACAGAAGAACCACTGTGCTCCACAGAGCAGTTTGCAGGGGCACAGGCCTGTGTGTTCAAATACTGATCAAAGAGTCTGGTGTGCCTCTTCAGACACAAAACTAGCTCCAGTGAGGCAACACTTAAATGGAAGACAGTGGAAACCATTGCATATTCTATCTTGTGGCTCTCTGTCTTAAAAAAGCTTATAAGCAAGGAGGAGATGAAAAATACTATCATGCTATCTTGCTTTAGTCTCTCATTCCTGATCTCAGTGTTTCTATAGAAGATTGTTTGTAAGAATAACAAGGAATAAGAAACTGGTCCAACTACTTTCTACGAATGCCTGAGCCAAAGGTCACTTGCTGCTTGTCAGTGGAAGGAAGTGTGGCCTAAGAAATCAGACTCTCTTGCTGGCCTTCCTGCCAGCCCGCTGTGTGATCCTGTGGGTGGGCCAGTCGTTCTCCCACACTGACACTTGGCTTGGAGTGGGGTCTGATGAGTCCCTACCCCCTTTTTGGTACAAATCAGTTACCACCCAGGAGACCTTTGACACCTGTATCTGAAGGAACATTGCCTGAGTGCTGTCTCTTCCTCTCTGCTCCTATCCATGGCAGGGTAAAATGGAAGGTTTCTTAAGGTGATGTTCAAATGGCTTTTCTTATTCTGTAGCACATTCAACTCGAAAAGGTTTCACAGAGCCCAGAGAACTGATTAGGGAGCTTTAAGGTGACAAGTCCTGTCCACAGAGATCACATAGCACCAATGCCTTTGATTACTAATGTCTGTAACACATGCAGTGAAGGAATGGGGAAACTCGAGTTTTATATGTCAGCTGAAATCTTTACAGTGTTAGGCCTGTGGGTACATGTCTGATTTCACAGGAAAAAACAGCTTACTGGCACGAAAGGTCCATGTAGGAACTGCGTTTGAAACACTTAAAAAGCAACTTAAAAAGAGAATGCTTTGAAAGAGACAAGTGCCATATCAAGTGTGCCACTGCGTTTTCTTGGGGGAGGGTGGGGGTGTCGTGGTTTAGGCTGCTCCAGCAACTAAACTGCACACAGCTGTTTGCCCACCCTCCCCTACTCCCAGGGATGAGGAAGGGAATTAAAGGGGAAAAGGGAAAGAGACCTGTGGGTTGAGATAAGAACAACTACTGCTACTAATATATGAATATAAACATATATGTACAATGACAAATATATAGAAATGAGTGATGCACGGTGTAATTGCTCACCATCCCTTGCCCGAGGCCCATCTCGTCCCAAACTAACGATCCCAAAACAGATAAGTCCTGACACCACAATCCTGGATGAGCGAGAGGCCCGAAAACAGAGCAAGACAGAGAGTGCACTCTGAGAGTCCAGCAGTGAGAGTCCCAGAAGAGCCAAGGCCCTTCTTTCCAGCTGTCCTTCACTTTTATACTGGGCATGATGCTGCATGGTATGGAATACTAATTGGGCAGTTTGGCCTCAATCCTAAGTACAAATCATAAGGAGAGTTGTGGACCCTCTGTCCCGGCCATGCTCCCCGTTATCCTGTTGTGCTCCTGCACACTGGCAAGAACACGGCAGCTGAAAAGTCCTTGAGGTCTCAGTGCCAACTACAAACATCAGTGTGCTGTCAACATTCTTCTCAGAGCAAGTCTCAGACTAAAACCAAAAACGGAGCTCTTCTGGCTGCTGAAAAGAAGAGCTGACTCTGTCCCAGCTGAAGCCAGGACAGGGAGGCTGCAAGGCAACCCTTGAATTTAATGCTGGTGTTACAGGAGCACTGGTGTGTACTGAGTGTGTGACATATTACAGTTATTGCATGTGCCAACAACTGTTTAACTGGTCACCTGCATGTTCAATAACTCTTGAGTTATTTGCACACACTTTCTACACAGGACACTGAAGTTTTTGGCACTAACTTGGACTGACACATCTTCAACTCTTAAATTTGAAGCTAAACATAAAACTGGCATTATCATGGTAATATGCATCTGGTTCTCCAGCGATTCTGGTCTAGTGGTGTCCAGCTCAGTCGCAGGAATCAAGTTTAATCTTTTGACTCTTAATTCAGGCAGCATGCTGGCTGCTCAAGGAGCCTGTGCTTTTCTCTTCCTTGTTCTTAAAACCAAGACAAATTACTGTGATGGCAGATGACATCAGCAGGCTGACACACTGTAGATAGAAAGCAAGAGGTAATACAGGGCACATTCCTTACAGGAAAGAGGAACATATCACTGTAGACTTCTTCCTTGGATTAAGAATAGTGGAGCTAAACAATTTCAAGTCCCTTTTCTGTTTTTTCTTATTGGGGGATTTCAACTTCCTAGGCGAACACGTGTTTCCTCATTAAACACCCTGCTTTGGTTTTGCCCTTTTTGAGAAGGTTCTGCTCCTCCCAGTATACGTGTATTTTGAAATGCTTCCTCCTCCCTCCGAGAAATCAAAAGGAGCTCATGCCCCTGGTTAGCAAAAGCCCAGCAAGCTTACACGTAGTTTGTTTCTAGAGTACTTGAAAGAGTTTTTGAAGAGGAACATCTCAGGTACTTGAGGTTAACACAAACGTGAATTTCTGAAGAGGAACACTTCAGCAGTAGATGTACGTGATAACACATTGGAGGCAGCTTTTACTCAGGTCTGTGTGAAGCACGACTACAAACATGTTCATACAAACATATGGCTCTCCTTACCTGTTTCGCTTCCAATTAAAGGCTGATTTGCAAAATGCAAGACTAATTCCTTCAAGCTAGAAAATTCATTGAATCCAAATTTGAATGAAGTTCCTGTATGTTCAATGTGGAAGTGTTTCACAGAATCTTTTCCCCTAAAATAAAACAGGAAAACTTGTCAAGGCATAAATGCCAAAGGCATTTGGCAGGTACAGTCCTTAAGTAGCAGCATCTGCTCCAGGATATCTGGCCCAGATCACAGGCTGAAAATCCCTGTCCTAGCAGTAACACTACTGCCATTACTGCCTCTCGCTAATACTCAATGCATTCGAGACTCGGATTTATTAAGAAAAATCTAATTGCCGCTTTACAGATGTGAAATGATGCCAGCCTAGAAAGGCCAAGTTAAATTAACTCTTGCAGCAGCCAGTAAAACAACTTACAAAGAAGGTTTCCAGCCTTCTGCCTAAGCAGTACAATATGCCTTCACATACTAGGCTTTACTCTTGATACCTGTACTACTCCGTGTATGTCTTACTTTTCAGGTAACATCCCAATCTCATTAAAAATGCCTTCCGTTTCTCTTTCAAAATGGGCTGCCTCCTTTTTGCACCCAAACAGGGATTTAATAACCTAACTTTGGATACCTAAGGCTTTAGAATTTGTCAGCTTTGTCTCTGTACTCAGGCGAACAGTTCCTCTGTGGTGGGCACTGTCAAACACGGACCAGGGTCCTTTTCCTGCCAGGGAAATGACAGCACTTGTTTATGAAAGCTGATGGTGTTTAGAGACGCGTGCAAGGCCTCGCTTCCTGGATGGGCAACTGTTTTGACTTCAGAAGTCAGTGAAGCACTTAGTGCAAGTATCTCTCCTGTGAAAAAGTTACTTCTGTTAATGTTCCTAGCATCCCAAATAGTCCAGAGAAAACTTTGTCTTGTATAGTCAGCTCAGAATGTATGCAAACCAAGTGCAGATGCCCTGCACACCAAACAGCTGCTGTGACTCTGCTGTAACTACAGGATTTTCATCTTTTCATTTAATTTCACGAGAAATACAATGTTGAAATTGGAGCAATGTCTACTCTACTTCCTAGTTCCTTTTTGAAGTTGGCTAATTTAGCTGGGAGAGGCTATTTCAGGCAATATGTGATCTCTGTTGCTGCTGCCTTCTTGCAACTGTCAATAAAAACCTCAAGGGACGTCTCAGAGCATTGTTTCCTTTTAAAACAAACTATAATAATGACTGAAGTTCCTTGTGAGGCAGAAAGTAAAGTAAAAGCTATAAAAAGAAAATGACAGGTAAAATTGATAAAATTATCCTTTAGACAAAAATGTATCAGAACAAAATTGAATTACTTATTCTAAAACGAAGTTTTAATATTAGTAAAAAAAAAAATGGAAATGAAAACTTAAACGAACAGCAGAAAATTACCAAAATATTTTGAAATCAAATTCAGTATTTCAAGGGAGTACTACCACCAAAAATCTAATGTAACAGAATAAAATATCAAACTCCAGTTTGGGATATTCAGTCCAACGTAATGCAGTGACTCTTGTTCCTACATGGAGAGCCAAACAAAAGATTGGAATTGGCCTGAGGTAGACTTTTCTAGGTCTTCTGAGGCTGTAATTTATTAAAGCAACAAATTTATTTTCATTAACTAACACTTTAGCTTTTGTTCCCTATTAAAAGAACAACTATTTACATTTTATTTTATCACAGTAAGTTGTTTCCTGAGCGCCCTTTACAACTAGCTTCAAGAAACACATTTTTTTAAATTGTCTAAGGTAGATTATGCCAAAAAATGTTAACCAGCAAGACAAGGATTCGTGTAAAACTATTTTTATTTATTTTTTTTAAGGAAAGCTATTACTTATAAATGCTACTATTCTATTTCCCAAGCCTTGCACTCAAATCAGCCATTGCTACCCTAAATAGCCAATTTGTAACATCACCTTTGGATCTGTCAGGCCCCCCCTCAAGCTCCTTGTATAAGTGGCTCTCCATAGTGGCAGTAAGTCCAGCAGTGTATGGATAGGCACACTTGCTCCTGGGTCTTCTCTCAGAGATGAGTGAAGCGACTCGTATTTGCCTTTTATACCTCTGGGGAAGAGGGTATGTGTAAATTGCACTCAGTTTCCAAGTGAGCTTCCAAATTTTAACAGCTCCTGACACCAAACACACACAAAGTCACCATTTCAAGGGCATACGCTGTGTTCCTGTCTATTAAAGTTGTGAATAACTTGCATCATTTTATTGAGCAAAGTGACTTTAGCTTAAAAAGTCACCGCGATTCAGCTGAGCTGTGGTCACTAATTGTTCAGAGGTTCAGTTTGAGGCAGAAATGAGTTTGAATGGACCAGCTGAAACTTTCATTGAAGAGTCTTAACATACCTCACAGTTGACAAAGGCTCAGAATGTATTTAGGGTTGGCTACCTCCATTCAGCTGACACACAGCAACTACCTTGTGTGTCGAATGCAAACATCTTTCGTATCACCTCTCTGGAATAGTGTGGCTTTTCTGCTTCTTGGGAGGTTCCTTAAATGTGATTCAGTAGTGACGTAAATACTCAGGCCTATAAGCTACCTGTGCTCTGTAACGTCTGTGTCCTGAACTGATGTAAATTGCTGTAATTCCGATGACTCCAAGGGCCTGGTGTCTGTCACTTGAGAAATACTGTTCAAACCAGTCACTCATTACTGGCTAAAACTGAGTCTTAGCCCAGAACAGAGGAGTAAAACCATCCAGGAAAACAATGGATCGTCCCTCAGATGATAGTTCCTACACAGTGATCTAGAAACTGGTGAAGTTATCGCCTATTAATCAGTATATTTACTACTACCCTCATCATAAAACTTTCCTACTCCCATCAGCTGTTTCTTAAACTCTTGTAACTGTCATACTGGTTTTTACCACGCAGACTGAATATCTACAGGCAATCCATGGTGATGCTTTTCGCCAGTAAGACTAATTCATAGTTTGGAAAAATGAGAGCCATTTCCAAATCCAATTCAAATTTTTCTTCTAATAAATCATCATTCAGCAGGATTACACCATTAGGAATACATATTAAAATAGTTTGAACCCTGGGAAGAAACCTGCAGGTCATCTGAGTGTGTGAGACACAAAAGCATGGGAGTAAGTGAAGATTTTAAACCTGCTAGCTGTGCAGCATTAGATAAATTCACTTCTGCCCATACCATACCTGACAGAGAGGGAGTACAAATCTTCTCTTTCATTACTCTTCCTCAAGAGATAGCTTCCATCCTGCCCGTTGGAAAGCAGCAGCGCTTCTGCGGCATGTCGAGTAAGGTTATCATGATACCACCTGGGAAGACACAAGGGGTTAAAGCATCATTTGCTCAGCTCTCAACTGACAGCTTCTGCTGCCTGATGGAGCCAAGCTGGAGAAAGAGGAAGGACTGCAACTAACTGCTACAATTCTGAGCTACCATCCTGCTCACAGGCAGGCACAGCTTGCACAGAACTGGGCCCCTTTCAGCAGCCTCCTTTTCACAAGCTCAGAAAATATTTTAAATAATAATACTATATTTTTAAACTACCAAGTTGTGTACAAACAGCTGACAGTTTGCTGAATCTAAAGAACTCTGCAAAGCCTACTTGCCCAGGCGACAAATTACCCAGGTCTGTGCTGATAAGGTGAAAGCAATTTTGGGGGGTACTCAGGATCTGCTGTCTATTTTCAGAATCTCTACTTCCTGACGTATCTACACGCTCTGGTACACTTCCTCTTTTTGGGCAAACAGGCAATACTTAAACTCCTCCCAAACTCTGTATTTCCCGCAACTCAGTTCATCTGCACTGCTAAGATCTGCAATTGAACACATTTGCCTAAACTTCAAATGTTCATCTGAAGCATAGCCTTTCTGGAAGAAGGAACAGAGGATGGGAGAAAGGTTAACTGGCAGAATTTGAAGTGAAAATTTAGCGAGTCTTGCCATTGTTGCCGCTCAGCCATACGTGGTCTGAACAATGCAGGAAAACACCTAAACACCTGCTTCATTTAACTTAAATTAAAACTAAGTCATTATTTTTTTTAATATGAAAAATTCCATGAAGAATCCACAGGGAATTCCACGGGGCAAAAAAATCCTGCCAAGATCATTGTGAAACGCTGTTTACAGCTTCGTTCCCATCCAGAATGATTCACAATAGAAACACCTGATTTCTTTCATAGAATCATAGAATGGTTTGAGTTGGAAGGGACCTCAAAGATCATCTAGTTCCAACCCCCCTGCCATGGGCAAGGAAACCCTCCGCTATACTAGGTTGCCCAAAGCTTCATTCAACCTGGCCTTGAACACTTCCAGAGATGGGGCATCTACAACTTCTCTGGGCAACCTGTGCCAGTGCCTCACCCACCCTCTAAGTGAAAAATTTCTTCCATAGATCTAATTGAAATCTGCCCTCTTCCAGTTTAAATCCATTGCTCCTGGTCCTAACACTACACGCCCTTGTAAAAAGCCCCTCTCCAGCTTTCCTGTAGCCCCTTTAAGTACTGGAGGGCTGCTATAAGATCACCCCGGAGCCTTCTCTTCTCCAGGCTGAAAGGATCTCCTTAGAAACGATCCTGAGACTGAGCACAAAAAAGGGCCACAGCTCTGACAGGCTGGAGTGCCAACCCTGCAAGAGATGCTGCGTGCAGCTATCGGTGACCAGAACCTCTGGTGCAGGAGGAAGGGGTACTGCCCCCAGGGCACAGGTAGGCAGGGAGCAAGCTTCTCCCCTCATCTGTACGCAGCGTGGTGCGGAGTCGCCTTCTCCTCCCTTTAAATCGTGTATGCCTCTAGCACTGGGGTCAAAGCCTACTACTGTCTCAGCCAGGGAAACACAGTTTGACCGAAAGCAGAAGTGTGGTCACAGCACTTTCTGGCACTTGCATCATGGCAGTCTTCAAACCGAAACGAGGTGTAATTGTATACTCTCTCTACTTATCTGTTCAACACAAGTTGCTACTAAACTTGGCATCTCCCATTAAGTTTTAACTCTGTCTTTAGATGGCTGCCTCTTTGAAAGGCCAGCTGGCTGATAAATTGCTTCTTGAGAGACTCCAGACTGTTAACCCTGTGGAAGAAAAGATCCATGTGAAACTCAATACACGCAGGGTATTGCTGCTCTGGCTCTAGAACGTGCTCTGTGGACCATCTACACAGTAGAATAAAATAATGAATATTTAAAGATCAAAGTGTCATCCTCTGAAACACCTGTTAGCCAAAATCTGCTTTGGGATTAACTGCCCAAGTAAGTAACAGGCAAAGGTCAGATGTGTCCTGATGCGATGAGGATCAGATCAGCACGCACGTTTGGCCAGGCGTACAGCTGAGAAGACAACGCTGTGTTTTCCATGGAATTTCACAACACTATTTCTCTCACTTCTGTGAAGAAGAAACAGGCATTTAGAAAATCTGTAAGTGGTCATTTTCATAAAGAGGAGGCTTATTCAGCTTGAGATTGTTCATACCTCATTTCCAAAAAGCCTTTTACTAAGATTTTTAAATAGAAGTCACTTAAGTTTAAGAGAAAAAAAAAAAAGTTGTTTAAATCTACTCTTTCTTTAAACATAACAGGCCAGTGACTAATGAAATTTTACCACTATGCAAAAAAACAAAACAAAAAACCCAAACAATAACAAAACCCCATCCACTTAAGTGGGAAAATAATGTTTTAAAGTGCAGTTTTGAATCTTTGCTGACAAGGCTGCACCACTCTTCTTGCCTAAATATGCTGTCTCAGACAAAAATCCCTCAAATGTTACCGTGTTCCTCTTGCTCAGCTTAAAAAGTAGAAGTGGATGTGAGACACTAACACAGATCTTAGTGCCAAAGTGACCGTGTTGTACATAGCTACTTTTTTTGTTCTCCTCCTGACTCTCACAGATGGTTCAATCATTAACAACTGTCAGGTTACTTGGATATTCCACTGAACTCAAAACTTGCTCCAATTGCATGAACGCAGGTTAAAATTTAAGAATGCTGTGGAAAATTTAGCATTTGCACACAGACCACTGGGAAGGTAAATAAAATCACACCTATACAAATAGTCTGCTTTCCCAAACAAGCCTGCCTGATGATACGAGTAAACAGGACTAAAAAGAAACCCAAAAAAGCCCTGTGGTTAGACGCTACTAGATACTCTGCCCCATCCCTGGAAGTGTTCAAGGCCGGATTGGATGAGGCTTTGGGCAACCTGGTGTAGTGGAGGGTGTCCCTGCCCATGGCAGGGGGGTTGGAACTAGATCATCTTTGAGGTTCCTTTCAACCCTAACCATTCTATGAATTTAAGTATTTGGCAGAGGGGGAATCCTTCTATTGACCCTGTTTAGAAAAAAATCTTTCAGGCAAATCAAGGTGGGAGCCATGGCTCATTCAGCAAGACACTGAAAAGGGCAGTCCCCTTTAGCTTAAGTTTGGTTGACTTCTGAGTGATACCTGGGAGAGGAAACTGTCTATAGCAAACATAATACTATATCCACCTTCTTGCCGCCTTAAAACAAGAAATTATTGAAATCAAAAGGCTTCACACACACTCATCTGTTGGAAGCCCCTAGCTAACCCTTCAAAAAGCTAAACTGCCTTAATTCTTTCATTTTGAACCATGATGCATACCTTGCATATTGAGCTGTTTCCGAAGGTTCTTCCAAAAGTCATCTTTATTTGACCCAACTTATAGAGTCTTGCATCCACTACAAAACAATCCAGAAACACGCCCTGTACTTTGGCACTTGTCAGACTGAAAATCACCAGTAGTGTAGAGATTGCCTGAGGTTCCTGATTCAGATTTCTCTGAAGTAACACAAGGAGAAACAGAAAAGTCCTTCCCTGCCACTTCTGCTGAGTGTCCTTGGCCTCACACGCCCTCCTGTTTCAAATGTATACTTCTGGGAGGTTTTTCTTTTCTAATTATTTAATTTCTCCTATCGAAAAGTCCTGCATGCTCCCCTTTTTAGGTTCCTTATCAATGACGTGACTAGCAACCTCAGTTTCAGAGTTTATAATGGCTGTAATTTATCCATTCTTGTCACTTTAACTTTGCCCTAAATTACATTAAATCTCTTTATCCCATACTTGTAAGCACGTCTGTGTTGTCAGTGTGTGTTGTTGAAGGACAATGCTACTCTTCCAGCTCTTTAGAGCAGAAAAGCCTCCTGGGATCATGAAAGCATGTCTTAAGACGGGCATGCAGCCCTAGTGAAATGACTTTTGTTTCTCTTTGGAAAATAAAGCCTTTTCAGAAATCAACCTACTCTTTAGATCAGGTCGTATCAGTGACAGCACAGGAAGGGCTTTACCGACGTTGCTGTTAAGGAGGAGAAAGAAATTAGAGACATAGTGCCCCAGAGAACCAAAACCCATCAGAGCACAAAGCCTCGCCCTATGATCTGCTCACCCAGTCACCAGTGGGGTTCCTCCATGGGGCAAGCTGGTGGCTGTCACATACCACTGTAGCTACACTAATCACCACGACTCCAGAACAGGACATGCTCATGTTAAAATCCCTATTTCCATTAAGATCTCTGTGTCGTTAATGCAGTGACTAGACCTCCTTACGCAGTGATGATGATCAGGAATATGTTACAGCAGTGTTTGGGGTGGGAAACTCCCTCTTCAGGTGAGAACATCTTCCTCGGAATGTTCATTTGCTCTTCTCTTTAACAAGCCAAGATGTTTCAAAGAAAAATGTTAATGAAACTTCATTTCTACGTCCCCTGCAGATCAGAGAGCCCTTAGGTATGGCACCTGTCATTTCTGATAATGCTGTTGACAAAGAAACCCTATGGATGTTTTGCAAAACGTTTCTGCCCATGTAGATAGGGGCTGGTGAATAAACCTGTAGCTGGCATCAGGTGGATTAACTTTTTAACAATCCTAGAATACACAAGGAACACAAACATTCATCTATGGTTAACTCAAGGATAAACGTCAAGTGATTTGGATCTATGTGCAAATACACAGTACACTCACTCTTCTTCCTGACAAATATGAAACATGGCTAGTGCAGAAGAGAGGACAGCTAGAAGTTGTGACTGCCATTGGTTTTTAGCATCTGGAGCGATAACTCTGAGGCACACCTAGCTCTCAGATAAATGCAGTATGCAGAGGTCAGGCTTCTTTTTCATATCCGTATCAGATTATGTTCTGAGATAGTTACAGCCTGGCTAGTAAGCTGCGTGCGTGTTCGGCTTGCCTTGGTAAAGTCAGGCAATTCAGAGTTCCTTCTCTGAAGCAGGAAGGAGATTCTCGGCATTCAGCTCCCTTCCCAGAAGCTCCCTTCCCTGCCGCAGAAGGTGCAACACTGCTCGTGCTCCTTGGTGGGCGACCAGCCCTGTGGAAAGCACCTCGGCTGCCTAAGCTGCAGGAGCCCAGCAGAAACACAACAGATCTGATCTGCCTTCCATCACTGGAAGGGAACAGAGATCCACATTAGGAGGAGATGGTCCAGATGTGTTCTCAGTAGAACTTGGATGTTATTCAGAGCAGTTATCTACCCTAGTTTGTTTTGGTTTGTATTTTTGTGATGGTAGATATCGGCAGGTTTTGGTCTTTTTTTTTTTTGTATTCAAAAAATACCTTCTACCACCATGAGCTGAATTTTCTTACACTTTGAAACTATGTACTAGCCTCAAAGATGTATGTCCCAAGGAGCGGGACACTGTACTGCGTGATGGAGCGGGCACGAAAGCACTGACTTACCTCCTTTGGCTGGACGCAATGCTGCTCTTGTGCCTGCACTCCAAAAATGACTCGACAAAACAGCCTCACTAGCTCTCTGTTCTCTGCATGCTGGATTTCAGAACAGATCTGTCAAAGTTTGTGTTTTTTTGTTGTTTTGGGTTTTTTTTGCTGTTTAACTTTTTTTTTCTTAATTTCAAACTCTAGAAGCGTTACCTATCACCTGAAAGTTGCGAAGGGCTCTCTGTACTTCACATCAGTAAAAGTGAAGTTTTGACAATTTTTCTAATGGCACACAAGTCGACAGAGCTCTAGAGAACCTACAAAAGGGTGAGAATGCTGAGACAGAAGTTATAGGTGGCATACAACCAGAACTGGTATTTTTTAGACATCCTTTCCAATGTGTCACACTGGAATGCTTAATCACACAGCTATGTAAAGTGCCTTGTTGGAATACAAGGGTGCCATTTCACAGGAAAAATAATTTAAAAATAGAAATATGAGGAACTAACATCAATGTGTCCAACCTTAAAGTTCATGTCTACTAACTGTAGGCTTTCACTAGTTCAACTTCTGCTTTTCACTTCTATTTTCTCACCCCCTTCTCTCAGCTGCCTTTGTTCTGATTTACACTCATTTCTTTTGCCTGCTTTCTACCTGTTATAACTTCGCCCTTGTTTACATTAGAAATTTAGATGAAGGAAAAAAATTCTTACGACCGTTTGCCCTGTCCTGGTCATGTGAGTTCCTCAATTCTCAAATTTTATCACCATCTGATGTAGGCCTGTGGTCCAATTTCTCTTCTCTTACTTACACCAAGCATGAAGTGATCGTTTACTCTTACTAAAAACACCGTCTGTCATGGTACTGTCAAACCTGGAGCAGGAGGAACACAAAAGCTGTGCTGCAAGAGATGACAAAAGAACACTCGAGCTGCCAAAGGAAAAAGGTTACAAAAACTTGTTTCCTTCTGCCCCCTTCCTTTCACCTACGAAAACCAAACAGTGTTGCCTAAGCTACACTATGTTGGGACGGAAGCTGTGTTACCATCCCAGCCTGTAATCACCGGGATGACAAGATATTCCACATTCTCATCTCTTGCGCAAATAAAGTGAACTGCAACATGGAATTCCCCAAACTTGTGTTGCACGTGATCAGCTACAGGAGTTTCACACTGCAGCGTGCAGGCTATCCTGCTGGCAGTAACAGCAATAAATGCAACTGGAAAAAATCCAGAAATACCCAAAGAGACCTTTGAATAATCATAGAATCATGGAATGGTTTGGGTTGGAAGGGACCTCAAAGATCATCTAGTTCCAACCCCCCTGCCACAGGAATAAGCCGAGATGTTTATCTCTCTTTTGACAAACTTCAGCGCTCCCTTTTAAATGTTTTGGTAGATTTAGGGAAGATGTTAATGAACGAGGTAACACATTTTTAACAACATGTTCTGATTTTGATCTGCCTTTTCCTTAGGCATTAGTTCCACCTATAAACACACTGACAATGAAGCTGACAGTAATCTGAATTTTCACTTTGAACTCTTGATTGTTTGACCACTTGAACTCTCCAAATAAATATAAGCCCCCTCAGACAGAATTAAATAGTTTAAAAAATTTTTTTAAAAGGCCAAACCCATCACTCCTGCTTTCTTTTGTTATGATATAAAAGGTGAAAAAGTTCATCTTTACAAATATTGAGACTCTAGAGAAAAACAACCCAATCTGACAGCTGTAGATATGTCTAGATCTTTCACTGACTGTGATTGTCCCTGATGATAACTGGGATTCTTAAACCATATTGCTTGATCTTTTTTTGTGACAGATGGGATACTTCCAGAGTAGGGGTAATGTAAATGTAGGGTTTGTATATATTGCCTTTTTTTTTTTTCTCCCTTCCTCCTGCCTTGCTCTCACCAGCTCTGATGATCTCAGTGTAATTGTAGGAACATTAACCTAGAGCAGCCCAGTAAATACCAGGTCCTTCAAATCTAGCAGAGAGTTAGACAGGTTTTACTCTGTACATCTATCTACATTGCTGTCAGCTTTCCATTTTGATGACCAGTTGACCTAGGAGGTTAACTGTGAGGATATCCTGGCACCTAACCCTCTTTCTCTTACAAGTAAAGAAAAAGCGCATCCCATTTCACGCTTCTTCAAACCTTTAACAACTTTGATTTTTGCACAGTAAAGCAGAAGCTCTAAAATAACCTGCCTCAAATTCGCCCTCAAAGGTATGTGAATGTCAAAGCTGCTCCTCGTTTGAATGACCCTTGTCTCTCGTTGGTCTTTACCATGGCAATGACATATATTCCTCACAGAATCAGGCCTTGGTTGTGCTAGATACTATGTCAGGTGTAAGGGGAAATAAGCACTGTGTGATAGCACCAGAGACTAAATTTAGGATAAAAAAACATTGCGGTGGCTGAGAATTTAATGTTATGGTCTGGAGGGTGACACACCTACTCCTCACAGCTGAAAAAGTATTTACCTTAAGAGATCTTTTAGACTATGCTACCAGAATGTTTGGTGTGTGAAGACTTTTTACCTCTTCAGAAAAAAGAAAAAAAAAAAAGGGGGGGGGCTTTAGTACTGGAAGCCTTTTTTAGCTGAAAAAAAAGGCTTTGTTTAATGATTTGAATGGAGTGTTTGCTTGACATTGTTTACTCACTTTTAATGCATTTAATTCAACACAGTGCCCTAAAGGACATGCTTAGTATTTTGTGGTAGGGTGAGAAGTTTAAGTTTTCCATTGAAGCGGAAATAGAATAGAGACGTAACAGCTTTAACAATGGGTATTTGTAGCCTTCTCATTTACACTCCTTGCCAACCAGCGAGGCTGTTTTATAAGCACAGGTTACTGGCACAAATCAACTCAGGCCATATAGTCGAAATGAATAAAAGTCTGGCAATTGGGAATCACACTTCCCACAGCAGCTGCAACTCTTTTTTTTTTTTTTTTTCCCCTGTAGATACTCTTTTAGGATGAGCATAATCTTACAGATGTAAAGGAAAGGTATATAACGGCCACTCTGGGTACCACTGCAAAGTGACTTGACTTCATTTCATATTCATTAGATGCTTCAGTAACAGGCACTTAATTAACAGGTTCTTCTGAATACAGGAAAATATGAGCAGTATCATAGAATCATAGAATGGCATAGGCTGGAAGGGACCTTAAAGATCATCTAATCCAACCTCCCTGTCACGGGCAGGGACGCCTCTCAACCACATCAGGCTACTCAAGGCTCCGTCCAACCTGGCCTTGAACACCTCCAGGGAGGGGGCATCCACAACCTCTCTGGGCAATTTATTCCAAAGTCTCACCACCCTTGTACTGAAGAATTTCTTCCTAAGATCCAATCTAAATCTGTTCTCCTTCAACTTTAAACCCATTTCCCCTTGTCCTATCAGTGGATACTCTTGTAAAAAGTCCCTCCCCAGCCTTCCTGTAGGTTCCCTTCAGGTATTGGAAGGCAGCTATTAGGTCCTCCCGAAGTCTTCTCTTTTCAAGGCTGAACAATCCCAGCTCCCGCAACCTGTCCTCGTAGCAGAGGTGCTCCAGCCCCTGGATCATCTTTGTGGCCCAGTATGGAGATACTAATTCCAAGTCTCTCTGTTACACTCCAATTTCTCCACTAAATGAATTAATCACAAAAACGCCCCATGATTTGGTCCTTACCCATAAGTACTCAGGAAGCAAAAAAAAAAAAAAGTACTTTTTTCATCTATTCTTTCTGAACGCAGAAGCGACATCAGAACCTTTTTGCTTCACTGGGCTTTCTTCTGCTTTGTCTCCCCTTCCTCGCTGCCACGGATCCTTCCCTCCCCGGCCTCCCAGCGCCCACCCGTGCCGTTCCTCCAGCCCGCGTTTCTTCTCACCCACAGCAACGTTGCCGGGGAAAGAGTAACCCAAGCCTTCCTCATGTACAAACCAAAACCAGCAGACAAAATGGGCGAGTTGTACCGGACAGGGAGCGAGGTCTGTTGCAACATCTGGCCTTCCTTTTCGCTCCTCGGGTTTTGTTTTTGAGCGAGGGTGACATCCTCATAAGGGCTGTGGGCTGTCCATTCTCTCGCTCCCAAAGCCGAAGGAGCCCTGGAAAAGCCTGCTGCCTCCCAGGGCCTGGCAAGGAGCGCCGGCAAGGCGGCTGGGACAGCTCTGAGGAGATGGCCGAGGAAACCTGGGGAGCACAGGCGGCTCCCACAGGCTCCAGGTTTGGTGCTCCCTTCGGACACATGGAAGCAATATGGCACAGCCCGGGCCGCGCAGCAGAGAGGAGGTTTCAACGTCGCAGAGCTGCTCTGAGGGAAGCTGCAGCCCCCTGCCTCCCACTCTCCGCTACGTTTGAAACACCTGCCTGCGCTCCAGTTTTTCTAACTATTATTTATTTCTCTCACACACCGGCGGCACACCAGCACCTTCTACACGGGAGCCCGCCGCCCTCTCAAACCCGCCACAGGGACGCGGCGCGGGGCTTCTCTGAGGGGCTGCACACCCTCCCGACGGCCCCGAGCCCTCTGGCGGGCTCTTTGAAACGAACCCCGGTTTACCTTATTCCTCATTTTATCACCAAATTCAGCACCACGAACCAGCAGCTCCCGCCGGGCGGCCCGGCACCACCCGACGGCCCCCATTTCGCGCGGGGACCCCCGCGCCCCTCAGCCGCCCGCGGGGTCGGCCAGGGGTCGCCATTTCGCGCGGGGACCCCCGCGGCTCCGCCCCGGCCGCCGCTTACCCGAGCGCCTTCAGCTCCTCGTCCAGCGGCGCGGCGGGACGCGGCTGCCGGCGCTGGGTCATGGTCCCGCCGCGGCTCTCAGCCTCTGCCCCGCCGGCGGATGACGGCTGCCCGCGGCCGCCTCCGCCGGCCGCTGAGGAAGTGCCCGGACGGGGCGGCGGCACGGCACCTCCCCGGGCGTGTGCCGTCCCGCCTCGCCGCCGGGGAGTGCCCCGTCGCGGGGAGGCCCGCCCCGGCCCTGGCCCCGGCGGCGAGGAAGCGGCCCGAGCGGGGGGTTTTCCAGGGCCGCTCCGCAGGGGTGGCCGGAGCCCCCGCGGAGGAGCTGGCGGTGCCCGGTGAGCACCGTGCCTCTCCCATGCTGGAAATATTTTGTTTTATTCCCAGAGTAATTCGTACTTGCAGTTACTTTAATCCATACACTCCAGAAGCTCATGTTCTGAAATGTTCGTTTATGTTCGTTTTTCTCTCGTAATGGATTGATGGATGCCCTCACCTCTTCTGAGTGTGCCAAATCCGTGCAGGTTTCTGGATTGAGGAGAAATCCGTATTTCTTCTGTAAGTGTCAGGTGTTCCATACTGTACCCACCCAACTCGGAGAATCCTGCGGAGTTTGTAGCCTGCATCCCTGAGCGCACCTCTCCGTGGCGTGGTACCGTCACGGGGACGGCTGGCCTCGGAAGCTGCCTGCCTCGCTCCGGCGCCCTGGCTAACCGTTTGGATGATGATCGCCATCTCCCTCTCCGTGCAGCCTTTAAAGTCTCTCGGAAACAGTAATGGGAACGTAACGTAAAAGTTTGCTGAGGAGATACTGCCAAACGGAGAATGAAGTTGTATCGGATGGGGACTGAGCTCTGAGGATGAGAAATTTCCGAGTGTTATCTGGTGCCTGTACTTCCAAACGCTTAAACAATCTGCTGCGTACTAGAGGCTACTCGCGTTCCCCAGTACTTTGTGGGCAGTAATTGTTATAGGTCTGGTAAATTCTTTACTAAACTTCTTTGACAAAAAGACAGGACTTTGATGTGAAGAAGAAATAAATGGCAGAATGCTATTTTCCAGTCACACACACTGAAGTTTTCACTAGGTATCCAGTACTAGAAATAAGTTGTTTCCTGAAGAACTGATATTTAAAGAGGCCAGAACAGCTATTATTGTCTCATAAGCAGGTATATGAACAGCATGCTCAGTGTGGGGCTGACAGTCATTTGGAACAGGCTTGTTAAAAGCCTGCTGGTCCTGATGGTCACAAGGAATCAATTTTGGAAGAGGTTTTTCTAGCCTCCCAAATGGGAAAAGCTTCACAGAGTTTCCATATGTTAGATCAGACTGTCCTGCTGTTTGAGCTTCTAATTGTGCTTTCCCCATCTGCAAGGTGCTCTGCTCCTGTACTTGGCTGTTCATGTCAACAGCCAAACATTCAGATATGGATTTCACAGATAAACTGGGGTTTTTTTCCTAATTAGGATTTTTTTAAATTAAATTTATTTATTTTTTTTATTAAATTAAATTTATTAGTAAAAAAAATTTCTTCTTTCTGAGTTTGGCCCTTTTTCTACTGCTTATTGAAAGCTTGTGATCTGATACTGTCTTTGGTAACCTGATCCTGAAATTCACAACCTTTGGTTAAATAGGTGTCTCCACAGTTTTCTTGTATTTGCTGCATAGATTTATTTATTATTGTTCTCTTGTTCCGAAAGCTTCTTTGTTGTCAGCAATGCTGAACCCATTCCAGGTTATCTTGTTGATCTATGTTATTGAAAGATGCAAAAAAGCAGTTATTAAAATTTCTGAGTTACAGAGGAAAAAGCAGAGAAAGAAAAATTAAGTAAATTGCGAACAATGAAGAGCCACAACTAAATTTTAGTGAATCCTAATTACGTCACAAATTGTCTTAAAAGTTCAGCACTGCAGGCTCAAAGGTGGTTTCCAGCCCTTCTGTACCCCATTGTGTTTTGTGCACCAGTGCGTTGTGGTGGGAGAGGGTTCCCATCTGGGAGTTGATGCTTCCTCTTACTCTGCACCTGGGAGTGCAACATTTCCTCTTCATTCAGAGAAAGAAAACAAAAGCAGAAATTGTACTCTCATGCAGCATGAATCAGCCTTCCCTTTAATGAAGTCCGCTTGATTTTGTTTTTTTAACATACGTTAGCCACAGGACAAAAAGGCTACAGGTCTCCCACTCGCGTTTCCCAAAAGCCAACAGGGTTTTGGTCGCTTTCCCAAGCATGAGCATCCTCGTTGCAGGACTTGGTTTCGTGGCCGGTTTGAGCACTGTGCAGAGCAGACCTGTAGATAGCAGCAGTGCTCTAGCGCTTGCTGCTCACCCTGCAATGCTGCTGAGTACCAAGCACCCCAGCAGAATGAGGTGCCTTTTTGAAAATCAGTGGATAGTTTGGTTTTCTTCTCGTCTCCTCACATCCGTCAGTCATCGTAAGCCAAAGTGTGACTGAAATATAAAAATAAATAAAAAATCTTGAAGCCTTGCTTGAATAACTGCCCCATCTCATGAAAAAACAACCCAACACCAAACCCTATTGTTTTAACTTCAGGAAAACTGTGGCCAGCAAAACAGGGAGGGGAAAGCCAGTAATGATGGATACATATGTAATTATCCCTTGTCTTCTGTGTCATGCTAGGTTGGTACAGAATGCCATAATTACCAGCAGGCTTTAAACTCCAATAAATGCTTTTACATTGCAGCCACTAGGTCTCTCAGGCTAGTAGGTGCTTTCCTTTAGAAGGTGCATTTGGAGATGATGTGCCTGTATTTGGGCAGAAATCGTGCTATCACTTGGCGAGGTTGTATTGCACGTGTCCTGCAAGTGGTCAGGTCCTGGGATCATGATGGTTCTTCCATGTTTTCAAGGTTTTACAGAGCAATTGCTTAAAACTACTTGAAACGGTTTAAATTTGTTCAGAATTTAGGCCACTAAATTGCCATCTTCTATTCAGAGAGGTGTAATTGTGTACTTGGGTTTCAAGATGTATTAATGTAGTAAAGGAGGATTTGGCTTAGATAGCCGTGCAGCTAATAAAGCTGGTAAAGAGACATGATTGCTGCAAAAGTGTCATCACTCCAGTTACTTTCCAGGAAAGAATTGAAAACTTTAATTTCTTTCTTTTTATCATTTCACCTCACCTTCTAATAATCTGAATAGATTCTAGGTAGCTGTGAACCACCCAAACAAGCCCTAAAGGGAGTGGTTTCATCCAAATGACATGAAAGGAACGGAAATATCACAAAGCCATCGTTAGCACTACTGGGATGAGGACCAGGTTGGGGTGGAGCTGTAGCTCATTGAGGGTTTGGACCTGTGGGATGGGGTTTGTCTCCACACTGAGCAGCAGCAGGTGCCAGGAGACTGGCCTTTCCTGCCGACCGCAGAGTGAAGCTGTAGGAGCTGCCGAGGGCTCTCCACCACAGCGCACCTGGCTGCCACCAGAGTTACCAATTAATTTATTCCTTTTCAGTTAATTGCATCTGGCAATTTTGCAGGGTCCAAGACTTCTAATCCCTATTACACTTGGCTATGATCCCAAGGGATACCATGAAACCCACTAAAACAACTACAGAAATCCTTTCACTGGGTTCACCTGATTCTTCCCTTCTGAATGTGTCACAGTTTGTCTTGGATTGTTTGTTGAAAACAATTTTTTAGTTGGAAAACACTTGACATAGTGGATAGCAGCATAGTGATAAGTTTTCTTTGTAGATTTGGAGGTGACTGAGGCATGTTTATTTAATGTGTTCCTAATTTCCATGGTCAACACATTTTCAAAACATGCCAGCTAATCCTGCGTTGTCTGCAACCTATTCAGACCGAAAACATTGAACAGAGGTGAAAAAAGGGATGTGAAATTACCCAGGTTCTTACGGAAAAGGGGCTCAAAGACTATTTGGACAACAGGAAGGGTTGCTCCTCCTCCATTTTCTCCTACAGTTTGGACTGGGCAGTGCCTCTGTCCCTGAAGGTCGCTGTAGTTGTGTTGCTGTGAAGGCTCATTCCCCAGACTTGGGTTAGGACCACATCTCCACCTAGGTATGGCAAGAGATGCAACAGCTATGTCTTCCCAAGCCTTTGTAGAGTTTCCCGCCAAGTAGGACGGGCACAGCCACGTCACGTGTGAGTATGATGATGTATGGGATCCCAGAGATTCAGCTTTTGAAGTCTCTTAACTCTGCCCTTAGTAAAAAGACTCACATTCCCCGTACTCTTAAAGATGTGATTTTTGGGACCAAGTGTAGTTAGCATTTCTAACCATGTAACACTTTCTCCTTTTGTTTGTTCGGGAAATTCAGCTACCCCTTTAGGGGTAAGTAAAGGAGGATTTTTTTCTGACTTGTGAACTTAAACAAGGACATGGAAATCAGTACAGGAAGCTTCCCTTGATGCTTCCCGTGGTACACAGTCCTTGCTTGCTGCGTACATAACCAAGAGCTGGCACACATATATTTTGAGATGATAGTGGGAGATTAAATGCCTCTTGTTAGAACAGCTGTGTTATTGCCTGGGGTTCGGTTTTCACGCATTTAATAATGTGGATAATGACGTGAAGATTACATGTTCCTAGCTTCAGTTCTCCAAGGAAAACTTTCTAGGAACTTTCACAATCCACTGTTTGATGCATACATGTGCTTGAAGCCTTCAACATGTTTTTCAGGTCGCCTCAGACACAGCCAAAGTGTCTTTAAAACTTCCCACCTTAGAGCAACATCATTCTCTCTAAATAGATGGGATGTGTTGCAAATGCTTTTTTCTGTCCAGCCAAACCCCAAGATAATATCAAGAAATAAACCCAAACATCTAGGAATTATCTATAAATGAGAAAATGTGAGTTTCAGTGGCTGTTAGTGGCAGCACACGTGGGGAGGTGGAGGAGAGCAGGTCTTGTTGCCAAAGGCCAGGGTGAGGGGCATGTGGATGGAGCGAGGCAGCTCTTCTTGTGGGCTGCGTGGTGCCTTGAGTCAAGTGACCTGCCAGCAGTAAGGTCTCTGTCCAAGAGGCATCACGCCTGGCTGGCAAGTCTGTGCACTGTGACTACCCGGGAATTAAAGATGTAGAGAGGAGGAGGCTCTCTGAACAACCTCGGATCTGGATCTGTGCTGTAGTGATCTGAAGTCGGGAACAGCATCAGGGTTGGAGACCTGAACATCCTCACACCTAGAGTCCCACCAGGGATTGGTGCTCTTCTCTCGCTCGCTTGTGAAGCCAACTCATAGCTCTGTCCTGCAGCAGAGCCCAGAGTCCCAGCTCCATGTTGTAATGAGTTATGGCCCTCACCTGACCACAGGCTCAGGTTCAGATCACATTTGGGATTGTGGTACCTGTCTGAGGTGCTTATACTACAGACTGCTAGTGCATCCAGAGCGTTCCTGAACACAAACGCTGGATGTATCCGATGATATGCGAAAAATTGATGGAGAAAGAGCATATGCTTTCAGGCTTAGGTAAAAGTATCTTGAAATACAGAATGAAACTCTTTAAACTAGAAAGGAGGTCAGGAAAAAAAGCTGAGAATAGTTTTACTTGCTGTTTTGTGAAAAATGTTTTATGTGCGATCGTCTTACAGCTCATTTACATAAGTCTTGTCTTCTCATTTCTTCTCATTTCGTCTCATTTCTTTGAAATTTCCCAGTTTGGCTTCTTGCAGCTTCAAAGTCTGGGTTCAAATAACATATGAAATGTATGCGTGCACTATCAAACTTGAGAGCCCAGTCACTTTATGCAACTATTTGTGGATTCAGGAACGAACTTTGTGAGTAACACTGAGAGCTGAGTAGAAAGAAGCTAGGGAGAAAAATTATTTTACCCAAATAAAATTATGTTACGTCAGTAGCTCAGAAAACCTTGGAATCATTTTGCATTTTATGCCACCATTCCTGCATAAGCAGGATACTGAGAATCTGGGTCAAAAGGGGATGTCCATTACTTTCTGAGGACAATGATTGCAATTGTAGTGCTTTTTCCTTGCTGGGGAAATGTGGGTTAATATACTGCTCACATCTGTGTAACAGAAACCCAGAAGGCATCTTGCTGGAATTAGGAATGCCAAGCATTTTCCAGAGGCTTGTCAAAAGCTCAGTTCATTGTCAGTTGCTAATTTAAAGCTACTTATGCCCCATGGCAGGACAATCTTTTTCTAAAAAGGATGAGAACCTAACCTTAGAAAGGGTGCAGGTGCTTTATGGTTAATATTTCATGGCCCGTAACCGGTTTAATTTGTGTTCAGTGTGCTGCAAATGCCTGGTATTGATGGCTTCTTCTCTTACCAGCACATGGTATGAATGACCATTTGCAAGCCAGCAGCAGTTTCATCTTCCATCCCGTGTTGAGGCATTTCATCAACTCTAAAAACCAATACTTTGTCACATTAACACCTGAGACCAGCCACCTATCGTGGTCCAGGTTATAAATAGAGATCCTCTCCAGAAGCCTAATCTTACCTGAGACATCCATCTGCAAGCGCCACCAGGCGTGATCCTTGCGTGCCCGCTGCCGGGCGATCGTGGTGGATCTCTCCCGCAAGGGGAGGAGAGGTTGCGCGGGTTATTGCGCATGGCACACTCTCCCGGGTCAAAGAGGTGAGAGCACGTGCTCTGTTGGTTTCGCTGAGCGGAAAGTCACGCTCGGGTCATCTTTGGAGGACTGTGTGGAAGGAGGACGGGGCATGGGAGGCAGGCAACCATGCCGTCTTCTCCTGCAGAGCCTTCGGAATGCACCAGCCTTGTTCTGCCAGGGCGGTCGCTTTTCTGCGTTTAGACTGCAGATATTGCCTGGGTTTTTGCAAGGCGAGAGCAGTCGGCCAAGTAGCACAGTAGGTGGTATTAAAAACCCCTGCGTGACCGCGCCGCTTCCCCATAGCTATTTATTGTAGCATGGACTACAACAGCTGCGCTGGGCTCCCACGTGGCATACATGTCTGGTCCGTGCCAGCGTATCAGCCCGCCCGTCAAGTCCTCTTATTTATATTGCGACTTTCACAGCCGCAATCTCACCCCGCTTCACGTCTTATAATTAGACCTTGAAAACCAGTTCAGATAAACATAACTCAAATGTTAAAAATCTCCAAACTGATCGACATAAACAAGTAAGGTAGGGAGGGCCTGGGGACTTTGGGTTTGCTGTGTCTTTGCCAGAATGACTGTGGTGTAGTGGTCCAGCTCTATTTCGGGCAAAATACAGCTTTCATGTAGTGATGTCACTTTGCAGCAAAGAAGTTTTCCCCCTTGGCTAAGCCGAAGACAATGAGCTGTGCAAGGAAGGAATATTGCATGGCGTATTTGCAGAGTAGTGGCCATCTGCTATGGTTACATTACCCTACAGCAGAGCAGAGTTCACTCATGTTTATCTGTTGCGAAGTTGGAATAGCTCAGACCTTGTCAACACTATGGGTGTGCTCCAAGTTTAGCCACTCATCTAATTTCGTTGCAGATAGGCAAAACTAATTAAAAGACAGTTGTATCCTGCAATACAGATGACTGAAATATAAGCTGTAGCTGAACAAAGACAATTTCTATATGACCCGAGAATAAATCAGTGAGGATTTTTCTGGCTGAAGAGCAAGAATTAAGGAAATTGAGATGAGAGATGCAGACCAGATACTGTAAAGAAAATGGAGGAGACTCTTAGAAACATGAAGGTTTTATTGTTATTATAGACTGATTTGATTTCAGAAAGTTGAGAACCTCCTCTTCTGACTCAGAAATTCAATTTGCACAGTCAATGAGTCTGCTTTCTTAACCACTCCTGATAGGCTCTAAGATGTAATACCCAGAATTGGAATTTGGGAACTCTTGTTGGTCACCTTTATGCCTTGGCATTTCTCCAATTTTTACATTTAGTGCATGGATTGAAGGGGAGATGGCTTGTGTGTGGGCTCCCAGGAAATCCGAAGTTTGAGACAAGAAGTTCATGAGTGCTAACTCTCAACATCATTATTTTTATGAACGTTAAAATTTAATGAAATTCTTCCTTGCTTTGAAAGCATTTGACAGTCCGGGAGTCTGTTTGCCAGAGGTGGAATAAAAGCAAAAAAACATGGTCTGTAATCTAATGAGAAGTTTAATCCTGCATAAAAGCAAACCCCACCAATTTATATCCAGGAAATTTTAGTTATTTAAACCACATTTCTTGTCTATAATAACCCAGATCTTTGTACCCTTAAAAAAAACATAGATTGTCACTTTGGCCAGTGCTGGCCAAAGTAAATATGCTATACCTACAGAAGTAATTTTACTAACTGGTGTAAAAATTATATATTGCACGTGTATAAGTTACTACAAAAACCGTAAGAGCTTCAGGTACTAAGCAGAAGACTTCGCTGCCATATTTCTGTAGGGACCATAGGATCCTGCTCATAGTAATCGTCCTCGTAGTCCTGAAAGCCAGATACAAGTCACGCTCCAATGTGAGCAACAAACGTGCAGAGAAGCAAAGTGGATCACTCCAGAGCTGCAGAGGCCCTTCAGGAGCTGTTTCACACCCAGAAACCTGCCATCCGAGGGTTTCATGGGGTGCACCAATGTCAGATGGAGATTGGTGAGCTTTCACGCTTATGGTGTTGTTCAAAACTGTGCACAAAATCACAGCAAATATTGGAGATACATAGAAGTCCAGATGAGCTGCGTGGTTTGGTAAGGCCAAGCAACCTGTACCACAGCTGGGAGCAAAACTCGAATCCCTTTCTGTGTTCACTAATGAAAGTTTGCAAAGCACCAGCTTCTGGGAAGGAAATGGTATGGCAATGAAAAAAATTAATGAGATTGAAGCTATTTTTAAACTGATAAATCAAGCTCGTTTGTTTACGAAATGCTGCTGAAATTCATAGTTGTTTCGGTGCAGGTTTAATAGCAGTCCTGAGGCTAATAGAAATAGACTGAAATTCTTTAAATGAAAAGTCCATTGGACAAAACCACTCTGAATAAAAAATGCAGTATTGGTGTAGACATCTCAGAATAAAGTAAAATGTTTATCTGCTTCAGATAGCGAGAATTGTTTTGACTTCGGTATTGGTTGCATGTCAGAGTGTTTCTGGCAAAGCTGCAGGCAAAGAATTTACATCAATTCCATCTGGATGTAACAAAAAATATAGCCCTGAGAAGCTGGACGGCATTTAATCTGTGGCATATTTTGCGAGTGATAAAAATCCATTTTGATAAGAGATGCATGTTCATAACCATGTTCATCAAAGGAGAGCTGCACATCCAGCATTCCTTGGAGATGTCTCACCAGAGCACAAATAGGGATCACACTCAGCATCTCCAGAAAAAAACCTGTGGAGTCAGATGCGGGGGTGGAGGTGGGGGCGGTTTAGTTGATGCCAAGAAGGAAAATGTCACTTTGATTCTTTGTCTGATCTTACCCTCCCAAATCTGATCTTACCCTCGAGAACAGTTCACTCTCGCCTTTCTGGCTGCGCGAGGGGCTCAGAAGGTGCGACAAAAAGTATTTAATCTGTGTGCTGGAGTGCTGCTGAGAAATCCAGCTCCCTGCAGAGTGGTGGAGTCAGAAAATAAATTGTTCTTGTGGGAATCGTAGCAAGCAGGTAAGCTGCTGCATCCGTCACCCTTCTTCAGGAAAAATGCTGTATCCTGAGTGAAAAAATAGAACAAAGTACCCTTCCTTCTTGAGCAAGGAGGGGTACTCAAGCATTGCTAGACCAGATGGGAAGAAGCTCCCCTAAGTCAGCTATGTTTTTGCAAAACCCTGTTGCAAATCCTCTGTTTGTATGAGGGATTCTTCCCTGCTTATATTTTATTTCAAAGGTTTCATTTGGGAATAGAGAATTGTAATTTATTAATAGAGAAGAAAAAAGTCAACCTGCAGAGCTCGCATTTCGAATTCTCACTGATTTCACTGCTGAAAGACCCTATTCAGAGCCAGCTGAAAATATTTGCCTTTAATGTGTGTTGGGAAGAAACTAAACATGTCACTGAGAGATGCATATCCAGGAGTTTTTCTTAAACAAGCATTTCCATTTTCCAGTTTAAACAGGGGTGTGTTTCGAGCTGCCATCTTAAAAGCCCTGTGGCTGGATGTTTAGGTGAGAACATGAACCTCTCCTCTCCTTCTGGCAGAGCCACAGGCCTGCTGGGTCAAGGCAGTTTCTCTTTGCATGGCATTTCCCCATCTGTACGACAGGGATGGCAGCTCCAACCTTATCTGCTGAGTGCTGCAGGCTGGTGGGCATGAGCCAAATCATCACTTTAGAAGAAATAGTTACATATTTATTATATTTTATGTAATAACGCAAAGTGCTGCGGTCAGATATAGAATCATAGAATCATAGAATGGTTAGGGCTGGAAGGGACCTTCAAAGGTCATCTAGTCCAACCCCCCTGCAAGGAACAGGGATATCTCCAACTAGATCAGGTTGCTCAGGGCCTCGTCCAACCTGGCCTTGAACGTCTCCAGGGTTGGAGCATCCACCACCTCTCTGGGCAACCAGTTCCGGTGTTCTACAACTCTCATGGTAAAAAATTTTTTCCTAATATCCAGTCTGATTACCTCCCTCTATTTTAAAACCATTACCCCTTGTCCTATCACAACAGGCCCTCCTGAACAGCCTCCCCCCATCTTTCCTGTAGGCCCCCTTGAGGTACTGGAAGACCGCTATAAGGTCACCCCGGAGCCTCCTCTTCTCCAGGCTGAACAGCCCCAACTCTTTCAGCCTGTCCTCATAGGAAAGGTGCTCCAGCCCTCTTATCATCTTCGTGGCCCTCCTCTGGACCCTCTCCAACTGGTCCATGTCCTTCTTATGTTGGGGGCTCCAGAACTGGACGCAGTACTCCAGGTGAGGTCTCACGAAGGCAGAGTGGAGGGGGAGAATCACCTCTCTCGACCTGCTGGCCAGGTTCTTTCATATGCAAATGAAGAACCTCGTCAGCTGAATCAAAGCATGAGAAACAGGCTGTTAAAGGGGGGAAAAAAATGAAAAATCAGTTCTTTTAACCTTCCTGATCTCCACTCTGTGGCAACCCGCTGCTGAGGACAGCTGAAGGAGATGCACTGAATCAGCACGTCTCTCAGCTGCTTTGGCCACTCGCCCTCCTCGCCCACTCTCTGGGCTTCCCTGGCTATCGCTCCGTCTGTATTTATACCGCGCTCCTCGGATACTGCCGTGGTCACTGTGGTATAAATACTGCTGGGCAGCTGTATATCACTCCTGTTGCTGAGAGATCCGAGTATGGTACAAATACGAGTTAGCAATGGCTTTCTGTGGTGGAAGGGAGGGTTTTGGGCTGCTTTCTGACACCACGACTTCTTCCATTGCTGAACTCCCTCCTTGGGACTTTGTGCCTACGTGTACGTTGAGGGAAGTTGGGATAAACTTGGGGCAAACCTCTTTTCTTAATGATGGTGTTGTTTTGAGCTGTGCCACGGTAGGCACAAACTGTAAGGCTTGCTTGCTGCTCCTATAGTGTCTTTTCATTTTTTAAAATACTTAACGTTATGGATACTAATGTAAGTTCTTTACTTTCCTCGTTGGGGTAAAGTTAGAGGTCCAACTTTAAAATACAAAATCTGGGTTTTGTCAGATTATATGTTTATCGTGTGTATTGTTTCCACGTTAAGGTTTACCTTCCTTCTTGAGAGAGAAAGAAGACAGTTTCTGTTTTCTCACACCTCATGTAGAATTTGTTTTAATTCATAATGTTTTGGAGAACCAAGGTTTTATGTTTACTTGGAATAAATATTCCTTCAACTTCAAAAAAGAGCATGTGTGTGAAGGCTGGCCTTGCAGAAACTGCTAGAGGTGAAAGATACCTGTAGCAAGTCAATACTCCATCCCTGGAGGTGTTCAGGGCCAGGCTGGATGAGGCTTTGGGGAACCTGGTGTAGTGGAGGGTGTCCCTGCCCATGGCAGGGGGCTTGGAACTAGATGATCTTTAAGGTCCCTACCAACCCAAACCATTCTATGATTCTATGATTCATTGCAGGACAGCACAGGGCTTCACGGGTCTGCTAACATAGCTGTTTTGTTTTCAGACAAAAACCAGCTCCCCTCCAGGTGGTGCAGAGTGAGGGCTGGAGGCAGCCTTGCTTCATCCGCCTCCACTTCTGCAAGCCCATGCCTGAGTCTGAGCAGGGAAACCAGTTGCAGTCAGCCCAGGAGGGAGGTCACGGGCTGCTGGAGGGGTGATGGTGGTGGTCATGGTCAGGGTGGGGGGGCTTAAGCAGGGGATACCCTGCTTTTAGCCACATGGACACTGGTTTTCACACTTGGCAGGTTCAGGGCATGGAGAGATTTGTAGCATAGGAAAGTTTAAACAAGTAAGTTGCACAGCGCTTGTGTGCTGAGCTTCTCATCTTATTTTGTTTCATTTTCCAGAAAAACACCCAGCGTCTTTTTCCATTATGATATATGCGTGGGACTTGGAGTAGCTTTTTTGAAATGCTCAGGCTACTTCAGGAGTCTCTGCATAGGAAAATGTGTAAAACTTGTAACAGAGTTAGAGGAAAAGAAATAATACAGGGTTCTGCTTTGAATCTCTGGAAGTGTCCCCAAGGGAGGTGAATATAAAACACTGGTTTAATTTTGGAGGAAAGTTTCAACATCAGAGCTGTCAAATGCGAGAACTCAGGAGGTTGATTATTCCTTTATCAACTAAAAGCCTGAGACTCTCCCCTCCAACATCACTAAATTTGTTTGATTGATTCCGTTAATCTAGTTGAGCAATTACACAGTGCAAGCAAGGAACGGAGGCTATTTTTAGTGAAGCTAATTATTTGTTGAAAAAGCTAAAATTTCTTCTGGTGCTTCAATTATGAAGCCAAATGCAAAACTGCAGGAGTAAATCGTCTGTTTGGTTTTGTGCTGAGGCATCTGTGGGGCAAGTTGGAGAATGGTATTTTAATTTCTGCTCTCTGAGCTCCTTTGGGAGTGGTTAATCAGAAAGGCAAACATGGTCTTCACGAATGAAGGCACTTACTATTTTGTGAGTAATCCTGAATATAATTTTAATATAGTTACATGGAATAAGTCTAAAGGGAGTCGACGTAGAGTAGAGGTAGCAATGACAGTTTGTAATTTCTGCAGAAGGTATGAAAAGCATCTGAAAATCTTTCAGGTGAGACTTAAAGGCTCATCTACTAAGCAATTGTTCTGAACCCCTTCCCTTCTATGTAGGATAGCCTTGCAGCTGTCCAGATGGGCTGTAAAGGTGGCCTGTCACCTAAATTTAAAGACCAAATTTATTCTTCCGCAGCTGGGGTTAGCACATGATATCTGAAGCCAGAGGAGTTGAAAAATGCAACTGTCTTTCTTGGCAGGGCTTTGCCTGCCAGCCACAGAGTTGCCTGGTTTTTCTCATCACCTAGTCTGGATTTTTTAAATTTTCTTTTTTTAACAAGGAGAGAAATACAGACAGCATTTCAGCTAGCAGTTGTGCAGTTGTCATATGGCAGCATCCTTGCCTCATCTCAGCGTCTTATGAGCAGGAAGAGAAAAAAAAGGATGCATACTGGAGACCAAACACACGTAACGTGGCTGATGCTGTTCTTGACTTTGCATCCAGACCTCCGAGCCGCCTTGCTTTGGGCTGTGGGAGGTGAGTGGAAAGAACGAGAGGTTCAGAGGCACTTGGGGATTCGCCAGGGACTTCTGGTTTGCCTTTTTAATGAAGGGTGAGCAGCTCGTGCCCCTACATTCTCCCTGTAGGCAGGATAAAGCGTACCTTTCCAGTCAAGCCACTGTAAGTCATTCATCAAAACCAGTGCAAGCACCAGCTTTGCTGAGGAGAGGGAAATGCATTACTGTCTTGCTCTTACACATAAATTTTCTTGGAAGAAACTGACAGGCATTTCAAGAGGGTGTCCAGGAAAGAGCAGCGAGCGGGTGCCAGCGCGGCGTTCTCCACATTGCTTCCTGCCGGTCAGCGGGGCTCCCAGTAGCCTCTCGCTTTCCCTTGCTCCCCGGTAAAGGTTGCAGGGGTTGGCATCTATGGAGAGAGCCCAGGAGCTTTTCCTCCTGCAGCCCTGCAGAGTCGAGTTGGCGGAAGGGACATGTGTTTGGAGAGAAAGAGCAGGAGGAATTGGAATCAAAAAGACTTTTCAGCTCAGTCACAGCTTTACAGTAGAATACATCTTTTGATTTAAAAAAAAAAAAAAAGTGGTAACATTTTTTACCTCTTCTAGCTTCTAATTTTAGCTTTAAGAATCAGTCTTTTCCCCTAGCTGAAAAACATGCAGGCATTTTTTTCACATTGAAATATTTTCTTCCAAATGTCTTCCCACCAGTTCTGTTGCCTGCTCTGTGGGCTCACACTTTGTCAAGACTGTGCAAACATCTGCAGCCTCGCTGGTGTGCAAGTTGTGCACACCACAGACCTTAAAAAACAACCATGTTTTGGACTGTTAGCAGAGTCCAGGCCTTTTGAAACCAAGAGCAGGTTGTTCTCCTCGGCTCGTGTGGATACAAAGCATAAAACAACAAAACCAAAGCCTTTGAGTGGTTCCGTGGCACTAAGAAAATTAGAAGAAGTGAAGGAGGTGAGGGCAGAAAATAATCTTTCAAGCACACTCCTTTTTGATACTTTTTTTTTTTAAACTAAGCACCAGAAAAATATTTTGTTCCTTGTTACTTTAGAGTAGATAAAATATATCAAATTCTGAAATTGTTGGGTAGAAAAATCATGTGCAATTGATTTGTACTTTGAGATACCACATGGAGAAAAGAGCCTTTAAGTCACTGAAGCTTTCTGAGGTGAGCGGCAGGTGATGCTCTGGAGATGTGTTTCTATAATGCCAGCAAAGAAAAGATGGACAAGAGCAGCCCCAGTTACTGAAGCTTGCTGGGGGGTCTTAGGTGCTGGAAGCAGGTTGTGAGCTGGGGGGGCACGTGAGGGCAGAAAAAGGGTCAGGTGTTTTCTTCCAGCATAGGACATGCACCGTCAAACTTGGAAACAAACAGGCAGGAGCCAGACAAAATAGCGAAAGAATAATTACAGGGCAGATAGAAACTAAAAGTCCTGAAGAACGAATGATGGAAGAAAGCAAAAACCTAGAGTGGAGAGGGTAAGAGGCAGCAAAAAAGAAAGACCAGAGCCTAGCTGTGGTCCTAGCAAGCACTTTGTCTGGACTATATTTAAATAGCTTTCAGTATCTGTGGGTCATGGTATAAACAGCTGCTCCTCCTCAAGGCTAATGTCACTGAGGGGAAAAACAAAATGGGAATTTGTAAATGCGTGTCAACTTGGGTGTTCCTAATGCAACCTATATGTTAAGAGTATCAGATGGATTCGCTTCTGGTTTTGAGTAGGGATTAGTATTACCATTTCCAGAATGGTAGTAGGGAATATATATTTTCATTAGAATGAGAACGAAAATCTTAATCTTAGACTTGATTAAAATGATACAGCTCTGTAATCTTAACACAAAGCATGTCTGGAGCGGTACACAATCTGTGGTAGGGAAACTGGGCCTCCACTGCAAATTTGTAGCTTAGAAAATTATGTTGTATAGAAAAGAAGTCCCTATGTGAGCATATACATATTTGTGTGTCCAAGAGGTGGAACACACCAGCAGACAGGGGCCAAGGGAAGCTGTTTGAGGTAGATACAGGCATACTGGCCTGCCTGCAAGGTGCTGCTAGGGTGCTGGGCAGGTAGTAAGCTGGTGGGTATTTGGAACATGAGAATTTGCTATTTTTAGAGTTTACATGTCCAAAATGGACTGTGCCTTGGAAAACACAGGGACTACACAAAGCTTTATTGCTTGCATGGTTGGGGAGCAGGATGGGGATGGCGTTAGCTTAACACAAGGTGAAAATGGTGCCCATCATTCTCTGTGTCACACTGCAGAAGAGCCAATCTGGGAGGGACAGTCACTTTTAACAGATGGAAGCGACCCTCTTGCTTTTCTCAATAGCTGAAGCGTGAATGGCTTATTTCTGTTGTTTTATGGGCCGGAGCGAAAGGATGAAGGATTTCAGAATCGTGAGGGGGCCAGAAGTACTCGGGCTCCATCAGAAGCATGGTCTGGAGGCCACTGACGGCTGTGGTGTGGGGGAGGCAGAGGGTGAACACAAGAGATGTATGATGGCAGGGGGTAAAGCAAGCTGGTGAGACCCTGCTCGGCACTCGTTATCCCGAGCGTCCACCCATGCTGGAGAATTTCATCGTGGGTGGGTGTAATGATGCACAGCAGCACCTCAGCTGAGGTCCTTGCCCTGCAAGGAGAAAGCGAGGCTCAGTGTTCGGAGGAACCGTCTCTGGGGGTCATTTCAAACCAATAGCTGCCAGGTCTGTGCGTCCATCCTCCCAGATGCCACCGCTGCTGATCTCCCCAAGGATGGGGCTCGTGTGTTATTTAGAGAGCAGCGTATCGCCTTTCCTCAGAGCTTGGTCTGGCAAGGCACGGGAGGTGATCTAGCAGAGGAATTTCAGCCTCCAAGGCCTGTCTGCCCTGTGGGGGTATTTCTGTTTGGATGAACTGACGTACAGAAGGGTAATATTAAGTGTTGGCATATAAGCGTACATGTTAAAATGTCGTAGGAAAATTAAAGTTGGAAGGGGCCTCTGGAGATCATCTAGTCCAATCCTCCATCCATAAGGCTCTTGCCTACCACCTGTGCAGCTATCAAGGGCTCTTGTACACGTTTTTCAAAACAGTTTTTGTTGGTGCAGTAATTGTATTGTAATTATCTGATTATGTAACCATAAAAAGCGAGGATGATCAGAAAAATTGAGAGGAGCGAGAAGACAAAATGACATCAGAGCTCTTAACTTCTAATTCCCAGCAACATTTGAGTTAAACCAGAACTTTGATATTACCCATCAAACACTAATGTTACCCACTGCTATGTGCGGGTGTGCTTCTAATCTTTTGGTTAAGTATTCAAAATATGTATTCGAAATTAGTTACGTAGTCAGAAAGCATACTGCCTTAATGAGTTAAATAGTGCTTGTTCACACTGGATTTGCAGACTTTATTTTCCAAATAGTGAAGAGGATGTGGAAAAATGCTATTTTTTTTTGTGAGAATAGTGCAAGCATAATGGCAGAACCTTGCACCGTGAATAACATGATTATTTTTGGAAAGAACTGGGGGTCAAACGGCTCTTTAAGACAGGAAATGTGAGACAACAGATAACCAGTACTGTCCATAGTGCATGACACGGGAAGAACAAGAAAATATTATTAAGGAAGCCTTGCAGAAACTTCTTTCTTTCAACATAACACTCCTCTGTTTGTATACACGTATATTCACCCAGCCTTTTCTAAGACTCGTGTGTTTGCTACGTAGTACAAGTTTTGTTGCTGATAGAGGAAATATTGGGGAGTTTTTTATGCCTTGTACTCCATTGTCCATCACGAATCCTATTAAACTGACCGGGATGCCGACACATGAAGGAGCACGTTGCCTTTGTGTGTGGTGCAGCAGGGCTGCGTGGGATCCAGGGGCGAATAATGTCACGCAGTTTAATGCAGACATGAGTGCCCTGAGGAGCTGGAGCAGAAAAGGGCTCAGCCTCTGAAAAAATAACCCAGGCAACAACCAGAGGTAATTCAGACAAGCCCAGTACAGACCTTTGTGCTCCCCCAGTGGCTAATCCACTGCAGAGGTTAACCAGAGCTGCCTGCTTGCCCGCTGCCAGACTGCCCAGAACTGCCGCAGCAGGAGCGAGCATCCATCCACCTCAATCCCTAATGCGGCTCCTGCGTTAGATGCTTTGATAGCCCTGAGGCCAGCACATCAATTCCCTCCCTTCTGCATAGCACTATTCACTCAAACAGGAGAAATGTTAACTCCAAAAAAAAAAAAAAAACCCACACTAGCAGGGAGCACAAAGTACTCTCCTGGGAGCCGAAAGCGCGGAGCCAAGGAGGAGAGGGCTGCAGCCTTGCTCTCCCATATTCTCTCTTCCCTGCCCAACACCTCTATCCCAGTGAATATTTTGCTCCCAGAGAAATCAGGTTCAAGATGTAAATTAAAGTTTGGATACCTAATAGCACGTCATAGCTCCCCATGTGGCAAAGGAACACATAGTCTTGGATTTGGGTAGACAGCCATTTGAAAAAGCAGCACTGTAGTAAGCTCTGCCATGGTATCAGCAGGTAGCTCTGATTTATGTGTGACATAACTACTTGTGGTTTCTTCCTGGAGGGATATCTGCATCTAAAAATAAACGTGGCACAGTTAGTGTTTTTGGCAAGATGGCACAAATAGTTTTCAAATTACTCTGTTCACTAGAAAACAATTGCGCTTCGTCCTCTGACGGGCGCCGACACCTGCTGCCTTCTGAAGTTTATTTGCAGCGTGAATCATCAGCGGGGCCTCGAAGTGCCATCAGTCCATGTTAGGCTCTGGAGACCCGGAATGCACGAAGACCTGGCCTTTTATGGACTCCACCTGGAAGCCCTTCTTCTGCTGTAGCATCTGAATCTTTGTTTTGTTTCTCGCCCTACGTCCCTCCCACGGGAAGGGAATATAACCTGCATATCCAAACGATGGAGTGCCTGCTGCTGTGGTTGTGATTTCTGTTCACTCAAGGGCACGGGGCGCTTCGTATGGCTCTACCCGTCTAGATGCTGAGGACGCAGCTTTCCAGCTTGTCATCTCACTGTGCAGAAGCCAAGCACCAAGCCATCTTTGCCACCCTGTGTTCTGTAAAGGAAATCAATGAAATGTGATCATGTCCATGATCTAAAAGAGCAGTGAAAGGACACTTCTGTACAAAGACACGTAAGCTTTTCTCATCAAAAACGTGGCGAAAACGAGTCTGTCCTGTTAGTTTCAGAGGACTTGCATGTGTTACATTATTCCCCAAACTGCCAGTGGCTCTGCAGCCATAATCTGGTCTCTAATTCCTTCTGCATGCATTTCACCATATTAAAAAATTATTTACAACATAGAGTTATAAGGATCAGAAACGTCTCCACCTCTGAGTTGCAGAAACTCAATACTTCTGAATGCCCTTTGGGTGTGAACAACTCTGGACAGTAGGTACTAAATGGTATTATGGTAGCATTTACTCAGCTAGGCTGGCCTATTGAACCACAAGGGGCATGTTAAGAAATATACTGGTACTATGAGTTCCTTAGGAAAGGGAGCAGAAAGCAAGTCATTGATGTGGCATGGTTTCCCAGGCTGTAGGGAGAAAAGCTGCATAAACGCCACGTGTTTGTGTGCCTGTCTGTGGCTGTTTGCATTGGCAGTAAATTCTGGGTTTCCTATGAGTGAAGAGCACACATGCAAGGGAGTGGGGTGTCGAGATGCTAAAGTTACCACCAGATAAGCTAGCTCTGGAATCAGAAGCAATACAGCCACCACACCGAAGCACTGTGCTGGAGGTAACTGCCTGGGCTGAGATGCACGTGGTTACAGTCTGGTACAGTCCTTGCCTCTGGAGTCTGTGCTGCTGTACAGCAAGGTCGTGAGGTGGAGGTGTCTGTAAGGATCGAGGGGGTCTCACCCTACACTGCCTTGCACAGAGCAGGCATGTTCTGGGTGTCCTTGCGTACCTCTCGTTACGCACGCTCTTCCCGTGTGCGAAGCCAGAGCCTCTCAAATAGCTCCCTGAGGGCTGTACACGCACCCCGCGCTCCTGCACTGAGACAAGACAGCTGCAACTTGTCTTTCTTCCCCTTTGCCACCTATGGCTGGCAAGGGTTTAGCTCTCCTTAAAATTCCCATATGTCTTCTGCCCTGAATGAACGTGACTCATCTAGACCTCGATTAGACATCTACCGCCCCCGATCCTCTTGTGCGTGGCATTTCGATATGACTGACTTAAACCCCGAGGGCTTCAAACCTGCTCTTCCTGACATGGATTAGTGCTGCTAAAATATGGGCACAACAGATGTCTCTTCTGTCTCACAGGTGCCAATCTGTCCCTTAGGTGCCCCTAAGTGCATCTCCCTTGTTGCCATTTAACAAGAGACTCTGCAAGGTCCCCGCAGACGCTGGCCCCATCTCAGAGAACTGCTAAAACTCTGCAGTTCACCATTAGCTCGTTTCAAATGTGGTTACAGCAGGCAGCATTGCAAGAACTTGCCTGTAAAAAGCAAGCACCTCACCTGAACCTAAGCTGTAAGTTACAGCTGGGAGACAAAAAGGTGTTGGAGCAATTTCTCTGGGAGTTTCCATGGGGCTACCAAACCAGTTTGAAAAAGTTCAAATTAAGCAAGTCGCCACCCTTACTAAGCAAAAGCAAAAGGAGCCTGGCTTCATAGAAACATAGAATGGTTTGAGTTGGAAGGGACCTCAAAGATCACCTAGTTCCAACCCCCTTGCCATGGGCAGGGACACCCTCCACTACACCAGGTTGCTCAAAGCCTCATCCAACCTGGCCTTGAACACTTCCAGGGATGGGGCATCTACAACTTCTCTGGGCAAATTCTCATTGCAGACAAACTTCTACAACTTCTCTGGGCTTCGCCTCATTGCAGGCAAAAGTAGCCAAGCTTTTGGGCAGAGGTCACTTCTAACTTAGGACCAGCACAGCAGAAGGATAGTGACCAGCTGATGAAGGCTACTGAAGCCTCACTGGTACCTTCTGGCTAGAAATGTTTCATCTGTCCCTCCTCTGTGCCACTGCACAAACAGACCACCCGAAGGGCCCAAGCACAGCCTGGCCACGTTCCAGTGAGAGAACCAGACCAGCCATGCTCACAGTCTGCCTTGAAATGCAGAACCAGGGGCAATTGTGCTAATTGCCCCACTGCCAGGGGTGCACAGGCAACTCTGCTGCTCCCGTGCCTGCCAGTGTTCATGTTGACATGGGTCCTGCTACTGTTTGTAGATGCAGATGGGGTTTTCTAGATGAAATCCTTCATCATGGGAATGCGCAGGAAGCTTCAGAATCTGAGAAAATTGTATTTTGCCTGAACACAACATCCACTATCGTGGTCTGCTGCTCAAACCAGCAGAGAAGGCTCATTTTATTCGAGTGGTTTCTTTTTTCTTACAGGCTTAATTGAAAATGACAAAGAGAGGAACTGGGTCAGATTGATTAAAGCCAAATTTAAAATAAAATGTCCTCAGAGCTGCCTGTTTGATGCCAGGTTTACTCTGATGACTTTCTCTCCTTGCCACTTCCGTTTCAACGCCCCAGAGCTTTTGCTGGAGCTCTTCTGTGAGGTTTGGGCTCTGATTTTGCAGCACCCAGCCCAGCTGGGACCCTGTCCTGAACAGAGCCTTTGGCAGGGACCGCAGCACGGGCAAGGACAACTCCAGCAGGGCACCTGTTCTGCTTAAAACAGCCGAGATACTTAATTTCAGAGGTCTGCTAACATGTGATGTGCAGAAATCCTACATGAGTTTGATGCGCTGCCATTCAGGTTAATAACCTGGAATAAGTGTGGACAAAAAGGAACAGAAAATCCTATGTGGTGTTTTGCAAAATGCCAAGTCTGCATTTTGGGCGTCACAAAGAGCATTTGGAGCCAGAATTTTAGTTCGGTGCCTTTAGTTTGGCAGTAAAACTCTTAAAATTCCACTCCTGACCTGGGTCCTAGGAGGTGTTTCAATTTAAATCTTGAAATTCTGAAATCGGGTATCTTGTTCTAGGCTGCCTTCAAGTGCTGGAGGTGAATTTTTTCAGGATGCTGGTAAAGTTAACTGCTTCTGGCTCAGGGCTTTGTGAATGTCTAATGAAGGTCAGAATATTCTCCCTGATGGTTACCGGTGCTGCTCGCCAGATGTAATGGGAGATGAGCGAAAGCACAGGCTCTGTTCTGCTCCACATGCTAAACTGAGAGCAGGGAAGGTATTGTACCAGATATTTCCTCCCATCTGGCAGCTCTGAGAGCGCACTCTCTATGGAGAGCTCACTTTCCATATAGAAAGATCACATGAACTTCACACTTACTAGATTTTATTAGCTGTTTTTTGACATCCTTCCTCATGGCTCTACCACATGGCTTGCTTGAGCTCTTCATCCTTCATTAGCAGTGATAATGATGGTCATTTTCACTCGTTGCTCCCAGCCCCTACAAAAAAGCTTTGACCCTGTAGATGCCTGATGACTTCTCAGCCTGCACTACTTAATGCTTTTGTGCAAACATGGTGTGTGTACTTTTCCTGCGGATTAAAGCACTCTGAAATAACTTACTGCTTAGACAGTTCATCCTGAAAATTAGGCGAGTGTCTTTGGCACCTGTAGACCCGTAGTTCCTTTAGCACCTTTAGCACTAAATAGTGATAGGATAGTGATAGGACAAGGGGCAATGGATTTAAACTGAAAGAGGGCAGATTTAGGTTAGATATAAGAAAGAAATTTTTCACTCTGAGAGTGGTGAGGCAGTGGAACAGGAGCACCTCTGCTATGGAGACAGGCTGAGAGAGTTGGAGCTGTTCAGCCTGGAGAAGAGAAGGCTCCGGGCTGATCTTATTGCAGCCTTCCAGTACCTAAAGGGGCTACAGGAAAGCTGGAGAGGGACTTTTTACAAGGGCATGTAGTGATAGGACAAGGGGCAATGGATTGAAACTGAAAGAGGGGAGATTTAGATTAGATATAAGGAAGAAATTTTTCACTCAGAGGGTGGTGAGGCACTGGAACAGGTTGCTCAGAGAAGCTGTAGATGCCCCATCCCTGGAAGTGTTCAAGGCCAGGGTAGATGAGGCTTCAAGCAACCTGGTGTAGCGGAGGGTGTCCCTGCCCGTGGCAGGGGGGTTGGAACTAGATGATCTTTGAGGTCCCTTCCAACCCAAACCATTCTATGATTCTAAATAGGACTGGGTAAAACAAACCCAACTTCAAATATAAAACCAATAATTATGCTTTTATACTGACTTCACTGCAACTTGCCTTGGGAATATTTTGCAGTCAGATGCTCACCAAAATACGCCTCCTTTTGAAAGGAATACTTTGTGCTTACAATGCGTTTTAGCAAAACCCCACAGCTGCATTGTAACTTCACCATTACAGTGGTAGTATCAGTGCTGTGTTTTGGTATGTGGGTTATTTTTCAGTGTTAGCTTTTATTAAAAAAATTACCTGTCATTTAACAGTAGATTTTGAGAGTGACCAGTGGATTACATCTATCTACAGTGTTTTAAAAAATCTGATGAATTTGAATTTTCAATGTTTGGGATTGGCAATATGATTAACTTTTAATCTAGTGCCAAGAATTTAACATGTACCTTGTGTGAGGAGGTGTTGCCGTGAATTCTTGACGGCATCATGACTTTTGGCTTGCTTTTTCCACACTTCTATGTTTTAAATCAATATTGATCAAAGATGGAAGCAGCTTACAACAGTCAGACTAGAACAGCAATTAACCTAATTTGAGGGTGGTGAAACACTGGAACAGGTTGCCCAGAGGAGCTGTGGCTGCCCCATACCTGGAAGTGTTCAAGGCCAGGTTGGATGGGGCTTTGAGCAACCTGGTGTAGTGGAGGGTGTCCCTGCCCATGGCAGGGGGGCTGGAACTAGATGATCTTTAAGGTCTCTTCCAACCCAAACCATTCTATGGTTCTGTGATTCTAATGACCGGTGGATCCTCTAGAAAATCTGAAGATTCTGCATAATAGTTTTTTCTAATGCTTCAACTTCTCTAATGGAAATTTTTGCAAGTAGCCATTGAAGTACACGGCTGTTCTGAAAACATCTGTTGATCTTTATACGGTGCCTCTATAAATAGCCAGTGCAGCTACTGCATTCTCATCTTAACGCTTGTGTCAGTATTAATGTGACAAAAAAAAAAATTCTGTGGAAGATACCAGGTTCTTAAGGCAAAAAAAATTCAGATGTCTCACTTCACCTTTCTGTCTTCTCCTGAGACGTATTTCAGTCCTGTCCATCTGACAAGGGATGATGGGAATTATTGCTGTGGCACACTGCACTTAAAATTAAGCTGAGGAGAGCTGTTAAAATGCTTCTTGATCAATACAAATCCAGCCTGGTACGTTGCCATGCTCTTTTGTTTAGAAACTTGAAATCCTCTTCTGCTTTAGGGAGGTCAGATAATGTCCAGCTGGGAGGAAATACCCATCTTGTGCCTGGTGCAAATTCTGGAGCAGCACTGCAGGTTGTTCAGCAGGTGGAGTGATTCTGCTTTCATGCTGGTGTAAATCTGGGGATATGCTGTGAAGTCAACAGGCCAGCTGCTTCTCTGGTCAAAATGGGAGAAGGTTCGCCTTGTACTGATGTCAGGGGCACCCGATCAACGGGAACTGCCAAGATATTAGCCCAGGACCTGGTTTTATTTCTCTAGTTTTGCAAATAAAAAAACAGATGAACTTTTTGTTAAAAGGAAGTTGCCTCCTCTCTCTGTGTTTTCAAGAAAAAGTTCTACTTTGGACTTCTGCCTATGCAACCAATTGCACGTTATTTTAAATGTTGTTAATTTTTATTATCAAGTCTGCTCTTTTGTTCTGCATTGCTGACCAGCCATTACAAGCCACAAACTACTGACAACCACTTTGCATTTAGGAAGACTGGATAATCCATATTCTGGTGGGTCAGCTGATCAGTCAGGAAACGACAGCCTTATTTTCTCAGGGGTTATTGATATTCATATCCAGAGAAACACTGCACAGGAACAGCAGCAAGGTTATACAATTGCAAAAACCTTTATAATGCACTACCAGGAATATGACTAGCTCAGCTGACTGTTTTTATTGCTAATGGTGTTTTGGGTTTTTTTCCCTAAACCAAAGTGACCATATTTGACCTAAGTCATATACTGTATCATCTGCTGTTTAAGAAAAATCTATTTCTTGAATTTTCAGTGTTTTCCTTTTTTGGATGCTCTTTTAACACAGGTGTGTTTTCAGTATGTTCTTACTAAGTATTTGTTCACCACTGGTAGTACTTAAATTTGTAAACATGGTCTCTGAAAATAAAACCTGTGCAAAATGTAGGAGAAGACAAACATGCCTCCATGACTTTTGCAGCAGCGTACTGTGACCGTATTGAATTATCAGCTACCCGTTTCCTGAGTAACAAAACTTGGGGACCGAACTAATTTGTTAAAAAGGAGAATATAATGAACTTCCTCCACACTTGTACCCAGAGACCTCTCTGTGAAGGCCCAGTGTGACTCGTCTTCAGAGGGCATTAATGCACGCGGGGGCAGGAAAGCTTTTGTATGTGTATCTATGTCTTGTCTGTTTGGCTTTTGTGCCAACTTCAAAGCCATCTGCTCTGGGGTAGAAAAGCCTGCCTAACAGACGAAGGCAGCTGCCATGAAAGTTTTTGCATGCTGATCTCTCAGCTACTTCTCCTGTAACCTTGGATGACCATCTTTTCTAGGTAAAGAGAGAGAACATGAACCTCTGGGTTAGGATCTGATAAATCGTGCCTTTCCCCTAAACATACGTGATTAGTTGTATTGCTCCTGGTGAGCAGCAGCCTAAATCACGTAACTTGAGAGCCTGGCAGTGTACGTTAGAGATCAGCATTGGTCTGGTCAGCTCAATCTATGGGCTATACCCTCTCTGTCGCCGCACTGCTCTTCTCGGGTTGCCATCTTATCCCCGTAATTACTTTTTGCTGTATCTGATGACTAAAAACAAATGTGCAGCCCAAGCAGGATACGCGTTAACTAGGGCTTTATCGTCAAGCGGTGCTTGACTTTAGCTCAGATCGCACTAAACGCCCGCCCTCTTCAGCGAATTCATGGGAGAAAGTATGGAGGTTTCAGCTGAGAGCAGTGCTTTGTCCAAAAAGATAAGCGTGTGCTTCGTTTTATCAGCTGGCGACAGCAAATCATTACTCTGTGCTCTCTGCCTGCTTTATATTCCCTTTATGTGACTTACCACATGGAAAGTCAACTGTCTTGGACCGCTGGCGTACCAGAATAACACCTTCCTGGACTGGTCTTTTTCCAGCACGGAGATGAACATGCACTAGTTGAACACATTTGCACCAGGGCTCAGGAGTTCATTCAAGCTAAATATATCATTGCAGTGCTGTTCGAAGTGTCAAGCACTAAGCTTATACATGACTACCTTTTTTCCATATGAACCCATTTGAAGGCTTTGACACCATTCACAAAACCAGCACAAACTGGTTTTCACTTGCTTTCCCTTTAACTATATAGGCTCAGCGAGACCACCGATCCCAGTACAGATGGAGATACTCACCTGGCAGATCTTTTTACTGAAACCCAGCAGTAGGTTTCTAGTACATCATGTACCTCTCTGAGTCCCTAAAAAAGACTCAGGGCAGCAGTACCGCTGGAAACCCCGTTTGCTTTTCCTCGTAAATGGGGAGCAAGGCAATTATATTATGGCCAGATGGGGAAGTTTGTTCTATACGCCTTTATGGACCAAAGTGACTCGTCTGAAGTAAGAAGCTAATTACTGTAGGCTAATGAAAGAGTGACTGGGACTTTAGGTGGGTTAAATTCCCCCTTTGCTGGCTATACAAAGAGCCTGTGCTCCCAGTCTGAGCAGCTTGAACAAGTTCCTGGCACAAAGTAGGATGAATTACAGGTTAGTGAACATCAGCAATTGGCCAGAGAGGCATTAAAGTGGAGGAGTCTCCCTGGAGTCTTTTCCACCTTAAAAATTAGGCTGGGAAATCTCTAAGGGCATGATACCTCTTTGTTTTGAATCAGACGATTTTGGATTTAGGGGATTGGAGAGGTTGTTGTTGTTTTTGTCTTCGTTTTCTGTTCTTTAAGGTTTGGGGAAGAGAGTCTTATTGTGGGAGCATTTTCTTCCATCTATTCCTAGTCCTGGTGGGGTCAGGAAACAGGAATGAAAATACATAAAGTAACTGTAGGGGGCTAAAAATCCTATAAAGTTTCAGTTTTCCAGTTTTCTAAAACACAGAACAGCAAGTGAGAAACAGCTTTTATGAAAAAATCTAGGCTTTTTTTTTTTTTTTTTTTAGTCTTTTTCATATCACAAATGCTAAAACAAACAAATAAAATCTTTCTGACAAAGAGCATGTTCTTAGGTTTGGCCCTTGAGGGTCTTTGCTGTTGCGGAGGGGACTGTGCCGTGGTGATGAGATGAAAACGTTCACACACGGGTACCTGAAGATGAGATATCCCAGCCCAACTTCACCTCTTTGCCCTTGCAGATGAATGAATGGCCAGTATCCCCACTAGCCAATTTAAAGCTAGCTCAAGTATCTCTGTGCTATGTGCTAACCTCCAGCCACAAGCTAATAGAGTTGTTACTCGTGTCACTGCGTAGCAATCTTTTGTGTCATCTGGGCTTGCACCAATAGTATAAGAAAGAAAACCATTACTAGAGTGTGGCCAAATAAAATTTCCAGCTGGTTGCTTGTTTAGTGAATGCTTCAGAACTATTTGTTAATTTGGGTTAAATTCAGCAAATAGTTTAAGTTGCAAAGAGAGAGGAGAAAGGTGCTTGGTGTTTAAATTTTCTGAAACAGAGCGGGTTTTGGTTTCATTTTCTCCATCTTGATTCACAGGGAGGCTTGGAAACCATTCACAGACAGGTGAGGGAAGTCCTTCCCTCTGATCTCTCTCAACCTAGAGATTTACCCAAAGCAGAAGCCGATCCATGCTCAGTGGCGTGATTCCCTGGCTGTGGTGTGCCAGTGCGGGCAGAGGGCTGGGAAGCCGCCTGGCAACTGCGAGAGCCTATAAGCAGAAGAGGCTTGTTTGGAGGAAAGTGTTGCCTCCAAAGTGGAACCGTGGGGTCGGTTTGGCCCAGGGCTCTGGGGCTGAGGGAAGGGAAACACCCTGCGATGCCCAGCTGGGCTGTACGGGCAGCCCGTCGCCCCAGCGGGTTTGCACGCCAGCCCTCTTTGCTGAGGAGCTATATGCAAATGTGCTCTGGCCAGAAAGTGGACAAATGCATCAACAGTTTGGCAGAGTGGTCTCCAAAGCAGCTGGCATTTACCCCAAATTCACCCTGCCTTGTTACTGGGATGAACAATTTATTAATTGAGAACCTCCATGAAGGCAACACTGGAGAACGAGGTGGATGCGTGGTCCGGAGGGGAGGATTCTCAGGAGGGTATCAGGGGAAATGTGGTCAGCATCTGCCTGGCCCGGGGATCTGAATCACAGGGATTTCAGAGAGCTCATCGCTTCCCGGGAAGCGCTCAACACCTCGCAGGATCAGGCCTGCGTGCTCGGCGCAGGGAGCCCTACTAAACCCCGTGCTCCCGGGTGCTGAAACACCACCTGAGTTTTCAAAATGCTGCCTTAAAGAGAAGTAGTAGGCCTAGTCAGAGAACCTTGGGCTGCTTGGAGAGAAGAGGATAGACAATTTTTATGTTTAAAATATTCCTATTTTTCCTAATCACTGCTGATTAAAGGACCTGTGGGAAAAATGGAACCCAATAAGCAAAACTCCAGCATAGCTATAGATATTGTATGTTTTACGTAACTATAGATATTATGCTATAGCATATCCATATAGCATAGCTATAGATATTGTATATTTTGAGGCTGAAGCTTGAAATTGCAGTTTAATGGAAATTGCACTATGCTTCAGCATGACAAGAACTGCCCAGCTGATGAAGAATGTGTCCAGGGGCTTGTGGTCTTCTAGACAGTGAATTAACTCACTGCAAAAGGATTAGGACAAAACGAAAAAAATAACAGATTGGGTGTTGACACTGATTTTTGAAGAAACAGTATAAAGATGAGAGAGATTTTTATGTTGCAAATGAAAAAGTACTTTTGCTCTGGTTAGATACACAAGTGCCTATTCGTAGGGTGCACAGCTAAGGTTGTGCAGGCTATGCTTGCCTGCATCTCTGTTAAAAGTGTACATTTGACTACAAGCTTTTCTGGACTACAACAGAGAAATGCAGTTTCTTTAAGTTCAAACTGCGTTAAAGTTTGTGTAACAGCTCTTATTATTTCTGTTTCTGAGGCTAGCTATTAAGAATTGATGTTTTATATCTTTTTTACGAAGTATAGACATTAAAATTTGTATAACTTTCAATTACATACACTGCAGAAAAATATGTAAAACTTTTGGAAGATGAGATCACAGAATAATGCCTCACTTACATAAATAACCTTTTCTTACCTCAGTTGTTCAGCTGAATGTGGGGGCTACTTAGACGAGTAAGGATTTCTCATCTCAGTGAGATTTGGCAGGATCAAGGACAAAATTCAAAATAAAATAAAAAAAAAAAAGTAGTCCAATTTAAATAAATCCCTTGCTCTAGTGTTACTCAGCTTCAGCCAAGCTATCATTTTCCAGCCTCATAAAACTGTCATGTCATTAGCATTTTGGGATGGTCTCCTTATAAACCTGACCTTTACAATGGATTTTACACCTGGGTTTAAAAATCTCATTCTCACTTTCCCCCGCGGTTGCCTCGTGTACTGACTAAAGGAGTTTGTTGGATGGGAGCTGGTTGGATTTCTAACTCCTCGTTACGTAGCCAGCTTCTCACCTGTAATTCTTTAATTTGCAAGCTAAGTGAGCCAGTGGAGAAACATGTACAAAAGTACGTATGTGACCTTAATTCTGGACGGAGGGATCGCATGCAGTTCATAATGGTGTTTATTGAGCTCCCCTAAATATAGAAACTCCAGCCCGAGAGAGGCTTCACTCCCAGGGCTGCTTGATCCTCCTTTTCATCGCTAAGCAGTGGGAGGCACTTTAGCTGGCTTTTACTGTAAGCCTGGTGAGAAATATCCCCAAGACGTTTGCTGCACGAACTTCTGCTCGGTGACCAAACATAGGCCCCGTGGCAGGGAGGTGTGCATAACCACCAGGGATCGCTTTTCACGTGGCCCTCCAAACATTATTTATTGAACGCTGCGAGCAAATTAATCCCAATCCGACGCTGGCTGCTCTCCAAAGCATGGCAACTTCATGTTACAGTCTCACGATACCAGATTGGCAATTTACTGCATCTGTAGGAGCTCTTCTACGTCAACAAATTGTTGCCAGAATTCAAAGCACCTCTGGGAAGCAGTTGATTGCGTAAAGGGATGGTATGATTCAATAAAAAATCCAGCCTCCTGTTTGTGTTTCTAATTCTAAAGTAAGTGAAAAACAATGATACTGCTTTCTGTTTTCATGTGATGGCCCCTGGCCAGTTAAAAATAGATATTTTTAAAATAGATTAAAATAATAAAAAGACATTTCATAAAATCTATCAATAAAAAAATAATAAAATATGATTAAATTAATAAAATTGTTAAATATAAATAATAACATGCTCTTTAAAATATAATAAAAGCATAATAAAAACACAATAAAATATAATCCAGTTACATTCACATTGCTTCAAGAGACCATTTCTTGTTTTCCCATGTCCAAACACCCTGAACTATGAAGAAGACAGGCTTTGAGCCTGAACCTTTCAGCTCAAGTCTACCTCTATAAATAATCAGTTTTGTGTAATTTTAATGAATGGTCATAAATCAACTCTCTTGTCCCCCCACCAGCTTGGCTGATAACACCTCAAGGAAAGGTCATGGTTTCAGGTTTTATGGCAATCGTAGCCACAGTTCCAATAATCAGATGCATCTGCAGTTCTCAGGTTACCCGATAATACTGTACAAAGAATAGGGTCACTGAGGAAAGTTCATTTCCAAAGGCAGGCCCATGATGGGAGACTTGAGTGGACCCAGTGACCTGGGAGAGGTGCCCTGTGCAAGAGGGATCTCGAGAGACCTGGGGGAAGCAGCAGCAAAGTTGAGATCAGTCGGTTCTTGGAGAAATACTGGCATAAACGTGCAATCTGTAGGCCCTTAAAATATAATGAACAGATAATTAACTGCCAACAAGAGTTTGATAGGATTTGTTCCTAATGAGTCCCTCCAACTTCCTTCTAAAATAGGGCAATGGGCTTTGCAGAGAGATCAGAAATGGCGTTTGGCTTTGGTATGGCACGGCATGATATTCTTCTTTTAGCCAGCTAGGGAAACACTGTGCAGGTGAAATTATGAGGTGAGAAATGACTGCTTGGATCATACTCAAAGGTCAGTTACAAATGCTTCATCATTTGCATTAGTAGTGAACTTACAGGGGTCAACAAGGTTGCGTTTGTTATGTATTTTCATTAGTAACTGACGGATGAATGGAAAACGTGCTCGTGGTAGGGCCTGAGCTGAAGGACACAGTCATGCCAACATGAAAACGGCGGATGTTACTCAGGGGTGTGTGAGCAGGACACAAAGTCATCCCTCCCATCTTCTCACGAGGGGTGAGGCTCCACCTTGCATCTTGTGGCCACTTCTTTGCACTGTACACACCGACGTGCTAAAGAAAATCCCAAGTGCAGTGATGGGAGACCTTGCAGGTATATCCCATGGGTAAAGGTTAAATGAATTAGGGATTTCAGGCCTAGCAAAAAGATGGAGAGTGAAGGAAACCCACTGGTCACCCTTAAATATGCAAACAGCTGCACCATCGAGAGCGGGAATCACCTCTTCTTCCATTTGTGGCAAAAATGACGGCTTTACAGCAAGAAGTCAGATAGACCCGGGGACCGTCTTTCTGATGGTAGATGGATAATCAGGTATCAGAGGAAATGGCTCAGGGAAGCTGTGAAGTCTCTGCAAGCAGAAATTTGTCAGGTTGGGCTGGACAGGCACCTGTCAGGATGTTCATGAAGGCAGTAAAGTGTTTATAAATAGCCTTATTCAACATGTTCCCGCAGTTTGCATGTGCTATCGCTGTCTACGTGCAATAGCCACCAGAATATTCTCTTGTATCAGTGACACTGTAGACACTGTTCAACCTGACATATGCAAAATTCAGCAACTATTTATTTCGTCTGAGTAGCAGACTCCCCACATAAATACATGAACTCATATTTAGACCGTATTTGCAGCACGACTGAAAAGTGCTGGAGAAATCTAAACTCGTTCTGGGATTACGTTCCTGCCTGTTTGTTTTGGCATGGGATTTGGGGGTCTGGAAGAGAAGGATGGGTAGGAGGATCCGTTTTAAAAATACAAGCATCTTCTGCAGACCTTGTAAGGCATCCAGCGGGAGCCACTTATAGCGAGGGCTGGAGAGAGCCACGTTGATTTTTTGTTGTTGTTGTTGTTTAAGAAGCCCTTCAGCCACTGATTCTTGCAGGGGCTCAGTTACATGGGAGCGCACTGCAGAGCGTAAGGCAATGGCCAGAACATGATCCCATCTCATCCTGGAAGGAAAAGTGGCCTCCCATTCCGAGCGCCACGCCAAGGCCTTTGAATCCTGCAAGCCCAAGCATTCAAGTTAGGATCTCGAAATCCACCCAGCTCCACAGCTTTTTTCCCTTTGAAAGGTCTGACTTTCACTAAAAGGGAGAGGTCTGCCAGGAAGGAGCCCACGTATGGTTTACATTTGCAGTTTGAGTGTTTAGGAGAGCCCCTCAATCTCTCCAACAGGCTCAGGATGGAAAAGGAAAGATCCCCTGGGCTGGCGTAGTCTTCTCTGTGCAAGAAACGATTGACCCATCCAGGTGTCCTTTTTCACTTAGAACTCAGTACTTTGTCAGCCAGGCCCTTGTTAAATCCCAGAACAGACACCATTTTAGTGCAAGCTACAAAAAAATCTCATTTTACTTCCACTTGGGTTTGTTAGAAAGTTTCCATACCAAAGTGCATGTGTGGGTATTGTATTTCCTTTCAAAATATCTGGTAGTACTTCAGAGATTTACACCATGTGCTGGGCTTCACTGTTTATTGCTAAACCACAAGTCCCCTTCTCCTTTCCCAAAGTGGCTTTTGCTCCCTCCTTCTCGGGTAGTAGTCCTGAGGGCAAGTCAGGGTGCTGTTTTCAATTTTCGTTCTCCTTAACACACACACATCTAAACTCTAGCCGAGCGTTTGCTTTGATTTCAAAGACGATGTCTACCACAAAGCTCACTTTGACAATGTGCAATGTTATCAGAAAACTACTGAAATCAGCCAAAATTAAAGCTCCTTCCTATGACTGTATCACTCTTCATCTCTCTCTGAACCTATAGTGAAATGAAGTCTTTCGCTGTGTGCACCAAATGCAGCAGAATCCTTCTGCTATTCCCTTCTTTTCTGCAAAAGCCATCCTTTTTGTCCATGCAAGAAGCATAATCCCTCCTGCAGGCCATCTTTGTTACTGGAACCGCATCTGTCTTCTCTGTGCAAATGATATTTTGATTGTCCTTCTGTATCAGCCTGATTTTATTCATAGAATCATAAAATCATAGAATGGTTTGGGTTGGAAGGGACCTCAAAGATCATCTAGTTCCAACCCCCCTGCCATGGGCAGGGAAACCCTCCACTACACCAGCTTGCCCAAAACTTCTTATTAACTTCTTTGTGATTTTTATTCCTACTTTTTAAAAAACTGTGACTCAACACTGTAAGAATTGAAATGAGGACTTGGTATTAACGTTTCTTAATTAAAGTAATATTTTCCCTTTCCCTAGTCAGAGAAAGCTCAACTAAATCCCTCCCCTCCTGCTATTCCTCCACCAGTTGTTCACTTTTCTGTCCACATCTCAGTTGCAGGAAAAAAACCCTCTGCCTTCTTCTGCATGGTCTCCTATGCAGAGTATAGTTACAGTCTCACTAACCTCATCCTTAAGGCTTTTATGCTGCTTTTAAGTGCCCCTTCTCAAATCCCTTTTAAAATCCCACTTCCCTGCTACTTCCATGAGTGATGTGTTTTAAGGTACACAGACAATTCAGCCTATCTGAATTTTTCTCATCACTTTTACCTGTCTGATCTAACCATATATTAGCAAAGGGCAGGATGTGGCTAAATAGTGTGTTGTTATTTTTAACAATAAGAGCTTAAAAGTAGAGTACCTATTACCTTACAAAAGACATTAAACATACAGATTTTGTGTGGTTGTCAGGTCAGCCTCAGTAACACTTCACAACAGATTTGGATGCAGAAATCTTAGACATTGGTAGCTTTAGTGAGCGGGAGAGATTTAAAGGTGGAAAACAAGAAAGAGGAATTGGTGTTAAAGAACGCCTCAACTGAGTATCGCTAGGATCGTAAGGATGACATGCGTTAGTTACTGACAACCAACATTATTAAGCAAAATCACATTGATCTGATTCTCAATCAATGGAGATGTCTTGCCAGCTATTTGGAAGAAGGTGTGATGGAGCCACAGCTTTCCTGTGTACTTTTGACTGGGAGCAAACAGATCTATCACTTTTGCTTGCTGTAGGGTTTGTCTGGCAACAGTAATAGATACAGAAAAACTCGAAAAACAAAACATCCACATCTTTGCAAAGCTAGTGAAGAACTTTGATCCTTTGTAAGACAGCCCTACAAGGGAAGCAATCCCGGGGAGTCAGTCCCTGGGTTCAAGCCGTGCACCCGAGCTTTGGGTACAACGCATGGCGGTTATCCGGCACCTCCGAAACAGGCTCTACCAAAGCCAACACTAAGGTAGCTAAGTAGTAACGCTGAGGAGAAGGAATTAAGCTGAAACGCCTGTGGAATTTTGCACTTTGCTCAAGGCCGGACTCACAGCAAAGAACCTCTGAGGGGCTGGCACTGCGTCAGTGCAGAAATTTCTGATACAAAAAAAAAGGAGGAAATCCTTCTCGTTTTTTCCCCTTCCTCTAACACACACATACAGAGATTAGAGCACTTAAGCTGGATGTTAACAGATTCACTTTTTTCAAAGGGCATTGGGGTTTGGATGGCTCTGTACCCCGTAGCAACCTCTTAGTGCCACGGGAAATACACTGATCTGACTGCCTAAGGCATGCAGGCCTCCAGGCATAGCCATAACTGAAAGTGGGGAAGAACAGGTGTGGATTTTATGTATGTATTTTTGTCATCAGGGGCACACATTCCCTGTGGTGGAGGCATAGATATGTTATAAACATACATGTATGAGTGCTCCAGCCTCAGTTGTGAGAGTCGTCGCCTGGTTTCATAAGATTGAGTAGATTCAGTTCAAGATAACACCAAAGGAAAATAGCAGAAAAAAGTCTCTGAACCGTAGCTGGAAAATAGACCATGGAAATGGATAAATAGAGAGTCAAGTTTCGATGCTCATTTTGGTGGGGACCTTGTCTGGGGATCTTGGCAGGAGTATACAAACAACTGTTACAACTTCAAAAAAAGCAACAACACTTTTAATTGTGCAGGTATCAGGAGCAAAGATCTGATTTATTGCATATTCTTAACGCAGGAAAACCAAATGCTAGAGAGGAGAGTAAGGTGTGAGAGACTGACACCCAAGACCCTGGTTTGGGGGATCAGAGGATGGGGCAGTAAGAATGTGGAGTGGAGACCTTGTCTGAGAGGAGGCATCTGGTAGAAGACAGACAGAGCAGCACGCAGGGATGCTGCCTGTGTTCACCCAAGTACAGTGAATGATCAGGGTTTAAAACCCAGTACCCCTCTGCATCCCAAGCATTTGGAAAGGTCTGGATTCGAGGATTTACTCATGTCCCACTGCCAACTAAAACCAAGATGTCTCTTTAATAAGATGCCAAAACATTTTCTTTCTCTAGTTATGTCATATTTTAGTTCTGGCTGCTTGGGACAGGGGGGTAAGTCTAAAATGTGTGTGGAGGGGACACAAAACCTGGTGAAGTTGTGTTTAGTGAATGCTGATGCTATTTACCACGGCTCTGTGGAGAACTGCACAGTCGTCGTGCGTACAAGGGGAATTGAAGCTAAGTGAACCTGGGCTGAGGAAAGATTAAGGCTGGGTAAGCCCAGTATTCCTGAGAGCTGGTGCCCAGCTTCTCATTAAAAACGCACTGGTGGGAGGACAGCCTCAGCAGGGATGGGAACCAGTTAGCCCTGCTGCATGGGGAGAGCCTCACTGCGTGTGACCTGACTTGGTCCAAACCCTGCAAGTTTGGAGGATGTGTCTTTCTCTTAAAATATCACCTGGTGCTTCAGCAACAGTTTTCATGCTGTCAGTCTGCAGCCTAAGAAACTACCATGTGTCTATTTAAGGTACTAAGAGCTGGAGCCACCTCGCTTGTTTTCTTCCAGGCAGCAAAGAGACCCTTACCCAAAACGGGATGTGAAACCTGCCATGGCTGAAGGGACCCTCAGTAAAGGAGGGAGGCCACTTTTCTTGGAGGCAACAGGAACACTGCAACCCCACAAGGGAGGATGGCAGTGGAGCAGCCTGGCTATGGGGTGGGGTGAGGAGCTGGGAGCACTGGGAAACCCTTATTTTAACATGGACAGGGCTGGGGAGAAGTCTGAGATGGCATTTGCTTCGTGTCTAGGTGCTCGCTTTGGGGGTTTCCCCAGCCCTCCCCTACCTAATGTCTGATGTCATCAGTCCAACTTCAGCTTGCTCACCCAAGCATGTGGATGCTTACTTTTTTTAGGCTGTACATTTATGCTGTTACCTGCATTGTACACCTGAGGGCTGCTCCTCAACGTTGCTTGTTTTTCTCTGTTTCTCCTCCTCAGTGCCTTTTCCTTCCATGGCTTTGGAGTGATTTTTGGTGTGTCATCTCGGGGACCGCTCATTAAAGCCCTCAGCCACCAAAGGTCAGGTGTGCCACAGAAATGCCTATTAATAGGTCTTGGTTATGTCTAAACTGGCATTTCCTAGAAAAAGGCAGCCTGGGTCCCCCCGGCCAGTGGGTCTCTGGACTGCTGCGAAGGCGCAGGGCCAGGCTGGCATCCACGGGGTGTCCCTCTGGGGACACGGGGTGCAGGAGGGTAGTTTAAGGAAGAAAATAGCTCTTTAGCCCCTGCTGCATGCGGGACGAGGGTGCGTTTGGTGTAGACAAGCCTGCGTGCTCAGCCGGTGCCCTGGGAGCTGCCTCTTCCAGCCGGTGCCGCCGGCTCCCCGGGGAGCCGGGCAGCAGCAGCAGCATCTTCGCAGGCAGGGGCGGCTCCCCCCTTCCAACGGGTGTCCGGGCGCCTTTATTCCGGCAAAGACAGACGTTTAAAATAGGGTTTTGTTCAATCGGCATAAGTGACGCCGGCTCTATGTATAGTCCGCGCCAGGGACCGGCCAAGTGACGCCCGTCTCGGAAAAACCCGAAGCGACCTGGGCCCGTCCCGGGATTCCCCGCAGGGCGACCAGCCACCTCTTCCCGGTGACCAAGTGGGCCCCCCCGGTCCCGCGGCGGGCTGCGGTGCGGGAGGAGCCGAGCCCGGCCCGGCCCGGCCCGGCCCGACCCCTCCGCCCCCCGGCGGTGATGCCCGGCCGGGCTGGGAGCCGGCGCGCCGGGCGGAGGAGGGGAGGGACGGGGAGGGCAGGGGGTGGGCGGCCCGCTGCCCCCCCCGGCCCCGCCGCGCTGCCCGTCCCTGCCGGCACGTGCCTGCCCGCCCCCTCGGGCCACTGCCGCGCCCCGACGGCCCCGGCATGGACGCGCCCGGCCGGCCGCCCGCTGGCCCCCGAGCCGGCCCCGAGGGCGCGGCGGCGGGACGGGGCCCGAGCCCCGAGAAGGCCATCGAGGAGGAAGAGGAGGCGGCGTACGTGGAGATCCGCGGCTCGCCGCGGGGGCCGGAGGAGAGCCGCCAGCCCCCCGAGCTGGCCCCGGACGGCAGCGCGGAGCGAGCGGCCGGTCCCGCACCGGAAAGCGGAGCCGGCGGGAGCGGGGATGTCGGCGGCTCGGCGAGCGGCGGGGCTCCGGGCGAGGCCGCGGGACCAGCATCCTCGGACGGCGGGCGGGACCGTTTGCCCTCCCCGGGCGCGGCGGCTGCGGCGGGATGTGGCGCTGATTCCGGCCCGGGCTCCGGAGGAGCGACGGGGAGCGGCGGGCCGCCGGAGGCGGGAGGCTGCCCGGAGTCCTCCTCCTCCTCCTGCCCTTCGCCCGTGACCAAGGCGGGCGGCTTTCCCGCAGTGGGCGACCCGGTGTCGACAGAGGGCAAAACCTCCTCGTCCTCCTTCGGCTACGAAAGCGAGGAGGAGGACGAGGACGCGGGGCGCAAGGCGGCACCCCCCGCCCCCCCCCCGGGAATCCCCCCCGGCGGCGGCGGCCGCGACGAGGCGCACTATATCAGCACGCAGGAGATCCAGCTGAGCGAGGTGGACCACGACATGGACTTCGACGCGGGGCTAGCCGCCCGCTGGGACTTCGAGGACAACAACGTGATCTACTCCTTCGTGGACTACGCCTCCTTCGGGAGCGACGAGACCCCGGGGGACACGCCGACGGAGGAGGAGGAGGAGGAGAATAGCTGCTACCTCAGCACGACCACCAGCGACCCCAACAACCAGACGGACAGCATCGACAATACCAGCAGCACCGAGATCGTCAGCCTTACCTCCGAACACGACACCCCCGGCGGGGACAAGCGCGCCAGCTCGGGGGAAAGCCGGTCCAAGCAGCCCGGCCGCCCCGCCGGGAGCCCGGCCGCCCAGCTTCTCCTATCAATCAAAGCCGCTTCCCGGGCTATAAATGAGTCTAGCAACGTGCGCGGAAAGCAAAACACTATTTACGCTGCCAAGCATGAAGGCGACATGAGCCTCCGCGTCCCCGCGGCTCCTGAACGCAATGCGAGTTTAAAACCGGACGCGGTCCGCGACCACGCGAAAAAATTCATCGCGGTCCCCGCGCGGCTGCAGACCCGGTGCGGGGCCGCCAGGGCCGGGGAACACTCGAGCGGCGCCTCCAGCGCCGTCAGCGAGCTGGACGATGCCGACAAAGAAGTGCGAAACCTGACGGCCAGGGCTTTCCGCAGCCTGGCGTACCCCTACTTCGACACCCTGCGCCCCGGCTCCCGCGCCTCCTCCGCCTCCCTGCCCGACAATGCCCTGGGCATCAACCGCTGGTCCACCTACCTGGACCTCAAGTGCGGCAGCCTGGGGCCGAGAGCCGAGCCCAGCCTGCTGCGCTCCGGCCGGTCGCAGAGCAGAGCTCTCGAGTTCGTGGTCAGCAAGCTCGATGGGGAGATCGCGCACGTCGAGGCGCCGCGGCGGCTGCGGGCGGGCTCCCGGGTGGTGACCCTGCTGGACCTCGGCGATGGCCCCGGGGCCGGGCCGCCCCCCCCCGAGGCGGGCAGCGGGGAGCCGCCGGCGGCGGAGGGCGGCGGCGGCGGCGGCGGGGGGTCCAGCAAGAAGTCCAAGTTCGCCTCCAGCCTCCTCAAAAACGTCATCTCCAAGAAGATGCAGCTGGAGCACGAGTTCAAGATGGAGCGGGGCGAGATCACCGACACCTCCTACACCGGGCTGAGCGCCGGCCGGGAGCCGGAGCCCGCCGGCGGCGGCGGCGGCCGGGAGCGGCAGCGGGAGGGCGGCGTGCAGCGGCAGAGCTCCCGGCACTCGGAGGGCGGCTCGGACTGCACGGCGGCTACGGCGGAGGAGGCGGGCGAGGGCGGCGGCGGCGGCCGGTCGCCGGCCTCCAAGGCGTCGACGCCCCGCGAGGGGAGCCGCAGCCTGGACCGGGCGCTGTCGGAGGAGCTGTGCGAGGTGAAGCGCAGCGCCTCGGAGGCCATCAAAGCCACCTTCCTCCGCAGCCAGAACAGCGCCTTCAGGTCCTGGAAGGAGCGGGAGGCGGAGAGGAAGGAGGAGAGGGCGCCCATCGGCAAGCTGAAGCTCTCCCCCAGGCACGACTGGCGGGCCGACCTGGGCGAGATCTCCGCCGGCAAGTCCACCAAGATGTCCCGCCTGTTCGTCCCCGCCATTCAGCACAACCCCCGGGAGAAGGAGCCCGGCAAGCGGGCCACCAAGTGCTCCGCCGCCGCCCCCTCCTCCTCGCCCCCCGCCGCCAAGCCCAAAGCCCCCGAGATCAAGATCAGCCTGGGCAGCCTGCAGCAGCCCCGGGACGCCGCTTTCAGCATCGCCCAGCTGCTGACGCCGCAGATCGCGGGCCGGCCGCCGGAGGAGGGCAGGAGCCAGCAGCCCAAGCCGCTCAAGGCCGGCGACGGCCCCGACAAGGTGCCGCAGTTCCTGGTACGCGACGTGAGGGACGGCAAGCACCGAGCCCAGGGACCCCTCCACCAGGTGCGGGACGTCCGCAAGCTCATCAAGAGCTCCTACAGCTGCGACTCGGGGGATAACAGCAGCGACAAGGGCAGCGTCGCCTCCGACCAGGGCGGCGCGGAGCAGAAGCCCCGGCAGCAGCTCGTCATCGCCGGCGTCCCTCGGTCCCTCTCCCCTGTGGTCATCACCTGCCAGGCGGTCGGCCACGCCAGCGCAAAGCCCACCGAGGCGGGGGCCAAGGCGGCGGGCAGGGCTCCGGCCTGTCCCCCGGACGGCACCGTCCTGGTGCACCGCACGTCGGGGAGGCTGCCGGTGGCCACCATCGCCCCCAACAAGAGCGACCCGCGGCAGCCGGCCGTGCTGAAGATCGTCTCCAAATCCGCCGCGCCCTGGCGGCACCAGCCCCCGCCGCCGCCCGCCGAGAGGGGCCGGGGAGCGGAGGAGGACCCGCGGGATGAGGGCAAGGGGGCGCCGGTGCAAAACGCGCTGGAGAAGCTGACGGCGGCGGTGCGGAGCATGGAGGAGCTCTACAGCTTCAACAAGCGCGAGTGGAAACGCAAGAGCGACCCGCTGCCCATCACCGACAGCCACGTCCTCTCCCTCATCGCCAGCCAGGAGCGGGACGCCGCACCCCGGCCGACCCCCCCCGCCGCCACTGCCGCCGCCGCTCCGCCCCCGCCGCCGGCGGATAAGGCGGAGGAGCCGTCGGGCAAGAGCCCGGCCAGCGAGCGGCTGCCCCGCCGTCCCTCCAACAACGCCGCCGACAAGGTCTCGGCCAAGGCGGCCGCCTTCGAGAACCTGGCCCGGCAGCGACAGCGCGGCCCGCCGCCCCCCCGCGCTGAGCCCACCGCCGCCCCCCGCGCCCTCCTCACCCTCCGCGGAGCCGGAGGAGCCGGGGCCGGAGTCGCGGCGCCGGGCAAGCCCCGCTCCGAGGGCGGCCTGCGGGGCCAAGCGGCGCCGCGCTCCCCGCGGCTGCCTGCGGGCGGCGGCGATGCGGAGCGGGGCCCGGACTGCGGGAACTACCTGGCCCTGCCGCTGAAGGCTTCCGCCGAGCCCCGCTCCCCCCCCTCCCCGGTGCCGGTGTCGGGGGCAGGCGGCGGCGTCCGCCCCAGCCCGGTGTCGGCGGCAGCGGCGGCGGCGGCGCTGTGCAGCCTGCAGACCTTCGGCGCCGCCAAGCGCCCCGGCAGCCCCGGACCCGCGCCCGGACCCCAGCCCGCCGAGGAGCCCCCCCCCGCCGCCGCCCCGCCGCCCGCCGAGGGTCCGCCCGCCGCTCTCTACCGCCCGCCGCTGCCCTTCGCCGCCCTGCCCGGCGCCGCGCCGCCGCCGCTGCTCTGCTTCTCGCCCTCCGTGCCCGCCGCGGCGACAGCGGCGGAGCCCTTCGCGCAGACGCAGCGCAAGGTGCTGCTGGACGTGAGCACCGGGCAGTACTACCTGGTGGACACGCCGGTGCAGCAGCCGCTTAAGCGGCGCCTCTTCGACCCCGAGACCGGGCAGTATGTGGAGGTGCCCGTGCCCCAGCAGCCGGCCGTCGCCCCTGTCCCGCTGCCCCTCTCGCCCCTGGCCCTCAATGCTGGGGCCTACGGTACCACGTACATGCTCTATCCTGGTCTCCTGCCCGCTGCTGCCATGCTGCCTGCTGGTGCCCTGCCGCGCCCGCTGTCCCACCCGGGCAGCGATGCCAGCGCCCCAGCCGAGCCTGGCAGCCCGGCAGAGGCGGCTTTTGCTGAGAGCCCCTACTACGTGGCTACCGGAAAGGGCCCGCCGCCGCCACGGCACGGGGCAGCCGAGGCGAAGCCGGTCATCAGCATCACTGCGCCAGCCACCGGCCCGCGGATCGTCGCGCCGCCCTCCTTTGATGGCACCACCATGCGCTTCGTGGTGGAGCACCGGTGAAGAGCGTGGGTGAGTGGGTGCAGGTCGTTAGGCGTGGCGGTCAATAGGGCTGGTTAAGGGCCAACCGGGTTACCCAGCAAATGAGAGCTGTGCCACAGCTTCTCCTTGAGTGGGGTAAGTGATGGACCTGGGGTCCACAGGTGGGCCCTCACCAGAACTTAAAATATAGGCATAAGATAGAAACACAGAGGTTACGCACACCTGTCAGCATCGCTTGGAGCAGGTAAATACCCTTGTTTTTTTTGGCCCAGTGGCAGTTGCTTATCACGCAGCCTATGTTTGTGCAGCCGCATGGCTGGGGGACCCCGTCTCAGTGGGGTATCTTTGCTCCTGGGGAGGGGAATGCAGCTGGGCACCTCTTCTGGACCCTCCGTGCAAGCCGTAAAATGGCCTCTCCACCTCGGCAGAGCATCCCCCCTTTTTCACCTCTTGCCTCTTCCCCTCGAGGGGAGGTGGGCACCCATCTCTCTGCCCTGAGACTGTGTTTCTTCTTGGGAAGAGCAGGAGAGGGGTCTGATGGAGTCAAACCCTTATTTCAGTTCCTTCTTTTTAGTGGGATGAGGGAGCGGGATACGTGAGGTAGGGCCTGGTGCGCTCTCCCGGTGCCATGGGGCTGCTGGCAGGGGCAGGGGCGCCTGCAGGTGCCTGTGCTGCAGGAGGGCTCCAGCGGAGCCTGCGGGCACTGCTGCCAATCACGATTTCGCACGGCTGCTCGGAGCTTGTCCCGCCAGCGTTCGGTTACCTAGGGCTGTAATCCAAGGCCAGCCTCCGAATTGGGGTGTGCGCGTGCGGGGGCGTTGAGTGCCTGTTCTGGAGCAAGGAGGAGGGCACGGGACTGGGTGTACGGCACGCATGGAAACCAGGATTGCAGGGTGTCTTCAGTAGAATAACCACAGAATGAGGATGTTTTGTTTTAAAATACCTGAAATATTAAGAAAGTGCCTTCAGGATGGGTGTCCCTGCTCCTTTTGCTTCTTGCATTAAAACACACAGCTCAACTTGATCAAGTGCAGTATTGGGCAGGGCTGCCAAAGTCTTTTGGGGCTTCCTGAAGCCTCACAGAGTTCGTTCTTGGTGTATACCAAGAGGTAAAGAGAAACAGTGGTGACAGTTGGAGGTTTGGGTTTGTCACCAGTTTGCCCTGAGATTTGTTCGGTCGCATGCTTGAAGGTAAATTTCTTCTTCTGGTGTTTGGATTGTCTTTTTTTGCTTCCGTAGTTCTTTTAGTTCGCATCATCTACTACTGCGTAGTGGATTATTTGTTGAATGAAACCTTACTGAAATTATTTATATGCTTGTAAATATTTTATCTTGAAAATGCCATTATTTTATCCTGGATATAAATGAAGTTGTTTTCATAAGGGGCTCACTCAGGACAGGCAAAGTACTGATTCAGGTTGAGCTCTGCCATGCTACTTGGGTTGATTTTGTTAGTAAAGCCTTCAAAACAAGACTAAACCGAACAGTACCTAGATAAAATGCAAAAGGTATTTGATTTTTCCATTTGGTCTCAAGGCACGTTCAGACTGCCAGCACAAGGAACCAGTTATCTGCAAGACTTCAGTTTGGACACTTGCTGTTTTTGAAAAGGATATTTCTATCTTACAGCAACTATTTAAACAAAAAGCCTTAGCTTCTTGATCTTAGTTCACTCTTTAAAAGTGAAAACCATCATTATTTCCTGGTGTTACTCGCCCCTCGTTTCCCAGGGGATTATCCTGCCACGTCACGCAGGTAGCTTGCCTGAGATGCCCGGTGGATGATGCTCTCGGCAGATTGCTCTTTCTCATTGGTGACATCAATAACTGCCTCGATGCTCTGCTTTTTTGCATCATGTCAGAGCTCTGCCATTGTGAGACAGGTGTGAAAGCTGCCCCAAAAGATCTTTGTACTTAGAATCGTAGAATTATAGAATGGTTAGGATTGAAAGGGACCTCAAAGATCATCTAGTTCCAACACCCCTGCCACGGGCAGGGACACCCTCCGCTACACCAGGTTGCTCAAAGCCTCATCTACCCTGGCCTTGAACACTTCCAGGGATGGGGCATCTACAGCTTCTCTGAGCAACCTGTTCCAGTGCCTCACCACCCTCTGAGTGAAAAATTTCTTCCTTATATCTAATCTAAATCTCCCCTCTTTCAGTTTCAATCCATTGCCCCTTGTCCTATCACTACACGCCCTTGTAAAAAGTCCCTCTCCAGCTTTCCTGTAGCCCCTTTAGGTACTGGAAGGCTGCAATAAGATCAGCCCGGAGCCTTCTCTTCTCCAGGCTGAACAGCCCCAACTCTCTCAGCCTGTCTCCATAGCAGAGGTGCTCCAGCCCTCGGATCATCTTCGTGGCCTCCTCTGGACCCGCTCCAGCAGCTCCATGTCCTTCTTGTGCTGGGGACTCCAGAGCTGAACGCAGTATTCCAGGTGGGGTCTCACGAGAGCAAGGAGAAGGTTACAGAAGGTCATTCAGCAACTTGAAGACTTTCATCTTTTGCCATTAATGATGCCAGGACGCGTGTTGTCTAATACAGGCAGAGATGCCCCCTCCCTGCCCTCTCAGACTTGCTGAGGTAGGTGTCCTGCGTGTATAACAGATGTGGTGTGGGGTTTTTTCCTCAGCCTGTTCTGAAAGTCAGTAAAAATGTTAACTTCATGCTGCAAGACACGTTTGGCTTGTCGTCAGACTTTGGTTACCCATGTAGCTCTCAGTGGAAAATAAGGGATATGCCAGAGGGGAATCGCATCTATAGCCGCCTTCTTTCCCGTTATTCTGTTCTGTCCTTATACCTACTCAGCATTTTCATTCACCTTGATAACATTCATGTCCCTGTGGATAATTTTTTCTCTTATTCTCTTTTTATTACCTACTTTTTTTTTTTGTTTCCCCTTCTTTTCCTGTATCTCATCTGTCTTTCTCTTCCTAATTAAATGTGTGTGTTTGCTTTGGGTAGTGTAACCCCGAACAAGAACAAAAATAGAATTTCATATGAATCAGAAGGTGAACTGTTGATCATTTTTTCATTCCAGTTGCTTTCACATCACATCAGGGTTTTTTTGATTGCAGCAATGCTGTGCAGATCCTGAAATGGATTTTAAACCAGCCATATTTCATCACATGAGCATACGGTCTGAATAAAATACTGTCCTTTCAGGTCCCTTTTTTTTTACTAGCCAAAATAATATGAATGAATGCTCATTATTTCCACTTCTGTATTTCTCTCTGTGCTGCACATAATCTCTTCCTCCCTTCTTTACTCTTCCCCCCCCCCCCCCCATCTTCATTCACAAACTGTGTCACCGTGTCAAAGACTGCTCCATCTTGGTATCTGTCACGTCTTGGAGATCAGCGTGGTAGGGCTGACTCGAAGCTTTGGTGGTGCCCGTGGCACTGTTGGCACCGAATCCTCTGCACATCTGCTGCTCTTCCAGCACTTCCTTCTGTGGCTGGCGCTCTTTTCTGCATAATCAGTGGGATAAAATGGATCTTATCAGTTTGGATTCTGGCGAAATCCAAGATGCTGTTTCTGAACAATTATTAAATTTTTGATATACGCTGAATGTTAGAGAATGTGTACCTGTTTCTCAGTGGTATCACGAGGCCATTTTTCTCTCTCCTTCTTTCACAGTAGTTGGTGAGCTTTTAGCAGCATAGTTCTTGCCTGCTGCACTTCTTCCTTCATATGGAAAAAAAATGATGCTGATTTTTGGTTCTAGTTAAACTTGCTGGTCTGCCTGCATCCGAGCCTAGACAGCGCTGACCTGCAGTGAGCGACTGCCTGAAGGGAGCTCATTCCCAGCCTGAATGACTGAAAATGTATTTTTAACTTTTCTGTCTATTCCCACATTATACTTCGGGGAGTTTCTGCCTTCTGTTAGGTAAATAAATGAGAAAATAACATGTAGCAACATAGAAAGTAACTGTAGTAAATTGTACTGCCAATATTAGAAGGGTGTTTTTTGTTGCTCTTTTCAAATGTGCCTAAACAGAAGCCACCTTATAGTTACAGGAATACATGGGGCATTTATTTCTCTGGTGAAAGTAGGCTAAGTGTGAGCAGTTCTGTCACCAAAGTATGCAAATCTACTTATTAGTTGTTTTTCTTCCTACCTGCCATCAATCTATGCCTTCCTTTAAAAATTAATTTTCTGTGGATAGCATATACGAATGATTTTTTAAAGGCTCACAGACTGATATTTTTAACTCTGTTTCAGTTGTGCTCTCTTCAGCAGAATGTATATTCTACATTATTAAGTCAAAAAGTCAACTTATAGTGACATATGCAGTACATAGGATTTAGTTGTGCTGATGCCTTCACTGAGAATTTAGGAAAGCATCCGTCCAATTTTAGTGGGAAATAGAGGAATATTCCAAGAACTAGAAGGGCTTCAGCATTTGATCCAGTAAATCAGTCTATGAATGGAAACAAGCATGAGCTTGTGTTCAAATCCATAGCTACTGAAACTGAGGAAACATTTGAATAGTGCTTAACCTTGATACCAGTGAGTTAAGTGTGAGTTTAATTACTCTTCTTGCCCAGGATGCTTTCCTGGGCCAGTATTTAAGTCTTAACTCCACAAATCTGGAGCACACGGTTACTGTTCCTTTCACTTTTGCTTACCTACGCCGTGCTGGGTGCTGTGTTTGTGAGTAAAGTGCTCAAGTCTTTAACTTAAGCAGATGGATTGCTTAAATCCCAGCTGGATCACTTTGCCCTCTTTTTGCCTGTGTGTGTGAGGTTCCCTAGGACCAGTCTGTGGGAATCCACGGGGTGCTGCATGTTTTGCACCTCGAGCAGCAAGGATTGGTTCTGCTCAAAAAATAAGGCTGCCTGACCACTGACTCAGTTTAAAAAGTCAGGTGCTATTGCCTGATTCTTGGCAGGAGCTCAGGAAATGAGTAGTAAGAATAGTGGGACAATGAAGGCGATACTGTGCACTTCCCTGGAGTAGTAAAGATTGCTCTCTAAGGATTGATTGTGGCAGCTCTCTAAGAATCTACATTTTATTAATGATGCTTTTATGTTATTGTTTTTTGTTTGTTTGTTTGTTTTACAGGGATAAGGAAGAAGAATCATGCTCCTTTAATCTGAAATACACTTGGTAACTCTAAACATTCATCTTAAAAACTGCTTCTACAGTTTTCTCATTTTTTTGCTTCATCATACAAAAGAAGTGTGTAAGTTTCTTGTTTTCTCCTAAATACCCCCCAGTTTTGGACTACATCTACATTTAATTATGCAAACAACACTAAATTATTGTATTATTTTCTGCAAATTTGTTTTTATATTAAAGCAAAGCTGCAGGTTTTAGGCATTGCCTCAGTGCTGATGGCTGGTGGTAGTAGTGCCACTACAGCTGCTCATAAAGCGCAGGGTGTAAATGCAGCAACGTTTCAGTGTGGATCGACACACAGTTTCATCCAGGTCCCTGGAACGTCTTGTGATGATCCAGTGCAGCCCTGCAACTTTAAAAAAAAAATAAAGCCCTCAGCTGTCTCCCATCGCAGTGCATGAGGGTCTTCCCCGTAGATTTTGGTGACAATTTGCAATCAGATGTCTATTTTGTACTCTGTACTTCCGCACTTGGAATTGCAAAAGGAGAGATGTGTAGTGTTTAGGTTATCTTTAGTGTTTCTTTTTTGGTATGGTTCAAAACAGATTGTGTAAATGTCTGAAAACACATTTGATTGCTTTCGGTTTTCATTTGCTCCTCTGTGCTGTGTTGAACATCACAAGTTGCCTTAATTATGACAGTATTTAAACACTGGAAAGCCAGAAATTGAATGTAATATTTTTAGATCCTGGCTCTAAAGGAGAGGACAGCATTTATTTTTCTTTAAGACTGCAGTCTGTTTTTCCTTCAACTGCAACATTGCTGAAAACACAATCCTAGTGATTCCCCTGTGAGAGTTTTTTAATGTTACAGCCACAGTAATATGTAGTCATTTCCTTTGCCATTTTTGGACAGGTTTATCTGAGGGCTACATCCACACTATCTGTATTTGCTAAGAAAATATTTCTCCTCTGAACAAGACAATAAGTAATCTTATAAAAAGATTGCTCAAAATGCAGTGATATGTATGTCTATATATCAAACTTTGCTTAAACTGATGATTTTGTTGCCAGCAGCCAGTTTGTCTCAATAAAACAGAACTGTTATCATGAGAGTAAAACTAAACTACAATAGTGTGTTCCCTGCTCAAAATTTCAGTTTGGTGAAGCTCTTTGGGATGCCAATAAATGTAAAATCAAGCCTAAATTATTTAGCATAAAGCTTTCTTGAGGTAACAGGTTGGAAACTTAAAATCTAAATGCAAACCCTAAAAGTCTGTGTTTAAGCATTTACCCACAGGCAGGATTTGTTTACGCCTGTTCTCAAGGTTTCCTGCTGCTAAGGAAGTTTCAGGGTTTCCCATTCTTGAAGAAAGCCTTAGGTTTTCATTTCCATGAGTATCTCTTAGGATGCAGAAAACTCAGCTACAACTGTCTGTAACCGTACATGTGAGATTGTATTTCAACACAATTTATTTGTTCACAGGCACAAATTGAAATTACCCTCAGGATGAAATGCACTGCGAGTATACAGATAGTGAGTGATTTAACATACATCTCCTCATTTATCTTCACCGTTGTGGAAATACAATAAAAAAAAATACTATTCTAACCTTTTTAAAAGAGCTTGGCATGCCCAGCTAGAGCACAGAGCATGTAAGCTTAATCCCTGTGCTCTTTGGTTCTGTGGTCTACAGTTACAAGCTTGTAACTTCCTACTGGGATTTGGGCTGAATGCCTCTTAATGAAAATAAATGCTTCTTCACCGTTTTTATGACTGCCAAGTCCATAGAAGTTACAACTAAAGTATCAGTGTTAAACGAAACAGCACTTCAGGCTGCAGGACAGTGCAGGTACCAGAGTAGATCGTCCGCTGTGACATACACGCGCACGGTACGTACATCATAATACTAGCATCAGTGTTTAAAAAATGTTTCTGTCCTATCTTTCCCTATCTCGGTGCTCAGAGTGAAGTTTCACGATGCAGTTTACAAGATAGAGGTTTGCACACACAAACTCAGGGTTTACAGTTTCACCCGGTGTACTTAAAAGGGAAAAAAAAAAAAAAAAAGCGCGTAAAAACCAAAGTGCCCAGGATCTCAACATGTATTTGTTGGAGGAAAATGTTGCAGGGTTTTTCTAACTGCCTGTGGAGACGAAAGCAATGAAATGAGGCAATACCAACAGGTTTTTATTTTCTCAGGGGAGATTTCTTCGATGGAATGTGTCAATTCTAATGTCAAACAGTCTTTGCTTAATTTTGTCTATTACTAAAGAGGCTCCGTGTTTGCATCGAGGGGTCAGTTTTGCAAGGAGCTTCGCCTCACAGACCCAGTCCAGCAAAGCCTTCACGTGCATCTCTAACTTCAAATATCTAAGCAGGCTCCTGGGGACTTCAGTGGAAGCGCAGTTGTGGGGTTTTTTTTTCACCCATCAATGCAACGCTTTGCTGAACTCGGCCCAGAGCGCTCCGTGCCTTGCAGACCTGAGTCCCAGATTCTTCACTTTTTATGTATAAAACCAGAGCTCTGGGCTTGAGTCTAGCTGGACCCAGCAGATAACGCCATGAAAGGCTGCCAGAAAAAATCTGGTAATATGGTGCTCCTCCATGTATACCTAGTGGTGAATTTCTCCAGCTGGTAGTGTGATGTGTAACCACGTATCTTGGATTAGAGTCAAGCCCTCCCTGCTGGGGTCACAAGCTGCTGGTATTACGTGTTTTACGGTGCAGTCATAGTACCTTACAGCCAAAATTCACCCCGTGTGCAAAGCAGGGCAAAATCCTGCATGCTGCTCGGGTGCCCTCCCAGCCCTGCCATCAGGGTACGGGGTCTGCAGCACCCGGCCAGCCACGTTTAGGTCAGGAATCTGATTGAAAGTTTGAGTGGGGCTGGAGCGATGCAGGAACGTTGTTCTGGCTTTGTGCAGCAGGGATGGTTTCACTCAGTTAAAGTGAATCTTTGCTGAATCTCTTGGTGAATGATTTAAAATGTATTTATGGGTTGTGTGGGTTGTGGGTTTTTTTTTTTTTCCCTTGTCTGCATTCAAAGCTACCTTTAGTGTTGATGGCCAAAGTGTCATTCCTTATGCTTATCAATTACCATTAACTTGTGGCTACCCGAGAACACATACTTTAAAATGCCTGTGGTTTTTTTCCTCTTTTTCTTTTATTTTTTGTTTCCTTGTTGTTTTTTTTTTTCTCTTTTCTTTTCCTCCCTTTTTTAAGGGGGTGGGTTATCAGTGTAAAGATATTTAAAAGTGCACATGTGAGGTAAGGATAATGATTGTTAAGAGGATGTGGGTGATGTGTCCGATGAGAGAGCGGTGGGCTATAAGGCAAAGGGAAAAACGCCGTGAACGCATCGTTTTGATGATTGTTACCTGTGGGGGGGAGGGAAATAAAAAAAGAAGATATACAACTGGAGAAAAATGGACTCTTTGAGCTGCTCTCAACGTAGATGACACTTGGCAAGTGCATAGGCGAAGCCCGAAGTGATCCCACTGCGGAATACCGGGAGCCTGGGATTGAAGGATGGCAGGAGTTGCTCTGAGAATTGCACTAGCAGCGTGTTGCACGTTGGGAGCTTCAGTACGTCACGACTATGCGAGAACGGACTGTCTGAAACCGCTGAGTACCAAAGTTTGTAGCTGAATGAGTTAGCATTTGTATTATGTTGGAGGTTTTTTTGAATGTTACGATAAATAAAATGTATTTTTCAGTAAAAGACACACTGCAAGTAAGCCTGCAGTTCCCTGCTTGGTCGTATGTTTGCAAAGTTACCTTCGCTGTTGTGCAGATCAAGTGGTAACAGAGGCCATTACTTGGTTCAGCGTGTAAACAGGAACAGAAGAAAAGATTTCACCGGAGAGCAGATCCAAAACCTCGCACTCAAGAGCCTCCCCGAGTTTGTCCCAGTGTTGTAAGTCTCTTTCTGACTTGATCTCACTGTTTACCCTCGTAGGACAAAGAGGAGTTGGGAGCATTACTTCATTTGACACTGATTTTTTTTTTTTCCCCCAGATATATCTTGACTGAAAAAAAGAACTCCCCCTTTTCAGTAGACTAACTTTGACTGGTATATGGGTTTGGGTATCCAAAGAACTGCACCTTTGTCTGTTGTAGTGTGTTCAGAGAGAGCGATTGGTGGGGTGAATAGCTTTTTTCTGCTCATTCTTTATCCTCTTTCCATTGTCTAATATTGTGATACGATGAAAAATAGTATCACTTTATTAGTGGATAGCAGTATTGCTTGAATTAGTGCTGGGAAAAACCTTTTGCTGCTTTCATGTATTCCTTCTGCCCCAAGGGGGCTTGAATAGCTTTCTGATGTTAAGTCCAAATGTTTAAAAAAGCAGGAGTCAAACACCAAAAAATGACAAAATGAACTTGAAAACTGAAAGATTAGTTTTGCACTTTAAAAGAAAACTTTCACTTCCCAGTTTTCAGTATGTAAGGGGCATGTTATAATGATCTTCCTTTCAATTACATGCCCTAGATGCTTAAAGGAAAAGAGATTCCCACCTCATTATTTATCTGCAAATAATACAATATGAACTGCTCCTTTACTTTTCTCCAGGAAGAGCTCCTGGAGCCTGATTTCCGTGGGCCTCTGTAATGAGCCCTTCACAGCACTGCTCGTTTCTCGTGATGGACATTTTAAGCTGAAACCTTTACAAAAGAGAGGTCAAAAGTAAATATGCTGAGAGACATGAACTCTAACCTTTCCCTAAGGGGTCCAGGCCTGCAGCCAGTATTTGCCCAACAGCAATGCGCCTCACGTTCCAAGAATCCACTGAAATTCAAGTGAGAGGGTTTCTTATGATACCTTAAATTAAACTGAAAAGTCGGGTGAAATATGTCTGGGATTTTCAAGGGTCGGTGGAGAAAATCTTACGAGTTTCTGAATAGTCTTTAAAACATCACTGGTAGGAATGACAAGACCAAGAGGTAGAGATGCAGCCTTTTTTGTCAGAAGAAATGGGAGCAAAGCAAATTGAGAAGCGGGTAATTCCCTAATGTCGGATCTAAGCAAGCTAGCCAGGATAAAACGAATCACTTAAAAAAAAAAAAAAAAATAAAGCACCTATTTTGGAATTGCTGTCATCTTGGATTGTCGCTATTGAAAACAAGTAATCCGCTTGCCAAAGCCAGACTGTATCCCCAGTCTATCCAGCTGTTTTATTTTTGAGATACCTATCCTCTAGTTACCAAATCCAAACCTGACGCTGCAGAATAGCTCCTGCCAGCCCAGCTCTGCCGCTGCCCAACTCTCCATTGACCTCCGCTGGGCAAGGCACACAGTTCAAGTCGAAAACGTGGTTAAAAACCTTGCTCAACCAGGACTTTTGTTTATTTTGCTATTTTTAACGGATCCTGCTGTGTTCTAAGGCACAATTGCAGTGTGCATTACATGAGCTTGTAACTCCTAAAATGTATCTGTGTCTAAGGATTGTGGTTCCTTCTACGCAGTGTAGCCAGACAAGTTCTCTACCAGATAAGTAAGTTAGAGTTGACTTTATAAATAACATGGATTCATCAGAAATCTGGGCTAAGTAATTTACAACTTATTGCATGTGTGTTAACCCTAGAACCTTTCACCAAGTGTCAATTAATCTTATTAAAAGTAAAATAATTAAGATTATGATCTTGTTCCCACTAACACAGGGAAAGGAAGGTGCTGTCAGCGCGATTGCAGGCTGTTCTGAGATCATGTTGATTTACAGCCATGCAGCTCTGGTTGGTGTTCATTATTGGTATGAAAGAATGTATTTTACCATATTTATGGTCAAGTATTACAAAAATAGTGATATTAAGTCTCCGTATCTGCTGACCTGTACTGCACTGATGGCTTCATTCATAACCTCGTGAGTAGGTCTGCCTTCCAAACCATTGATCTTTATATTCCCCTGCGCTTTCTGCGTCACGGTACGTTTAGGAGTGGAGTGAGAAACCGAATCCTGGAATTTGAATGTTTTTTGAAGAGTATGTGAAAAATACTCTTTAAAAATTAGCACTCCTCAAAAGTTTAAGGGGAAAGTTTCAAATCTCGTTTGCAAGTGGGTCGCTTTTTGGACTTGGCTGGATTATCATTGCGCTGTTCTTTCTGTGGCTTCACTTAGACAGGACTGACCGTTTGTTTGCTTCTCCAAACCTCACGTATGACATACTGTTTCATTTACCATTGCCAATTATTTAAACATACACGCGAGAGCCATTGTCAACGATGTACATAGCGTATTTGCGAGTAACCCCCGCTGATGGGATAAATGCTCGTAGTGTTTGCTTTGCCGTAACCCTAAGTGTGTTTTCACTTCAAATGCAGGCTTAAGCAACGTATTAATTCCACCTTATTTTTAGAAGATTGTCAGTTTTGTTGTTTCCGTAGCTATGGAGCCCACATAAGGAAGCCGTGGCCTTCCATTACCCAGCTGTTGGACTAAACCCCGCCTGGAATCCCCATGATGCCCAGCTGTTAGGGTCAGATAGCTTCAGGAGCAAGTGTATCGCTGTGATACCAGGGGGTATCCACGAGGACACGTATCGCTTCTGAAGGAGCAGCGTGGACCTCAGAGGCTCTGTTTGATTTAGTTTCAAGGAATGTTGTCAAAGCTGTGGAAGCCCTGGAATTGCCCTTAACAGGCTCGTTGTCCCATTCTGAAAAACCTGTTTTCAATAGCCCAGATGGGCACATGATTTTCCTTAACAAGCTGTGCCAGGGCTCGATGAGTAAGTGAAAAAGCAAAACGCACGGATGAGTATCTCAGGGAGACTTGATGTATTTATGTTGAACAGAGCTGTGCGTTTTACATGAAGGAGAAGCAAACCTGGTGTCGTTGGCCAGATTCTTGGCAATAGCTGGGTTACCTTTTGTAATAGGAAGATATTTTATGTTGTGCTTTTTAAAAAGATGTTGCATTATTTTTATGTGCCGAAGTGTCTCGTTTTACAGGCACACCTTCAGAAGGTTCTTAGATTTGATGAATTTGAGAGGGGGTAAGCCCTGCAGTGGGACTGTTGATATCAGGCACAGATCATACAGATATGAATTGCATTAGCTAGAACCTTTTTATTCTGATTTTGGGTTGTGAAGTCATGGGCGAGCCTGGCAGACTGTCGATGCAAATTAGGATGTGGAGCTGATGTTGTCATCTGTTCATATCTTCATTCTCTACAAGTGAAACAGTGATGATAGCTATTTTTTTTGTGCCACTCTTTGTACACCTTCTATATTTAGGGTGTCAGATCACTGCAGGAGGAGACTGCCTCTTTCTAGGTGTGTGAATACGTACCTCTGATCTTATTTTTGTTTTATATGACACAAATAGGAAGTAGTAATAACAAATGTAAAAGCTCGCCTTCCGTTTCAGTTCCTAAAACAGTAGCAGAGGTGTCAAACAGTGTCTACAAAATAAAGGATGCAGACTTTAAGCATGGATAATGAGGGGAAGAGACAGCTTTGTGGGAACCTTGCTGAAAGGAGGACTGTGTATGGGGAGAAGGAGGGGAGGTTGGAAGGGAGGAAGGAGAAACTCCCCCTCCTTGAGGAAGGAGGAATACCAGGGGATGAGATGTTGCATAAAGTCTTCAGCAGGGGAGTTAACGAGGCTAATTAAGGCTGAGAATTAGGAGCAGGTTTGCTGGCAGTGCTGGCTGTGTTATTTTACAGGGTGGCATCTCTGCCAGCAGCATTGGTATCGCTTTGGCCATAACTTGTTTCTGGTAAGTGCTGATGCAGAGAGGGGTGCCTAGGGCTTACCTTTCCTCTAGGCAGAGTATTTGAGCAGGCATCTCTAGCATGTGGTGCATCTCGTTTGGGGTCTACACCACCCTCTGCAGATACCTCAGTCTCCTGACTAGAATGGGAGCCCAGGACAAGTGGGTTCCTACGTGGCGGTGAATTAAATGGTTCCTCTTGCTCCTATCAACACCTCTTCCCCAACAAGAGGCTTTCCCAACCCAGAAGGTAACGAACAAAAACCAAGACTGAAAACAAAACAATTTTTTCACACTGTATTTTAACCTGTTTTATTTATGCTTTGACTAGAAGTGTGTCAGCATTTTCAGGAAAGACAACAAGCAGACTCTTTCATCCCGTTAATAGTTTGATTTTTGCAGATTTTGGCACTATTGTTTTTTCACAACACAAAAGAATTTGGGATTTTTTTATTCTTGTAATACATTTTTTTTTTTTCATGAGTCTATGAGCTTTTCCTGCCTGGTTTTGTGTTTTTGAGAAACAATTGTTCCTGGCTTTTTATTTTACTTTTTTTTTTTTGTGACCAGCACTCACCCACTTTGTCCTATAAAAATTAAATCAGGTGGATCATGTCAGAGATCAGCTGAGCCACCATGAGGTATATTCTTTCTTAATCTGCAATGTTGTTGTAAATTGTAAAATGTGGTGGGTTTGGTTTTTTTTTACACATTTCCTATGAAGACACTCCTTGAATAAGCAAAAAGGTATAAGTCATTTAATTGGAGGACTTGTATGAGCAATGATTACTTTTTTGCATTGAAAAAGGAGGCTAACTTACCTAGAAGAAAAGGTTCTGGCTCTGCACAGGCTTTGCTAGACTGTGCATTCAAAATGGATTTCTTTCAGGACCTTTTCCTTCATTGTAGTTCAGAATTCCCTTAGTTGGTGCTCTTTTTTTGAAATACACCTGCCTTGATTGCCCACAAGGACACAGATTTTCAGGAGGCAACGTCAAAGAGCAACCAGTGTTGGCTTAACCCTGTTCCTGGTGATAACTACACAAATTATACCACTGATTTCAATGGGAACAGAATTAAGGCGACCATGATAACTTCTGGAAACGTTACCTCACATTTTTAATCAATTGTATTTAGCTATAGCAGTTAATAAAAAAACCGTAAAGATAAATAATAATAATCAAGCTCTGACTGCTTAAAAAAAAAAAAAAGAGAGAAAATCCTTTAAAATCATGTAAAATAAAACCTGCTTTTTTTGTAAACCAGCAATACTGAGTAAGCAGGAATTCATGGTCCCATTTAGATGTTAATTGTACTTGAATATTTGAATGAGGATTGGTCATAGGCCTAAACCACCTAAATACTTTAAAATATATTCATAAATAATCATTCTTTATACATCATAATTGTTCTTACGCCATGTCAAAAACATGGACTTCTGTATTCCCCAAGAAAGACAAATGAGGGATCATTCTTGCTTTTGGCATGAAAAAGTGAAAATAAAGAACTAGCACCACCCTTAAGGGAGTGCATGGAATACTACCAAGTTGGTCTTTATTTGCCTTAGCTTTTTTTTTTTTTTTTTTTACAAAAGTCTTAAATATAGGTTAATATGTAAACACTGTGCACGCACTGAGAGTTTGATCCTGGCCTGTTGGAATCAATGGCAAATTTCCCATTAACTGTAGTAGTGCAAGATCAAGCTCCAAGTTAGTATGGTACATACAAGCCTAAGAAATTGAGGGAGCCATGGATTCAGGAAAGCAAAAGTTCAGGTGCTTGTCTCAAAACCAGTTGCTGGAGGAATCGGACTTTGCGTCGAAAACCTTCCTGCACATGTTCGAGTTTTCTTGGTGGAGAGGGTATTCATTACCTGCCAACAGTTCTGCTTTCCCTCTCCTGGCAGTGTACCGTCTGCCAGATGGTAGACTTTCATACTTGGTCACGAAACGCCTGTAAAGACACAACATGGTGGTCTGGCATCAGCAAATTTCTGCAAATTTCTGCAGAATCTGTACCCTGAGGCTAGAGATATACACTTCCACAATGTGTAGGTATAATCAGAAGATGTTTTAGTATATGGAGAATAGTACCGTTTTCTTAGGATTTCCTGGAGATCCTCGAGTGCTTTAATTCCTCTCAGGCTTACCATCTTTTGGATCGGAAAAGCCTGAATGGAAATCTGGCACAGGCTCTGTAAACGTTATCGCCCTTTGGTCTTAGCAAATAGGGATTAGGAGGGAGTAGTACACCCAGCTTCCCACATGGCAATGCAATTACTACTCTTTGGCTACAAGAAAGCATCTTATTACCTTATTGTGTAGTTGCTTAGCTTTTGGGAAAGTTGGTGCCTTAATAAAATATGATAGAACATGACAGTTGCAAGAGCTTAACACATCAGGTATTTTTGTTGACACTAGTAGATAGCAGATGATGAAGAAAACTTTCCACTTGAGCTAGTTTATGGATATGCACTTCCTCCCTCAACAGTGTAATAGAGCACTACTGCTGGCAAAGTTTCAGGTCACCATCAGAACTGATCGTACACAAGGGGACCAGTGTCCTGCCACCTCCCTTAGTTTACTTGCAAAGCCAAATTAGAAAATGGGAATAAAGTTCACATTCGGAGTAAATTATGATCTTCAAAAAGGTCCTTTCTGAATCCCAGGGGTAAGGAACAGGGAAGAATGGGTTAGCAGAGAGGCTGATGTGTGTAACAGCCCACGCTGCACCTGATTGTGCTGGGCTGAAATTTAGCCTCTGTTGTTAATCTCTTGTGGCTGTGAACACCACAAGTTCCGGATTCAGCAGCTGGCTGGAAGGATGCCTCAGAAATTGCGTGCTCTTAGTTCTTACCTGAACGGAGACTCGACTCTGTCCATCTGCATACAGACTAAAAATGGATACTGTGAAAACTGCACCGTGGAGATGAAGTCTAGCGTCGTTTCTACTTCCAAAGTGGTTTCCATACCAGTTTTTACAAAGAAGGAATCCACCTCTGTGTTACCAGCTACAAACGTGGCTACCCTGCAAATAAATTCAGGTATTACGATTATTTCAAAACGCATCGAGAAAGAGGAAATTAAGTTGCAAGCAGTCCTACCATCCATACATAAAACCTGACCTCAAAGGAGCCTGTTCATTGAGTAAAGGTATATAAATTCAGATAAGACCAATGGGAACTGGTATTACCCAGGTGGAAAGGAAGAGAAGTACAGTCACCCATGCATGTAACTGTAATTTAATTTTAACTGCAAGGTTTTTAAATATAAATTCTTCTCATTGGGACTACCGGGGCTCAGGAGCCTGAGCTCTCTACAGCTATAGTAGGCGCTGGGAGTATCTCACCTGTTCTTGACGTTGGTTTTGGATTCCCTGTACCACAGGCTGAACTCCATCCCTCCTGAGATGTCGATGGCCAGGCCACCCAGGAACTCCGTGCTGGCCCTCGGTCCAGACTGCAGCTGAATCTCCTAGAGCCATCAGAAAGCACAGGTAACCCCTCCGTTACTGACTGCAGACCTCAGTGTTTTCCTTATTCCCTTTCGTACTGCAATCACTCCACTTGTCAGTTTGCAAGAACAAAAAGGAATGGAGGGCTTTTCTGAAAGGGTGGACAAAACGACCCTGATGTACCTCGCTGCCTAGAAAATGGGATGAGGCTGAGGTGAGGTGCCTGGCATCCTTCCCCACTCCCCTATGTGCCAGCTGGGATAATTTCTGCAAGGGGTATCATGGCCTTTGTCCCCAGGAACTACCAGGTGACCCTCACGAAGGCTCTGCTGGCAGCCCAGCTAAGTCAGGTTACACAACTTGCTGGAGCCCCAGCAATGGTGCAGCTTCTGCTGGAATGTGAAATGTGGCTTCTGCAGCGCACCCGAAGGCAGCCCCACACTGGCAAGAGGATGCGAAGTGCTGCAAGCAGTCGTGCAGTGTGTAGTGGCTCCCAACACACCGTGTGGCAGGAACTATGTCTTCCGTGGCTAGGTGGCCAAACCCATAAGCTAAAGCACCTTAATCGCCATTATGAATTTGTATTTAATGCATTTTCCATCAACCATCAACCGTGCTCATGGCTTCTTGAAACCTCTACAGCTGGACTGGAAACGCATCACGTAGAGTCCGTTTCGGAAGTGATACTATAGCTCAGGGTCGTGCCAGCTCTTTAAGTTTTGACACACAGCCAAGATTTTAAGGTTCACTCAGTTTGGCAATCTAACTCACTTTATATTGTTGACCTGCTTCCCTAAGAACTGGTGGATTAATTCACTGTTTTAAAAGAACCATTAATTTGGGAAAAGTTTATTTTGATCATGTTCCTTGCATACAGGGCACTTCCTCCTTTCTCCCAGCTGGTTTTCTCCCTCTTCCCAGGTTTCTGTGCCTGTGGTATTCTCAGCACCTGTAATGCTGCAGGCGTTTGTAGGACATGGGAACACCCAATATTCTCCCCCTTTTTCCTGTCCAGACATCTTAAAAGTCTCTTCTCCTCTTAGCTATTCAGTAGTCCAGTGGTTCCAGCTAATGCTCTCCCAAGATTTAAGAAAGCAAGTAGAGACAATCTGGCTTCCTAATTCCTGTAGCAAGGAGCAACATTTGGGGATGTTTTCATTCAGAGTATTAAAGTTTTCCTGCCATAATAGAGGACTTGGATAATTATGGTGGCTGTATATGGTTACTTCACCTTTTAGGGTAAATAAACAATCTCTGAAACAATCTCCATGGCTGAACTAACTTGGCAGTCAGTTGCTGCTGAAGTGGGCTTGAGATTTAATTTAAGAATGCAGTGGGCTGGCTGTGGTTTATAAATCCAGCATGCCCCCAGCAAGCGTGGTCATATCGTGATCTGATTTTGTGTTTTTACCCAAGTGAAAATCATGGATTGGAATTGCGGTCTTTTCTGAAATCAAAGGGAGTTTTCCTACTGACTGCCATGGGGCAAGGAATACTTCCCTTAGCTTTTAATTGGGACTGAATTGGTGGGTAGCTGTTAACGAGCGAGAAGGTAACAGTATACGTTCTGGCAGAGACATGTCCATACAACCAGAGGAGCGGATATTTTTAGATGCATTCTCAAATTGCACCTAATAATATGAGAGTAGGCTTGGTTTGCAATGGCTGCACAGTTTAAGGCTTTAAAGGCTACCTGGAATTAAGTCAGGTTTCTTACCAGCAGAGAAGCTAAGGAGCACTGGCCTTGTGTTTCACTCGCTCATCTATTTCCTTATTTAGAGCTCAGTCCTGTCCTTTGTCTCATGTGCAAATCCAGTCCAGGCTGATGGGAGGTGTAAATCACAGGGACCCAGCCTCCTCAGGAGCAGCATTTTCCTTTCCCTTCCTATTTTAAGCTTTGTGTGTCATGTGCAGAGGAAAACGTGATCCGAAAGATCAGAATGGGTAGTTTGTTATTGTTTAAAATGCTGAAACGTACCATGTTTCAATAAAAAAAGTTTCTTTATGTGCTGCACTTACAGTGCTACTGTAATGCAATGCAGAGATGGCTGGAACAGGCACGTCTCTGGGAATTGGCTGTCTTCCACTGGGGTCTGGCTTTCAAATGGTTTCTCTGACCTATTAATACAGTATTTCATTTCTCTGTGCTTCTGGCAGGTGTGTTGCCTAGGAGAAATATTAATGCTACTGAGCTTTAATGCAGGTGACTTAAGAGTCTCAAAAGCAGTTTTATGAGAGCTGTTTATTTTATAGTGGGAATTATAACTTCTGGACAGTTATTCTTAGCCCTCAAACAGCACTGTGAGAACTGGCAATGGCTGTAAAATACGCTCCGATTTCGGTTTGTGGATTTATGTTAGAAAAGATGTTGCAGATGGTGCGTGGGAGCATAAGTTTTAGAAACAATATTATTAACGTGGAAATCACCTCTCCAAAATGTGCCTGTTGTGATTACTGCAGTTGTAAAGTTAATGAAAGGAAGCTGTTTTCCAGGAGAGGAGTTATTTGGTAGCTTTGCCAGCACTTTGAGTACAACTCAGCTATGGTCTTTCTGTGCAAAATGATCCTTATAAACAGCAGTAGGGGAGCAGAACTTTTCTAATATTTAAAAATCACTTTTCTCAAAACCAAGCTGCACCGATGCAAAAATTGCAACCCAAATGTGACATAAGTTCTTTTCCAACTATTCAACTGCCCCATTTTTAAGCTCTAATCTCGGCTTCCAAGCCACCCTTTTGATGCTTGATCTCAGCTGCGCTGTCTGTATGTTAGATCTTGGCCTGTTCTGAAATCACACCATGGCCTGCGGTGCCACACTGAGTTCTGGCATCCTAGAACGGGCACTGTTTCCTGTGCCCAGTTTTCTTCTTTGAAAGAAGATAAGCCCACCTTTGGTTGGTTGCCTATAGTAGGAATTTGTAACGGAGCTTATGTTCTGGGCAAGGCCTGTCCATGCCGGCCAGGGGAAATGGAGGTAGTACTCAGCTATCAAGACTAGGTTAATTATGGCTCTCTTGCACTGTTTTTCCTCAATTCCAGTGTCACACCACTCACACTTCCATTGTGACAGTGTTTTCTGGTACAGTTGTAATCCCAGGTCAAGGACTTGACAGGTGAAAGTGTTTCTAATGAAGCATAACTGGGTTATGTGGAAGTGCCCAAACCGTGTTGATGTTGCTGTTGACCTGGAATGTAGCTGTAAAACCACCCTTAGAAAGATGTGCTGTGTTTAAAACACAACTTAGCCTGAAGCTGTGTTCAACAGTGCTTTAAACAATTTTTGCCTTTGTGGGGTGTAGAGGTAAGAACGAGTGCCTTTTTGGTTGTGAACACACACTTTTGGTTATGTCCACTGCTGGAGTCCCAAAGACCTTAGGCAGCAACTGTGCTAGTGGCAACCCAAGAGAGAAAGCAGGGTGGCATCATGTCTCATCACACTGCTGCCCAGACTTCCAGAGAGTCAGTCACTGACTAAAAACGTTACACTCTGATATTGTTAAAAATGGCACACGGTTCCAGTCCTGGTGTGCCCTAGACTTTTGTGAAGTTCTCCAAAGATGAGGACTGGAGAATTTGCTGGCTGGCAGAGCTCTCAGGGTGTCCGGCCAGCTGATTTAGCCAGGGTATGTATGGAGCTTGGTGCATGCTCAGCAGTTGGAAATATGTAGTTCTGTAAACACCATGCTCCTATGCTCAGGACTGGACGTGATTATCTTTCTCACCTCTGCAGTCTGCTTGTTAAATAGGTCACGGTAAAGTTTTTGCCCATAATCTGCAAATCTGTTGGAATGAGCTTTATTAGCTAGTTTATGCACTACATGGGAAGCCCTCTAGACTTATAATACCATTATAAAGTGGATGAGCTGGGTTCAGGATGGGGACAGCTGTTGTGTGCAGGGGGTGTTTCTGAGTGATTCTGATCAGAGTGGATTTTCTCATTATCTGCTTTTGGCATTTTCTTTTGTCAAGAATTAAAAGGGAAAAGTTCGAGCCTGCAGATGTTTCATGAGCTGAGCGCTGCTGTTTAATCCATAGGTTCTAAGGAGATCTCAGCTTGGGAAGAACAAAAATATCAAACCAAATGCCAGCCCTGCACTTTCAGAGAGATGTCTAGATTTTTAGTCCTCCAATAATACGTTATGTAGCTGGTTATATTTTCATATGAGTCTATATTTAAACATAAAATTAACAGACCATTTTGGGTGACAGTTGCACAAAAACTGTGTAATTTTCCTTTTAAATCCTGGTTTTGCCTAGCAACAAGCATTTGAAATTTGGACCCCTTAGCATTGTTCTTTGAAGGTTCGTTATCTGGGAAAATTTGGGTATCAGCAGTTCATTCATTCATTCATTCATTCATTCATAACCTGACAGTTATTGCCTAACTGGACATAAGGTCTCTGGACAACTGTGAAGAGGAAAACTTAGAGGGTCACATGAGACAATACTGTATTAGAAGAAACTGTGGGAGAGGAGGCCATAGCTGATAGCTAGATGAGTTTTCTACAGGAAACTCGGTCGGATTTGCTTTTATTCAGTGTTACTTTGTTTTCTAGAACAATATGTGTTCTCACCTTTGTTCTAGATTGCTTGTCATGTAATTTCATTCTGGTTTTTAATACCTGTGACTTTTCTTTTGCTCCCATAGTAAGAGATGCTTGTGTAACATTGATCAGGTTTATCACCATTGAAAAGAAAGAACATAAGATGTCCTACAGTAACGGTGTGGGGGAGGGAGCATCTGTACTTAAGAGACAGAAAAAGAAGCAAACAATGTGCTGTTAGTACCTGTGAGTAATCTGTCAGGAGGATAAGTCCTTTCACCACGTTAATGGGATCTCCGGTTGCTGAGAACATTTTAGACATTAAATCACCATAACCTTGGAAAAATGTAACTGGCCTGAGCTGGACATCGAACAGAATGGCTGACATGCCAGCAAAGGAGTCCAGGTTTTCCTCGCCTTCATCAGGAGTTGCAGCTATTATGGACTCCAGACCTTGAGCTTCAATCACTACCTAAGAAGCAACAGTGATACAGAATCAATGAAAAAAAGCTCTGTCTGACCCAGGCTGTTAACAACTTTACACATTTTCTTAATGCCTAAGAGCCTAACTCTAATTTATGTAGTTATGGATGAAAAAGTATGAGGTTAAGACTTCAGGGAACTAAGTAGAGCAGCTAGAAAAATGGAAAATAAAATAATCTCAAGGCATGGGGTGTTTTTTTTCCCTGTAGATGCAGGCAGAATTTGCCCACATGCAGATCACAATCCCAAGCCTACTTTTCTTTTAAACAAATTTTCCTGTATTCCTATGACTATTTTCTACAGACAATTGGGAGGAAAACCCAAAGATGTTCCACTGCAGAAATTTAAGTGGGTTATAATATTGAAGGTACTTGCCAACATGAAGAAAAGTCCCAAGCAGAGGCATCTCCTTTAAATCTCTTTGATCCGCACATTTGATCTACTCCTTGTATTTCCATTCTATGTTATACCCGAAACACAGGACTTGATTTTGCAAACTCACCAAACTTTTACTGATTACATCAGATAAACAGTATAGGCTTTAACCAGAGACAGAACTTGATATATAATACAGAACAAAACACCTGTCTTTTTGGCTAGGGTGAACATGTGCCTCATTGGCTGTTGTGAGTTTCTTTTTCCCGTTACTGGCTTGTTCTCTGCCCAGTGCAGCAAAAATTATGGTCTTAAGCATTAGCTGAATTGATTTAGAAGCTGTAAGCAAAGGACCACAGACTGGCTTAGTTTCTATGTACAGTGTGGCAGTTACCTGGCTGGCATGAAGTTCAGCATTTCTATCGAAAATACGGATGTTCATATTACTTCTCCTTAAAATGCCAGAGCCTGAATAGAGGATGTCAAGGCTGTATGTGGATGTTATGTCTGGACCACCTGAATTAAAAAAGAAAGAAGGTACCTGTGACTAAACTAGTGGATTAATCAAATGTTTGGGAATACAAACAGGGTTAAAAGTCAGTTTGATGGTTACATACGCATAAGATAGCCTGAGTAGGCAGAGGAAGAGCCCATCTTGGAGAAGCGATCGTAGTTATGAGCACGCATGTCCTTCAGAACTCGCCGAACTGTTTTGCTGTGGTATTTCAAAGCAATCAAACAAACAAAAGCACAGAGACACAAAAAATGTTACGGTACTGAATGTATTACTGTTCTGTAGAAATATCAAATTTGAGAGAGGGTGAATTTCCCAGTAGGAAAGAGGGTCTTCAAAACCCTCACGTTTTCCCACTAAAAATCTGCCCTAACCCACAGTTTCTTTTCCAATTTCAGCCACTCCCTGCAGTCATAAGTAGAAAGGCAAGCTAAGGTCTTGCTTGAAAATTAACGGTGTTGAGAAGAAGAGATTTTCTTTTTTTCTTCATTTTAGTGCTGTGATGTTTAAAAAATTTTCTTGTTCACTGGTTTTTAAAATGCAAAAGCAAGAGCCTCACTGAGAGAATTAAGACCAACAGATGACATTTCTTAAAGTAATGCAAGTTAGATGCCCAGTTCTTATTTGTACCTCTGAAAATGTGAATAGCTATAAAATGAATATAATTGATATGCAGAGGTTTATAATGAAATATCAATACCTAAAAGTGACACAAAAATCAGGCATCCTTTTAGACTCTCCTTAAATTTTACGGTAGTAATTCATGAGAACCTGTGTGTTCTTTGGGTTTCTGCAGAGAAGTAAGGATGAGCTGTGTTTATTTGTACTGAGCTTAACCTACCTCGAAGGCATTTCAAATTGAAGTATATCTCGGATCATGGAGAGCATGTACTTGTTCATTTCCAGAGGCAGTTCACCAATGGAGAGCAGGATGTTTTTCACTTCCATGTAGGATGGGTTACTGTTTAAGATGATGGCAGCTGCAGTGGTTCGCACTGTCTTTTCGTGGACTTTACGATTCTGATGGTATATCCTGTTCATTGTTTCCTTCACCTGGTCAGGAAACAGATTATTCAGTCAGTGCTCACACAGATGACTGGGCAAAGTACAGACTGGAATCTTGTTTATAACAGCAGCTTAAGCTAGCTCCATAGCTAAGGCTAATACATAAGGATATATTTTCAGCACCCTGTTTTTCACGGTCCTTTTGGAATGTATGAGACATGTATATAGCTCAGTGACCACATGGGCAAGTGGGGCATCTGTTATGTTCTCTCAGCCACAGCCCAAATACAGCCTTCCACACTGATTTTCACAGGGGTTGTTGTAAACCAGTAAGAGCGGTAAGATCAAAACACTGTGGCAGTGGTAAGATCGAGAGAGGTTTCCTTGACTGTTAAGGCAATATGTGCTTTAAGATCACAAGATTCTTGATTTTTTTTTTTTTTTTAATTTTCTAAATAGTTCCTGTGGTGGCCTTGTGTCCCTGAGAAGGTTGTGACACATCTTTGTTACAGCTAAGTCCATGGAGAGCCATGTAGCCCCACTGACAGACAGCCTCCAGCATGTTCATTACAGAGCAGCACCTTGACAACCTCAGTCACAGCTGCCAGCGGTAGGTATGAAATGGGATGCAGGGTAATGCAGCAGAAGCAGGACCTCACGTTCCGTCATTTTGTACGTCTTCTCTTACTCTTGGAGGCTGCAAGGTAAGATGCAGCTGTTTTACCCTTCTCTTACTCCCCAGCTACGTGGAAGCACAAGAAAGAACCGGGGTTAAGAGGTTATGCAGGTGCCCAAGTCCTCCTAATGTCTCCCGTACATCACAGAGAAGGCAGTGCTCTTGAGAAGGGAGCACAGTTTTCCTTGCAGACTGCCTGCCACCTTCGATGGCTGTGTGTGACTCTGGAGCCAAAGGCTGACTAGCACTGGGAACTGGGATTTGGAAAGCAGGAATGTACAGAGTTATCCGTCAGGAAATGAAGTGCGTGTAATAATTTCCTGGAGGTTAAAAAAAAACATGCGTGGGGCACCTTTAAAAGGAGTGGGACTGATAAATGAACTCTGTTAATTTATACTTTATGTTTAATATTGTCTCTTGCACTTCTTTTTTTTGGGCAGTATATTTTCTTACCTCTTTGGTGAGAAAAGAAGGATCATATCTCTGTAAGGCAGTGGCAGCAACATTGCTGATGGGCCCTTCTTCTGACTCGGCATACTTCAGAAGCAGGGGAATTGCTTCGGGAAGGAGTGCGTTCTTCAGTGCCAGCAGGTACATCCTCACGTTGTCATCTTTCTTAGCCTTCTCCAGTCTATTTAGAATCAGCCTTTTGGCTTCCACAACAGCCTAAAGAAAATCAACAGCATTTTTAAATGGTGATCATAAACCTACCTTTTTCCCTCACAGAAGTAGGAGGGGCAGGGCTGCGTTCTAGCATGTATTTGTTTCAAAGCATCATTGCACAGGGTTAGAAAAGGTGTCATTTGTAAACTGTATGTTGATGGCTTCCTTCAAGCATAACCAAAGTGGCTATAGCCACAGTGACACCTGGTCCATAGATTTATCATTTGTCAGCTGCTCCTGCCCTGATTCAGGGACTTCACAGGTCTTACTTGTGGGGCCAGCATGTGCCCCCAAAAAAAGATAAGGGAAGTGTTCTTTAGTTCTTCATAACATAATGTTATAAGAGTGCTTGGCAATTAATAGGGGAAGGAAAAAGGGATTCCTAAAGGCAATTCGGGTGCTTTTCAGCAATGTGCTGCAATCCTGAACAGCACAGATCCAGGAGGCAGCAGTGCCTTGTCTCATGATCCCTCATACTCTATCACCAGCATCTACTCAGTTCATGGTCGAGGTGATAGCCTCCTTCCCAAGTTGTTCTATGCACGTTTAGGGCAGAGTTGAGTACTTGAACCAATGAATTGCTTCACAGAGCTGAAATAACCTAAGGTGGTTGCAAATCAAACAGATCCTGGGCTTGCCAGTGTTTCCCTGAGTGAGGACATACAAAGCTTTTGGACAAGGGAGCACAAGTAGTGCTTCTGCTGACGGACTAGGCAGTGAGAAAAAGTTCTGTCAAACAAAGGCAAACTGGAAGAAATCCACAAAAATGGGAAGAGACCAGATCGAAGCCTAAAGCAGATGAAGTAGATGACATTATTAAAAAAAAAAAAAAAATCCTCTCTCTATCAAACATAGACATTTATAGGCTTATTTTAAAATAGGAGGGAACATGCTTCCCGTGTCTCATGCTCTCCCAGTAACATCAGCAGGGATCATTCACATATGTTGCAGACTAGAATTTGGCCAGCAGTGAACAGCAAATACCCACTGGAAGCTTGCAGCCTTCTCTGTCACACAGCTTTCTGATGAGTGCTCCCATGACAATGACAAGAGTTTCTCTGATTTCTTCATTTGCGATATCACTCTTGAACTTGGCCTGTTGTGCAAAAGCAATGCTATTAGTCTCTCTGTCTAAATGTAATGAACCACAGCCTGTAGTGGGCTGAATACCCTCCCTCATTTCTTGTGAACATCAATGAAATGCAAAGGCAGTGATAACCACGCTGGTCTGGGCTCAGGCTAAGCAGAGCACTGCTCTGTCATTACGTATGATAACTGACTGCCATTTTCTCCTTGAGTTACATTCAGTGTCTCAAATTGTAGATTCCTTTTGAAACTATGTTTAAAAAACCCCCACAAACTAGTAAACGCTTACAGGACTTTGATAAGGCAAGAGTCAAAAGATCCTCAAATTGTTTTGCTAACACTCAGGATTATGTTTGTTTTCCAAGTAGTAGATATTGATAACATTTTACAAAGTAAACAGACTTTCAGTCTGGACCTATGAATTTCTGCTGTTTCCAGGCTATATGCTACTGGCATACTTAAAGGAAACACTGAAAGGGAAAAAGAAAGGAAATTTGGGAACAGCCACAGTCATTTCTTCTTCCCTTTCCATTTGACAGGGATAAGGCTCAAGGGTATTAACTCCATCCTATTTATTCTGTCCTTTGACTTACAGTTAAAGATTTCAGGAGCTTTTCATTGGGGTGAGAAGCAAATCCGCAGGCATACAGGAATCGCTCCTGCAAGGCAGAAGTACTTGCATTCTTGAAGTCAAGAAACTCCAGTATGGCCTCCAGCGATGCTGGGGTCTGAGCTGAGGTTACGGCATCCACTACCTGCGGACTACAAAGAAGTGGAAATGAACATATCATTGCAATGAGCTAGAAAATACTGAAAAGACTCTGCTGCATGTAGAAAGAAAAATGCTAATCTGCTGAAAGATCTCTTCATTGCAGGCAAGAGACAGAATTTTTTACTCTTGCTGAAAAAAAATCTGTCCCTGAATTCTTTCGCCTCAAAATGGTACATGAAGTCCAGATATTATTCATATCCATGGTTAGTAATATTTGAATTTATGCAAATAAGGGACCAAAAAAGTATTAAAAAAAAAACCCTATCCAGAGTGTCCTAAAGTTTACAGGACAAGGTTGTAAATGGAAAAAAGTGTTTTATTTCTATATACACAAAGGAAACTAGAGAACAGGCTTCTAGGCTACCTGAGTTACTCTCAGGCTTATAGAATCATAGAATGGTTAGGGCTGGAAGGGACCTTCAAAGGTCATCTAGTCCAACCCCCCTGCAAGGAACAGGGATATCTCCAACTAGATCAGGTTGCTCAGGGCCTCGTCCAACCTGGCCTTGAACGTCTCCAGGGATGGAGCATCCACCACCTCTCTGGGCAACCTGTTCCAGTGTTCTACAACTCTCATGGTAAAAAATTTTTTCCTAATATCCAATCTGAATCTACCTCCCTCTATTTTAAAACCATTACCCCTTGTCCTATCACAACTGGCCCTCCTGAACAGCCTCTCCCCATCTTTCTTGTAGGCCCCCTTGAGGTACTGGAAGACCGCTATAAGGTCACCCCGGAGCCTCCTCTTCTCCAGGCTGAACAGCCCCAACTCTTTCAGCCTGTCCTCATAGGAAAGGTGCTCCAGCCCTCTTATCATCTTCGTGGCCCTCCTCTGGACCCTCTCCAACTGGTCCATGTCCTTCTTATGTTGGGGGCTCCAGAACTGGACGCAATACTCCAAGTGAGGTCTCACAAGGGCAGAGTAGAGGGGGAGAATCACCTCCCTCGACCTGCTGGCCACGCTCCTCTTGATGCAGCCCAGGATGCGGTTGGCCTTCTGGGCCGCAAGAGCACTGCCCTCTATTGTTAACAACTGCTATAATTTGTTTGAAAGATCCTGACTGTATGATGAGACTCAGAAATGCTTTCCAACTCTCAGTCTACACCTGCCTGCTGTTCACATCCAAACTCGAATATTAGGCCAATATCCAGGCACAAGCCATCCTCCTCTTTGCTGTATTTCTACTTGAAGGAAACAAATGGGCAAGTGAAGAACAAGTTATAGAGTGTTTCAGAACAAGCAGTCAGGATGAGAACCTTTGGGTAAGCTACAAAGTATATTTGCCTTGCATTGTAGATCAGTCTTGGTGGCTGAACAGTGTGCTGCAAGTATATTATACTACAAGAGCAAGCACAGCTTTAAAAAAAAAATAATCCTTTTCCTGTAGACAGTACTGAATATGCAATGGTTTTGCATTACCAGGACATCACCACTAGAACTGAATCTGTTTGAATGCAGTTTGCCCTTCTGCAGTTTTAAGCAACTTAAACCCTTTGAAAGCTTGTTCATGATGGCTTACAGAAGTTCTTTATTTTCACTTCTAATAATCTGCAGTATCTCCTCTTTCGTAGCTTTTCTGATGTTCTGAATGAAGTATAAAAAGCTTCTTGCTGCTACAGCTTTGGAAAGTTCTTCAGGATACATGTGTTCTCTGATGCTCTGCCAGTGTTCAAAAAGCTGCAAAATAATTCACATTATGTCAAATCTCTCAGATTGTGGTTTCAGTTCTCAAAATCAGATTTACTAAATGCAGATATGTGGGCCAGCTATTGCTTATACTATCTGAAATCCAATAGATTTAGCTTTAGGTGTTCCTTTAGCTAGGTATTATTTAGTTTATATGCCAGCACAAATATCTTTCAAACTTTTCTACAGCTGTCTCTTCCAACACTTTAGTATTTTCCTGATAATGTACATTGCCTTAAATGCAATCTATTTTGGAATAAAACATGATACTCTAACAGGAATAAGGTGAATTCTCTTCTCTTGTAAAGTTACTGTTCTTTCTGGCCAATAAAGTGTTTGCCTTCTGTTCCCATTTTCTCCTAAGTCATTTTTTTTTAAAGTGAGAGATACACAATCCCCAATTCACAAATTAATTGTATTTTCTTAGAAGAAAGTAATTTTGTAAGTGGTTAGTGTGGAACAGGAGTAAATGTCCCATAGTAATTTCCATTTCTTATTCATCAACCTGCATAAGGTAGGGAGGGATTTGTGGCTACTGTACAAAATGAAAGGTAAGACAGTATTAGAACAGGTATCCACTTCTTCATATGTTGTTGCTGTGTTTATTCCACAAACCCCTTTTTTGACCTGAATGAGCCAACATGGTACCAAAGCACCTATATCTGTCGGTCCAGATACACTCCTGTAGGACCGGTGCAGGTATTTTGACCTTTCCTCTCTCACTCGCCTTTGCCTCCGTTATCTCAAATTATCAGGAACATTCCTTGGTGAAAACTCAGCTGTTCTTTGTGGCAGTGTTTACTGCCATTTTCCTGAGTGGGAAATAACACTAGCACCCATTTGACCTTTACTAAAATACTTCCCCTCTTCATGGGTTTTGTGTTAGGCAATAACACTTGAACCTGGCAGCAAATAGAAGTATCATTCAGCAGTACAGAGTGCAACTTCCATCGACTGTAACAAACAATCATTAGGCAACAATGATTGAGACATAGGATATTTCCTGAGGATTAGTGACCAGCTGGGAGGAGCTTGTGTTCTGAGGCACAGATGGGTCTGTTAACCTCAACTGGTGATTAGTGCTTAGCACCAAGGTCAGTGTGGCTATTTTAAACTGAAATTGGATAAACATACGGGGTACTTTCTAGTCCCCCTGTTGAAATTGCACCATAGCCCAGCAAAAAATCTCTAACTTCAGTAATCCTGTATTTTCTCCTGTGCAGAGCCCAGCTATGTGAGCTGCTCTTAGTCAACTTAGTCCATTCCCTAGAGATGAGCAAGGTGGGGGAGATGTGAGCTGGAGCCATCTCAAGTGAAAAAGTAAGGAGACTGAGTCTTCCTCTTCGGGGAGGTGCTCTAACCAACTGCTACAAGGAGCAGCTGCCATCTCACGCAGTGACCATGACTTTAGAAAACAGCATTCACAATTGACTTTTGCAGGGGACCTCGTTCTCCTAAGGTGAACGTCAGGCAATTTGGATTGAACACCCCAAGGATTCAGGCACAGATACACGCAGTTCCACACGGCAACTTAGCTGAGCTCGGACATGAATCTGTCTCTCTGACAGAGAGATCAGACCAGAGGTCTTGTGGGCACTCTAGGAAAATTCAAGCCAAACTAAGAGGTCCTAAACTGAACAGGAGTTGGTTTTGAATGTCAGTGCCCAACAGCTGCTTTACCAATCTACAAAGGCTGGCTGCACAAGACAGAACAAACCCACCTCAATTTTAGAAGGGGCAAGCATCCATGAGCATAAAAAAATGTAAGAACCGTGAGCTTTTCTGAAAAGAGCAGGCTTTGTGATGTCTAAACACAGAAATATATGCCTACATTTAAATGTAAATGTTGGCCATAACCTCAGAGAAGCTAGTGCTGCCATCTGTGAGGTGGGGATAGTAATGGTTATTTTACCAAATTCATAAAGATAGAGGTAAGACGTGTTATGATTTAAAAGGAGTTTTGAAGACATAAAACTGTAGGGCATACCATGTCAGCATGGCATTAATGTATACTATGATATATAAGTACCAAATGTTATGCTGCTGCTTCGGATACAGTGTTCTGTTTATAGACTCCATCTTTTCATAGCAGTTACTGTAAAATACAGTGAGAAAGCAGGACTTCATTCTCATCGTGCCATTAGGTTTATAATGACATAGCTCAGTCCCCAGGCAGTGCTCTGGAATTATACCCTATGTTTGTTATCTGGGTCTGGAAATTATTTCTATAACTATTATGACAAACTCAGTTCCAAGTGACAAATTGGTCAGCACAAACCCTGATGGGCACAGTCAGGGAAAAAGCACCTGTCCCTGCTCTGTTTAAGATCCCTTGATGTTCCCTGCTCAGAACTCCTCCAGCACGCATGGAGCATCACTTCTATTTAATTTCCCCCAACATATTTTTTTATCTTCTCTGCAGCTCAACAAGCTTTAGACAGGATAAAGTATTACAGTGCAATGCTGCTTCCAAATAATTAGCACAAGTGTCAATATAGTAAGATATTTGTGCTCATAAGGAGTATCTCTGGAGAACAGAATAGAAGCAAAGCCTTATCTTGCTTACCAAAAACTGTCAGAGAATAAGAATCTTTAAATTCATGTTCCCATTCACTGCTAAATTCATTCCACAGTGGTAATAGCATTAAAACTGTTTGCTAACAATCACTGTAGCAATTTGTATTAGTTTATGATGAATAGCATCAGTAAAACAAAAGATGGTGCATTTACAGTACCAAGCTCTTAGTAGTCTTTAGCTATCTTAAATAGTAAAAAAACAGGGAGTTTTGTTTGGTTTTGGGTATGGTTTTTTTTTTCCCCTGGGGAAAAATAAGAACAGTATTGAACTTGCCAAGAATACTAAAGCCCCATTTTATACCTATAAAATACCTACAAAGTCTTTTAAATAAAATACTTCCCTCAGGGTCAGGCAGTAACAAAAGGCTAAACATATTACCAACAAATGTTTAGCCTGCCCAAGGAATTAACTACCTTTAATTTTTAGGAGCAGTTCAGTTCCTCCGTGACAGAATTGTTTATAAACACTGGCCACTCATCTTAAAAGTCATTTCCCACTCTGTTACCCAGAGAAAATCAGCTCCTGCCAACTCAATGTTGGCAAAGATGAGATAAAACAATAGTGTTGTAATTGCTAGTGCTCTTGAGAAGTACTGCACTCAATCTTTGAAAGACAGCAACAAGGCTGGTACTTTTAGAGGTAGATTTTAAAATACCCTTGTGTGGAGGAGCACCATTGCACCACTAGCGTGTGATTTATATTGCTACCTTCGACCTCTCCTAGGGGGTGACTTGGACAGAAACTTCTTTCACACTTGTTCTGCTCAGCTGACCCACTTGATGTCCAACGAGCCTGTGTTTACTTACTGAAGGACACTTCTTGCATTCGGATTTGACTGGCTCTGCTACTAGTGGTACAGCAATGTAACTGGAGTCCAAGGTCTTGATAACACTGGCGACTTGCTTCCCAGCCATCAGTCCAGGACCAGCTTGTATTGACTTCAACTCCAGTCTCTGCCTGTGTATCCATACAGTGAAGATGCTGTTAGAGCTCAACCATTAGAGCAGAAATGCAGAAATCATGGCAAGAGGAAACAAAAAAACCCTCCACAGACCAAAAATATAGAAGACAGACTTATTGAAGTCTTATTTTAAACTGTTGTGAACATGATAAGTCTGTGGCTTTTTTAAGGTAACAGAAGTCTCTGATACCAGCAGAATTACTGCTAGAGATATATGGCATAAAATACCTAAATAATAGACTTTCTAAAGTATGGATTTATAGCAGCTGGTAAACAGCCTTCAGTAACCATATACATTCTGATATGTCTCATGTATTTGTTTATAAGAAGATCTGGAAAGTGAGATTTTGAATGTACACTTTTTTTTTAAATATCGTAATACTAAGGAGATGCCTGAATCATTTATCTTGTATGAGTATCTCCAAGCTTTCAGTGTTTTAGAGTCTGGAGTCTAACACAGATTTAGGTTTCACAGTTGTTTCCTTTCTATGCAGCAGATTTTGTTTTCTATACCTCTGAACTTTCACATACAAGAAATGGAGATCCACTGGAAGTATTTCCTAAGAAATGAGAAGACACAGAAACAGAACACCTACAGAAGTAATGTGTTGCTTAAAATATTTTGGCCAATTCCAGCTGCTTTCATTTAATTTCTTATGAATGCCATTATTTATTATTTGCAGTATGGTAGATACCTTAATCAAAGCTGGACTAGGTACCGTATGGATACAAAAGAGACCTAAATCCTTACCTGGAGAGTTTACAGCCTTAAATCTTCATGCTATAGGACATACACGCATAACTTGCTAGTCCTGTTACCATCAATGACAGTCAAATTGCCCAACTTACTTTGAAACTATTTTGGCACTTGTTTTTCGTCGGGAATTCAGAAGCCAAACATAATTTTCTTCTGCCTTAATGGACTTAATGAAGCTGTCTTCCAGCACATAAATTGTGGCAGATGTGGCTTTCGTACTGACATCTAAAATCTGAAAATAATTAAGAAATAAACAAGAAAAAGGGCTGATCAATAAACAACAGAATAGGAAAAGAGCTCACAGTTCCAAATCAGGGCAAAACTCATAATGAAATAGACCCAAATAGGGAAGGTGCATGTGGGTTGACAACTTCTCAAACTAAGCTTATAAACCAGGTTCTCAAGAATTCCTTCTGCAACAAGAAGCCACTCACTTCTGCACCATGTGTTTCAAATTCAATACGTACCAGGGGAAAAAAAAGGGAAAGGGGGAGAGGAAGTTATGGAGCAGGCTGCAACTGAGAAAACGTCCTGTACTACATTCAGTTAAAAATCCACTTTTCATTAGATGAGAAGATTTTCCAGGGAAATATAGAATCATAGAATCGTCTGGTTGGAAGAGACCTTCAAGATCGAGTCCAACCATTCGCCCTGCACTGTCAGGGTCCCTAAACCATGTTCCTCAACACCAAGTCCACATGGTTTTTAAGCAACTCCAGGGATGGGGACTCCACCACCTCCCTGGGCAGCCTGTTCCAATACTTCACAACCCTCTCTGTAAAGAAATTTTTATTTATCTAACCTAAATTTCTCCTGTCGCAACTTGAGGCCATTCCCTCTCGTCCTGTCATTCATAACATGGGAGAAGAGACCGACCCCCATCTCCCTACAACTTCCTTTCAGGTAATTGTAGTGAGCGATAAGGTCCCCCCTGAGCCTCCTCTTCTCCAGACTGACCAGTCCCAGCTCCCTCAGCCGCTCCTCATAGGACAAGTTCTCTAAACCCTTCACTAGTTTTGTTGCTCTTCTCTGAACCCGCTCCAGCACCTCAACATTCTTCTAAAAGATTGTCATGTTCACACCTGGGAAGGAAAGCTGGCCACCTTGCTCGATCTGTTTGTAAACAAGATGAAGTCTTTATGGCAAGTGTGAAAATCAGGAATCAGTCGTAGCATTGAGGCGATTTGTTAACAGAGCGTGTGCTACCTCGGTACTTCTCTGAGCTGAGAAAGGCCAGTTTCTCACGCGGAGAATCCCAGTGCCTTCAGCATGTCTCCAGCCTGCACTCAGTAGTAACTGCTTAGAAATGCATCTACCATTAAGGCCCTAGTAAGGCTTCAGTTACCTCTATGGCATGTCTCCTACTTGACACCTGTGCATTAGGGAGGCCTTTGACATTCCGGGCAAGCCTGACCAGGCTCCATTCAGGAGTCAGCATCTTGCCTGGCATTTAATGTGTACACTATGCTGTGACTGAGGAGCTGGGAAAAGGTTGCTGTTGTCGCTATGACTGTATCTATTATTTTCCTCCAAAGAAAAAAGAAGCCTGACATCGATTAAAACTTCGGTACAGCCAGGACAAAAGTGCTGTAAATCTGCACAGAAACTAAAATATGTTCAGGATGAGATGCAAAAATATGCAAATTGGTGTGCTGTATTTAATGTCAGCTGAGCCATGGTGGTTTACACAAGAGGAGAATCCATTCCCTGTTCCCCCCATGAGTACTACATACGAAATTTGTACTGGTAATACTACAAAATGTACATGTAGAATTTGCTTTCTGTAATGCAAGAAAGGACGTTTGAGAAAATCAGTAATAGCTACTAAGAATATATTTGCAATAGGTAGATCAGATTTTATTTTGTTAAAGAAATCATACCTGGTTGTGGCTGGTAAATCCTTGTTTTTCTATTTCACAGGAGTCCAGGGCTTTTATTTTAGTCACATGATCTTGCCGCACATGGTAAGTCGTATTGCATTTCCCAGATATGTCCACCTTGAAAAAAAGAGTTAGGTTAGGACAATTTCTTCAATTTATCTTTGAGCCTCCAGAACAGCTTCCAAAGAAGAACCGTTTTCTCCACTGTTGGAATCCTGTACCTGAGATGCTATGCCATTTGGGTTTATTTACCAGTTTTGAAGGTATCAGTGTTTGTAACTACCTGCTTTGGGTAGGCAGGGGTACTTTTCATTAGATGGTATGAAGGCAAGTAACAATGTTTGTATAAACAAAAAATTTAGGAAACACCTGACAGCTGACCCTGTACTCCTGAATTCGAGTTAAATTCCAGCTTTGCTCAAGTGGATGGATGTAGAAATTTATCAACATAACGCAGGTTAAATGGATGCGGCTAAACCATTGCTAACTTTGTGTGGATACTCTGATTTGAAATGGCCTTATCCATTGAACTCAGTTTAGGAATCAACTGACTTTAAACATCAGTATAATCTTTTTTTATAGTGGCCTGGTTTAAGTTGGTTTATTTCCAAATGCTACTAAATTGATAAAAGCATTTAAATCAAATGGATTTCACCAATTCTATATGTTTATTGCAGCAACTTGACTCGTGTCACCAAATATTCAGAAGACTGTCTTTACGTCCCCAACCTCAAATGCCATCAAAGGGCTGATTTCTGCCACAGTTCATTCCTTCTGGAGTCAGTGGGAGCCACAGGTCTGCCTTTCAGAGCAGATCGAGCTCTGCCTGTTTCTCTGATGATGATTATCTTGCCAGATATAACACCATACCTCCTGAGAAGCACCAGAGTGCAGCTGTAGCTGGAAAAGGCTAGCCAGACCTCTCTTAATATTTTGAGTAAAACCAGGTTCATTTTGATACGAGTAGAAGTTTTTGACCTGTAGGAATAAAAAACAAGCATGTAACAAATCTGGTTAAATGAGAAAGGAATAGTGAGGATCCTCTCTGGAAAAACTTCCTTTACTTTTCTCTGATTGACAAGCTAAATTTGGACCTGTTGCCCTTATTTAAGCAAACTCCAGGGGCTGCAGGGCCTGCTGATAACAGTCCAAACGTGTTCCGGGCTTGAGCTGCACCTAAGTACAAATTAAGTGCAGTGAGCATCCTTCCTCCTGTTAATCAGAGAGAATTTAGAAGGGAAAGGAAAACGTCACATAATTTCACAAGTGACTCATTTTCCTGCATAATCCTCAGATAATCCCTCCCCACAGGGGCATAATATCTGTTGTACTTTAATCACAGGTTACAAAACCCCAGAATGAATCATAGGTAAATCATGTTAAATGACTTAAATGACGTGTCAAATACATCACGACCTTTGCACTTCATGGGTCAACTGTTGTGCTTGAGCCTCTCCTGCAGTAACAAGACTTTGCACCTCCACTTTGCATTCAAGGTGCTTCAAAAGTGCACTTTTTTCAGGAACTGTAAGTACATTCAGTGTGTTATCTCAGGGCTACCCTGGAAAGGGAAATCACTGTGCCAGGGATGAAAGTATGACACCACGGAGGAATCATAAAAGGAGTGTACAGACCCCATTATCTGAAAAAAGCCCAAGTTTGTAATGCTACATCTCAATCTTAGCATGTGAACTGCTTAATGTCTTAGGAGCAGATGTATTTTGACCGTGTTCTTCTGATACCTCTGTTCTCATTTAGAGATGTGTACAGTTGGGAGCCAGTGGTGTCCTGTTTCTTTTTATGTTGTGTAAAACTGATGACAAGGCTGCGCCTGAAAGTTACTGAGCAGGTCTGATAGCAGCTGCAGTTCAGTAGACTGAGCTGGCGGCCAGGGTATGTGCTCAGTGCCTATTTACAGCAGGAGGTAAAGATCCTGCCGGGATAGGGTGTCGCAGCCCTCACTCCACTCTGCAGAAGAGAAAAGGGAGTGTGACCTTCAACCTTCCTCCGTTCTCACCACCCTCTGCCCACATCCCACCTGCTGAGCATTGCTTGGGCTGCAGAGGGGAGAGCAGGGCTCTTGGCCTAATGCTACAAGCAACGAGAGGATGAAGGAGCATGGAGAGGAGGAAGGAGCAGCTATGGCTCAAGCCTTGCTGCTCCCTGGCTAGAGCAGTAGGCTGAGCACAAGGGCACAAGTGAGCAGCTCCCCAGGGAAAAAGAGGGTGAGATGGATTTACCTACATCTCCTTCTGAGCAAAACTAGGACTCTGAGAGCTACAATTGGATATGGCTGTTCCTGAGGTGGACAGTCCTTTGGTGCTCTCTCAGGGCAGGATATAAAACCCAGGCACACACAGAGAGTCTATCTGCTCACTGCCCCTTCTCTTCTGATTTTTGGAGGCAGTTTCCCAGTAGAGGAACAACATGAAAGGCTGTAGCTTTTTCAGCATCAAGCTCATTATCTTGAGGCTGTTGAAACAGCAGGTGACACTGAAGTAAATACGTAAGCCAGAGAGGAGGGAAAAGCAGTCATGCTAAAATACTTGGTAAGTGTTTCAAGTGATTAAAACAGACTCAGTAGAACCTCCCTCATGACAAACTGTATCTCCTTTCCTGCCCTCAGACCTTGGATAAAATCCTGGCCTCTCTGAAGTCAACAGCACGAATCTTACACAGCAGTTGTGCGTATATCTACATGTGTACCCATATATTTGTGGCCAATCTGCTGTTTACTTCCATACTGTATGGTGTTCTCAACACTCAAGAGGCTTGGGTTGGATTGGAAGGGCCCCCTTGTACAGGTAAATTACAGTCTGTTCTATGCTGTTGTATTTCTTATAGAAAGATAGGAGATGATGGCATATTAAGAACACTGAGGGGATAGTGTTTGGTAAATTCTCCAAGCCTATAAGAAAAGATTTGTCTCGGGTTTCCTCAGGGATTGAATTTTAAAAGACAGGGTCTTACTTTTCCACGGGCTAGCTCAAGAACTATGGGCCTCTGTAAAGCTTCCAGATATTCTTTCCCAATGATCTTCTCTGTGCTTTTTCCTTCAAAGACGTTTTTAGCAGCTGGACGTTCATTCGCATTTTCAACTTGAACATCTCTTATCTAGCAAAGTAAAAGCAGAGAAAATTTGTGTAAAGAGCAGCATAGCATTGGCCTGGGGTAGGCTAGATAGACTAAATCACCTAATATATCTTTTTTATTTCTTCATTTCTGGTTCTGATCATTAATCTTCCATGATTACTGTGTCTATGTTCTCAAAAGAAACCAGCACTCACCACTGGGGAAATAAGCAACAGAAAAACTCACTGTATAGCCAAGTACCAAACCCAGTTTGTATTTAGGAAATGTCATGATTTGCAGCTAAAACCAAGGACTTCAGACAACCTATTGCCACCCAGGTAGATGCTTGCACACCAGTTGTTTGAAGCTATAGAAGCTGCATGAAGCAATTTCAAAATACAGGAGATATTCTGAAGTTCTGGCTTATGATGTTAGATATATTCTTGCAAAGTCTTATTCTATAGGAATCAGCTTATCGAAGAAGCTCGTTTTAGTTGATGAGAATAGAGAAGAATAAAAGATTTAGCTCATCTTCTGAAAATTAGTTCTTCAAGATTAGATTAGCAGTTAGATAAATGCAGGAAAGATTTGGCATGTTTTAAGTTGTCTGCTGGCATTAATTACCGTAATTTTGATCAACTGGTTATCATCATTGTCAGGATTTCTCCATAAGAGGTTGACATCCACACCAGAAGAAATCCGGTATCCTGCACTTTTCTGCAGTGATGCTTTCACCCGATCAACATACACTTCAGCTGAGTAAGCAAACTTATATAGCTTGTCGTTATTTAAGCTTGGTCCAGTAGTGTGCCCTGTTTGGACAGCAAAAACAAACAGCGTTTTAGAATCGACTAACTCACACAATCTGTCATTTTCTCTAAAAAAAAAACCTTTAGAAAAATTAAAAATGTAATTGCCAACAAAAGATTTATGGGACTGATCCTGCTACCCTTGGTTACAGAGGCTGTCCCACTGGAGCAGCTGGGTTTTTTTGTGATTAAATTGACACTAATCTCATAGATTTAAGATAAGAATGACCACAAAATCCTTTGTTCTAGCTCTACACTTAAATAAAAGGCAATCAAATTCTTTACTTTGGATACGTTAGCATTAGAAATGAATCCAAAATGGTTTGCAATTCGAAATACTTTAATTGATCATGCAATTTATGTGCTTAGCAATTTGAAATGCACTGACATAATTTGTTGAAGCCAACAGAAATTGCTCTCTGCATCTTTTGCACGTGTATTGGGAATCTTTCCACTGAGAGCCTTGCCCAGGGGTGACATGAATGTAAAGAAGACGTGAAATATTTTTTAGATAATTAAGACCTCATTCTTTAAACTAAATAATTGTTCCCATATCTGTGCCTCTGCTGTTAACTGATGTATTTTAAGGGATACAAAAGCCAAATTCTAGCATAAATGCAACTAGCCTATGCAATTTACAGTGCCGTTTCCATCTGCATTAACGACAACTCAGACTGTTCCCTAGGGATTCAGTTGCACTATCATTAGTGTAAGTGAAATTTGTAGTATACAAATGACTTTCATTTTTCCTTTATAAAACTACTTACTACCACACTCTTTCCTATCTTATCCTTCTCTTCTCTCATGCACAGCCATGTGGGGAATGTGTAGCACCAGTCTCACAACTCTCTACCCAGCCTCAGGCACAGGAATTAAGACCGTGCTCCTAAAATCTGGGGCTAAGAAAAACCAAATTCTTCTTTAATACCCTTGAAATATTTTGTCACGAAAGGTCTATGTAACATCCCTTTTCACTGCTTTCAGGGGCTTCCCTCCTCTAGTGTGGATGGCTACAAAGGTCTCTTCCACGGAAGAAAAACTGATGAAGTCAGTTAGTAGAGGGAAGGGAAGGGAGGAGAAGCTGGCTGTACACAAAGTGCTCTTGCATCTGCAAAGCAAATACACATACAGTGACCTCAGTTGCTATCTGTTGTGCAGCACGACACTAGCCTCTGGAACCTGAATGCTACACCACTGAATCCATTGGGAATTTCTTCAGGAGGTACAGAGCAGACACGACAACTTCACAACAGAGTTAATGTAAGAAAAGCAAAGTGCTGTCCTCAAGGAGATGCATCTTAGTCTTATGACAAGTGCAGGGGAAAAAAAAAAAAAAGAAGAAAAATCTCTCAAAACATCTCAGACAAATTCTTAAGCACGTGGTAATGTAATCAGTGTAATCAGTGTGATCAAAGTCCCTTGCATAGAATCAACAGGCTGCCTTGATTTATGTCATGTCCCTCAGTGCTTTATTTGACTCTGCTACATAAATTTCAAGTCACTGCACTGGTGAAAGGAAAACCAAAGTCTTTTCTTATTTCACTCTCAGATTTTAAATCCCAACAAGGTAGGTGCACAATGTAGTTCCATTATGGCTAAATGGATATAATCTGCAGCATCCAAAAAACCCCTTTTTTAAGGTTTTGCTCGCTTCCTTCCTCTGTTCACTCAGATGTCACAGCCATAGACTAAGGTCAGCTTTGGAGAACCTTTCCCCGACGAAAACAGCGACACCACCAAGTTTGGTCTGCAAGTTGCATAAATTGGCAAAGCTACACAGAACTAAACTGACTTATGCTTTACGCCAGCTGGAAATGTGGGGCAGCAAGTTTGGTAATCCCAGGGGGAACAGCTTGTTTGCGTGTGAGAGCTCAAAGCTGTAACTATTGATTTTTTTTTTGCAGGGAGGCTGAAGCGTTCATGTTGGCACAACGTGGTGCTTCTGGTTTTGCAGGTCTTGTGTCCCTGCTTCAAAACAAAGTCACCAAGAGGCGTACAACCCTTCCTTCATGTTCACTGTGGATTTCCTAGCCGCTTCCCCAACGCCCCTCACTCCTATCAGCTTCAAAGCTACATTGCCTTTGAGAGCAGCAGGTGGTCAGTGCCTGCCCAGAGATGGTTGCGCCTTTCAGGGACTCTCCTGGTTCCTTGCAGTACCTCGGAGCTCGTTGCTTCCTGGTTCAAAATGTCTTTCATTTGCAGCAGAAATAACAGTACTAATGATTTAGTATCGGCTGAGATTTTACGATTGCCACCCACTAGGTGCTTTCTAAACGTAGAAGGTAACACAGTCCCATCTAAAGATAAAAAGTGTGGGAAAAGCATGTCCAAGGAAAATTATCTGAGTGCTGAAAGACATGTTGTATTAGTTAAGGTGGATGTTTGTGGTTTTGCTCTCTCTTTTCAGTTAAAAGCACCTTTCACCTATCCTCTTCCTTTCCCCACAGCTCAACCCACAGATCTTTTTTCATTTTGCAAGAGTTCCTTCCTTCTTCTTCCCTTTTAGCATTTGCTTGTCCCCACATACATAAGAGCTGTTCCCTGCTGAAGGAAACACAAGCAAATGACACAGCAGCTTCTTGCAAGTGTCATGGAAGAGATGAATCATTGCAAAGTATTTCTGCGAGCTAGAAGAATATTAGGTTCTGAAAGCTTTCGCTATCTCATGCGTGGAAAATACTGCAGGAGCTAGGGCAGAAGACACCTTTAGTTGCAAGACTGGTGTCACTGATGGAAAAGGGTGAGCCAGTGGTGGATCATGATAAGAGAAGCAGCAGGGATGAGGCAGTATTGAAGGCAGTCCCAAGGAGTGAGCACTTACCTTAGTGGAAATGGGGAAGCCAAGAGAGACAACTGGAAAGTGTGGTCAGTTTGAGAGGCAAGGAGGATATAAATGGCCAACACAGTGTCACTGCGCAGAACCAGTATTCAAAACAGCATAACTAAATTTTCATGCCATCTTTCCTGAAGAAAACACTGGTACTATTTAAAAAGGAATATTCCTACACCTTTCTGCTAGAAACCTTTCTTAAACCTCCCCCCCTGCCTTTAGAAGCTCTTTCCTTTGTATTCAGCGCAGCACTGGGATCCCTACTGCTCACATAGCTGTTGCCATTTCAGCTGATAGCAAATGTCCCACTGACTGAGAAGGGAGGAGAGACGGACATAAAGACTGCAATCGACCATGCTCTCTTGGGGTCAGAAGTGCCTGCTTTCAAGGTGGAGTGCATAACACATAGTTTGACTAGTAATGTTAAGTGTCTGTCATTACGGGTAACATGCCAAGTCTATAATTAAATCATGATACTGTATAATACAGAAGGTTACACTGCATGAGTAGAGGCAGCTGTCAAGTCCTGTGCCTTTTATTAATACACATGGCATGCACAGCATGTGCATCTCTATCTCCTTGCTGGCTCTACCTTCATAAATTATATTTGCCGCTGTTTCTGATACTGGATAGCTTTAAAAAGCAAAACCCATCCTCTTCTTTGAAACTGTTTTTCAAGTGGAACTGCAGTAGGAAACTTTCACGTGTGCTGATCTAGCTGACTTCAAAGAAAAGAATATTCCTTCAATATTTCCAACAGGCAGCGTGGCCTGATGGAAAGGTAAAACACCCATCCTAATAACAGCACTGTCACCGAGGCACAAAGTGGCCAGTAATTTAGCTCTCAATCTCTCTGCACAAGAGAGAGATGAGACCTGGCAGAGCTGAAGGGAAGACTAATTAATGAGAAAATGCTTGCTCAGTGCCCTAGGGATGTAAAGTGACAAGCAAATATTACTTCACATCAAGAAGGAGCTTTGCTTAATTGATATTAAGAAGAAGCTGGGAAAAGCAGACACCAGAAATGTGGCACATCAGTACCTAGCCATAAACATTAATTGGCAGTCTCATGAAATACACTCCTGGGTAGAGGAACTGCCTGCAAACCTCTCTGCTTTATAACTCCTGTTCCAAGGGGGTACGGTGGTTGCGAGAAAGGTTGCTGCTCTTTGCTTTTACAGACACAAGTGTCCTGGATCCCCTGCAGAGAGCAGGAGGAGGCACTCATGAGAGCATCTCTACAGCCTTTTTAACAGTTTAACCTAGGATAGTGTGTCCCCCTTGCTCCTCATCATGATGCAGACATCCTCATTAAACTAAAAACTAGGTGTCTGCTCATGTTTTAAGGTTGCTGCTCCTCTAAATTTAATGTCAGGTTGTACATGAAGGGCCACTACTAAAGACACCTTTCCGTGCTTCTCACACTGACACTGCTGAAGCTGGCAGTCTCCAGATTTCATACCCCTGGCCTTTGTCAGGACACCTAAGTAAAGCCCTGCTCCCAGGGCTTGTGCAGACATCCAGGTTTTCACAACTTAGTGCAGAGCAAGCTCCCCATGAAATCAATGGGATCCTTGTTATTGACTGCAGTGGTAGCTGAGTCAACTGCTCAAAAACTGAAACCTGGAGAGCTCTGAGCACTTCCTGACTCTCCTCCACCAGAGCACGTCTGTGTGTTTCACTTTTGAGCGTGTGGATAGTCCCTTTCAAGTCGGTGCCCCACAGCATGTCCTGACTAAGCAAGGTCAAGATCCACAGTCTGATGGCTCACACCGCTGGCCCTGTGCTCCTGAAAACATTGTCTCCTCCATCCCCTCTGCTGACATGAACATTACAAGCACTTAAGCCTTTGTAATTACTAAATGCATTTTGATCACGCGAGGACAGATGAGTAAAGATGATCGGTTTTGATGCAAAACAGATCTGCGTACGCACACGGGTTATGCCTTTGCTAAGCCCAAAGCTGAACTAAGCCCGGTACAGACCTACCTCTAACAGAGGCTGAGTAGGTGGAAATGATGCAAAGGAACAGCACGGTAAGAAGAATCATGCTGGACTCCCTGGAGCTCCTGACTGAAGCATGAAGTGTGAGAGCCTCCAAGAAGTGAGCTGCCGAGAGCGGAGGGACGCTTGCAGAGAGAGCTGCCGGGTCAGCCGAACTGTTTATCTGGATGTAGTAAAGGTCAGATTCCAAACTCCGCACTCAGGTACTAAGTTCATTGAAGGACTTCCAGTTAATTATTAAGAACTAAGGTAACTGGTGGCTTCTAACCCATTTTATCGGTTGACTCAGCTTTCATTTTTGACTACTGAGCCCACAAAGCCACATTTCTGAGCGGGGGAGCCCACCTCCAGCCCCAGCAGAACCAGGAGTTCCTGCCACTCCTCCTCTGTCTGAACGAAAGGGCATTCGGGTCTGTTGCTGCCAGGGGCCAGATCCTGACCACTGTCTCCATTGTCTTCTATCAACTCTGTGATAAACCCCGGAGGCAGATGTTTTTTTAACAGTTTTCCTGAAAGCAGAAGTACATGGGATTTATCAGTGCCACCCCAAAAAGTGACGCTACTTTGTTAGCGTGACTCAGATGCAATGTCAGTTCCTGCTATATTGTATTGTACCAAATAAATTCTCTTTCAACAGCTCCAGCCCATCACCTTATTGCAGTGGCAGAGGTTAGAGGCCGAAAAGATGAGAAACCAGCCATTCTGTCCCACCTCAGTGAAGAGTACCTGCTTGGCTAGGTCTGGGAGTGGGGCAAACCACGTCCTCCTTTTCACCCCCTTTTCCCCTTTTCTCATGCTCACTCCATCACTTACCCTGATAAGCCCCTGGCTGACTAAACCACACACTTCCCCATTTCCTCCAAGAGTAAATCCCAGGCCATCTCACACTAAGCTTGCTAAAGGAACTCCTTGTCCCTCAGGTGACAGTGGGGCAGTAGGTCACCCCCCACATTCCGCGGCACCCCTTGGATGTCACGGCCTGCGAGGAGGCACCCTCTTCCCCAGCATACAAAGCCTCCCGGGCTCTGCGAGGAGGGAGGATCTGGTCCTGCTTGGAGAGGAGGCACACCCATGAGCCAACACCACGCTCTTTTGCTCCACTTCCAGAGGTTGTTCTAACAAGACTGCGAGCTACAAACACCCTGAGTGAACCAATGCCACCCCAGGCTGTGTTTAGCTGCTCCCAACAGTTTCTACCACCAGCTCCTCTGTATTAGTAAGGGATTGTAAAGTGAGAACAGCCTTCGCCTTGAGTGGTACAAATGCTGCCTCTGTTGCCTTATGGTAAAAGAGAAGCTGAGCACTGTGGATGTCAAATGTTGCTGAGCAGTGAGTAACAACAGGTCCACATCAAAGCCCCTCACTCGTGCTCATCTCTCTGCAGCTTGTGGAAGTTGCCCCGGAGGTCTTCATTGTGTGTGCGCGTGTGCGTGCACGTGGGAGGGAGGAGATTAGTAGGAAAACCTGGGGACCACTACTGCTTTCCCCAGTTTGTTGTTATTTATGCTGCTTCCCCAGCGCAGGCTGTGACATGATCCTGAATTCAAGAGACTGAGGCAGAGGACTACAGCTGATCCTTTTGCTCCTTTTGGTAAACAAGGACCTTGTCAGGCTTTCTGTGCTTTTTTTAAAATATAAAGACACTCTCTGTGTGCAAAACCAGCTCTGGCTAGAGAGAGACCAGAGGTATGGATCCTGCTTCAGAAATGTGAT